>NC_134363.1:63645492-64395492 GCF_048569485.1 Anomaloglossus baeobatrachus
GCACTTGCTACCCACAGTAAAATTTGGTGGAGGTTCCATCATGCTTTGGGGCTGTGTGGCCAATGCCGACAATGGGAATCTTGTAAAAGTCGAGGGTCGCATGGATTCAACTCATTATCAGCAGATTCTTGACAATAATGTGCAAAAATCAGTGACGAAGTTGAAGTTACGCAGGGGATGGATATTTCAGCAAGACAATGATCCAAAACACCGCTCCAAATCTACTCAGGCATTCATGCAGAGGAACAAATTACAATGTTCTGGAATGGCCATCCCAGTCCCCAGACCTGAATATCATTGAAAATCTGTGGGATGATTTGAAGCGTGCTGTCCATGCTCGGCGACCATCAAACTTAACTGAACTGGAATTGTTTTGTAAATAGGAATGGTCAAATATACCTTCATCCAGGATCCAGGAACTCATTAAAAGCTACAGGAAGCACTAGAGGCTGTTATTTTTGCAAAAGGAGGATCTACAAAAAATTAATGTCACTTTTATGTTGAGGTGCCCATACTTTTGCACCGGTCAAATTTTGTTTAAATGCGGATTGCACATTTTCTGTTAGTACAATAAACCTCATTTCAATCCAGAAATATTACTCAGTCCATCAGTTATTAGATATATGACACTGAAATAGCAAAAACCCAAATTGTTATAAAGAAAAAAGGTTAACATTAATAGGGGCGCCCAAACTTTTTCATATGACTGTATATACCAGGATACCTGCAATGGGCACATATATACCAGGATGTGGAACATGTACAGTACAGACCAAAAATTTGGACACACCTTCTCATTCTAAGAGTTTTCTTTGTTTTCATGACTCTGAAAATTGTAGATTCACATTGAAGGTATCAAAACTATGAATTAACACATGTGGAATGAAATACTTAACAAAAACGTGTGAAACAACTGAAAATATGTCTTATATTCTAGGTTCTTCAAAGTAGCCACCTATTACTTTGATTACTGCTTTGCACACTCTTGGCATTCTCTTGATGAGCTTCAAGAGGTAGTCACTGGAAATGTTTTTCACTTGACAGGTGTGCCCTGTCAGGTTTAATAAGTGGGATTTCTTGTCTTATAAATGGGGTTGGGACCATCAGTTGTGTTGTGCAGAAGTCTGGTGGATACACAGCTGATAGTCCTACTGAATAGACTGTTAGAATTTGTATTATAGCAAGAAAAAAGCAGCTAAGTAAAGAAAAACGAGTGGCCATCATTACTTTAAGAAATGAAGGTCAGTGAGTTCAAAAAATTGGGAAAACTTTGAAAGTGTCCCCAAGTGCAGTGGGAAAAACCATCAAATGCTACAAAGAAACTGGCTCACCTGAGGACCGCCCCAGGAAAGGAAGACAAAGAGTCACCTCTGCTGCGGAGGATAAGTTTATCCGAGTCACCAGTCTCAGAAATCACAGGTTAACAGCAGCTCAGATTAGAGACCAGGTCAATGCCACACAGAGTTCTAGCAGCAGACACATCTCTAGAACAACTGTTAAGAGGAGACTTTGTGCAGCAGGCCTTCATAGTAAAATAGCTGTTAGGAAACCACTGCTAAGGACAGGAAACAAGCAGAAGAGACTTGTTTGGGCTAAAGAACACAAGGAATGGACATTAGACCAGTGGAAATCTGTGCTTTGGTCTGATGAGTCCAAATTTGAGATTTTTGGATCCAACCACCGTGTCTTTGTAGAAAAGGTGAACGGATGGACTCTACATGCCTGGTTCCCACTATGAAGCATGGAGGAGGAGGTGTGATGGTGTGGGGGTACTTTGCTGGTGACACTGTTGGGGATTTATTCGAAATTGAAGGCATACTGAACCAGCATGGCTACCACAGCATCTTGCAGCGGCATGCTATTCCATCCGGTTTGCGTTTAGTTGGACCATCATTAATTTTTCAATAGGACAATGACTCCAAACACACCTCCAGGCTGTGTAAGGGCTATTTGAATAAGGAGAGTGATGGGGTGCTACGCCAGGTGACCTGGTTTCCACAGTCACCAGACCTGAACCCAATCGAGATGGTTTGGAGTGAGCTGGACCGCAGAGTGAAGGCAAAAGGGCCAACAAGTGCTAAGCATCTCTTGGAACTCCTTCAAGACTGTTGAAAGACCAGTTCCGGTGACTACCTCTTGAAGCTCATCAAGAGAATGGCAAGAGTGCAAAGCAGTAATCAAAGCAAAAGGTGGCTACTTTGAAGGACCTAGAATATAAGACATATTTTCAGTTGTTTCACACGTTTTTGTTAAGTATTTCATTCCACATGTGATAATTCATAGTTTTGATGCCTTCAATGTGAATCTACAATTTTCAGAGTTATGAAAATAAAGAAAACTCTTTGAATGAAAAGGTGTGTTCAAACTTTTGGTCTGTACTGTATAACTGAATTGGGGACATATATACCCGGATGGACAGAGGATGGGGGGCGTGTATACCATGATCGAGCCAAGATGGGGACCATATACACCAGGAAGGGGGACATGTATACCAGGGTGGAGGACCTATACATCAGGAAGGGGGACATATACACCAGAATGGGGGATATACTGTATATATCAGGTTGGGCCACATATAAACCAGGATGGACCACATACTGTATATACCAGGAAGTGGATATTATTACAGAGTGGGAGACATTACTATATAATGGAGGAGGGAGGGGTAACTCATTTCTTTATAAAATTTAGAATGCTACAAGGCCCCATAAATCTGACCAACATTGGGGGGGCGGCATATCTAAATTTTACACTGGTGCCCATCGGACTCTAGTTACACCAATGGGACCAGGCTATTTATACTTTCGCTTCTGAGCAAGCACATTATCAAGGTTTTTAATACATACAATTTAAAGCGCTGTAAAAAAAAAAAAAAAATTGGTTTGAATATGCAAAAAATATTTGCATCTTTTTTCATGACATTTGGGGTGTACTTTTTAGGTTATTTTCATATTCTCCATTTTTTTTTTGCCAATATTAGCAATATCTATGGGGAAATAAAATAAATGTGTCTGTTTTTCACATTTTGTTCAGCTCTCCATAACAATTTTCAGCAATGGATACATTTTTTTTTTTTTTTACAGTGGCTTTTGATAGTCAGTGCGTTTATTAATTTATTTTTTCCTGCTATATAGGTTTCTTTATAGAATTATTTGTTTTTCATGTATTTGACAGTCTGTGCCTATATAGACCTTTTGGGGGGAGGTTCACCTTTCTAATGCTCATTTTGGGACTTTTTTTTATCTGTAACTGGGGCTGGTATATTAGTCCAGGTTACAGGAGAAATTCAGTGCTGCATAACAGCACTGACTGGATGTCCTAGGACCGAGCAGCTCCTGTTCCCTCCCAATCAAATGGTCATTGGGTCTGGAGGAAGAATTGCTGTTAGAACTCCCTATTACTGTATAATGTGATTTAGAAGGCAGAGTGAGTAATAAACAGTTTCTGCCTTCTCTATTGTAAGTACAGATGTGTCTGATAGCTGGCTCCAAACTCCCGCAGCTACATTATTACGTTCAGCTGCTTTACTATGCAGTGACATTTTACAACATCATTACAGAGTAGAATGTCTATCTTGTATAGCCAGTACTGAAGTAATTAAAGGAGTTCTCAGGGAATAGAGAAAAAAAACCCTAATGGAAATGTCAATCTACAGTATCTCACAAAAGTAAATAGACCCCTTCTAATTTTTATAAATATTTTATATCTTTTCATGGAACAACACTGAAGATCTAACACTTTGATACAATGTAAAGTAATCAGAGTACAGCTTGTATAACAGTGTAAATTTGGTATGCCATCTAAATAACTCAACACACAGCCATTAATGTCTAAACCAGTGGCAACAAAAGTGAGTACACCCCAAAGTGAAAATTGCCAAATTGTGCCCAGTTAGCCATTTTACCTCCCCAGTGTCATGTGACTCATTAGTGTTACAAGGTCTCTGGTGTAAATGGGGTCAGGTGTGTTACACTTGGTGTTATCGCTCACACACTCTCTCTCATACTGGTCAACATGGCTCCTCATGGTAGCTCCCTGTGCAATTGATGGCTAACAATGTGTTTGATGGGAGGCAAGTCCCGAGATGCTGCAGGCCACTGTAGCAAGTTTGGGCCACGCAACACGTAGCATAACTTTGTTGTGTTAAAAATGGCTCTTTACAAAAATAGCCCTGCAATTGGTACCAGGATGAATCAATGTAATGCCAAGCTGTTATTGAAGACAAGAGGGATCCAGCTATCATACATTATGCCACCCCACACCATAATCCTGGGAGTAGGACCAGTGTGATGTTCCCTCGTGAAGATCTCTTCATGGCATTGCCTAGATCTCCAGATCAATCTCCAACTGATGTCTATACACCAGTCCTACCATCTCCTATGAGATGTATATGTGTCGCCCTGGGCAAGCCAGGGGACACAGGTCACACACCACCACACCCTACATCCCAGGTAGGCACATCTAAGCTGAACCAAAAATCCTTGTTGCCTTCCTCCAGAGGCTGATGATTCACACCAGGGGGTGGGCCAGGCGGTTGGCTCCGCCCACCAAGGAGATCACAGCTCTGGAGGCGGGAGAAACCAGGCAGAGGAGTGGAGAGTTGAGCCCAGGCAGGGCAAGAGTGAAGTCTAGCTGAGGGCTAGAAAAGAGTAAACAACTAAGTGAAAGTGAAGGAAAGAGAAGTAGTAAAGGAGGAAAGCAAGAGTGGTGACAGAGAGAGAAAAGCCTGAAGTAGTCCAGCTGAGTGCAGGACAGGTCAGCAAGGTCAGCAACGGCGGTGACTGTCTGGAGGGGGACCGTTTGGAAGTTCCTGGAAGGACCCCGTAGGCTGTGTGCCCGGTGGTCTGGAGCAGTGTTCCGAAGGACAGTCAGCACCAGGGCAGGGGCCTCTCGGACCCCGGCAAGGCTTGGAGTCGCCGTAAATTGCCGAATCCGTCAGTGAAGGGGACGTAGATCCCCCAACAACCAAGACCCGAGTGAAGGCAACAGCCCAACCTGTACAACAGAGACACCGCCACCGCCAGGGCACCAGTTTCTGAGGGCCAGCGCCTGCGGGCAAAGAGTAGAGCTCCTCCGGCCCAGCTTGAAGCCGGGGAGCGGGTTACCGGTGGGGACCCATCGCAACCAACAAGTACACAAGGTGCAAGGAAGAGGGACATCACCGTCACCTACTGGGAGAGCAATTGCAGCCGTCCGTGGGACCGTCTTACCAGCCGTTTGGTTTACCGTACAAACTGTGTCAACGTCTCAGGCTGAGTGAGTACCACAGTGCCGCAAGGTACAGCGCTGCTCCCGCGTCCCTGCGCCCACCAGGCCCTGCACCTCCCAAACCGTCACCGGGCCCCGGGATCACCGACCCCTACCCACGGAGGGGCAACACAACACCTGGCTGCTCCGCATCACCATCCCTGGGACCCCCGTATTGAGCAGCGGTGGTGAAATCACCACAACCGTGGGTGGCGTCACGGACTATAAACAATCCCCACACCCAACAAACCCGCTTTCACTCACGGGCGAGGAGTGCCGCTCGAGAACCCCTGGGATCCGGCCTACAGCTCGAGCCACCACTGAGCAGCGGCCGCCGGACCCGAGCAGAAGGGGTGAGCGCAGTGTGCTGACACCCTCCTCCCCGCCCGCGACAACTTGGCGTCACGAACAGGATCTTACCGCTCTGCCGTCTGGTAGAGGTGCGCCTTGTTACCGCCGGAGGTATCCGGCAGGAAAATTTCAGAAGCCGCCATCTTTGGCGCGAAAAGTTCCCGCTTGAGCGTCTTCTCGAGCAGTAGAGGCGCGAAGGCCAAAACCCCGCCCCGAGAGAGGAGGGGCCGGAAAGAGCTAAGGGGGACGCGATGGCGGCTGGCCGCATGTAGCTGCGGCTATAAAAGCAGGGACGCCAGGACTCTGCAGACTGATTGGGTTCCTGGAAAAACCTCGTTACCAAGATGCAAGATCCAACTCGCAACGAGGAAGCCCCCGCGCCCGGCACGGCGACGTGGTTGAGGGACCGGACCGTCCCGCTGAGTAACCGTCTGCAGGCCCATATGCAACTCCTCCTGGAGGAGTGGGAGACCGACATGGCGGACGTGGTGGCTGCTATGTGGAGACGCGAGGCAGAAGAGGATTTGGAGGAGCGGGTAAGCGACCCACGCCCCTGTATTCCTGAAGGATCGGCCGTTGGGGCTGAGGGGCCCGGCCGGCTTCCGCTCACCCTGCCTCTCCCCCCGCTACCCGCGATAGTTGCTGCCGCTCCGCCATTAGGCCCGCTACCTGCCCAACCGGTAGCGATACCCTGCCCGGCCGCTCCGGCGGACCAGCCGGCTGCAGACGTCCAGGACGGCCCTGAAATGCACCAAGGGGAACCGCTAGAACCGCGGCCCCTTAATAGCGTGGTGCCAGAAGTCCCAGTAGAGACTGTGCCAGACCCTGAGCCCGGGACCGTGGCTTGGATGAAGGCCCGGGTGATACAATTCCACCAACGTCAGCAGGATCAGATCTTCCGGATGCTGGAGCAGTGGACCAACGAGGTGGAGGAGCTGATTACAACTGCCCCGATGTGCGAAAGGGGAATAGATGTAGCAGAACCGACTGGTGACCCACGTCCCTATGTCCTATCTGGACCGGCCGCTGCGGCTGAGGGGCCCGGCCTAGTTTCGGCCTATGCATCGCCCTTGCCGTCACTTATGGGGCGCCTCAGTATAAGCTCGCCTACTCTGCTGCCCCATGCTACCGCAGAAGGGGCTGAAGTGTTGGATGCTGGAGGCCGGGAGGCTGCGGCAGCTGGCGGCAACCCGCCTGACGCAGAAATAAGAGAGGATGACTCCTGCCCCAGCTCCGAGTCCACTGTTGCAGCTGAAGGAGCAAGTGAGCGTTCCCGCTATGTGGGGGACCCCGTGGTTTACCATACCCCGCGTACCGGTGGAAATGGGTACCGGGTACCCCTGTCACAGCAGGCATGTCAGTGCATGTTTGATGTGCTGGTGGCAGAGGATGGGTCCGCCTTAGCGGAGGAACCGGAGTAGGGCAGTGGATGCCCGCAATACCGTCCCCGTTGGGACCACCACTTTGTTGTTTGTTGAAAGAATGATAAGAAAGATGATTAACCGAAGTTTAACCTGATTTGCTTTTGTGATTGAACCGGCCGGAGCCGGCACCGTTGTCCCCGTAGGGACCGTTTAAAAGTTTTTGCATGGGAACTATCCATGGACAAGCCCGTGAACTTGCAGGGCACCCACAAACGTTAGTGGCTTGTAAATATGTTGTTTACCGTTACCGTTTTCCGCAATGCCGCCTCCGGAGAGGCAGGTTGGAGGGAGGGCCCTCAGCGGAGCAGGCTGGGGCCCAGCCACCAAAGGAACCGGTGGCTACCCTCTGGAGGGAAGGACAGATCCCGCTCGGGTACCGTGTGCTGGACTGTGGGTCAAGGGGTGCTGCCTGGGCTTTAGGGGCAGCATCAGGGCCAGGTTGCTTGGGTGGGAGAGAGCGGAAACCGTAAACTGTTATGCAACGTTAAAGTAAAATGTGCCTCCCGTTTTGGGAAGAGTTATTGAAAATGTATTTATGTGTTATTTACCTTGTTATCCCTTTTTGCAGAAAAATAAAACCGGTGTAGGACGGCAGCCCGCGGACGGTCTGCATTTTGCTAAGGGGGAATGTGTCGCCCTGGGCAAGCCAGGGGACACAGGTCACACACCACCACACCCTACATCCCAGGTAGGCACATCTAAGCTGAACCAAAAATCCTTGTTGCCTTCCTCCAGAGGCTGATGATTCACACCAGGGGGTGGGCCAGGCGGTTGGCTCCACCCACCAAGGAGATCACAGCTCTGGAGGCGGGAGAAACCAGGCAGAGGAGTGGAGAGTTGAGCCCAGGCAGGGCAAGAGTGAAGTCTAGCTGAGGGCTAGAAAAGAGTAAACAACTAAGTGAAAGTGAAGGAAAGAGAAGTAGTAAAGGAGGAAAGCAAGAGTGGTGACAGAGAGAGAAAAGCCTGAAGTAGTCCAGCTGAGTGCAGGACAGGTCAGCAAGGTCAGCAACGGCGGTGACTGTCTGGAGGGGGACCGTTTGGAAGTTCCTGGAAGGACCCCGTAGGCTGTGTGCCCGGTGGTCTGGAGCAGTGTTCCGAAGGACAGTCAGCACCAGGGCAGGGGCCTCTCGGACCCCGGCAAGGCTTGGAGTCGCCGTAAATTGCCGAATCCGTCAGTGAAGGGGACGTAGATCCCCCAACAACCAAGACCCGAGTGAAGGCAACAGCCCAACCTGTACAACAGAGACACCGCCACCGCCAGGGCACCAGTTTCTGAGGGCCAGCGCCTGCGGGCAAAGAGTAGAGCTCCTCCGGCCCAGCTTGAAGCCGGGGAGCGGGTTACCGGTGGGGACCCATCGCAACCAACAAGTACACAAGGTGCAAGGAAGAGGGACATCACCGTCACCTACTGGGAGAGCAATTGCAGCCGTCCGTGGGACCGTCTTACCAGCCGTTTGGTTTACCGTACAAACTGTGTCAACGTCTCAGGCTGAGTGAGTACCACAGTGCCGCAAGGTACAGCGCTGCTCCCGCGTCCCTGCGCCCACCAGGCCCTGCACCTCCCAAACCGTCACCGGGCCCCGGGATCACCGACCCCTACCCACGGAGGGGCAACACAACACCTGGCTGCTCCGCATCACCATCCCTGGGACCCCCGTATTGAGCAGCGGTGGTGAAATCACCACAACCGTGGGTGGCGTCACGGACTATAAACAATCCCCACACCCAACAAACCCCCTTTCACTCACGGGCAAGGAGTGCCGCTCGAGAACCCCCGGGATCCGGCCTACAGCTTGAGCCACCACTGAGCAGCGGCCGCCGGACCCGAGCAGAAGGGGTGAGCGCAGTGTGCTGACACCCTCCTCCCCGCCCGCGACATATATATAACAGTCTGTGTCTCTTATGGGATGTATATATAGCAGTCTCACCACATACTATGAAATGTATATATAGCAGTCTCAGCGTCTCCTATGGGATGTGTATATAGCAGTCTCAGCATCTCTTATGGGATTATATATAGGAGTGTCAGTGTCTCCTATTGGATGTATATATAGCAGTCTCAGTGTCTCCTATGAGATGTGTATATAGCAGTCTCAGTGTCTCCTATTTGAGTCTCAAATGTCTCCTATGGAATGTGTAATATAGCCGTCTGAGTGTCTCAGATGTATATATAGGAGTCTCAGCATCTCCTATGTGCTGTATATATAGCAGTCTCAGCTTCTTTTATGCGATGCATATATAGCAGTCTCAGCGTCTCCTATGGGATGTATATGTGGCGCCCTGAGGCTTCAGTCGCCACAGAGTATTGCATCTGTTTTAAGATTGTAATTCTCTCCCGGGTGAGAAGAGGTTAATCACTGGTTTGTTTCACTTACACTAAATCCTGAGCTCATAACTTACATAAAACACCCAGATAGTGAGCCAGTCACTACACACAGGAAACCAGGCTGGGGAAATCCCCCAGTACTGCTGAGTCATTCCTGAGGTGGGGCCGGCTCTCAAAGAGTAAAAAGACAAGCAGTTTCACTTTGAGTGGGAGAATAGCCCAGGACAGAGAACAGAGCAGATAGCCTCGAGGGAGCATCATTTAACAGGCTGGCCCTGGGACAGGAGACAGGTGGAGATAGTCCCAGGGCCAGGGGCCACAACACTGCACTGAGTCTGCAGAAGTGAGACTGAAAGAGGGTGAGAGACAGAGGCAGCCGGTGGAGATGTTGGGACATGCGGAGATGGTAGCTAAGGTCGAGCCTAACCGTTCCCACAGTGTCAGCGCAAGTCGGGGTGCAGGACCCACAGTTGGAGACACCTTCATGGACTCCAACAAATCTGCAGGAGATGGGGATTTCATGTCCCATCGTCCACTACCCACTTTCCCTGAGCACAGTGACATATAGGATCCGGTGTCAGGGCTACGGTCGGACCCCATGGCAAGGACCCGCGTCACCTGCATATGGGACGGGACACTTAACACCGACAGCGGGGTCCCCAAATTGCTTCAGGCTATGGGGAGCCATGTGTCAGCGCAAGGAGGAAGGTCTCGCACATTTCCACAGACACCGGTGATTGCCTCTGATTCACCCAAGATTGGCTGGAGTCCATTCATGGTGGTGGAGAGCGACACCTCCGGGGCACCTTAAGAACTGTGAGTAAACGGAATATTAAACCACAGCCCCCTGTGTCGTCCTTGTCATTGCTGGCGCCGCCGCCCCGCACTTCGGCGCCATCGACCATCCCCATTGTCCTTATCCTCCCTTGAGCTCGCTCCACCTGTGGGGAGCTGGACTATCTGGGCTCCGTTAACACCAGCCCCAGAGTAGAGCAACATCTCGCAGTGGCGGCTAATCCCTGGCCGCACACCACGTGTGGCGCTGCAAAGCATCCCCCATTCCCATCCAACACCGCTCTTGGGAGAGGAGAAGTAGCAGGAGGGGTCAGCGGCCGAGACCCCCAGTCACCACTGCCCCCAGGGACCCTTCACCCTCCTTCCAACCCCCTCTACACCGGACAACCTTGCAGCCGCCTGTTTGTCTTTTCATCTAGCCGACGGGGCCACTGAGCTGGGTCAGAACAGTCACAGTACAACACCAAATACCATTGGGCCGGTGACGAGTAAACCCCTTAGACCCCGTGGGGCGCTACATATAGCTATCATTCTGGGTCTCCTATTTGATGAGTCTCAGTGTATCCTATGTGATGTATATCACAAGTATAACAAAAGCTATTGTGTAACCACAGGAAAGCTGATGTGATGAGCGTCAGTAGCTCGTTACATAATGAGTATATGACTTACTCAACACTGATAAAATCGAGATGTTTTGAAAACATAGTTTCTATTTTTTCATCAGATCATTACCATGTCTATATCCTGTGATTTCCATAATTCCGTGACTTTCAATGTTCAGAATTGTAGCTTTGAATTAGATACGGAAAATTTCACAGATGGAATTAAATTGCAAAGAATCTTCTTTTTTTTTTTTATCCCCTTCTAGTTGAAAATAAGACCCTACCTCGAATCAGTCCCTTGTCAGTGTTGCCTCCCCGAGTGGAACGACGCAGAGTCCAGGCTGTCTTTTCTCACACGGCGGGGGAGAACAGTACTTTACTAAACTTCCAGGAGGGGGACATTATCCTTTTGTTGGTACCAGAGGCCAGAGATGGCTGGCACTATGGAGAGAACGAGTCCACCAAAATGTGAGTTGTTAATTTTCTATGGTATATAACATTTGTTTCATTTTCTTTGGATTACTCCAGGACAGCACCATTTGACCTCAATGAACAAATCTCCGGTACATATCTTCGGTAGTCCATGTCCCCATTGGTATATTTCGCATGATTAGGCGTAGGGTCTCTATTATATACACTAGCTTTTTGTGTACGCCTACAAAGGTTTTTTTTGCAGGACTTTTCCTTCATTTGCTGATACAGAATGATCCTTTGCTGCTGTAATATAAATGATACATTAGTGCCCTCTAGTGGAGCACATAAGAATCTGCATGCAAAAGGGAGACTTGAAATGATCATGGCAGCAGACTTGAGCCTAAATCAGACCAGCATCAAGTTGAATCACCCCATAAAAAATAATAATAATCTGTGTGGTCACAGAAGAAAATATCTCAAAACTTTGCCACCGTTCCAAAGTAATTTTCCACCTATTGACACCTCTAGATTCCCTTTCATTACACCCATAAAGTCTGATGCCAACAAAGTGCCCCTCAAACAGTGTATGATACCCCTACAGTACCTTCCACACACACAGTATGATGACTCTACTCTACGCCCCTCAACTCTTCCAGCAAAGTATGGTGACCCCAGCACAGTATGATCCCAAACAGTGTCCCCTACACAGTCTTCCATGCAGTATAATTGGATACATGCAGTATAATGGTCTCCACACCTCTTCACGCTGTAAAATGGCTCCAAGTAGCCCACCAAACAGTATAATGGCTCCAACACAGCTCTCCGCACAGTATGATGGACCCCACACAAACCTTCACACTGTATAATTGTTTGCATACAGTAGAAATGACCTTCAAATAGCCCTCCATAAAGTATAAAGGTTGCCATATAATCCTCTAAATGTTATAATGGGCCTCACATAGCCCTTCTTATAGTAATAATGCATCCCCATAGTGCTCCATTTTCATATGCACACCCCATAGTCCTCAATATAGTATAACGCACTCCCATAGTTTTTCATAAAGTATAGTGCACCCCCCATAATCCTCGATATAATATCATGCACCCTCATAGTCCTCCATATAGTATTATGCACCCTCATAGTCCTCCATATAGTATTATGCACCCTCATAGTTCTCCATATAGTATAATGCCCCCCCATAGTCCTCTATGTAGTATAATGAACAGCCATTAGTCCTCCATATAGTATAATGCACACCCCGTAGACCTCCACATAGTATAAGGCATCCCTTATTGTCCTCCATATAGTATAAGGCACCCCTTATAATCCTCCATATAGTATTATGCACCCCATAGTCCTCCATATAGTATAATGCACCCCTATAGTCCTCCATATATTATAATGCACCCCCTATAGTCCTCCATATAGTATTATGCACCCCCATAGTCCTCCATATAGTATAATGCACCCCTATAGTCCTCCATATAGTATAACGCACCCCCATAGTTCTCCATATAGTATAATGCACCCCCTATAGTCCTCCTTATAGTATAATGCACCCCCTATAGTCCTCCATATAGTATAATGCACCCTCCATAATCCACTATATAGTATAATGCACCCCCCATAGTCCACTATATAGTATAATGCACCCCCCATAGTCCTCCATATAGTTTAATACATCCCCATAGTCCTCCATATAGTATAATGCACCCCCCCATAGTCCCCCCATATAGTATTATACATCCCCATAGTCCTGCATATAGTATAATGAAAATGAGATGCTACAGTGCGATTCCAGGCTGGCAGCGGGTCGCTCGATTCACGGGCCTCATAGCAGCCACTTGGTCTGCCATCATTAGCGGCACGCCATTGGTGCAGTTCATTGTGCACATGGCCTAAGTGGTGTCGGGGGGGATTTACAAAGATCATGCCAAGAATTCTAAACAGAAGCCTCCTGGAGGACGATGAACCCTCTTAGTCCAGGTGGTGAAAGGTGAAATGTTATCAATTCTTTTGTGTGTTCTGTGTGTAAAGAACAAAGGAATATTCAGCATGTTTATTTATTTTTTTTATAGGAAAGGATGGTTCCCGTTCTCCTACACTCGACCGCTCCCTCCAACAGATAATACAGATAAATTTGGCTCTAAGTAAGACATTTTTTTTTCTTTGCATTTTCTCTCTGAATCCAGTTCCTTTTTTATAGGTTTACAATTAATTATAATTGTACAATTACAATAAATAAATTTAAAAAATAATAGTAAATAATAAATTACAATTTATTAATGCAATTATGACAGTTTTCTTGAGCAATTGTATTGAAAATGTTGAAGCTTAAGGGATATGGACACTCTTGGGGGCATTTGTTTTACTTAGAGGACCGTCCAACTGGGCATTTCTTTACCGTCTTCTCTGGGGGGCGTACACTTCACCCCTCGCTCCCAGCCGCTCGTAGGCTGATCTAGCAGTCCCCATTGCTTATGATCTGTGATTGGCAGCGTTTGGTAGGGACTGGTGAAGGCACACAGCCCTAGAGAAGCCTCTGAAGAAACATCTAGTTGTATTACAAGCAGAGATTTCACATATTGTGCTCTAAAAACAAACAAATGTGAATATCTCTGCAATAGAGCGACTCAGCATAAAATGGTAAAGAGCGGAGGAATCAGGAGAGTTCAGGGATTTTTACAAAGGAATTTGTCTGAATTATTTCGAGGAGTTCTCTCTTCTTCTTATTGTCTAAGTTGATCAAAGACAAGGAAATATTTACTAGTTTGAATCTGTTCCTGTATCATGAATGATCGTTCTTTCTTGCAGTTTTCCACTTAGTAAACTTAATAGTAGCAGCACTGGAAATCTGGATAAAATTGGTGTTTCCATTCCCGAATCTGAGTGTCTCCGGATAGAATCAATCAGATACACCCCCTCACCTCGCACAAGCACCTTCCGGCAGCGGCCATACAGCATGATCAGCCCTGACTTGGTGCAAGTAAGTATCTGGCCATCTCCATTACATGGTCTTGGATATTTTGAGTGAGGAAAACTCCAAACTCTCAAAGTTGGTAGGTGAAGTGTGTAGTAATTATAGCGCTATGCTTATGATTCTCTGTCATGCCAATGATCAAACTTTGGGGGTCCAAGTGTTGTGAGCCGCCAGAGCCTCGACTGTTGGATGGTGACAATATACTACCAATGTCTGTGCTGACACATCCCCTAAAATGAGAAATGTACCTATTCTAGACTCAGCAGGCCATAACATGATACCCTTGTGAGATAACAAAGCCGTGATACTTATTTATTGTTTTTCAGTTAGCAAATGAATTTGGAACCCCGGGATCGTCTCCTTCTAGGTAAGAGGAAAGATTTTTAAATACAGAAAAAACATTTGGGATTATTTATGAAAAAAAACAGGGGTGTTCTGTTTACTAAAATTCTGAAATTTCTTGTATAGTATAGAGAATGACATAAAAATCTGATTGGTTGCAAAGGGGCCTATCAATGTTTTATTAGGATATTTTCATAAATATCCCATATTGTGAACTAATAAATCAGTGTATATACTGTATATAGTCATGGCCAATGTGTTGGCAGCCTTGAAATTGTTCCAGAAAATGAAGTATTTCTCTCAGAAAATTATTGTAATGACACATTTTGTTATACACATTTTTATTTCCTTTGCATGTATTGGAACAACACAAAAAATATGAGGTGAAAAAAGGCAAATTGGACATAATTTTACACAAAACTCAAAAAACGGGACAACATTTTTGCAACTCTCAATTTAATATTTGGTTGCACGCCCTTTGGAATAAATAACTGCAATCAATGGCTTCCTATAACCGTCCACAAGCTTCTTCCTCCTCTCACCTGGAATTCTGGACTCTTCTTTATAAATTGCTCCAGGTCTCATTTTTGGAGGCGTCTTCTCCCAACAGCAATTTTCAGAATTCTCTACAGGTGTCAATTGGATTTAGATCCGGACTCATTGCTGCCCCTTCAGAACTCTCCAGCACTTTGTTTCCATTCATTTCTTGGGGCTTCTTGAAGTATATTTGGGCACAATGTCCTGCTGGTAGACCCATGACCTAGGATGCAAACCTTGCTTTCTATCACTGGACTCTACATTGCCACCCAAAATCCTTTGATAATGTTTAGATTTCATGATACTTTGCACACAGTCAAGACCCCCAGTGCCAGAAGCAGCAGAACAACCCAAAAAAAAAATCTTTGAAACTCCACCATATATGGCTGTAGGTACTGTGTACTTTTCTTTGTAGGCCTCATTCCGTTTTCGGTAAATCCCAGAAGGATTTTGGCTTACTCACGTACATTTTAGCAAACTGCAGTCTAGCTTTTTATGTCTGTGTGAGCAGTGTCATCCACTTGGATCTCCTGTTTCATTTCATTCAAATGTAGACAGATAGTTTGTGCTCACACTGATGCCCCCTCTGAGCCTGCAGGACAGCTTGAATTTCTTTGGACCTTGATTGAGGCTTTTCCACTATCCGGACTATTCTGTATTGTACCTTTCATCAGTTTTTCTCGGGAGTCCACGTCCATTGAGATTAGCTACAGTGCCGTGGGTTGTAAATGTCTTGATTATGTTGCGCACCGTGGACAAAGGAACATCAAGATCTCTAGAGATGGACTTTTAACCTTGAGATTGTTGATATTTTTCAACATTTTGGTTCTCAGGTTCTCAGACAGTTCTCTTCTCCTTTTTCTGTTCTCCTTGCTTAGTGTGGCTCACAGACACACAATGCAAAGATTGAGCCAACTTCTCCCCTCTTTATCTAGTTTCAGGTGTGATCTTCATATTGCCCACACCTGTTACTTGCCACAGGTGAGTTTGAGCGAGCATCACATGCTTGAAACAACGTTAACTCACAATTTTGGAAAGGTGCCAACAATTTGGGGGATTTTGTCCAAAATTATGTCCACTTTGCTTTTCTTTTTTCTCAATTTTTTTGTGTTTTTCCAATACACAAGAAATAAAACTGTGTATAACAAAACGTATAATTACAATAATGTTGTGGGAGAAATATTTCATTTTCTGGGACAATTTCAAGGGTGGCAACGCTTTCGGCCATCACGGTATGTATGTTATATATTATTTATATGCTGTATCATATTTTTGCTTTCAACCTATACTTAAAATTATCTAATTTTATTTATTTTTTTTTCAAGGACCAATCCCTTTGCTCATGTGAAACTGAAGCGAACAATTACTAACGATCGTTCAGCTCCTGTCATTCAATGACCTTGTGGTGTCCTCCAAAATAATGCTGCTTGAAGAACAGCCAGACTGGAAAAGACCCAAAATATATAAAAAGAACTGTAATAGTTGGTCTTTTCTGAAATCAGAAATCAGTATAAGTAACTCTGGAAATATTTTGTTTACAGAAGTCACGAGAAACGTCCCTGCATTGTGTGCATTAACTTTATTGTCGGATGCATGGCCCCACGCATTTCTGTGGAAACACAGTCAGCTGAAAGTATTCATGACCTCAGCAGTGTTATACAAGGGTGACCTTCTTAGATCCAATGGGCCAACTGTGGATCACTCAAGCAGATTTATAAGATGACTTGAAATGTAGCAATGCGGCTTCTAAATGAGTTCTGTAATGTAAGCCGTACATATGGGGCACCATAAGATGGCATTCTGAAGGTATGGCTACATTACGATACTCAACCGAATGCAGCTATTGTAAGAAATGGTAGCAGATTTCATGGTAGGGTTGACGTAGAACTTGGAACGGTTACTCTTTAGCCTTCAGCTACATTAAGGGCTCTCATACCATCTGAAAAGGAGGAAAATCCGATTTATAAATACATTTGTAATATATTCAACTATTTAAGGTTTGTTTTGGCTTCAGTTCCGTGTAGCACAATATGTTTTTGTCAAAATTGCTATGTATGTGCCAAACTTAAGATAAAAGGAGTGAAAAGTATCAATGGAAGAAGTGAAGTGAAGAAGTGAAGTGAAGGTAATGTCTATGGAAGAAGTGAAGGCGACGTCTGTGGGAGAAGTGTGGGCGAATTTGAGGGGAGAAGTGTGGGGACGCGTGGGCGACGTCGGTGGGCGAAGTCGGTGGGCGGAGCGTGGGCGACGGGGGGCGGAGCGTGGGCGACGTCGGGGGCGGAGCGTGGGCGACGTCGGGGGCGGAGCGTGGGCGACGTCGGGGGGCGAAGCGTGGGCGACGTCGGGGGGCGAAGCGTGGGCGACGTCGGGGGGCGAAGCGTGGGCGACGTCGGGGGGCGAAGCGTGGGCGACGTCGGGGGGCGAAGCGTGGGCGACGTCGGGGGGCGAAGCGTGGGCGACATCCATGGAAAGTAAAAGGAAGTTGAAGAAAGACTAAGGAACAATGTACAGTCACTGAGTGGAAGCCAAGAAAAAAAAGTGCCTGGAGGTGAAAGTTACCAGGGCTGGATTCATAAGCACTTATGGAAATGGGTGTCAAAGAGGAAGACTGCCATTAGCGAAGCACAAGTCTGAGCGTTATATTCCATATTAAGATGGAAGCAACTTAAACTCTCTATAACTGTAGGCCTATAGATGAAAAGGTGGCTTTCCAACCATCTAAGTAGTAAAGAGGCCTCCTGTCTAGAAAGATCGGCCATGTTGAATTACAAAGCCAGATCATTTTGTTTTGCCAGGAGTCAAGCAGCTGCCAAAGGCATATTCTGCAGTCTGTAACAAGAACACATTCATGCTGAATAGGGCTGAGCATGCATGTTTATAAAAGGTATATAGGCGTCTTAAAGGGAATCTGTCAGCAGGTTTTTGCTATGTAATCTGACAGCAGCATGACCCTGATTCCAGCGATGTCACTTACCAGGCTTTCTTTTGCGGTTTCAATAAAATCAGTATTTTATCAGCAGGAGATTCAGTATCTCATACTTCCTAGTCTACACACCCACCACTGATTTGCATATTTCTGTGTTCTGCCAATCAGTGATGTGGGTGGGATTATAAACAGCTCAATATTCCGAGCACTGCTGGATCCTCAGCAGAGAAAAGTGTGCAATTATCACATCTGCCACACCTACTAAACTAAGTGACACATCCCTGGAATCGGGGTCTCTGCCCCTACATCATGCAGTGGTCAGATTACATAGCGAAAACCTGCTGATAGATTCCATTTAAGATGGAAGATAACAACCACAAAACAAGCTTTCATAGGTTAATGCTGATAATGTGTGCTGTGGTTGGCATGGGGTGCAGCATAAGCTTGGAGATAATATAAAAAACATATACAGATGGCATCTGCTGGTTTTTTGGCAGGTGTAGGATTTGTGCACATGGTGCCTTTTTTAGGTGGATTTCTCCTGATACCGGCTAGAAAAAGCTCTAAAAAAGACCATGGGCACTGCAATGTCAAAACGACTTGCTGTGCACTTGTTTAGTCTTTTTTCGCTCCTTTTAACTACTTCAGGCTTCGAAAGCAATGAAGCAGCTAAAATACCTGAGCATTCCTCAGGCAACTTTGGCTTGGACAAGTGAAAAAACACAATCGACAAAAAAGACGCTCCAGGAAAAACAAAGCTGGCATCTTCTGCTTCAAAAACTATGC
This sequence comes from Anomaloglossus baeobatrachus, assembly GCF_048569485.1. Taxonomy (NCBI): domain Eukaryota; kingdom Metazoa; phylum Chordata; class Amphibia; order Anura; family Aromobatidae; genus Anomaloglossus; species Anomaloglossus baeobatrachus. The sequence goes on from NC_134363.1 coordinate 63,664,224, forward strand.
AGGTATGCGTGTAAAAGACGCCGTGTGCACATACCCTCAGATTTAAGATGATGGTCTACACACAAAACAAGTTCTTCAGACCTCGAAACGCTGCTTGATGGATAACTCAATAGAACTGCATATAATCCTGCCCTGGAAGACTGAATAGAAGAAAATGTTGTTTGAAGGTTTCTGGAAAGTGTAAGATGGTAAATGTTATGTGTTTGTAGTTTCTCTATATGATGGGACAGGTTAAGGCCGTCCTTGATGAGAGAAAGCAATGTCGTATGTATTTTTTCATTGGGAAGGACTGATAAAGGAAGCCGACCACAGGTAGACATCCTGTGTTGATTTAAAGGGGATGTTCAGATTTGAAAATTCATTTTTTTTTCCAAATATTATATTAGGAAATTCTGAAAAGTATTGTCCTTCTAATTGACAAAGTAAACGGGTCTGTAAATTACATAGACAATCCATTAATTTTAACTGGAAGTGTGTAATGCCTAAAATCTCCTGTGCTGGCGCTGCAGGGAAATTGAACACAGATTACAGCTAATCGGGGGTGGTACCAATAAAGGGACGGCCCATTAATTGGGGAGCCCGTCTAACAAAAAGGGATTGCCCAAAGAAGACAACCCCTGAGGATCCGAACCTGCCTGAATATGGTATTTTTAAAAAAACTCCAATATTTAATAAAAATAATTTTTAACTTAAACAGGACCTAATGTAGATAGTCCAATGTTTTTAGAAAAAAATAAAATAATGTATTTTTTACATACATGACATTTGATATGTCTGTATGTAATTAACCCCCCGAGCACAATGGAAAATCCTTGCTATATATAAGTGACTCCGTTGAGTTTTGTGCTGTACTTTTCCTTAGTTCTCCTCTAGATAAACTTATTTATATAAAATATATTGTCCTTTCTGAATCCCAGATTGAGCAATGCATATAAAGTTATAGCACATGAAATATATTGCTAGCCATTTTTATTCTGAAATGTTAAGATAGGACTAAACAATATCTGTAGGATCTATCCCGGACAATGTATAAACTGTAAAGTATGTGAATGACCTGAAATGTTATTTTCATGGAGGGGACGCTTCGATAGGCCACTAACTTTACTTTTAGCCATCCTTTAAGTAGTATGTGGCACAATGTCAATAAACGATCCATTCTTATAACAAGGACGTGACGGCCAATGCTCGTAAAGGTTTTCTTAGAGATAATAAATCATCTATAAATCGTGACCTTGTGTTGACTCATCAATGACTAAGAACATTTATGTCGATGAATAAATTCTACAGTGCCTGTCAGATTGTTGTAACATAATGTAACATTGTAACATACGTTGTACTATGCTGAAATCTGTCACTAACTGAAGAAATAGAGATTGTATTAATCCAGACCCTTGTGTTTTCTTATAATTGAGTGCCATCATTCATTTTGGGGTGTACAGAAACTAAAGCTGGAGCCTTGTAGGAAAAATGGACAGTTGTGGACAAAGGTTTTGATCCTGGCATACAGTTGAAACCAGAAGTCTAAAAAGACACATCTGCAGGTTTTTCTCACTGTTTGACATGAAATGAGAATAAACCTTTCCCGTTTTAGGTCAATTAGGAACCAAAATTATTCATATTTACCCAATGCCAGAATAATGAGATAGAGAATGTATTAAGGCATTAATAATTATTACTTCATGCAAAGTCAAACGTTTACATACATTACATTAGTATTTGGTACCATTGCCCTTAAAGTGTATGAGTTTTGGATATCCTTCCACAAGCTTCTCACAATAGTTGGTAGGAATTTGGGCCCATTCCTTCTGAGAGAACTGTTGTAACGGAGCCATGTTTGTAGGTCGCCTTGCTTGCACCGACTTTTTCAGCTTTGCCCATAAATTTTCAATATGCTTAAGATCAGGGCTTTGTGATGGCCACTCCAAAACATTGACTTTGTTATCCTTAAGCCACTTTGTAACCAGTTTGGCAGTATGCTTCAGGTCATTGTCCATTTGGAACATCTATTTCTGTCCAAGGTTTAAGTTCCTGGCTGAGGTCTTGAGATGTTGCTTCAGTATTGCCACATAATCTTCTTTCCTCATGATGCCATCTGTTTTGTGAAGTGCATCAGTTCCTCCTGCAGCAAAACAACCCCACAGCATAATGCTGCCACCTCCGTGTTTCACAGTTGGGATGGTGTTCTTAGATTTCAAAGCTTTTCCTTTTTCCTCCAAACATAACGATGATCATTATGGCCAAATGGTTCAATTTTAGTTTCATCAGACCACAGGACATGTCTCCAAAAATTAAGGTCTTTGTTCCAGTGTGTATTTGCAAACATAAATCTAGCTTTTTGTATGTTTCTTTTGGAGTAATGGCTTATTCCTGGCAGAGTGGTCTTTTAGCCCATATTGATACAGTACTCATTTCACTGTGGATACTGACACAAGGTTACCAACTTCCGCCAGCTTCGTCACAAGGTTTTTTGCTTTTGTTCTTGGGTTGATATGCACATATCTGACCAAAGCACGTTCATCTCTGGTACACAGAACCCTTCTTGTTCCTGAGTTCTTGGCTGATTTTTTTGCTTTCCCATGATGCTACACAAGGAAGCAGTGTGTTTCAGGTGTGCATTAAAATAAATCCACAGGTGTGTCATTTATTAACTCAGATATTGCCAATAAACCTCAGAAGCTTCCAAAGACATTACATCATCATATGGGCTGTCTTAAATTTGTTAAATGATAAAGGCTGTGGAAAGAAAAGCGCAATAGGGTCTTACCCTAATATATGCAGGGTATGTACAATGAGCAATCCTACTCACCAAATAGAGTTGTGAAAGTCACAACTACTGTAAAAGCATGTAAAATCCAGATCACGGCAGCAGCACCCCAGGCGGCTGATAACAGAGAGAGGTAGAATAGAGCTTTTGTTCACCACCACAAATCTCTGTGATTTGATGTTTCTTGTGCCTGTCGGTCCTGAAGAAGGGAGCTGAGCCTCCAGAAACGCGTAGACCTGTGCAAAATAAAGTTACATTAATCCAACCAATTCATCAGTGATCATTGGCGCGGTGAAAAAAAGCCCTATTCTACCTCTCGCTGTTACATTTGTTAAAGGCATAGTACTCTTAGGGCCGCTTTACACATTGCGACATTGCTAGCGATGTCACGTGCGATAGCACCCGCCCCCGTTGGTGGCACGATATGTGGTGATTGCTGCCGTAGCAAACATTATCGCTACGGCAGCGTCACACGCACATACCTTGTCAGCGACGTCGCTGTGATGGCCGAACAATCCCTCCCTCAAGGGGGAGGTGCGTTCGGCGTCATAGCGACATCACTGCAGCGTCACTAAGCGGCCGGCCAATAGTGGCGGAGATGAGCGGGACGTAACGTCCCGCCCACCTCCTATCTTCCACATTGCCGGTGGAGGCAGGTAAGGAGATGTTCGTCGTTCTTGCGGTGTCACACACAGCGATGTGTGCTGCCATAGGAATGATAAACAGCATTGTAATGGCAGCAGCAGCGATATTAAGGAAATGAGCGACGTGTCAACGAGCAACGATTTTTCACGTTTTTGTGCTCGTTGATCATCGCTCATTGGTGTCACACTCTGCGATGTCGGTAACGGCGCTGGATGTGCGTCACTAACGACGTGACCCCGACGATATATCGTTAGCGATGTCGCAGCGTGTAAAGCACCCTTTAGTGTATATAAAGTTTTGACTTTGCAAAAAGTAATACAAATGCCTTAACACATTCTCTCACTCATTATTCTGGCATTTGGCAAATATAAATAATTCTGTTAATCCTGTAATGGACCTAAAATGGTGCTCCAGCTGGTGACACCAGCCCTACACAAGGCAAAAGTAATAACTAAGTGGCTCAGTGAACAAAACATTGAACTTTTTCGTCCATGGCCATTCCTATTGGGAATCTGTGGTCAATCCTCAAAAAGAAAGAAAACTATGATAAACTCAATGCCCTGGTTACATAAGAATGGGTCATCAGTCAGTATTTGGCCAGAAGCTGATATCCAGCTGTTAGGACGACGGGCAGAAGTCTGGAAAAATAAGGGTGTATTTGTCAATAAATGTTTTAAAAATTTCTGAAATAGTGAAAATTATACTTCAGTAACCAGAGAAACATCCGACTACGAGATCTAAAAACACTGAAGCAGCAAAATGTATGAAAACCAAAATTTGCGTCAGTCTCAAAACTTTTTGGCCCAACTGTATAAATATAAATTAGTCCTATCCACAGAAAAACATTAGCAGGTACGAGGTAAGCATCAAAACAGGAGTAGAGAGGAATCGGTGGGGGTGTGATGCCATCCCACCGGAAGTGATGATGTCCCTTCCAGTAGTCATCCAAGAGTGCAGCCGATAAGGGTCAACTATCAGGCAACTGAACGAACGGGACCAGGGCGGAAACAAACTGAAGAGGTTCCCCTATACAAGAACAATATATTGTCCCTTTGCAGTCCATTAGCTCATAATAATGCACAATTCCACCTGCTTTGGAGGTGGTCATGGGCCCGCTTACATCTTGGGCTGCACCAATGGTATGTCTACCCTAGAACTTCTGGTCCTGGCAACGTACACAGGGGAAGAGGATTGGACTGGAAAGTAACATTTATTTGATTTACAATATTCACTTCCCTCTGAGCCAGTTCTGAAAAAGTGGTGAAAAATCCCTATAAGAACTTTTATCAGATTTATAATATAGCACCTGTTGGTTGCTGGGGGCCAAAACGTAGCTACGTTTGCCTGATTTTATAGAACAGCACATAAGGCATGGCATGTCTGCTGTATTATGGAGATATTGTACTGGCTGCTGTTTCATTTGCCCTATTGTACCATGATCAGCAGCCTCTGCTTAGCTCCAGTTCTCTATGTAGACTTGTTGGCTTAATAGTCCAGTCAAAATACGGTTTGACCCGGAACAAATTCCAAGAAAGCGTTTTATGATTTTTTTGTATTACTATTATATGTGGGGAACAACATATTAAAAGTTTTCCAAAAATTGATCACCACAAAGGTCCTAACTATGACGTCATAAGACGATGACAGCTATCGCACTAAAAATAACGAATATTTCAAAGCTGTAGGTTACAGAAGAGTGCATTTTTTTTCTATACTATATATTTTCATATAACAATTTTTATACAAAGTTTTATACGATCTACATGGACAGGCGAGGTCATGACGTCATCAATGACATCATGACATACATGTACATTTCTAGAAATTTATAGAATTAATACACAGTGTATTTTAAGACCTACTTCATCACTGAATAATCGTGTCAGGTCAATAGTCACTATTTTCATCATCAGACACCGCTTCCTCACTCATATTGTCACAATGCCCTTCTTGACATGGTCCGCATACCCGTGAACAGGTAAGTCCATGTCTTTTGCAAGTGCACCAAAGTGTACTACAACCACGAGAACAATTGCAGTGAATTATTTTCAGAAGTGTTTCTGGCGCGGGTGAAGTATCCATCATCATTGGAACTAGACTGTTGTTTTGCAATTCCCATTCCCATTCAGTAGTGTCCATGGCCTCACCATTGTCCATCCAAAGTATCACTTGGAGATAACTCCGAAGGGCATGATACTTCGTTGCAGAGGAGGTCGGTGGCAGTCGTTCAGGTGTAACAAAGATTTTGGCTGAACCAACTTTATCTTTATCTTTAAACTCCCTTTATCCGAGTAGAAATGAAGCTTGTTGCCATCGCTGGTTGACGTGTGGTGAAGTAACAACGCCAAAAGATCTGTATCTTCACCAATGAGACTAGTACTTTTGTTGGATGACATTGACACTGCTGCCTTAACAATCTCCACATCTACATCTTCCTCTGATTATATTACGTGGCAACCTCTTTCATTCATGCGCTGTGAAACGAGATTGATAAGAGACTATTTGTTCTCCACATTTGAAAGGAAGTCCTCCTTTTTCCTGACAAATTTCGTTCCTTCAGCAATGTTCACTTTGGTACTTGTTCGATTTTTGCGCCATCGCTGATGGGTAATGTCCTTAGTGTTTGGTCCTCCAATGTAACCATCAAATACTATCGTAGCCTTACCATGGTGCTTTACTATGAAAGATGCATAGTCTTCAGCGATTGAACAATGTCTTTCCTTCTGACCACTTCAGTCGATGGAGAAGAGAACCTCTGTCAAGAACATAATGTTCCACTTCTGGTACATCCTTGCCAGGGTCTTGGCTTTCATTGACCGCTTGTACTTAACAGAAAACAGTTATTGACCCTCCATTGTTGCCACTATTTCTCTGCCAATGGTGAACAGGTTATGGACATTCACATCCTTATTTGCATTGACACCGGTGATAATGTTGCAAAGAGACACTTCATCAGAGAAAGGTGAAAAGGTCTCGAGTTTATCTGCAATTTTCTCCAGGTCTTCACGATCTCTTCTCGTCCTTGACGTTCTTGCCTCCTTGTTCACTGGTGACAAAGCTCTGGTGAGTGAAACCCTGCATTGCATCACTGTAGGAAGAGGACACTGGCACAGAGTCCACAAGGCCCTCTGTTGTTCGGACATTCCACTTCCTCTGGTGAGTCCTCCTGCAGTTTTTAGGGAGCGCATCAGAGCTTGCTCGATAACTAGGTCGCAACCCAGGCCTGCCCAGTACTGATCAGTACGCCATACAACATGCAAGCCATTCATAAATCTATGGAAGACTGATGGCATATCCTCTTCCAGAGTGGTCATAGACTGGAGGTAAAGGTAGGCGGCCTTCACATAGTTCCCATGCCCAGCAGCTGCAAGAATGGGCAAACATTCGGCTACAGCATGAAGGTGCATCAGCCAGGATCCTGTACGATCGGCCTCGATAAGCTCCCTTGCAATTACTACCATCTTTTGATAATTCAGCCATAGTTTACTGGCGTGAGAGTGAACGGATAATCTGTTTCTTTTGGTGGACAATTTCACTAAGGCAGGTAGAAGTGATATCCGAATTCAAGTCACTCTCCCCTGTCAGTGTCCGAGCATACAACTGCTCAAGTTCTTGCAACAGGTCTGCAAAACTGGAATGGTCGCAAAGTACTTTGTCTGCAACTTGCTTTAACATTTTACAGCTTTGGCGGCCATATTCTTTGACGTCACATTTGGACCCTTTGTGGTAACGCTATCTCGGTAAACTTTTAGGCTATGTGCCCACGCTGCGGAAAATGCGCGGATTTTGCCGCGGATTTCTCGCGGAAAAGCCGCGGATTTCCCGAAAATCTGCAGCTCAGGCACTTCCCAGCCATTTCTATGGCATTTTGGAAATGCTGTGCCCATGCTGCGGATTTTTCCGCAGCGGATTTCGTGCGGATTTTTGATCCGGAAAAATCTGCAACATGTCAATTATTGTTGCGGATTTTCATCCGGATTTTGGCTTTAAAGTTGGGGGGGAAAAAAAAAATCTGCATCAAATCCGCGGCAATTCCGCGGCAATTCCGTGGCAAATCCGCACCTTTGAAAAGGTGCGGATTTTGCGGGAAAGCTGCGGATTTTGATGCAGAAAAATCCGCAGCTACATTCTCCCGTGGACACATAGCCTTAGTATGTTTTTTGCTACATGTAATACTACAAAAAAAACAATAAAACGCTTTCTTGGAATTTGTTCAGAGTAAAGGGGTTTTTTTTCGTATTTTGACTGGACTTTAAGGCCCCCAAAATATAAAGCTGAGGGAAATGATAAATGGAGATGATGTGGTTGTGGTTATGTCCAGTGGAGTACCTAGTCCGTTAGGCCCCAGTGCAAAATTTGGATCTATGACCCCACCCGCAATTGGTCAGATTTATGGGCCCTTGTAGTGTTTTAGATCCTATAAAGACATATCTGTTCGTCCCCCATGTATTAATGTCTTCCATCCTGGCCTCTTTTAGTAATAATGTCCCCCATCTTCGCCCCTTTCTGCAATCATGACCCGAATCCTAGCTCCTTCTTGTAATCATGTCCTCCATCATCAACCCTTTCCTATAATTATGTCCCCCCTTTATGGGCCCTTTTCTGTAATAATGTCCTCTGTCCTGGCCCTCATCCTATAATAATGTCTCCCATATTGGGCCCCTTCCTGTATTAATGTCCTCCATCCTGGTCCCTTACTTTAATCATGTCCCCATCATAGCTCCTATCTGGGTATAATATCCTCAGTCCTGGCTCCTTCCTGTAATCATGTTTCCCATCATGGGTCGCTTCCTGTAATAATGTTTTCTGTCCTGGCCCCCATCCTGTAAGAAATGTTCTCCATCCTGGGCCCCTTCTTATAATAATGACTTCAGAAGGAACCCTTTGCTGTAATAATTTCCCCCTTTCTGTCCCCTTTCTGTAAACATGTCCCCCATCATGAGCCCTTTCCTGTACTAATATCTACATCTTGGCCATCATTGTCCCCCATCCTAGCCCATATTCTGTAAGAAATGTCCCCCATTATAGGTCCCTTTCAATAAATAATGTAATTCATCCTGGGCAGTATCTTATTATAATGTCCCCATCCTGGGCTGCATCCTGTAAGAAATTGAACCCATCCTGGGCCCCTTCCTGCTATAATGTGGTGCGTTCTACTTCTCCTTTACAACACATTTTTTTAAGTAAACAATTCTTACCTTCCCCTACTACCATGAAATGCTGCATCCTCTATAGCCGGTGGAGAGGTTGGCAGCTGACTTCGGCATCACTGTCAGGCTTTGATGGGCTCATCGATGTGAGCTGCCGACCACATGTATTGCAGTGCCGGTGGGTCTCTGCACCGCAATACACTTCTGATGAAATAGGTGCTGCTGTCAGCAGGCTCTCTTCCTGCACAGGCCCGCTTACGGTCGCACTCTCTGTGACCATGATCGTTACGCCCCTGCTTATGTCTTGAGAATACCAGAGCATAAAGGGAACCTATCAGCAGATTTTTGAAGCCCATATCATCTATGTTAAGTTGCTATAATGCATACATTTGTTTTAGCAATCCGTGTATCCCCTACAGAGAAATTCCTTATCAATTTTTTATGCTAATAAGCCGCAAGTGCAGGGAGCTTGGTCCTGCACTTTCAGCTGTGTAACCTCTCTTTTTCTATCTGCCCAAGGTCTCGCGCAAGCGCAATCATTTTAGGAGTGGTGCATGTACAGTAAGGTTCTGAGGATGTTGTGAGAGTTGACTATTGATCTGCAAATGAGTGGTCCCCACAAATGTGACTGCTTGCACAAGATTTGGAGTGAAGGAGAAGGTCACTTGGTGAAGAGTGACAAGTTAGTTAGTTATGGGAGGCTGTTGGGGAAAGAGACCGGAGAACTGTAAGTCCAGGGCCCTGCGGCTCAATAGCATAAAATATGGATAAAGGACTTCTCTGGAATGCCTGTCGTGGGTGACATGGTGGTATCTGGCAATAGAAGGTCATAGTGTTTGGCTGCCCAAAATCCTCCCTGACTTTCTATTGTTCCTGCTGTCAGTATTCATTCTACCCCTCACCTACTATATCGTCACCTATCCCTTGTAGACTGTAAGCACTCACGGGCAGAGACCTCTATCCTCCTGTACCAGTCTGTGCCTTGTATTTTTTATGATTGTTGTACTTGTCCCTATTATGTATACCCCTTTCACATGGAATTGATGGCGCTATAATAATAAATAATAATAATACTAGATAGCTTTCCTGCTGGATTTTCATCTCTCCGCCTTTTAGGCCCCTTTCACACGTCAGTGATTCTGATACGTTTGTGCTTTTTTTTAAACGTACCAGAATCACTGACATACGCAGACTCATTATAATGAATGGGTCTGCTCACACGTCAGTGATTTGTCACTGCACGTGTCTCCGTGTGGCGTACCCGCGTGTGCGTGATTGCCGCACGGAGACATGTCCATTTTTTTCAGGCATCACTGATGTTCCACGGACCATGCAGTGGTGTGGTCCGTGAAACACGTGCCAGAAAAAAATGTGCTTCTAAAATAAAAATCATTTTTACTCACCCGGCGTCCAGCGATGTCCTCTGCAGCCCGTTCTCCCTGCTGCTTCTGAGCCGGCTCATTATTGTCGCGCATATTCATTATGCGCGACACAGCCGACCCGGAAGCAGCTGCTGCGGGGGTCACCGCCGGCCGGATGCTGCACCGCGGGAGCGATCAGCACCATGGACAGCGGGAGCGCGCACAGGTGAGTAGTTTTCTAAGTGCAATCACGGGCCACGGAGAACGGAGCCCGGATTGCACTTAGACAACCCACGTGTGCCGTGAATCACGGCACACGCAGGGACATGTGCGTGTTTTACACGCCAGTGAAAAACGTCAGTGTTTTTCACTGACGTGTGAAACGGGCCTTAGACACAGCAGTAGCTCGCCTTTCACCCAGCTGCTGATCATCCATATTCTCTTGGTGCCTAAATACTCCCTTTTTCCCTGGACAGGTGCTGGTGATATTATTCAGTTCATTCTAGCTCTGTTGCACGCAGGTGGCTTGCTCTCATCTGTAGTATCATTGCTGATAAATATTATTTTCCCCTGTGTGTCCTCCTTGTGTCTTCCTTTAGCGTTTAGTGGGGTTGACGAAGAGCTCATCCCATCCATTCCCTATTTAGGGTTCAGCACTAGCGATACCTAGGGTCTGGTATCTGGCTCAGCACATAGGTGCGGAACCTAACTAAGGTGGTGAGGAACCCTAGGGATCAGTGGTAGGTTTGTTCAGGGATCACCAACTCCCCTTTCCCTAGACGTGGGGGTCTCTTTCTCTTACCTTTCGCCACTCACTTGGTACTTTTCCGCACCTAGTATGACATTGCCAAACTGAAGGTATGGATTTATTCAGCATTATAGCAACTTAACATAGACAACCTACATATGAATTAAAACGAATAGATGCACATATACAGCAAATGGAGAAAGCAAACCAGACAGTCAGTATAAGATCTTATTTTAATGTTATTTTTTTTCCTTTTTGGCAAACATTATTTTGGCGAACAAACACCATTTTGAATGAAAAAAATTTGTTTTTTCAATTTGCACTTAAGAACAGCAAATGTATCTATTTACAGACAAAATTGTCAAAATACATCACATTTTAACCATGTAAAAATAATGTGAGTTTCTGAGAGATAATACTGCAAGTCTTTATGGTTTCTTACATATATATATTTTTATAATCTTTTTTTTTATTTTACCAATTTTATACATGATGGAAAGGGCAGTATTCCCTTATCTACTAAAGCTCTCCTATTCCAGATCTTGTAGAACCTAAAGAAAAAAAATAAAACAAAACTTAAAAAAAAGTGAAAAAAGTCATTCCGTATTTCTATCTTCTGCCTGAAACCTCGTTATAGGTAACCTTGATAAGCACAACATTAAGAAAGTGGTGGCATCATCTGCTCGGAATCCAATTATTATCACGATTTCTTACACTAAACCTTCACTGAAGATAGTTAGTCTGCCATAATTCGCCCTAAATTCACATGCCGTTAGGTTATAATCATGGAACTAAAGACGTGAACCGAAAAAATATAGTAGGCTCTACACTGCTGCATATTCGGGACAGACACACGAGGACATTTGTGAATACTGTTGCATAGGAAAAAGTGTTGTATCCCTCGCGAACCAATAGGTGAACCAAAGCCTGATTGATTCCGGGGACTACAGCACTTCTTGGCACATCAGAGGTTGTAAATGTCCTAGAATTGGTCGGACACATCTAGCCTTACTTTCTGATGATATAGGACATTATCATACACATGTGTAACATCAAAGTATGATCAAATTTGCAATAGGGGGATATGTACACACCTAACTTCAGTATCGGCTCCTACAATCCAAGCACTTTTCGTAATAAACAATCACCCATATCCAGCAGGCTCTGTTCACACTAACGAGTTTGACTTTTTTCTGAAAAATGTAGAAAAAAAAATGTTTTATTTATAAAGGTCCCTTATGATTTTAATAGGGTTTTTATAGAGGGAAATACTATTGGAAGCCATTATTTCACCTCCACCACCCAGAAAACCTTTTTGGTGTTCAGAATAGCATAGCCAGCTACACCATTCCTAACCGTAACAATGAAGACCCTGATGATCAATATTTTCTACAACTAAAGTCAGTGAAAAAGATTGATCAGAGAGTATAGATTTTCACTATTAAAAATTGAACCATTGAAAATGGATGTTGAACGTCAGTGTGAACAGAGCCTTAAAAAGTATCTTGTAAACTTGTTTCTAATTTAGTTGTTATCCTTCAGGCATAACGCAGTTATAAATTTTAGTAATATATTTTAATACTTTATTTTTTTTTCCTTCTCTCCCACAACCAATGCCGTAATTTTTGACCACTTATAAGCTGCTTTGAACTGCTTCTCAGCAAGATCCATGTACATTCCCCTGTTTGAGTGTAGGGTTGGAGTGATTGGAGAGCAGAAAGGCTTAGAAAAAAGTCCCATACACAGATTGTTTGAATATAGTGAATGGATATTTGTTGAGTAGCAGTTGAAAGCATCTTTTAAAGGAAAATGAACTGGGCATTGAAGATTTGCAACACTGTTTTGGAGAGAAAGAAGCAAACTAAAACAATGAAGTATATTCCAAAAATTTATAACTTAGAAATGCCTGGAAAATGGTTTAGTAACACAAAGAAATTGTTACCTTTTAAGCTGGCCATACACACTAGACACCCGTCAGCAGATCTTTTGTTTTACAGGTTCCTCCATCAATGCCCTTCACCTATACAGTCCGCTGAGCTTGCATCTGTTCTATAGTGGGAGAGGGGACTAAGCCCTCGCTGGACACATCAGACAGGAGCTTATCTGCCCTATGAACAAAAAGGATTGGAAATGTTGAAATCCAACTGTACAATCTGACTCTCCCTTGACATGTCTGCAGAGAAAGGGATTGTACAATTGGACTTCAACATGTCCAATCATTTTTGTTCAGCTTCAGTCCAAGAGTTGTTCTTATGTCTCAAATTTGTACTATGTAGCTGCCTGGGAATATGTGAAATGCAGGATGGCCATCCTACCAGCTCCGACAGATTTGGTCTACCAATTCCCTAGAGTTTCATATGGTGAATCTGCCCCCCAAAATTGGGTTTAGGCCATGCGAGGGCTAAATGCTCCTATACACATTGGAATAATGTCGTCTGATCCTGCCGATATGAATGAGTTTGGCCAACAGTCTATGGAGGGTACAAGCCATCTGATGGTTGGGGCAGATGCTGTATGTCCAATTTAGGGCTGCCTATAACATTGGTCACCTGGAGATAAGATCTGGGGCTGGTGTGTTATTCGGTGACTTTCTCATAGAGAACACAGGAGCCTCGGCCAAATGAGCTGAGAGTTGACTGAGATGGCGGTCATCCGAATGGACGATAGCCATCTATTGTGTATGGCCAGCCTAAGACATTGGTGATAGTCTTTATCAATTGGCTTTTCCAGTTAAGGAAATGGATTAAAGGAATTTTTAACAGTTTACCCATAAAGAACAACTAAAGAACTTACATTTGATCATAATTTCTTTTACATCTATGTGAAAATGCTTAACGAGGAGATCTCATACTTGTACGTACCTCCAGCTCAGCATCCTTGTATACTTTCACCGTGCAACATTTTGGACATTGATCAGACATCTAGTTCAGTTTGACTTTTACCACTATATTAAATTAAAGAAGCAGTACTAGATACTCACATGTTTGCATTATATAAAAAATTAGGTTAGCTGATAGTTTATTAATGCTCATGACTGTAAATATACTGTATATACATGCATACATAATATATCCAGTATATACAGTGTGTCCACCCATATCCTGTCCACTGCCATTAACTTGAGAATGACGGCAGCTATAGGCATAGAAGTGGTGTCTAGGTATAGTAAAGTAGCCATGTGCTACGCAATGAAACCACCTATAGCGCCACCTGGTGGAAAACAACTGAGTTAGCATTTTTATCTCGAAAACGGAACAAGAATCGACACCTTGCATACAGAAATGCTATGATTAGAATGTGTAAAACTCACAAGGCTGCGGACGTGAAGCGATACCTCATGGAGACCTTCCTACAAGTCATTGGGTATGGTGGCTGCATGGAGTGGCCTCCACACTCACCTGACCTGACCCCACTGGACTTCTTTCTGTGAGGTCACATCAAACAGCAGGTTTATGCGACCCCCTCCACCAACATTGCAGGAGCTACGATGATGTATCACAGATGCTTGTGCAAACGTGTCACCTACCATATTGCACAACATGTAGCAAGATACAGTATGCTGTCCAGAGTCCAGATGTGCATTGCAGCTGACGGTGGCCACTTTGAGCATCAAAGTTAAATGAGCGCCACATGCGTGACCAGCATTCAATGTTTTTGGGGGGTCATGGGTTTCATATCATAGCGTTTCTATATGTAAGGTGTCGATTTGTATTGAATTGATGATGCCCTACAATTTTTTAATTCACTTTTTTTCTCTATCTCATTTCTTTTTCTAGTTAAAAATGCTAATTCCATTGTTTTCCACCAGGTGGCACTATAGGTGGTTTAATTGCATAGCGCATGGCTACTTTACTATACCTAGACACCACTTCTATGCCTATAGCTGCCGCCGTTCTCAAGTTAATAGAGGTGGACAGGATATGGGTGGACACACTGTATACATGGAGTGCAAACTTCTGGCTTTCAGCTTTAGATTTCAGATTTCTATGTCTAAAACCACAGGTAGGATTAATATATAATGAGATACTTTATCTTTGAGAAGTCAAAGTGTCAGATAAACAGTCTCCTACTGGTCATCACTTCGTGCTACAGCATCTCTTCAAATGGACAGGTGACCACTGCACCCTGGCCAATCACTGTCATAGATTAGCTCTGTGACCAGTGATTGGCTGCATAGGTCACATGGGTCTGTGATGGGACATCATCACTGCAGCGGGAAGTTGGAGATCTGGCAAAGTAAGAACATGTGCAACAATAAATCAGGGTTTAAGTATATATTTTTTTATATCTATTCTGAACATTTTGAGAAAACAATTACACCCAGAATGCTCATCTGTCCATAAGAAAAAAAAATCACCATTGAATAAGAAGATTTTCCAATTTTTTTTTTCTCATTCGAAATGCTATAAAAATATTTTTAGACTAAACATCAAATTTAGACTCTGTTCAGACTGTGTTTTCTTTTCCCCATTAGATTTCTATTCTTTTTAGTAGTCAAAATGATAAATCTTTAAAAGTTAATAAGAAAAAAATATAATAATGAATTCCTGTTGTATCAAAACTAGAGATGAGTGAATCAGACAAATCTGACTTCACTTGTCTGCAGGAAATTTCATTTTGTGGAGAAGTTATTCTCCGTGAATTAATTTATGTAAAATCTAAAATAAAAAAAATCCTCATGTTCATGTCACCACTTACTTCTCCAGCCCCTTTGCTCCTCACGGTCATCTGTATTGTTGTCACATCTTCTGATCTCCGCTGCTTGTGCTGAAATCCCTGTGCCTCAATCCGTGAGCCAGGATTTTGGACTCTTATGAGTCTTGGTAGGGCTTTCGCAAGTAAATGATTGGTCATAAGGTGTTGACGTCAGAATGTGTACCATGACCCTTGGTGTGCATGCACAGAACAGTCCTGGGCCTCATCAGAGCTGGTGGTAGCCCCGGCTCAATGAAGGAGGCCTGGGGATTTCGGCGTGAGCAGCGGGGATCAGAATATGCGCTCGAGGATCGGATGGGTGATAATGAGGAGTAGAAATGGCCAGAAAGGTGGGTGGTGAGTATAAGGACTTTTTAATTCTTTCTTTAACATTGTGATGACCCTTTATGGTTTAGAAAAATTGTGACCAACAGAAGAATTACTAAAAATATCCATTTTGGTGAATGCAGAAATTTGTAAAATTCAATTCCACTTGGAATGAATTTGTTCTTCTAGAATCAAAACGGAATTTCGAATAGATCACAAGAGATCATGACGGATTGTAATGGTCTGCCCTATCTGTGTAGGATACTGCGCTTTATCATGCCAGATGGGCAATATATTGTCTGCTTGACATGACTGAACATGATCGATAGCTCAGACAGAGAGCAGAACTAACTCACATGGAGAGGTAATGGGAACAAGTCTTACTGACCTTGGGTTTGTTCCAAATTGGAACTACAGTAGCACTACGGCCTAAAGAAGTACAGGAGCAAAATTAATCTGCCATATAGAAATGTAACAACTGAAAACACATTTTTTTTTTCAAAACTAAGGTCTTGGAGAATAAAGGGGTGGATGTTTTGCATTGTTTGCACATGCTCTGTCCAGAATAAAGGCGTGGCTGTTTTGCATTGTTTGCACATGCTCTGTCCAGAATAAAGGCATGGCTGCTTTGCATTGTTTGCACATGCTCTGTCCAGATTAAAGGCGTGGCTGTTTTGCATTGTTTGCACATGCTCTGTCCAGAATAAAGGCATGGCTGTTTTGCATTGTTTGCACATGCTCTGTCCAGAATAAAGGCATGGCTGTTTTGCATTGTTTGCACATGCTCTGTCCAGTACTGCTTCTTTAAATAGGAGAGAAAACTTACTGATTACTAACAATTATCTTTCTATAGCTCACAGTTATTATTGAAGAAATAAAATAAAAATAAAATATGGATGATCATAAAGAAAAGTAAAAAAGTAACATACAAACACACATTCATGAAGCCTGGATTGTTATGATGCATCGTAAAATTTTGTGGCAGTCGACATGATGAGATGCTGAGTATCTGCTGTGCCACCCGAAGAAAACTTGGTGCTGATGGTGGTGGGAGCTGGAGAAGACATGATCTATCTTTAAGGAGTGCATTCAGTGAAATGTTAGAACCAACCAAGATTTCAGAGTAGTCATTAGCTTTCTTCAAAGGTTTATTCCAACATGAAGAAGGCGAACGTCAAAAATTCCCCGATATCGGAAATTGTCCGCGAAGCAAAACTGTTCCTAAAGTCTCTGTAGGAGAGAAGTTGATCTTTTTTTTCGCGGTTGCAGCAATAGTCATCTAGCAAGGGAACAACCAGTTCACGTCTTCTGTATTGTCAGGTCGGCCATCGTGGTCTACTAAAATCATATTCTTCTCACCAGCCATTGAAAGCAGCCATTGGTACCACATCGTCCACCAGCACAGTCATTACTATTTTCCATCTCCATGTGACTCCCACTTTTGTTTTCACAGTAAAATTCCAAAATCAGGCCTTGTATGCATCTTGCGGTTATAGTCTCACTACCACCAGTGCAAACAATAATAATAAAAATAAAATCAGTGTTGCAGTGAGTTAGTTCATTGTACCATTTGCATTTATAATAGTTCTCTATATACCAAAAGTCAGTTACGTCATTGCTTTAACCAATAAGGTCACTATTAGGTTAATTTTGGCACTAGGAGTAAACCGGATTACCACCAGTAGCAGGTTTACAGTCTGCAGTTCCTATACAGTTAATAAAACAGCTTGCGCTATATGCAGAGGAGCAGTTATGAAAGACAAAGAAAAAATAAAACGATGACAATACAACTTATACAACTTTACCGCCTTTCCTGAGGCATACATAGAGGAGAGGAGGCCTCGTAGCGAAAGATAGAGTTAGGCCCATCTTCTAGTGCATACTTACCAACATGGTTGGCAAAATAGGGGTGTGTAAGTTCCATCTTCATAATCAAGCAAAACTTAGTGAACAACCATTTTTGGGTGCAGTTTATGCAAGGCTTGCCTCTTTGCGGGTCAACATGCCCAAATATGGCGAGCTTCTTTATGGCGGGAAAGTTTCGCCTTGTAAAGCTAACCAAGTTGGAGAAGAATGACTTATAAGCCATGCAATGCTCCTCTGTGAATTGAACTATGCAAATAACCTCTTCAGAATATATCTGAAAATTTGGGATAGTTACAGGAAATTTGGGTCTGCTGGCAGCTATGGTAGTGCTCGGTCACACAAGAAAATGCCTATACTTACATTTACACAGGAGCCACCATCTTTTCTAATATAGTAGAGTGTGTGGTGAGGGAGTCTCTTATACACAGTCATCTAGCCAAGGTGGAAGGGGCTAAGGCCTTAATATCTCAGAACCATCCTCTCCAGAAGGCCCCTCAGCTGCTTGTAATGCTGTTTCAAATAATATGGCAGACTTTAAAGCCTTTCAAAAGTGACCAGTTTTTGCTCTTATTTTTCCCCCCACTGCTACCTTGAGTATAGCATTTTTTGTTTTTTTAAATTCCGCCATTCAGTTCCAGAGATATGGGCCTTTTCATTTACTACTAATTTTTATGGACTTTCACAGGGGGCATGGCTCACACGATTCCCTGGGGGCGCGTCCATTGGCTGCCCGGCACAATTATCCAATGAGCTACGTCATCTTGGAAAGACCCCAAAAATTACCACTACAAAAAAATGCTAATTGTTCTGCAACCGTATAACGGAATTTAAAAACACAAAAACTGCAACACTCAGCCGAACAGTGGGAATAAATCAAGACCAAAAACTGGTCAATTTTGACCTGATGGCAAATCCCCTTTAAGGCAGCTATTGTCTGAATTTTTGTGGGTAACCCTAATATGTATCACGACGACGTTTCTAAAAATTGACTGTGTGCAAATGTAAAGGTAAACTTCATTAGTAAACACCAATTGATATGTGTTGATATGTCACTGCCTCACATCAGGAATATCAAATCTACCTACTTTAGTAATATGATAAAATACATGTCATTTTCTCAATTTCACAGTTATTTAGCCCTCGATTATACAGAAATTCTAAGAGCTGAATAAAACAACCACTGGTTTTTTGCTTTCTCATCTCACCTGCATTAAAAAATGTCTGTCTATAAATAGTTCCGGTATATACGCAGCTTACAAAACCTCTTCCCCCACTGCATCTGTTCGAGAAAAAAAAATGCGTCATTCGCCTCTGCTGACAGTTGTTGAAACTTCTCAGCTTAAACACCTCTATATTTCTATCTAAAGTATTTTGCCAGCTCTGCCCCTGGCGGGCGGAAATTGTCTGAAGGCGTCAATTCTCCGAAGAAGAAGACCGCTAGGTGTAATTCAATTACACAAAGAATAATCATAAATGTATTACCGTAACCCTATGAGTATGAAATGCATGGCCTGGCATAATGGAGTGTAAAGAGTTGGATACATTTTTTGGCACTCTGAGAATAAGGCGGATATCCAAATAAAACATTCCAAAAAAATTCCCAGTTTTAGCACTGATTTTGCAATCTCGGAGAACATGGTGTCACGCACACGTACAATAGCAACATAGTGGAGCAAGCCAAAGAAAAATATCACAAGGGTCACTAGATTTGCTTTGTAATCGGAAGTCAATATGACTGGTGCTTTCGTGGCCTAAAATATCCATGTATGATATATAAGATCTCTACACTTTGAAATGGATCTTAGCTCCGAGAAAGCTAAGAATATGAAAAATGTAAAAAAAGCAATAAAAAAAGAACTGTAAACTGAGGCTGTAAACACTGCAGTCCCATTCATTTGAGCCCACAAGACGCTGATGTTCAGACTGAAGACCAAAGCTGGAACTGGACATCAAATAAAATGGAGTCAGTTTGGCACATTTTTTTTTCAATATGAAGAAATCATCTTGCACAGTCGGCAAGAGAAGAGCTGATTATCCAAAATATCTGATGAAGAGTTCCCACGCAGGCTTGATTATGAAGAGCATGTATAGGATGGTCAATTTGTTTTCTTTTGCTTCATAAATTGCAATCTGCGTTGCTCGTCTATGCATGGATCTTGATAATCCAAAGAGAATCTACCGTTGTGGAAAAAATATATTTGCTCAGAGCTAAGCAGAAAAAAAGAACCATAGAAAGTCTGTAGAAAAGTCGCATGAGGCTTCACTAACTCTGGTAGGACAGTCAGATCTCTTAGTGGCCAAAATTTGTTCAGTTTTCAATAGCACCTGGAGAAAAACAAAATAGTCATGGGTCTCGTTTATTCAAGGATTAACAAATTTACCTTACGATCATTGTCAACGACCATTGATGTAACTCAACTATTGAGTCTTCAGGTTTTCATTGTAGTTTCTGTTGAACCTCTACTACTGTGATTCCCCAAAAATAATCCCTTTTTGGAGTATGCTTAAAATATAAGCCCGCCTCCAAAAATAAGCCCTAGTTGCTTTTTAATAATGAAGTGTACATGCAGTTATAAAAGTTAAAGAATACATTAGGACACTTCATTAAAAAGAGCAGACACTTTAAAATCAAAGGATACCTCCAAAAGAGAGAAGACCGCCCAAAACATCGCACTCACCAGACCTTGAACAGCTAGAGCTGGCAAGTGCCAACGGTGGATGGGCTCTCACACAGAGATCTACGTCGCTATCCGGTCCCTCGCCATTTTACTTACACACACACAGATCTGGACCAGTATCCCTCCGTTTTCTCACACACATAGATCAGGTCGAGTATCCCTCTGTTAAAACACACACACACACACACACACACACACACACACACACACACAGATCGGGTCCAGTATGCCTCAGCTCTTACACACACAGATTGAGTCCAGTATCCCTCCGCTCTCTCACACACACAGATCAGGTCCAGCATCCCTCTGCTCTCACACACAAATCGGGTCCAGTATCCCTATGCACTCACACACACATACAGATCGGGTCCAGAATCCTTCTACTATCACACACATACAGATCGGGTCCAGTATCTTTCCGCTCTCACATACACACACAGATCGGGTTCAGTTTCCCTCTGCTCTCACAAACACGCAAATCGGGTGCAGTATCCCTCTGCTCTCACACACACACACACACAGATTGGGTCCAGTATCCCTCCGCTTTCACATACACACAAATCGGGTGCAGTATCCCTCTGCTCTCACATACACACAAAGATCGTGTGCAATATCCTTCCACTCTTACACACACTCACAAAACAGGTCCAGTATCCCTCCGCTCTCACACACACACACGCACGCACACACACACACACACACAAAACAGGTCCAGTATCCCTCCGCTCTCACACACACACACGCACACACACACACACACACACACACACACACACAAAACAGGTCCAGTATCACTCCGCTCTCACACACACACACAAAACAGGTCCAGTATCACTCCGCTTTCACATACACAAAAAGATTGGGTCCACTATCCCTCTGCTCACACACACACAGAACGGATCCAGTATAAATCCACTATCACACACACACAGATCAGGTCCAGTATCCCTACGCTCTCACACACACACACACACACACACACACACACACACACACACACACAAAACAGGTCCAGTATCACTCCGCTCTCACACACACACACAAAACAGGTCCAGTATCCCTCCGCTCTCACACACACACACACACACACACACACACACACACACACACAAAACAGGTCCAGTATCACTCCGCTCTCACACACACACACAAAACAGGTCCAGTATCACTCCGCTTTCACATACACAAAAAGATTGGGTCCACTATCCCTCTGCTCACACACACACAGAACGGATCCAGTATAAATCCACTATCACACACACACAGATCAGGTCCAGTATCCCTACGCTCTCACACACTCACAGATCGGGGGCAGTATCCCTCCACTCTCTCACACACACACACACACACACACACACACACACACACACACACACACACACACACAGATCAGGTTCAGTATCACTGCGCTCTCACACACACATACAGATCGGGTTCAGTATCCCTCCACTATCACACACACACACATACATCCAATTGCAGTAAGATTCAGCTCACACACACACACACACACACACACACACACACGTCCAGTAATACTGCTTTCAGGACTCAGGGGGACCTGACAGCAATACAGATGTCTGGGGGTCTGGTGTGATTTTTTTTGGGGGGTGTGCCTTCCTTTGGGGGTAAACTTAGCCATGTTTTCCCAAAAATAAGATCTACCCTGAAAATAAGCCCTAGTGCATTTTTTCGGGACAAAAAAATAATATAAGACACTGTCTTATTTTTGGGGAAACACAGTAGTTGAATAAATGAGTGGATTATAAAACTAACCTGCAGGTGGAACTACATCTGAGTCACATAATGGACCATGTGGTTCTACAGCAGGCGAAACAGTAAATCGGGTGAACCTTAGTGAGTCCATTAAGTTTCCTTCAACTTGCTTTCCTTGAAGTACAGGAGGTACTGATCCAGTTGGACTTATCGGTGACTTGAGAGCTGCACCTTCTGCTGCCATGGGAAGGAATGTGGTGTTTTGGGTCATCAAGGGAAAGTCATCGTCCCATTCAAAACTTCCACCTATTAGACATAGAAACCACATTATTAAATAGAAGTCATATACACTGCCAAGTAAAAGGGTAACAATGTTTTGATCTTTTGACTTTCAGGCTCCATATCTCATCATCCACTACAGCTTTGAGCATGAACGATCTTCAGTTTATAGACAATCTTGGCTATCGTATACATAAATGTGACTTGTGACTAATTAGCATATGATAAGTTATGCAGATTCATGTCATGTCACTGCATTGTTACTGTTTTGCTCCTAAAAATCTAAATTTAAATCTTTCTTATTTTGTTAGTATATGTAACTTTGGCTTTCAACATTACCTGAATCATTCTGGGCATACTCTCTATCTTATTCAAGCATGTCTCGACTGAAATCTGATCCCAGGTCTTTTCTACACATTCCCAATGTTGGTGCATACTAGTCTCTCACTTGGGGATGTATACAGCTTTTTCTTCAACTCTTCCCACAAGTGTTGGATTGTGTTGAGGTCTGGGGACCAATCCTGCACCTCTACTTCATTGTCATTAAGCCATTTCTTCATCAACCTTGATGCATGCTTCGAGTCGTTGTCCTGCTTGAGCACTATGTCTTTTTCATACCCATAGTACTTGAGTGTATGAAGAAACTCGTCTTCAAGGAAACTCACATATATCTAAGACCACCATCGATCCTGCTCAAGTATCCAACGCCTTTGACAGTGAAACGCCCCATGTCATCAGGCTTCCTCCACTGAACTTGACAGTTCCTTCCATTTCTCAATTCGTTAGCCCCTTATTCCCTTGTTTTTTCCAGACCTATTTGTCCCCATCAGAGCCTAGCCTATTGACTCTCGTTTCATGGCTTCAAATCCCCCGTTTCCAATCTTCTACTGTCCACTTTTTGTACTTTTTTGTAAACTAAAGCCGATGCTTCTTATGATGATATTGAAGTTGAGGCGTCTTCACCTGTTTTCAGGCCATCATTACAGACTTGTGTAACGTGTGTCGCATGGTGTTTGCTGGACATCTGTGATCTCACTATTATGAAGCATACGAATCTACTCCACTGAAGCGGTTGTCGCCAGAAGTGAAAGATCTTTTCATGATCCGATTGTTGACTCCGATATTTTGTCTGGATGTCCACCTTTTGGCTTTTGAATGTATGGATGGACTTCAATTTGTGTTCTTCCAGCTGTCATGGCACTTACATCATGCAGTTTGTTTTTTCATGGGAAATCTTTTTCGTGGCTGCTCCTCAATGTGAACCAGTGACCTTTCACTTGGGAATCAACCTAGTAACACACTGAGCTATTACAAACGTGAGAACAGGTTGTAATTTGTAGTTTGTAGTATACAGGAAGAAAAAGATTTTTCTACCACCAGTAGCAAAACAGTAACAATGAAGTGATATGACAAGAATCTGCATAACTAATCATATTCTAAATAGTTGCAATCAAATTTATGTATGAGATAGCCAAGAGAATTATCTATAAAATGAAGGTAGTCTCATGCTAAAAGATGTTGTGGATGGTGAGATATGGAGCCTGGAAGTCAAAAGTTCAAAAGGTTGTTACCCTTTTGCTCGCCAGTATATTAGAGAAATATTGGTGTTCAGACCCTTTCACATTCGTAGGTTTCTCCTCATCACTAATGGTACTTTCACACTTGTGTTGTTTTCCTTCCATCACAATCCGCCCTTTTGGAAAACAGCGGAATCCGCTAACGGATTCCGCTGTTTCCCATAGACTTGTATGGATGACAGATTGTGCCAAAAGGACCTGCGTTGCTTCCGCTGGGTGACGCTCCGTTGCTTCCACCCAGCGGGAGGAACGCAGCATGTAACTTTTTTTGAGCAGCGGAATCCTTAGGATTTCACTGCGCATGCTCTCTCTGGCACCCTGCACCCGTAACCAAGGTAAATATCGGGTAACCACGCAAAGTGCTTTGCCCGATGTTTACCCTGGCCACGTGTTCAGGGAGACCGACACTTCCCCGCTCGGCTCCGCCCCCTCCCGCACTCCACTCCGCATGTGTATATATATATATACACACACACACACACCCACCTGTCCTCAGCGCCATGGCTCTGCCCCCTCCCGCACTCCACTCCGCATGTATATAAACATGCACACACACTCACCTGTCCTCAGCGCCATGGCCCCGCTCAGCTCCGCCCCCCGCACACATTCTCGGCGGCCGAGCGATCAGCTGATCACCCGGCAACCGGCTGCTGGGAGCGATCAGCTGATCACCCGGCGGCCGGCTACTGGGAGCGATCAGCTGATCACCCGGCGGCCGGCTGCAGGGAGCGATCAGCTGATCACCCGGCGGCCGGCTGCAGGGAGCGATCAGCTGATCACCCGGCGGCCGGCTGCAGGGAGCGATCAGCTGATCACCCGGCGGCCGGCTACTGGGAGCGATCAGCTGATCACCCGGCGGCCGGCTACTGGGAGCGATCAGCTGATCGTTCACAATAGTCTGCCGCCGGTAAAACTGTAAAAAAAAAAAAAAATCAGAAACGCATTCCGTTGTTTTGCAGCATCCGTTGTGCCACTATATGCAACACATCCGTTGCATCCGTCACACAACGCAATGCAACGGATACCATTCAACGCAAGTGTGAAACTAGCCTTAGTAGTCAACAGGTCAGATAATTCAACAGAAGATTTGTCAACATCCCCAATTTTTGGGAGGCAAGCCAATAGATGGATAAAGGTAGGAAATTCTTTGCAAACACGCCCAAAAGATGGGGTTATAGCTTATTGTTGGGTGATCCTAGGGTGAGGCCTAAATGTCCTGATTTGGGGCATTGAACTGCTGGTTAGTATGCTATAGTATTTAAGCAGTTAAAGAGGTCCCTTCCAACTATAACATTCTATGATTCTATGTTAATGAAATGCTGACTGAGGCTGTACTGTAGAGAAGTCAGAAATATAGTCCCATAGAGAGAACGGGGAGTCTCGGTTATTGCTAATCCATAAACTCCTAGGTCATTCTCTTTATATATTACGACTTTGTAATTACATGGATTTCAATGGCTTGTAGGACATTGACATTGCTTACTGAAACCATCGGTTGATGAGAAGGCATCCAGACTTGACTCCAGTGAAGGATTCTGGGAACCTTGATCATTTTCTGGTGCATTCGGATTACTCAGTTCATTGGTGGGTGTCTCCTATGATAAACACATGCAAAACAAAATCATAACAAGGGTCAGAGTGACTTGAGTTTTTTATAAGCCAATCTATGAAAATCCAAGAATTTACACTTGTAGGTCCCGATTCATCAAGACCGGTGTGAACAATGCTGTTGTTCATGAGAAGGTATGCCGGTAGTCAGATGCTCCGGTTTCAGAGGTGGAGCATCTTAATGAATCAGGAAGGTGTGACGAGCAGCATGGGCCTTCTTGAGACGTCACAATTCTTACTTCAGTCAGAGGCAGGAGTAAGATTTCTCATGTAAGGTACTTCAGAGCTTGTGATGAATTAGACGAGACGTGATATCATGCCAACATTGCACACTCATTCCACCATAGCTCTGTCCATTCTGGCGGAGCTGGGTCGAAACTGATGTGAAAATGCCACAAATCACAGGAATTTTTTGGGCAAAAATGTTGCGACTAAAACAAAGCAATTCATGCAAGAATTCTTTGCTTTGATGAATCAAGGTCTAAATGTCTGTATAAATTGTAAGAGTCTGACACATTAAATTCTTTGACCCCTTTTTCAAGTTTGTACTTTAGTTTATTCCCTCTTACTGAAGCCTATGATTATTTTATTGAATAAGTTCTCTGTGTGTTCCCGCCTTCCTGAGCTGCGTATTTCTCTGAGGTATTTCGAGAGATTGGCAGGGGCGGGAGGCAGATGCCATCTGGGCAGGTCCCTAGTAACTGTTCAGGGCTAGGTGCCTCAGCTGCACTGTACCTTGGATAATCACTTGCGGTCACCTCACATAATGTGCTACTGTGCTATGGCTGTAAGTGATATAATGCAAAGTACAGTGATGCTGATGAACCCGGTCATGCCCCAGCGGTGCTGGACCTTTACATTTACAGTAGCACTAGAAAGAGCAGGATGTGCTCATGTGAAGGCACATTGAGGACACATCCCTATCTACCCAACATGACAGAGAGGAGCAGAGGCTCAAGAGATGCAACAAACTGCATCTGAACACTGAGGAGCATGTACTGCAGACTGCGGTAGTATAAAGGAGCCTTCTAGATGTGGAAGCTGTATACAGGGACTTGGGAGCAATTTATTACCCATAGACGTTGTATCCAGAGGCGGAGGAGCATGTAGTGCATATGGAGGCGGTATCCAGAGACTGTGGAGCATTTGCTGCATATGGTGGCTGTCTATAGGGGCTGAGGAGCATATTCTGCATATGGAGGCTGAATAAAGAGTGGCATGATGAAATG
Organism: Anomaloglossus baeobatrachus; assembly: GCF_048569485.1. NCBI lineage: Eukaryota > Metazoa > Chordata > Amphibia > Anura > Aromobatidae > Anomaloglossus > Anomaloglossus baeobatrachus. The sequence goes on from NC_134363.1 coordinate 63,690,867, forward strand.
CATATGGATCTTGTTTTTAACATGGAGTGTTTTTTTTTCTATTTTCAATAAATTTTTGGATTTTATTATATTCCTATACTTGGATGCTGGATTCCTTTTAGATTATCTGCATATGAAGACTGTATCCAGAAATGGAGGAGTATTTGCTGCATACGGAGGCTGTATCCAGAGACTGAGGAGCATGTACTGTATATGGAGGCTGTATACAGTGCCTGTGGTGTGAGGAACTGCACATGGAGGCTGTAAACAGGGGCTGAGGAGCATGTGTGATGCCCTGGACTAGCCAGGTAGTCACAGATAGTGCCCCGCACAACACCAGTCCCTCACTAGGTAACATCAGCCAAACACATAAACCCTAGTCACCTCCCTCAGAGCTTAATGGATACACCAGGGAGGCGGAGCCAGGCGGTTGGCACACCCACCGAGGAGTTCAGATGGCCTGAGGCAGGAAACACAAGTTTAGTTGTTGTCAGTTGTGAGTTCTAAGTGGAGTCAGGAGTGAAGTGCGGCAGGCCTGTGGTGACAGGTCTGCAGCGGAAACTGACAGGTGCCAGGGTCGTAGACCTGGTACCTTGGCTAGGAGGCACACGGTGGCCTAGCCTGCAGGAGCCGGGAAGACTGCCAGGTGGAACCGTGGTAGACCGGGACAGGGTAGTGGCCCGCCGGTACCGACCCGGGGAACCGACTGGAAACCGGAGCACACAGGGGGGTACTCAGACCCTGAAACGAGGTCCAGAAGCCACTGGACCAAGTTAATTCACTGATTGAGGTCTGGACTATAGGTCCTTTCCCACCCAAGTCCCGACTGAAGACAACAGCCCACCGAGGGGGATAGAAAGCCACCACACAGGCAGAGAAATCCCACGGGCCAGCGTCTGCAGACAAACGGGCTTTCCCGACACACATACTGCCGGGGAGCGGACTCCCATTGCTGAAGCGAAGGCAGTCTACATACACACTACACGGTGCAGGAGAAAGGCAAAGACCACCAAACCGGGTGGGGGACCAGATGCAGCCGGCTGCGGACACCGACCACCATCAACTTTGTTTACCAGAGACTTGTGTATGTCAATCACAGTGAGTACCACAGTGCCATCCGGCCGCGCACCGCCCTGCACCGCCCAGCTCCCCCCAACGGGTCCCGGGGCCATCATCCCTGCCCACGGAGGGGTTAACATCTTGCTGCCTAACCATCTCCCCCGGGTGCCCCGTAACTGCAGCGGTGGTGTCTACACCTTCACCACATCCCGTGGGTTGCGTCACAAACTCATACAAGGCTTCGGCCGTACACCTTCCTACCACCCCCCTACGTAGCGCCAAACATCCTTTCAGAGCGAAGTGACCCCGGGTCCGGAGGCACTCGAGCCACCCACCAGCGAGCCTGGATCCGAGTGGCTTGGCTGCGGTCGAGCGCGGGGCGGTACACATATACTGCAGAGGAGGATTGTATATAGAGGGGGGTGAGAGTGGTAAATCTGCAGGTTTGTCACAATCTTTAACAGCCATACAGTAGGACGCTTCTTTATGCTTCCTGCGAGAAGACGTCATTGTCCATGGCTGTGACATCAGGGGAGATTGATGTTCATTCTAACCTCGTTCTGGCTCTCTTAGAGATGCATTGGGAACTTGTGATGTAACTTCTGACTTACGGCTAGTCAGAAGATACAGACACAAGATGGCGCAGCGGGACAGGAGAGGCGTAAGGTAAACTCTGAAAATGCTGGAGGGTGAGCTCAAAAGTGGAGGCAGGAGGCTTACATTTAAAGCAGTGTTTCTCAACTCCAGTCCTCAAGACCCACCAACAGATCATGTTTTCAGGTTTTCCTCAATGTTAGACAGGGAATAATTCCATCACCTGTGCAACATTATTGAAATCCTGAAAACCTGATGGAGGAAAACCTGAAAACATGATCTGTTGGTGGGTCTTGAGGACTGGAGTTGAGAAACACTGATTTAAAGCATCAATACATCAATACACCACTGGAGTGGTGATTTAGTTAATATATTGCAGGGGGGTCGGATGGGGGTTGATTAACATTATGTATGTGGTATAATTTATTATTCTACTGTGACCGGGTAATTACAGCAAGGGTCTAAGCACATATACCACATATTTTCAGGTTAATAAAGAACCATTATGTAAATGCACTTATAGATTTGACTGAATTTTCTTGCATAAGAAATACTAAAACAACAATCGTCTCTGCCCCACGGTGTGACAAGCCTCAATGACTTACGAGTATGGTATTATGACTGCATTGTTAAAACACCATGACTCTCTTTAAAAAAATGTCTTACCTGGTCAAATAAGTAAACTGTTACATCATCAAAAAAGGACACCATTTTTCGTTTTCGATCAAGGTCATCATCTACCTCATCAGCAGATTTCGGTGACTTTAGCAGACTCCGGAGGTTTCGTCCATCATCCATTTCTGTTACTACAATTGGGACTCCAGCCACCTCTCCTTCAGCTTCTGAGCCTGTTCTTTGATGCTCTGGAAGACCAAAGCCTTCATCTTCTTCATCCTCATCTTCCTTGTTATAATGTGTATCTCTTTTTTCTTCATCACTGTCCCAAAATGACTTTCGTCCACTGGAGCTTTGGAATGCTTGAAGGTTTAATGGTGGAAGAGACAGAGAAAGTCTTGCCACTTTTGCTTCAGGAATGAAAAAAAAAAGAAAGTTAATCGAATATAAATAAAACTCTGTGATAAATAAATATATATATATGTATTTATATACTGTATATTCCTGCAATATAGCTCACATAGTTCAAATTCACCCTTCCCTCCAAAAAAATATAACTAGTGACTTTAATGGTACAGTTAGCAAATTTGATATCTAGTAGGTTTGAACTATTGTTTTATTGCTTTTTTTATACTGTTTTCCTAAAAGCTGATTTTGCTGATCCGCCACCTATCATTGGAAAAAACGTATTATTAGCTTGTATTGAAGAGTAACTAATGTTTTATATCCCCCATTAACTTTGAACCCCCATTATGTAGTAATGTCCACCATTCTAAACTAATGTCCCCCATCCTGGCTCCTTCCTGGTATATATGTGGTCCATCCTAGTATATTGGCCCAACCTGGTATATATGTTCATAATCGAGATGTATATGCCTCCCATCCTGATGTATATGTTCCCTACCCTGGGCCATGCTAGTATATATGTTCCCCATTCTGGTATATATGTTCCTATCCTGGTGTAAATGTTCCCTAGCCTGCTATATATGTTCCTATCCTGGTGTAAATGTTCCCTATTCTGGTATATATGTCTCCCAACTTGGGCCTATCGTGGTATAAATATCCCCCATCCCGGTATATATGTCCCCATTCTGGAATAAATGTTCCCCATCCTGGTATGTATGTTTCTCAACTTGGGCCCATCCCGGTATGCATGTCCCCATCCAGGTATACATGTCCCCATCCTGTTATATATATCCTCCATCCTGGTGTTTATGTTCATCATCCTGGTATGTATATCCTGGATTCTGGTATACATGTTCCTTATCCTGGTATATATGTTACCCATTCTGGTACAGATGTCCCTGATTCAGGTATATATGTTCCTCACCATGGGCCCATCCTAGTATATATGTCCCCCATCCTGGGCCCATCGTGGTATATATGTTTCCCATCCTGTGTCTCCCATCCTGGTATATATGTCCCCCTTCCTGGTATTTATGTCCCCATCCTGAATCCATCCTGGTATATATGTCCTCCATCCTTGTATATTTATTCCTCCTCCTGGTATATATATTCCCTATCCTGGTGTATATATAACCTTTATCCTGACATTTATGTTCCCCATCCTGGTATGTATGTCTCTCAATCTGCTATATGTGTCCCCCATCCTGGTATATACAGAATGTTACCAACTTGGATCCATCCTGGTATCTATGTCCCTGATTGCGGTATATATGGTCTCCTTCCTGAGTCCACACTGCTACTTTGTGTAGCATTATGGCAAAGTCAAAACAAATCAACCAAGATCTCAGGAAGAGAATTGTGGACTTGCACAAGTCTGGTTCAACCTTGGGTACAATTTGCAGATACCTAAAGGTGCCTCATCATCTGTACAAACAATTATATGCAAGTACAAACAAGATGAAAATGTCCAGCCGTCATACTGCTCAGGAAGCAGACAGGTTCTGTGTACCAGAGATGAACATGCTTTGGTCAGACATGTGCATATCAACCCAAGAACAAAAGCAAAAGACCTTGTGAAGATGCTGGCGAAAGCTGGTAAGACTGTCATTAACCACAGTGAAACGAGCACTGTATCAACATGAGCTGAAAGGACACTCTGCCAGGAAGAAGTCATTACTTCAAAAGAAACATAAAAAAGACAGAATAATGTTTGCAAATGCACACAGGAACATAGACCTTAAATTTTGGAGACATGTCCTGTGGTCTGCCGAAACTAAAATTGAATTTGGAGAAAAAAGGGAGAACCTTTGAACCCTAAGAACACCATCCCAACTGTGAAACATGGGGGTGGCAGCATCATGTTGTGGGGTTGTTTTGCACAAAATAGATGGCATCATAAGAAAAGAAGATTATGTAGAAATACTGAATCAACATCTCAAGACCTCAGCCAGGAACTTAAAGCTTGGGCGGAAATCGGTCTTCCAAATTGACATTGATGCAAAGCATACTGCCAAACTGAGTAGAAAGTGGCTTAAGGATACCAAAGTCAATGTTTTGGAGTGGCCATCACAAAACCCTGATCTCAATCCTACTGAAAATTGTATGGGCAAAGCTGAAAAGTAAAGTGCGAGCAAGACGACCTACAAACATGGCTCAGTTACACCAGTTTTGTCAAGAGAAATGGGCCCAAATTCATACCAATTATTGTGAGAAGCTTGTGGAAGGATTGAGCCAAGTCGAATGGGTACTTTGCACACTACGACATCGCAGCTGTTATGTCGGTGGGGTCAGTGGGGTCAAATCGAAAGTGATGCACATCACGCTGTCGACATCAGAGTATGTGAATCCTTTTTACTATGATTAACGAGCGCAAAAGCGTTGAAATCGTATGATCAGTGTAGCGTCGGTCATTTCCATAATTTCGGAAGGACCGATGTAACGATGTTGTTCCTCGTTCCTGCGGCAGCACACATCGCTGTGTGTGAAGCCGCAGGAGCGAGGAACATCTCCTTACCTGCGTCCCAGCTGCAATGAGGAAGGAAGGAGGTGGGCGGGATGTTTATGTCCCGCTCATCTCCGCCCCCTGCTTCTATTGGCCGCCTGCCGTGTGACGTCGCTGTGACGCCGCACGACCCGCCCCCTTAGGAAGGAGGAGGTTTGCCGGCCAGAGCGACGTAGCAGGGCAGGTAAGTGCATGTGAAGCTGCCGTAGCGATAATGTTCGCTACAGCAGCTATCACAAGATATCGCAGCTGCGACGGGGGCGGGGACTATCGCGCTCGGCATCGCTACAATCAGCTTGCGATGTCGTAGTGTGCAAAGTACCCCATAGAGTTTAAGGGCAATGGTGCGAAAAACTAATGAAATGTATGTAAACTTTTGACTTTGCAGAAAGTAATAAAAACTCCATAAAACATTGTCTCTCTCATTGTTCTAGCATTTGTCAAATATAAATAATTTTGGTTCCTAATTGACCTTAAACGGAAAATGTTTATTCTGATTTCATGTCAGATAATGAGAAAAACATGCAGATGTGTCTTTTTAGATAGTGTATGTAAACATCTGGTTTCAAATTGATGTTCCCTATCCTGCGCCCATCCTGATATGTATGTACCCCTCGTTTAATGAAAGAAAAACCCACAATGGTCACAGAAATAACGTGAATCTGACAAAAGTAATAAGTAAAAATCTATGAAAATGAACAAATGAAGGTCAGACATTGCTGCTTTTCTGCTTCCACAGAAATTAAAAAAAAATAAAACTCATACAATAGGCCTGGACAGAAATGATGGGACATTTAACTTAATATTTAGTTGCACAGCCTTTTGAGGCAATCACTGCAATCAAACGATTCCTGTAACTGTCATTGAGACTTCTGCCCCTCTTGACAGGTATTTTGATCACTCCTCAAGAGCAAACTGCTCCAGTTGTCTCCTGTTTTAAGGTTGCCTTTTCCAGATGGCAAGTTTTAGCTCTTTCCAAAGATGCGCAATAGGATTTAGGTCAGGGCTCATAAAAGTCCACTTCAGAATAGTCCAATGTTTTCCTCTTAGCCAGTCTCGGGTCTTTTTAGCTGTGTGTTTTGGGTCATTAACTTGTTGCAAGACCAATGACCTGCGACTGAGGCCAAGCTTTTTGACACTGGACAGCACATTTCTCTCTAAAATCCCTTCATAGTCTTGAGATTTAATTGTACCCTGCACAGATTCAAATCACCCTGTGCAGGATGCAACAAATCAGCCCAAAACATAACAGAGCCTCCTCCATGTTTCACTGTAGGGATAGTGCTCTTTTCTTGATATGCTTCATTTTTCCATCTGTGAACATAGAGATAATGTGCATTGCCAAAAAGTTCCATTTTTGTCTCACCTGTCCACAGGACATTCTCCCAGAAGCTTTGTGGCTTGTCAACATGTAGTTTGGTGAATTCCAGTCTGTCAACAATGGTCAATTTTCCTCCTGCAGCCACATCCAGCGAGGTTAGCTACAGTCCCATGGATCTTAAATTTCTGAATAATATGTGCAACTGTAGTCACAGGAACATCAAGCTGCTTCGAGATAGTCTTATAACCTTTACCTTTAACATGCTTGTCTATAATTTTCTTTCTAATCTCCTGAGATAATTCTTTCCTTCGCTTCCTCTCGTCCATGTTGAGTGTGGTACACACCATGTCACCAAACTGCACAGTTAGTATCTGTAGCCTTATATACAGGCCCACTGACTGATTACAAGAATGTAGACACCTGTGATACATCTTGATTTAACATGTCCCTTTTGTCACATTATTTTCAGGTGTACCATCACTTCTGTCCAGGCCTGTTTCATGAGTTTTATTTATTTTTTTTTTTTAATTCTGTGGAAGCTGAAAAGCAATGTCTGACTTTCATTTGGTCAATTTCATAGATTTTTTTTTTATTCATTATTACTTTTGTTAGATTCAAGTTATTTCTGTGACCATTGTGGGTTTTTCTTTCATTAAACGAGGGGTACCAACAATTTTGACCACGTGTTTATATGTCACTTATCCTCTTATATAGGTTCCTCATCCTGGTATATATGTCCCTCCTTCTTGAATATATGTTTCTATCCCAGGCATCCTGATATATATGTTTCCCATCCTAGTATATATCCCTCGTCTTGGTATATATGTTCCCCATCTTGGTGTAAATGTCCATCATTCTGTTATATATGCCCCTCATCCAGGTATATATGTTCTTAATGGTATCTGCACTATATGTTTCCCATCCAGGTATATATGTTTCCCATCCAGGTATATATGCCCCCTATCCTAGTATATACAATGAACAAATATATAAACGCAACACTGTTGTTTTTGCTCCCATTTTTCATGAGCTAAACTCAAAGATCTAAAAAAAATTTATGTACACAAAAGGCCTTTTTCTCTCAAATGTTATTCACAAATTTGTCTAAATCTGTGTTAGTGAGCATTTCTCCTTTGCCGAGATAATCCTTCCATCTTATAGATGTGGCATGTCAAGATGCTGATTAGACAGCATGATTATTAGACAGGTGTGCCTTAAGGTCCAGTCACACTAAGCAACTTACCAGCGATCCCAACAACGATAGGGATCGCTGGTAAGTTGCTAGGAGGTTGCTGGTGAGATGTCACACTGCGACGCTCCAGCGATTCCACCAGCAACCTGACCTGGCAGGGATCGCTGGAGTGTGGCTACACAAGTTGCTGGTGAGCTCACCAGCAACCAGTGACCAGCCCCCAGCGCCGCGTGGAAGATGCTGCGCTTGGTAACTAAGGTAAATATCGGGTAACCAACCCGATATTTACCTTGGTTACCACCGCACGGAGCTACACGTGCAGAGAGCAGGGAGCAACGCACACTGAGCACTGGCTCCCTGCTCTCCTAGTTACAGCACACATCGGGTTAATTACCCGATGTGTGCTGCAGCTACATGTGCACAGAGCAGGGAGCAGCGCACAATGCTTAGCGCTGGCTCCTTGCTCTCCTAGTTACAGCACACATCGGGTTAATTAACCCGATGTGTGCTGCAGCTACATGTGCACAGAGCAGGAGCCGGCACTGACAGTGAGAGCGGCGGAGGCTGGTAACAAAGGTAAATATCGGGTAACCAAGGACAGGGCTTCTTGGTTACCCGATGTTTACATTGGTTACCAGCCTCCGCAGAAGCCGGCTCCTGCTGCCTGCACATTTAGTTGTTGCTGTCTCGCTGTCACACACAGCGATCTGTGCTTCACAGCGGGACAGCAACAACTAAAAAAAGGCCCAGGACATTCAGCAACAACCAACGACCTCACAGCAGGGGCCAGGTTGTTGCTGGATGTCACACACAGCAACATCGCTAGCAACGTCACAAAAGTTGTTCGTTAGCAGCGATGTTGCTAGCGATGTTGCTTAGTGTGACGGGGCCTTTAGGCTGGCATTTGGTGATACATCCAACTGGCCTTACAATCGCAAGCCACAAGTAACCACACCAGCTAAGGACCTCCACATCCAGCATCTTCACCTCCAAAATCATCTGAGACCAGCCACCTAGACAGCTGCTGCAACAATCGCTGCATAACCTAAGAATTTCTGCACAAATTATCAGAACCTGTCTCATTGAAGCTCATCTGCATGCCCGTTGTACTCATCAGATTCTCCACCTGAGTTAAGTTCGTTGTCGTAACCGACTTGAGTGGGAAAATGCTCACATTGGATGGCATCTGGCATCTGGCTCTTTGGAAAGTTGTTATCTCTACTGATGGATCCTGGTTTTCATTGTACAGGACAGATGGCAGAGTGAAAAATAGTGGTCACACCACATACCAGTGCCACCATCAGGGCACTATTGTCCTTACAGGTGTATGGGGCCTGATGAAGAAGGGGCACAGGTTAATTACTTAGCTGTCCAAGACTGTGGCCCCAGTCATAGCTGCAACCTGCCGATAATTAAAAGTATGGCCACAGCAGAGGGGGCCAGCCATATCTGACATCATCAATGATGTCATGAGTTGCCGGCATGCCCTCTGTTGCTTTGGCCACTGAGTGACTGCATGGCCCACATAACTAATTTGCATGTAAAGGCAGGCTAGGCTGGGGGTTAGGGAGACATATATCCTCAGGCAGGTGTTTAGGGCCACCGGAAGATTGGCACTGTACTTTGACTGCAGACGCCAAACCTTCTCTTGTGGTCGGGAGACTATAATTTTCTTCATCTTGTATCCAAATACATTTGTGTTTTTGAGACACAAATACCTTTAAATACAAGATAACCGGTAGTGGGTCACAGCAGTGCTCATCATCCCACATCCCAGCGTGCATCAGCATGATGAGGACATCACTCTGGGCCCATATCAGACTGCTGTTGTCGACGCAGTGCTGTGCGGAGGAGGCGAAGATGCGGCTATGAATGGTAAGTGCTCAATGAAGGAGCTGAAGATTATATGTCCTAAAACTGGGGAGGGGTAGGAAGGGGTCATGAGGCAAAGTGTTACTATGAGGGCACATTATAGAGAAATAGAGGACATTGTGAAAGGAGGGACAGTGTGTCAGAGTATATGATACAGAGGGGCAGTGTGTTGGGGATATTATACAGAGGGGTGGTGTGGGGGTATATTATACAGAGGGGCAGTGTGTGGGGGGATATCATACAGAGGGGCAGTGTGGGAGGATATGATACAGAGGGGCAGTGTGTGGGGATATTATACAGAAGGATAATTTAGGGGTGTATTATATGGAGGGGCAGTGTGGGAGAGATATTATGGAGAAGAGCAGTGTAGAGGATTTATTATTATTAATTTTATGAGGAAAATACTTCATTTTCTGGAACAATTTCAAGGATGTCAACAGCTTTGGTCCTGACTGTGTGTGTATATATTTAGCCAGCAGATGGTTTTTGATGAGAACTGTTAATGTGTGACTGGTGAGGATGTGGTGCAAAACTGGAGGTTTTCCAAAAGTAGTGGTGGGACTGTGGAAGATTTGCAGGGTGGAGGCAGAGCTGGGGTGGAGCCCTGGGTGAAGTCTCAAGGGGGCCCAAAAATGTTGCCAGTATGGGGCCCTGAATTTCCTGGTGGCAGCCCTGCCAGATCCTGACTTGTTTTCTGATCTCTGCATCCTCCCAATACTTTAAAAGTGCACATTTCAGAGTAGCCTTTTATTTTGGCCTCCCTAAGGCACATCTGTGTAATAATCATGCTGTGTAATCAGCATCTTGATATGCCACACCTGTGAGGTGGATGGATTATCTCAGGAAAGTAGAAGTGCTCAATACACAGATTTAGACAAATTTGTTAACAATATTTGAGAGAAAAAAAGCATTTTGTGTGCATAGAAAAAGTTTTAGATCTTTGAATTCAACTCATGAAAAATGGGAGCAAAAACAAAGCGTTGTGTTTATTTTTTGTTCAGTATATATCCCCTATCCTGATATATATGTCCCACGAAAGTGAATACACCCCTCACATTTTTGTAAATGTTTTATTATGTTCCATGGGACAACACTGAATATATCACACTTTGATACAATGTACAGTAGTCAGTGGAAAGCTGGATAATGTAAATTTTGTGTCCTCTAAATAACTCAACACACACCCATTAATGTCTAAACCGCCAGCAAGAAAGGTGAATACACCCCTAAGTAAAAATTGCCAAATTGTGCCCAATTTGCCTTTTTCCCTCTCCGCTGCCATGTAACTCATTAGTGTTACAAGGTCTCAGGTGTGAATTGGGGCAGGTGTGTTACATTTGATGTTATCGCTCACACACTCTTTCATACTGGTCACTGGAACTTGACCATAGCACCTCATAGCAAAGGATTCTCTGAGAATCTGAAAAAAATAATAGTTGCTCTACATAAAGATGTCCTAGGCTAAAAGATTTCCAACCCCTTGAAACGGAGCTGCAGCACAGTGGCCAAGACCATACAGCGGTTTAACAAGATAGCTTCCACTACAAACAGGCGTCACCATGGTCGACCAAAGAATTTTAGCGCATAGCGCTCAGCATCATAGCCAGAAGTTGTCTTTCAAAATAGATGTATGAGTGCTGCCAGCATTGCTGCAGAGGTTACAGGGGTGGGGGGGCCTCCTGTCAGTGCTCAGACCATAAGCCGCACACTACATCAAATCGGTCTGCATGGCTGTTGTCCAAGAAGGAAGCATCTTCTAAAGATGATGCGCAAGAAAGCCTGCAAACAGTTTGCTGAAGACAAGCAGACTAAGGACATGACTTGCTGAAGACAAGCAGACTAAGGACATGAATTGGAGCCATGTTCTGTGGTCTGATCAGAACAATGTTAATCCATTTGGTTCAGATGGTGTCAAGCATGTGTGGCCTCAACAGGGTGAGGAGTGCAAAGACAAGTGTCCAGCCTACAGTCAAGTATGGTGGTGAGAGTGTCATGGTTTGGGGCTACATGAGTGCTACTGGCTGTGAGGAGCTACAGTTCACTGAGGCAATTCCAACATGTAATGTGACATACTGAAGCAGAGCATAATCCCCTCACTTCATATTTAAACATGATAACGACATCAAACACTCCTCCAAGATGACCACTGCCTTAATAAAGAAACTGAGGGCAAAGGTGCTGCATTGACCAAACATGTCATGAGGTTAAGTCGTCACATCCCTCCCCTTTCTTAATTAGACTAAAAAAACCTGCTGGATCCAGGTGAGAGTTGTCGTTGACAGGGCTGCCAGACGTAATAGGCCTATGATTATCCTTGTTCTCTTCTCAGGGCGGTCCGCCAACAATTCTATGATGTTTGCCCTTTTAGCAGTGAAGTCAGCAACAGAGGCTCCAAACTATACACCTCCCCCTGATTTCCTTCCCTCGTTTGGCAGTCGCACTATGAACAAGTTCTATGGTGGGGTCTGTGAGTTGGGCTTCCCAAATGCCTTGTGATTTATCTCCCCCCAGTCATTCACCACATTGTGGTTAGATGTACTCACTAGCATTGGCTCAGAGGAGGGTGATGGATGCTGGGAATGTGGGTAATCCTCAGAAGAGGTGGCCAAAGGATCAGCATCAAGGTGCTGCTTGGCTTGGTTGCGAGTGATGGCTTTAATTGTTCCCCAAAAAAACAGGTGTGGGGAGGCCGTCCATAAGCCCACTTCAACCTCTTCGTGGTTGGTCCCCCAGTCCAACTGCACATGTTCAAGAGGGATGTCTGAACACTGGCTACTAGCTAGGGAGATGGTCACTTGGCTACCTGGTAAATGGTGTTCAGGGGGAACAATACCTAGGTTGACCAGGGTGATGGAGGACCCATTGTCTTGAAGTCCCTGGGTCTGTATATCACTGACCTTGAGTGGCTGGATGGGGTGATGAAGGTTGGCTTGGGTAGGGTGTCCAACTGGGTCTATCCCATTCTCTGCTGCTGGTGTATCCCGATTGTAGCATCCTTCAGACCCTGATGGCTCATCTTGGCAGATGTTGCCCGCTGGGTCGGCAGACGGGCTCAAGGCATAGGCCCCGGCTTTAGAAACAATCGTTGTCTATATGTCCAAGGTGCCCGCACATATAACAACGCTGTGGATTTGGCAAGTCACAGGTCTTGTTTCTAAATCTTTCTCCTGGTGGGGCTTCTACGGAATAGGGGGATAGTTCTGCTCAAGTAGCTGATAGTAGGGAAACTGTAACTCCCAAAACTGACTCCAGAACACAAGCCCTCTCCTTGATTGAAACTTCAGGCCCTAATGCAACCCACAACTCCTGGATTTGGGCTGCTTGTGACTTGGTGGTTGATTAAAGACTGCCATGGCATTCTTGATCTGGCATGCAGTTTAAATCTTCTGTGTCAACCTCTTCAGGGTCTTCGTCATCCTCCACAACGTTCTGGATATCCGAACAAATCAATTTTTGGGTCACATACAAATGGGTGTCTGTGGTGTATTCAATCTGTTAAATCTGGCACAGCTTCTGTAGCTGCCATTTCTGTGGAGGCTGTATATCCACACTGATCCTCTTCCCAAAGCCAAGCTGGTGTAGTTGGACATGATAATATCCGAAACCTGTATGCCCCACCTACGGCCTGCTGGGTATGCCTATATGCCTTCCTGGTTGCTGAGTCTTTGGACGGTGTCTACATACATCAGTCCCCTGCACCATCCCACTGCTGCCACCAGTTGTGGAGACAAGAGGGTGAGTGGGTGCTCTTGTCCGCTGGCCTGGCTGTCTTCAGAAAGACATCACGGACCAGGGCTCATACCACTGAACACACGCACTCCTTCCCTGCGGGCAGAACACTACTCAGACAACACAGGGTGAGTGAACCACACATTGGTAAGACTTTATTGATTCACCAAAAGGCAAAAACATTGTACTTTCCTAGCAAGAACACAAGAGGGTACAAGCAACAGAGTCTCACCCTTTCGCTTGTCCACTAGGGATAAGAATCTTTGTGATTTCAGGGCTTCCAGGGCCAACTATCCCAGCGAGCAAGCACTCACTACTGAGTGGAGATGGTGGCAAGCCTAGGTAGCTGACTGAGCACAGCACGATATGTAACCAGGCGACCAAATTGTCCCAACCTGGGCTCTCCAAGCAAATTTCTGGGATCAGCGTTGAGCAATGAAGCAGTTATGTGATCCTCCAGCTGGAACCGTGAATCCTAGGCTGAAGACCTGTAGAATGAATGAAGTGAAGCAGTTTTGTGATCCTCCAACTGGAACCATAGATCCTACCCGGAAGTCCTGTAGAATATGAATCTTGAAGCAGTTCTGTGACCTTCCAGCTAGAACTGTAGATCCTAGGCTGAAGTCCTGGTGACAGAGTAAAGGTCCCTTTTATACCCCTCAGTTTCATTTCAGGGTTTTGTGTCTTACAGGATTGGTAGGAGATGGATGCTCTCTCATTGGTCGCTAGTTCAATCCGACTGCATAATGTTCCTCTGAATTATGTAAGCAAAGGGACTGAGGCTCAGGCAAAACACATTTATCAGACAATTCGGCATCACCAAAATAAGGAACAATACGTCTGGCCTACTTATAAACAGTTCACCCCCCAATCAAGAGGCCAGATGCTGAGTCATCATAACATATACTCGAGATTTTGTCATATCGTAATTATACTACCCATAATGGATGGAACATCTAAAGAAAAAGTGAGTGTGCTGGACTCCTTTAACACTACACTATTTCCCTTCTGTGTAACCAAATATAAAAGGTAGTAAGTGACTTTTGCAGATTTTCTGTTGCATTGTAGTCATACATTCACATGACATCCCTATAAAAAGGCCTAAACACAGATTAAAAAATGTTATTAAAAGCACACCATAGGAGCACAACTACAACATTTACACGAGAAACGCAAAGTAGACTAATTCAGCAGCATTGTAGATTATAGATACAATTTATAATGTTGGAGAAAGGTTGAACTTAATAGACATGTCTTTTTTCAATCTATGTAACTATTTAAAAGAATACTACTGAAAATTGTTTTGGGCTTTTCATTTAGGCTAAAGGACTTTTCACAGATGGCTTAAACATGGTCTATACTAAGTAATCTGAGTGCACAAGGGTGTACTGTAGTACATAAGGTGATGACTGGTTCACTGCAAAATTGTAATTCCGACTTCAGCTATTTAAATTTCAATTATCAAACAGATTTACCTTTTATAGCTTCGCTTCCACTACTGGCTGTAGAGCCAAAGTCTAGATAAAGTTTTGATGATTGGCCTTCTGTGTGTTCCTCTGTTTGGTCAATGGGAGTCTGTTCTTGTGGCTTTAAACAGTTTTTAGGGGCCTGTTCTGATGACGGTTCAACAGAATCTCCGCAGTTGTCATTTTCACAATCTTCTCTTTCTTCTTCCCCATTTTTTTCGGTGGGAATCTCGTCACAATTGTTATCATTTACATCTTTATTCACAATCGGTTCTGATGGGTTACTAACTCCTTCTGTACATATGTCCTTGTGGATGTCATCTGGGATAGAATTGCATTCTAGCCCGTAGTATTCAGATGATCCTTTGAAGATAGGTTTATTATCTAACGTTCCTTCTACAACTGCATTCGATCTAGGCTCCATGGACCACAACTTTAACACAGCTTGGTCTTTTAAGACACATGAGTTCACAGTCCCAGACTCAAATGTAGACAGTACATTCCTGGTTACATTTTCTCTCAACGAGACGAGGAGCTGCTCCTTACAAACCTGAACTACAAAGCCACTTTCTGGTTGTCTTTTCAGCATATTTTCATTTGAATATTTTTGCTCTATAACTGCTTGACATATTTCATGTTTCTCTTGTATCACATCAATGGGATTATTTTTATTAGCTGGATTATTTAAGTCCTCCCCTGGAGTTAAGCTGATCCCACCATTGCAATTCAAAATTCCATTTTCAACATCCTCGACTACATCTTGAACATACTCTGGGTTTTCATGGTTTTCCTCTATATCCATTTCTTTTACGGGGAACTCTTCTGTTATTTCCTTCACACTTATAATATCTTCAGTATCACCCTTTTTTGGATTTTCAACTTGGGGGTTTTCAGCGTCCTCCACAGTTGATATGATAACTGATATTTCTTCACTGCAAACTCCATTGAGATTTTCAACATCAGGTTTTGGTCTAGAAACTCTATTAAGTTTATCAGGTTCATTGTCATAGTCAGAGAAATATGCTGAATCTCTATGAGGTGTGGCCAGATTTAATGTTCTAAGAAAGCTGTCTTCTTCCATAGGTGTTGCCTGTGGTTCAGAGAAGTCTTCTGTAAGAGTCAAGTCGCTAGTTGATTCTGAAATAGGGGTCAAGGGTAACTTCAAATCTTTAAGACAAGTTTCTTCTTCCTCTTTTACGTCTTTGAAAATGAACTCTGGGGAAAATGTGTTTTCTGTTTCGTAGCCACTATCCCCAAACTTCTGACTCGGGGATGAGAAATGAGAAGCTGGGCTACATACATCTGATGAGCTGGTGTTGGAGGGAATATCAAGAGAGTCAACAGAATCTAATGTTGCTCTAGAGGCATGTGGTAGTTTTTCGGTTTGTAATGTGCTATGGTTCCCCGGGAACCTATTTAGTACATCTGGAACTATTTCTATCGTCTCTTCTTCAATGCTTTCTGCTAGGGTGGAAAGAGGTGGGATTTCAATTGGGACAATGACACTACAATTGGCCATCGAGTTGGAAATTCCAATGAAAGGGGAAGGAGGGTGGTTAGAAATGCTCTTTTGCAAAGACTCATAACTTTTTGCTTGACGATTACGATAATCTTGAATGTCATAACTTTTCACAGCTGCTCCCATTAAAGGGTCATAAAATTCTTGGTGCTCTGCAGCGCAAAGACTGTCTCCAAAGGGACCGGCATAGAGGTCTCCATCACCAAAAGTTCTTGCAGGTATAGAGCACTCCGATAAAGAACCCTGTTCAACTTTTAGGGAGGAATCATCATCCAAGCCATAATGATCTTGATGCATGGCAACATGTGTGGTCCAATCAATGACAACATCTCCACGCAGCATTGCACAAGAGCACCTCTGTAGACTACCCAACACTCCTCTACTACACAGGGGGCAAGAAGGCATGTTGCGATGACTGCTATTGTCTGTGCTGCTACTACTACTTTCAGTGCTTTGATCTTCCATTAATGAAGGTTCACAATCCCAAGGTGATGCACGATCATCTAAAAACTCAGCCAAAGACTCAGGATCTCCTGCAAGAGTCTCTCCAGCTCCTCGTTCTTCAAGTGTATCTGAATCCCAGCTCCTCCTATGGTCTTCTATATCTCTATAAACATTCAAAATTGAATCAGAAGAAAACACATCAGATAACGAGGGCTCCATTAATGAAGTCTCCTGTACCTGCCTTGATAAGTCTTTTTCTCCTGGACCACAGAAAGGATTTACGTAACGAGGCAATTCTCTTCCTACAGTAATAAAAGGATTATTATTACTAGGTGTCCACCTGTCAATAAGTTTAGGAACTTCATGTAAAATCAGGTGACCAGGAGGATCATCAGGACTGGTTCTGCCACTCTCAAGTGGATCCCAGTCTGAGGAAAACAGTGGTTCCAGTGGTGAAGATGGGCTTCCAAGTGATAAGCGTTGATGGAGCGATCTCTGCTCCTGCATGTCATACTTTCTTTCGTAGATAGGACTAGGCGCACACACGGTACAGTCCACACCGCTGCCCCTGTCTGTATGTTCTTCTAACCGTATGTAATATTCACTGCTTACTGAAGGGCTACGGGCACTGATGACTGGGACAACACTTGGAGTCTCCAAGCTTTGGCGTGAATGTTGATGGTTGGAATCATAGAAAGGGTTAGCAGGCACTGTCAAATTCCCATTATTTGGCGCATAGTCTTCACACTGAGATGTTGATTTCCAGCGTCCTAATCTGGCCTTCTCCCACATGTATTCAAAATTGAGTCCGCGACTGCTCTCCGTTACAGTTAAGATGTCATCCATGTCTGCATGAAAACCATCTCCACCGCTAAAGTTATCTAGCAGTGGGAATGCGGAAATCTCGTCGGAGTGCCTCAGAGGACCCACTGATGATTTCATTGGCTTCAGTGCATTCCAGCGCCACTCAAAGCTTTCCTCTGTCTGGTTCGAGCATTCGTTTAGCAGGTAAGTCAGCTGCAGATGAAGTTCTTCCACTGAAGGTCTTTGTTCCACAGACAGCCAGCAAGATTGCATCACCTCATACCTACGGAAATAACAGATAATCACTATGAGAAGTCAAAATAAATGGTTTTCCAGAGTTTAGAAAAGTATTTTTTTGCTATGTACATTTCAGTACTTGAAGAAAAAGTGCATTCACATGATAAAACCTTTATTTTATGTTATGGCAAAGTAAAGTGCTACAACGGTAGTCTACTACAATTCACTTAGGGGTAAATTTATTAAAGTGGTTGTCTGGATAAAAAAAAAGTTATCACCTATCCATTGGATAGGTGATAACTGGTCAACGGATAATCCACCACTGAGGCTTGCACTGATTGGTAGATGAGGGAACTTTTATCTCCAATACAAAATGGTGCAGAAGGTCCAACCACCACTCTATACATTCTCTATTGGGTAGCTGGAAAAAGTTGGCAGCCCCATACGGAATGAATGCAGTGTAGATCACACATGCACACTACCACTCCATTCTTGGATAAAAGTTCCCCGTTCTGCTGATCGCTGCGGGTCCCAATGGTCTAATCACCGATGATCAACAAGTTATCACCTATCTTAGAAATAGAGGACAGCTTGCTTTAACTAGACAACATCTTCAATAAAGTTTTTTCATATACAGGAAGTGAGAGCTGCAGCTGCCACTCACTTCCTGTTTATTAGTCAAATGTCCAAAGGCGGGGAGAGAGAAGCCATCTGTAATTGGCCATGGGGCTCGCGTGACGCAACAACCTCATGTGAGCCTTAGGAACACGAGTGACTACACCACTGGAACTTTGCCACATCGGAGGGGAGTATAAGAGTTTTTGTTTTAATGGGGCCAAACTTGGGGAATGAGAAGGGGTTGTCCTAGTAGTGGATAACCCCTTTAAACTTGAAGGCTCGATAAATGTGACTGCCATGATCAAGCATAGATTTGCATCACTTTTTGTTCCATTTAATGGTTTTGAATGTTCTATGTTGTTGGTCAACCACTTTTCAAATTGATTTTCAAAAATGGTGGGAGAGAGAATAGCTACAAATTGTAGAACATCAACATTTTTAAACAAAATAGTAGAATAAATGGATTGATACGTTTCTCGATTAATATCTATGGAGTCTTTTGGGACGGAAGTATAGCTTCCTTTTTGAGTTTTACCCTTACCAGTAATCAGAGTGGGGCAGCTTGAGTCGTGGTTTAGCCAGTTTCATCTGTTGTTCTTTAATTACAAATGCTAGAACCTCCTCATCTGATAGGTGGCGATATGGCTGACTTCCAAATTCAAAGAGTTCCCATATTGTTACTCCTAGAGACCTGTATTGGATTCAAAGAAAAGTTATAAACTGCAAAGACGGACTTGCTCTGGATACTATAATAACCATTCATAGGTAAAGGAGTTGTCTCCCCCTGTTAGAATTAGCATAAGTATTATACAAACAACTCACTTTGTCTGTGGAAGGACCTGTGGTGAGGTCATACCCATGTGACCTGGTATTTAGCTTTGCTGGCTGAGGCCCGACCCCTTCTGGTCACATAGTTATGACTTCACCACAGGTCCTGCTCGACAAAGTGAGTCATTTGTATAATACTTTTGCTAATTCTAACAGCGGGAGGAGATAACAATGAATATATGATCTGCTCCAGTGCAACTGTCACTCAAGAAGCAGCTTATTTTACAAACTTAACTTTCTTGGATTTCAAAACCTAAACATCTGAGCTGACCACTAATGGTATGCAGAGAATCAGCCTGATAGTGCCAGTATACACTGGCGTTAGGTTATACACGAAAATCCTGGTGATTGGTTCCCTTTAAAGAAGTTGTTCACCCATATTTATTATTGGCCACAACAAACCCATCACCTGACCCCCGAACTCCATGAACTTGGGATCCGGTGATGTCATGTAAACGTCCTGTTCACCTGATATCACCGCAGCCAACCCCAGTCTCTGTGAGTGACTGGGCTGTGGACGGAGTTTCACCACTTGTCACAGCCCAGCGTATCTCCTACTTGCATGCTCAGCAGTGAAGGAAGAGGGAACAGGGAGAGGCTAGGCTGTGACGCTGGCCTATGATGAGCGGTGAAACTCCTTTCACAGTCCAGTGACTCAGAGAAGACTGGTGCCGGCCGCGGTGATATCAGGTGAACAGGAAGTTGACGTGACATCACTGGATCCCCGATGTCACGGAGCTCAGTGATCAGGCGATGGGAAAAAGCGGTCCGCAATATCGCCGTTCACAGGCACGAATGGCAACACAAGGCATTTGAGAGAAACCCTGTTTCGCAACATAATATCGATGTGGCCAGTAATGAATATCGGTGAATCACCCCTTTAACACAGCTGTATCGAACAAAAAATCCACACTCTTCAAATGTTTTATTTTCTTCTAACCACTAAAATATAACCAAACTATATAAGTATCGTGTGGACCCAATCAGATTGACATGGGGAATCATGATGAAGGGTCATTTTTGTGTATCATGAGTAACGAAAAACAAAATCTCAAAAACAAATGTGGAATTGCATTTTTTTCACCAGTTCACCTCAGTTGGATTTTTACCAGTTTTTTTTTTCCAGGAAAACTAAATGGTGTTATTTACTACATCTGGAGTCTTCAGATGGCTATGTTGAAGGTAATATAAAAAGTTATAGCTCTTGGAAGAAGGGGATAGAAAAAATGAGAGCTCAAAAATGACAATTCCCCAAGTCATGAAGGGGTTAATAAACACCGTAAAGTATTTACCTGCACATACCAAAAATTAATGTAGGGTTATTAATTATAGCTTATTCATAGACCTCTTTGGTCACTCTTCACAAGACAAGGTTCAGATGTTGGTCAAAGTTGGCCTTTCGACATGTGCGGAATTATCAAGAGCCCCGTGTTCCTGCCTTTAATTACTAATGGCTGTTTATTCCTTACAACATACAGAAAATGAAGACATTTCTGGGCCAGTCGGTATACGGAGTAATAATAAATATGTATGTTCTGACGAGCTGCACTAAATAATGCATCACATCTGCACATGGAACAGATCAGCTGTCTACAAATGAAACAAAAGACGAAATCTAGGTCAGAATAAGAGGGTTGATGAGGAGGAAAGAGACTTACCAGACGTTACTTTCCTTGCTTTGGTCTACCACTACTAAGTTTCCATGAACTTCATCTAAAAGTTCTGGAGCAACCCAACGCAATGGGATCCAGAGACGATCCGGAGTGATATAGTAGTCCTCCTGCATTCACATAAAATAACAGAATATAGTGATTACAATGTTAAATGGGTTTTCTAGACCATCAAATTAATATTTAAACAATAAAATAAACAATATTCATCAGTTCCGCCAGGTCCTGTTCCGGCAGTTACCCAGTCCCTTTTTGGTGTCCCATTCACGAAACACTAGAAATCAATGAGATTAGGGGCACTGAGAGCTGTGTTGCATCTCAATGGGTAGAGCCACAGACCATAGTTATTGGTTGTAGCGTTGTTGACATTACGTCAACACTGCAGCCAATCAGAGACACAGCAGGAGTAGTGGCAGAGAATGAGCAGTGGACCCAGGGAGGGTGAGTAAGGCCCGGTGTCTTTTTCTTTAATACAGACTGCACCATGGGGAATAAAATTTTTTGAAAGAGGATAGCCTCTTTAAGTATGACAAAACAGGACTTTACGCACTAGGGGCAAATTAAGTCACCAACAAAAATGATTAAAAATATGCCTTTTTGGGATTTTATGATTAAAATACTCAAAATCTTCTTCACTGTCCTTAAAACTCTGCCTGAATTATGAGGATTATAGCTAGTCTGTAGGATATGCTCAAATATCCACCCCATATAATCCAAAACAACCCAACAGTATGCAAAAATCATACATGCGACTAAAATATAGTGAACCAAACCAGTAACAGAATACGTAATCTAAGTACAATATAATCAAAACACAGATCAAGACATATAGAGACATTAAAAAACTGTATCCCTTCAGGAAATATGGCATAAACACCTAAGATACTCCCCAAAAAGGGGGTGCACCGCTAATGCCCACTCCTACAAAAACTCAGATAGGTCAATGAAATAACAATAAATGTGAAGAGCAGCAAAATATAGCAAAAACATAAGCCAATAGATACAAAAAACCTTCAATCCCAAAACATCATAAACAAGAAATATAAAAGAGGCCCTCGGAGTGAATGCATAGGAATGCAAAGGCTAACAAGCAAAGTTATCCGACAGAAAAAAAGAAAAATCTAGAAAGCGGAACAAATATAAAATACGAACAAGGATCCACTGGGATTTGGCGTGGTCTGACTATGCCCCCGCTTATCACCCTGTACTGTAAAAGTTGTTTTCATGGGAATGATGAGTAACTGAGCAGGGGCACCTTTACTGGCCCTCAGACTGGGGACCCTGGGCTGTCCCTTATTCCAGAGGTACGTTCGATGGTAGTGAGGTCTGGACCACCAGCGAGACCCTAACTCCTACTGGGGGGAGCAGGGGCACCTAGACTGGTCCTCAGACTGTGGACCACATCCCAGTGGTATGCTTGATGGTAGCGAGGTCTGGACCACCAGCATGACCTTAAGTGATGTCTGTACCCTGGTCTAACGCCCACTCTCCCCAACTCCTGGGGAGGACCGGTACCAAAGTAACAAACCCAACAAATAATGCAGACAGGGGAGAATCAAATATGCACAGGACGAAATAAGATACAGTGAGGATAAAAACTGACAACAGTGACATTTCCACACCACACCAAATATCATGCAACTGATCACCAGTAACTGGATCATACGCTAAGATCGGAATCTCTGGAGCAAAGCTGGAGCTATTATCGGTGATGAGGAACCGGAACCAGAACATTATAAAGGGTGGAGGTGGCTGTGAGTGGTTAGTAGCAACCTGAGCTCCTAGCAGCAGTTCACAAGCCTGCAGGGATTAACTCCTCCTGTACTGAAGAACAGTGAACAAAACACAGCTCGGCTCTGGCTGTACAACTAAGAGACATCAGGTTGCCTGTTATACTCTGCAGTGTGAACAGAGTCCAGCACCACCATGACACCTAGCAAGTGCAGAGCAGAACATCACGTGACAGTGGTATGCGTATCATCATGTTCTATAGTTTCCTTCCCCTGAGGAAGCCATAGTACTTGGCGAAACGCCATAGTCTCACCCGTCACTCCCCAGGCGATACCTGTTGGTATATTATGCTTATTTCCACGTGCTTAATTTCTTTTGAATTGTATTGCAAATTTTTTACTTTTTTTCCCACTTCTCATCTATGTATTAGTCTCACTTCAAAGTGTTTTGATATATACATTTTCTTCTTTCATTAAAATTTCCACTGACCTTATAATTGTTGTGAGATATGCCATAGTCCCCAATTCTGACAGTAAGGTCGGAGGTGAGAAGGCAGTTTCTTAGGGCAAGATCGCTATGTAAAGGAAGAAATAAAAAAATAAATCAAAATAGAATCAACAATTCAAAATTGAAATAACAAAACATTCCAGAATTTAGTAATTATATGCTGTATATTTTACGGATTAATTACCGGTAATTTATGGTTAATGAAAAATAAGAAAACCTACTAAATATTATTACTTATTATTATAAGGGATGATCGAATATTTCGATTATTCGGCTTTGCGAATATTTTCCGAATGCCTCGCCGCGATTCGACTATTCGATGCACAATGTAAGTCTATGGGAAGCCCGAATAGTACTGAATAGTTGTTATTCCAGTTTCCCATAGACTTACATTGCGCATCGAATATTCGCGAATAGTTGAATAGCGGTGAGGTATTCGGAAAATATTCACAAAGCCAAATAATCGAAGTATTCGATCATCCCTAATTATTATTAAATCAGGGACTGCAAATCGGATTCGCTCTCTGGGAGCAAAAGTGTAAAGATGATTAAACAGGCAAATAATAAATAAGGTGTTTGCATAGAAATTATACACTATTATTATTTGCAGACAGCATGTGTTATGTATAATAGTTTTCGGGAGACTTTTGTGATTTCTTTTTTTGTTTAATACATTATTACTTCATGGTTTTTCATATTATCACATGTTTTTCTGAGCTACTTTTCCTTCCATTTCACAGTCCACTTTATGATTTTATTCGGGGTATAGAGCCAGAACTAAATACAGTCTTGGTAATAGGAATCATGACTGGTTAAAATGGCCTCCCAATTGCTTGTCATAGTTGACATGAGGGAGTGACTATAAGGCTACATTCACACATCCGAAAAAATGGACTGATTTTATTCTCAGTTTATTCTTTGTTAAATTTTAGCTGGGTGGAGAAGTTTCACATTTCTGTTCACGCCCCTGTTGTTCTTGTTGGTGCAGAGTTCGGAGGGATTATTTCTTTGTTTGAGGTACTATATAAACTGGTCACATGATGTAATAAAGCAGAAACTTTCAGTGCACCACAAAGCGTGTGTGCTTCAATGATTTCCCGAGTGCTCGTAAAACAAATCTATCATTTTGGAGTTCAAGAGGCATAGAAGGAGTGTATGTTGCTCACAGTACACTGAGTCTTCAGTGCATCATCTGGTTTATTCAGCTCCCCATAGCTGGTCGAGTCTGACCTGCAAAAAATATGTGAACAGAAGATTCTCTGAGTCTCCTGGGTCAGAGACAAAGATCTGTTTTTAAAACTGATATGTATATGGATCAATAAAACTCTATGGGTCAATGTACTGTCCAAGAAAAAAAACCAGACAGTACTAGGAAGCGTTACATGTATGTGTCAATGAAGCCTTAGGAATTACTGAAGATTCTATAACTAACACTGCATCCAGGTATATGTACTTTATTACTGGCTTACAGTAATCATGTCAATGTATATCCACGCTTGTATAAATTAGGATCTGAGTATTTATGGCACCATCGAAATGTGTCTATAGTTTAACCCCTTATTGACAAGTGCAATACATGTACAGCTCTCATAGGGAATGGTTGTATGGAACAGGCTCAAAGGCGTATCTAATACTAAAAATTCCAGGAGTGTTGCATTAAGAAGAGGCTGCTCACACTGCTGTCCACTCTGTCTATCTGATCTAATACTGGAGATACAAGAGGTACTGAGGTTAGAAGACACTGCTCACACTGCTGTCCAACCTGTCTATTTGATCTGATACTGGAGGTATCAGACTGCTGAGTTCAGAAGAGGCTGCTCCCACTGTTGTCTATACTGAGTTTTTTATCTAAACTGGAGATAGCAGAGGTGCTGCGGTAAGAAGAGGCTGCTCACACTGCTGTCCACCATGTCTATCTGATATAATACAGGCGATACCAGTGGTGAAGGAAGAAGAGGTTTGTTCCACTACTGTATACAAAGAATATCTGATGTAATACTGGAGATACCAGGAGTGCTGAGGTAAGAAGTGGCTCCTCACATTGCTGTCCACCCTGTCTATTTGATCTAATACTGGTGATACCAGTGGTGCTGAAGGAAGAAGAGGTTGGTTCCACTACTGTCTACCCTGAATATCTGATGTAATACTGGAGATACCAGGAGTGCTGATGTAAGAAGAGGCTGCTCACACTGCTGTCCACTCACTCTATCTGATATAATACAGGCGATACCAGTGGTGCTGAAGGAAGAAGAGGTTTGTTCCACTACTGTATACAATGAATATCTGATGTAATACTGGAGATACCAGGAGTGCTGAGGGAAGAAATGGCTGCTCACACTGCTGTCCATCCTGTCTATCTGATCTAATACTGGCGATACCAGTGGTGCTGAAGGAAGAAGAGGTTTGTTCCAATGCTGTATACCCTAAATATCTGATGTAATACTGCTTATACCGGGAGTGCTAAGGTAAGAAGAGGCTGCTCACACTGCTGTCTACTCTGTCTACCTGATCTAAATCTGGGGATATCAGGTGTGTTGAGTTCATAAGAACCCGATAACACTGCTTTTTACCCTGTCTATCTAATCTAATATTGGAGACCCTAGGGATGCTGAGGTAAAAAGGGGCTGCTCGCATTGCTGTCCACCCTGTCAATCTGATCTAATACTGTATATACCTATAGTGCCGAGGTAAGAAGAGGCTGCTTACACTGCTGTCCACCCTGTCTATCTGATCTAATACTGCATATACAATTAGTTATGAGGAAAGAAGAGGTTTCAAACATTGCTGTCCACTCTGTCTTTATGTATTCTGAGTAGTTGCTATGAGATAGAGATGGCTTGACATTACGCAGTACATGATATCTGCATGTCACAGCAATACAGCTTCCTTCTGCACATGCTCACAGTTACATGTCCTATTACCATTCCAGGACAGGTTTTTGTCATAAGTTATATAAAAATATAAAAACATTGGTATCAGAGCACAAGATATACTCTACCTGTGTATATAATTGGTTTTATGGAGGTGCATAAGTCCAAGTGTTATCTCATATGCCATTCTCTGCAGGGTTGCAAGGTCACATGTTAGGAGGTCTGGTGTCATGCCATCCGCCTTCCGTTGTGCTCTGAGATACCTTTTCAGATCTCCCTACAGAAGAAATGGTGGAGGTACAAATAGGAGTCAGTGCTGACTGTCTGTTATATTCCTGCATTGAAAAGCTGAATAAAGAAAGCAATTCTGGGGCTACATCCTTTGTAAACAAACACCCCTAATCTCTGAGGTATAACGCTGGGAGGTGATAATAACCTCCATGATGACATTGAAAGGGAATCTATAACCAGGTTTTGAGAGTGGTATAATATATGGGCAGAGACTTTTATTCCAGCAATGTGTCATTTTCAGGGCTACTTGCTGCAGTTTTGCTAAAATCACCGATTCATCTGCTGCACATCTCACAGTTCTCTGAATGCTGAGCCTTGTACCACACACCACTTTTTGACAGCTCTGTGTACACTGTGTATAGGCGGAAAGCTGCCAATCAGTTGTGGCAGCAGGGTTATACAGAGCTCATGAACATGAAGGACTACATGACAGCAGGTTTACTAGTTCTCTATTGATAATCTCCTGCTGATAAAACAGTGATTTTATCAAGACTACACTAAGCAGCCCAGTAAGTGACACATCACTGGAATCAGGATCTCTGTCTCTACATTATGCTGCCCTCAGGTTAGGTGGCAAAAACCTGCTGACAGAATCCCTTTAATATTCCTTCACCCAAGAACAGAAAAAGCTCACCCCTAATGATAAGGAAGAAACCATAAAACTGTAAGATCTAGTGTTGTTAAGGTTGACTTGCCAAGCAACCCGCAATGTTTTTGTAGACACAATGTACTATAACAATCCTACATAAATAGCATAAAATGAGACCAGACGGAGACTGCAGCACATTTATCTCAGCGGTGCGTTCAGTAGGACAAATTTGGCAAATCTAGTGAGATATGTTAGATGCTTTTGTCTTTCTACTGGCGCCTCTTGCCTGACTTACTTTACACCATTATTTACTGTCAAAGTAATGATACATTTTGAAACATCACTTTTACTTTTCTAGAAACTTTTACATATTGTTTAGTGAATAAAAAGTGTATATAACACATAATAAATTTGGTACATGACCCCTGTGCCAGTTGTTGTGCAATTGCACGTTGCCTAGTTAATGTCTCCCTTGTATTCCCTTTTCTTCTTCTGTGACAGTGTTATACTCTACGCAGTAAACATTCTGTATTTCAGAAAGTGTTCCCAGGACAATGTTATTCATTTTTTAATAACTAAAATATATATAAGAAAAGTATAGTAGATGAGAAATATGAGCAAAAAGATTCCATCTATACTGGTCTGGAATCCAATCTGCTGTTCATAGCACCCAAAGTAGAGCAGTGTTCATTTCTTCAACATCATTTTCATTAATTCACAAAACAGATCACAGCCAGTTATCCTGCTGCAAAAGTCACTTTGCTGTCCAGGACTAACGTGTCATACACATTAAGGGGATATGGACCACTGTATTTTATGGGGCACAGTATTGTGGAGCACTGTATATTATGGGGCACAGTATTGTGGAGCACAGTATATTATGGGGCACAGTATTGTGGAGCACTGTATATTATGGGGCACTGTATTGTGGAGCACTGTATATTATGGGGCACAGTATTGTGGAGCACAGTATATTATGGGGCACAGTATTGTGAAGCACTGTATATTATGGGGCACTGTATTGTGGAGCACTGTATATTATGGGGCACTGTATTGTGGAGCACTGTATATTATGGGGCACTGTATTGTGGAGCACTGTATATTACGGGCACTATTGTGGAGCACTGTATATTATGGGCACTATTGTGGAGCACGGTATATTATGGGGCACAGTATTGGGGAGCATGGTATATTGTGGGGCACAGTATTGTGGAGCATGGCATATCATGGGGCACAGTATTGTGGAACACTGTATATTATTGGGCACTGTATTGTGGAGCACTGTATATTATTGGGCACTGTATTGTGGAGCACTGTATATTATGGGGCACTGTATTGTGAAGCACTGTATATTATGGGGCACAGTATTGTGGAGTATGGTATATTATGGGGCACATTATGGTGGAGCATGATATATCATGGGGCACAGTATTGTGGAGCACTGTATATTATGGGGCACTGTGCCAGTTGTCCTTGGTGACACTTTAGACATCTTAGGATCACTTCGCAGTCCCCAACAAAATGGCTCCGCACTGTGATCCTATATTTCATCCTCCCTTATCCTGTTGGAAACACCCAGATTGGGAGGGGGAGGTGACATCACACACAGGAGAGCAGACTCCGCCCACTTTACTGCAGCTGTAATCCAGGCTAGTTGTACATTTGGTTTTCAACAGCTGCTCCCCCTAGTGTTTAACACTAGAACTATTGGACTCGTGACACCTATATAGAAATACATGGTGCAAAGTAGTCAAAATGACTACCTCAGTAGTTCTAGTGTTAAAAGTGGAACATCTCAAACTTTTTAAATTATTTTTTCAGATTTTGCTCCATTAAAAACAAATAAGAATATCTAAACAAAACATTAAAACATTAATAATTTATATTTTTCAGTTATTTATTTATTTTTTATTGGCACCTTAACCCTACTGAATCCATATATAGCACTTTCTCAGTAAGAAAAACTTAAATGGAATGTATTATTAATGTCACATTCAGAATGTAAACTTACCAGTTGACAAAACTCCATGATAAGAAGGAAAGGAATGGTTTCTGTACATAGTCCCAGGCATTGTAAAATGTTGGGGTGCTGCAGGCTTCTTAAAGGAAAAAATATTGTCAATACAAAGGCTCTCAATTTACATTCTGTAAAATACTATTTATTTTTTGCACAGTTAAACTACACGAGCACATGTGATGTTTCATGTTGACAAAATGTTTTTTGTTAATCATTAACATAGGGTATAATACAGTTCTCGAATGTCCAAGATGATCACTACTGATTCCATGATACTGTACATGTTAAGAGGGTTTACATACAAAATACATACATAAAATACAAGAGTAAACAAAGAACCGAGCCCTTACAGGCTAACAGTCTACAGGGTATTGGAGAAGACAGAAGATCGGGGGTTTGGAGGAGCCCCGAAGGTGGTGAGGTGGCAGTGATGTTATTGTAGGCCGTAGGCTTTCCTGAAGAGAAGAGTTTTCAGGTTGTGTCTGAAGGTTTCAGATGTCAAAGACAATTGGACGTACTAAGGGGCACGTTGCACACTACGACATCACAGGTGCAATGTCAGTGGGGTCAAATTGAAAGTGACGCACATCCGGCGTCGCAGGCGATATCGTAGTGTGTAAAGCCTTTTTGATACGATTAACGAGCGCAAAATCGTCGTAATCGAATCATCGGTGTAGCGTCGATCATTTCCATAATTTAGAAATGACCGATGTTACGATGTTGTTCCTCGTTCCAGCGACATCAAACATCGCTGTGTGTGAAGCCGCAGGAGCGAGGAACATCTCCTACCTGTGTCCTGCGGCTCACGCCAGCTATGCGGAAGGAAGTAGGTGAGCGGGATGTTTACGTCCCGCTCATCTCCACCCCTCCGCTTCTATTGGCCGCCTGCCGTGTGATGTCGCTATGACGCCGCACGACCCGCCCCCTTAATAAGGAGGCGGGTCGCTGGCCACAGCGACGTCGCAGGGCAGGTGAGTGCATGTGAAGCTGGCGTAGCGATAATGTTCGCTACGCCAGCTATCACCATGATATCGCAGCTGCGACGGGGGCAGGGACTATCGCGCTCGGCATCGCAAGCATCGGCTTGCGATGTCGTAGTGTGCAAAGTGCCCCTAAGACACTGAAATCTATGGATGAGGGAAACTTGGGAGAAGTCTTGGAGGCTATTGAAAGGGAAATGTACGAATGCGAATTTGAGGAAGTTTTGTGAGGACCAGAGATTGCGTGTAGTGAGATATTGGGAAATTAGTTTGGCGTTGTATAGTTATGGACGGTTTTGTAAGTCATTGTTAGTCATTTAAACTGGAATCGCTGGGGAAGTGGAAGCCATTGAAGGTTTGGCAGATGAGAGAAGTGGAGGAGTAGCGAGAAGAGAGGTGGATTAATCGGTCAGCAGATTTAAGGACAGGCTGAAGGAGTGTGGCAGTATTAGTCGAGAGGCCACACAGAAGAATGTTGCAGTAGTTGAGGCGGGAGATGCTGAGGGCATGTACTAACATTTTAGTAAATTGAGAGTTGAGGAAAATTCTGGAAATATTTTTGATTTGAAGGTGCTAGGAGGCGAGGGCTTGGATGGGGAGAGTCATTGATTATACCCATGCAGCAGAATTGTGATATGGTGGAAAGCATGATGTTATTTATGGTGAGATCTGATAGGGGTGTTGAGTGAGAATGGAGTAAAGGCGATGAGTTCAGTTATTTTTGTGCTAGGCATCCATGAGCTATCTCATTAGTACTAAACATTATGTACATTATAACTAGGGATGATCGAATACCTCAAATATTCGGCTTCGCGAATATCCGACGAATAGGTCGCCACTATGCGAATATTCGATGCACAATGTAAGTCTATGGGAAGCCCGAATAGTTGTTATTCGGAGTTCCCATAGACTTACATTGCGCATCGAATATTCGCAAATAGTCAAATAGCGGCGACCTATTCGGCAAATATTCACGAAGCTGAATATATGAGGTATTCGATCATCCCTAATTATAAGATATAAGTTATCCTGCATTCATTTTTAAATAAAATAAATTACTAAACCAAATTATATAACACTGTACATGAAAGTACTAGTGTGAAATAAAAGAATAATAAATAATTGCAGTATCTGATTATTTTGTCATTACAACCATTAAAAGTTTGGCCATAAACATGCAATATATAGTGTACGACATGTTACTAGCATATTTCTGATAAAATCCATTATACATGGAACTTTTTTATAAAAAAAATACCCTGCTTGAAGCTACTAAACTAATAATGATTAGCAAAATCTTGATAAGCAAAATCTCAATGATTATATAATAGCAGGAATAAAGAAGAGGAGACACACCTTGATTATTATGGTTTTCCTAACTCCTAACCTGCACCACCACATCCCAACAGTACCTAGAGCTTAGCACTAAAACACGGAGGAAACCATTGGACCTAAGGAGATAGGACCGGGTCCCATGCAGTTAGGTGAAGTCATAGAGAAGTCCGCCCTAGAATGGACCATAGGAACTGTAAGGTATATGGATCACTCAAAGTAGCAGATGGTTCAACACTCAGAACTAAAAATCAACAGCTTCCATTCTTCTCACAGGTCACTATTACCTTCACTGGGGTCTCAGGCCTTGTAGACCTCTGAAAAATGTTGACTTCATCCTGCTTATTATAACTAATAATGACTAACTCAACTTTTAAGTCATTGTATGGAAAGCATTCACGACTGGGGCCACCACACCGGCTTCTAGTCTTCTGATGCTCCATGGTGGACAGGTCCCAAGTCCAAATAATCCCGGCAGGTCCCTTATTCCTACATAGGAACGTTGTGCAATTTTTTGCAGTCGAATGCTATCTCTAGTAATTTGATACCTATAACCTCATTTTCACTAGTGATTTGTTTGACTTTTTTTCTTCGGATAATTTACTTTCATGTACCTGAATCTATAAGACAAGTGCTCCATCAATTTTTGTCATGGGATATGTACTGACGGAATAGGGGCTTCTAAGCTGGCCCTCAGACTCGAGACCCTGCGCTGTCACTTATCTCAGAGGTAAGCTTGATGGTAGCCAGGTCCAAGCCCCCAGCATGACCCTGACTCCTGTCCGAGCCCTGATCTTACTCCTCTCCATCCAGGAAGAGGTCCAGAAGACGAGAAACAAAATCCCATAGAAAAGACATGGACAAGGGAGAATGAAATCTCATACACACTGCACTCAAACACAAAGGGGAGACAATATGTGTACAGGGGAATAAAGAAATGGGTAGGGAATAAACTCACAATAGGGGAACGTTTACTCCACACAAAATAGCAACTGTAGTTCACCATGAATGGAATAACCACTGAGACAAGGATTGCTGAAGCTATCTTTGGCGATTACCTACTACACCCCCAGCCTTAAATAGGAAGAGACCAGCTGTGGATGGTAATTAGCAATCTGGCTCTCAGAATAGTAGCACACTTCTCCTAAAAGGATTAACTCCTGCATGGCTGGGGGCAGTGAAACATCTCAGCCGACATCCAGCAGAGCTAAGCACTTGAGACCAGGTTGCCTGTTGGACTCTGCAACAGAGCCCGACGCCATAGTAGTAATCCGTGTGTGCGGATCCAGACAGCAGATGACAATTTTATATAGGAATATGGGATTCCACCACTATGGTTTTAGGAGGATATACATGCAATGGTTAAATATTAATGTCACATACAGAAATACTGGTTTTGTAGGCAGCTGTGTCTGATGTACTCAAATATAATGATTTCTGTTGTTACATAAAGCTAATTTTATTTTTCCTGTTGATCTCAACAATTTCATTTTCTTCTGAATGTTCTAAGAGGAAAACAAGTCTGCAAGGCAGAGATCTAGGTCACAGTCCTATTATGGGTAAGAACATCACAGATCAGTGGTTGACTCCGTGCGCAAGATAATCCTTCACTAAATACGTTTTGAAATTGGGAAGATTTTCAGAATATATATGGGCGACTATTAGACTGTGCATATATGTATCATGGTAATCCTGTAAGTAGGAGTATTGCTGTGTTATAGGAAGATCTCATCATCTGTCTGAGCTCTTGCAGTTGAAGGGCATAGAGAGGTCTCAGAAGTGAAAAGATGGTAATCTGTAGGGTTAGTTAAGAAATGGAAAGAATTAAAAATAGGATGACAACAGATGATATATATATATATATATGTATATATATATATTTATTTAAAAATATATATATATATATATATATATATTTATTTTTACTAAAAGCCAAATTAGTATTCCTGCAATTCTCCCACTGGCCTGGGTTTTTAAGACTCCTACTTCCTGTTCTTTCAGGATGACTTTTCAGAAGGCCCCTTATCATCAGAGGAAGGATTACACAGGCCAGTAACACCTCTATATACTTCTGATAAAAAATGAGATAGCTCTGAGCTAAGGAGTCCAAGGGTACAATAGGGAGTTAGGTTGCCAATGGTTGTTTGCTAAGAAGGTTTGTTAAAATGGAGCTATGATCAAAACATGACCTACTGTAATCAGGTTTTTGTGTGACATGTATTCTTTGAAATGTTTAAACTTTTTTTTAAATCCCATTGTTGATAAAAAAAAAATATAGCATTCCTGCAGTTTTTACACTGGCCACTGGGAAGTTTTTTCAGGAAGAGTTTTCTTGGTGGTCCCTTTAAGTATCTCCACCTAGTGGGGATGCACAGCATGACAATATTGTTAAAGTAGGGAAGGAGTATCTTCAAAGCTGCCAAAACCTGTTCTTAGGGTGTGGGATTTCACTTTTGTAACTAATACTTGTTCAGGGGATGTGGCTTAGCTGGCTGGATGCTGGGAGTGTCTTTACTTATTATGTAGCTATATCTTTTACTATTTGCTATCCTGTATGAAACACCTAAATTTATTGATGGTACATCGATATGTCTGGGGACTATAAATAGATGATGCTCATTAAAAATCATTTGGAGAGCTTTGGATTTCACATGCCTGTATATTTCTTTAATTCTCACCGGAGCAGTGCAATGAATTCCAGAAATGTTTAATTGAAGTGAAAATTACTTCAACAATATTAATAAAAAGTATCTAAAAGGTATATCAAAATATATCATCTATTTTCTGTGATTAAAGTAAAGATTGATGTGAATTGAGATTAGGACATACAGTATAATAAAGCTACGTTCTTCGGTTGCTTCTGTTGGCCAGTTGTAAGCTTCAACATGGGATCCACCATGCAAGCCGTTAATTGTATATATTGAGTTATAACGACTTTTACAAGTTCACGTGAATGCAGGTTTGGATGCTAAGACCCCACTAATGGTCTATAGAACAAGGGGACCCCTATGAGTTCCACTGGGAAAGGTGAAGATAAGGAACAATCTAGATTGCACCTCTACCAAAATAAAGGCCACGTCTCACTAAGAGACATCGCTTGCGACATCGCTGCTGAGTCACGGTTTTTGTGACGCAACAGCGATCTTGCTAGCGATGTCGCTGTGTGTGACATCCAACAACGACCTGGCCCCTGCTGTGAGGTCGCCGGTCGTTGCTGAATGTCCTGGACCATTTTTTGGTCGTTGCTCTCCTTTTGTGAAGCACACATCGCTTTGTTTGACAGTGAGAGAGCAACGATCTGAATGTGCAGGGAGCAGGGAGCCGACTTCTGCGGACGCTGGTAACCAAGGTACACATCGGGTAACCAAGCAAAGCGCTTTGCTTGGTTACCCGATATTTACCTTGGTTACCAGCATCCGCAGCTTCTAGAAGCCGGCTCCCTGCTCCCTGCACACGTAGCCAAGGTACACATTGGGTAACTATAAGCAAAGCGCTTTGCTTAGTAACCCGATGTGTACTATGGTTACCAAGCACAGCGTCGTTACACAGGTCGCTGGTGGCTGGTGGCTGATCTCTGATCGCTGTGGAGATCTGCCTGATTGACAGCTCACCAGCGACCACATAGCGATGCTCCAGCGATCCCTGCCAGGTCAGATCGCTGGTGGGATCGCTGGAGCGTCGCTAAAGTGTAACGCCGGTACCTTAAGTCAGAGGTTTAGCACCGCAGTCCTCACATTCTAGATACCGGTGTAATCTTTTGACAAGCCAGACATAATCGGTTACTGAAGATACACGTTAAAAATCTACATTTTGGATGACATTAAAAAAATAAAATTTTATTTTTAGAAAATTAACTATTATTAGAATCAAGAGTTTGTATGAAATATAAGTTTTATTTTACTTTATTGCTAATTTTTAATTACTATTCACATAAAAAAAAAATCCAAGTTAGTGGGAGGTTTTGGAGCGATGGGTGAGGACTGACCAGCATGGTACAAAGTTCAAAGCATGGTACATGGTTCAAAGATGCGTAGATGGGAAATGTGTTGTTTCCTGAAACCACAGGAAGTTTTAGTTTAAAATCCCAGTGGCCAGTGTGAATATTGCAAGATACACTGTGATATGTAAAAAAACTAAATTGTGGGGTTAATTTCCTGTTATTAAATTGCTTTGGATAAAGCTTTTATCCTATATGGTGTACATAGGTAATTGACCACCAAGAGCCTGGTTGGTTATGTGCAGAAGCTATATTCCAGGCTGAGGAGTTAACTCCTGAGACCCCAGTCAGCTTTCTCCAGCCCATTATTTTCATTTAGCTCACCTTCCTCACATTCCCTCTCAGCTCCTCACTGAGCTGCTGTTATCAGTTCTGCAAAATCAGATTCCACCAGCCCTCATTGTTGTCAGTTTTTAAAGTAGTTCTCCTAATCACTGCTTTCACATTCCCAGACATATTTAAAGGCCCTGCTATCTTTATATGCACATACTGTATAGTGATAATAATGTAGACCTGTAAATAATAGGTCCTTTTTTTATGATCATTTCTCTTTGATAAAGAGTGACTGTTGGTACAAACTGATTATAAAAGAATGACTGTTATGGTATTTTGTAAGGATGAAAGGGAAAGGTCTAAGGGTACCGTCACACTTTAGCGACGCTCCAGCGATCCCAACTGGTCAGGATCGCTGGTGCGTCGCTACATGGTCGCTGGTGAGCTGTCAATCAGGCAGATCTCACCAGCGACCAGTGACCAGCCCCTAGCCACCAGTGACGTGTGGAAGTGATGCTGCGCTTGGTAACTAAGGTAAATATCAGGTAACCAAGCAAAGCACTTTGCTTGGTTACCCGATATTTACTTTGGTTACCAGCGCACACCGCTTAGTGTTGGCTCCCTGCACTCGTAGCCAGAGTACACATCGGATTAATAAGCAAACCGCTTTGCTTATTTACCCGATATGTACTCTGGCTACGTGTGCACGGTGCAGGGAGCCGGCACTGGAAGCGTGAGAGCGGCGGACGCTAGTAACCAAGGTAAATATTGGGTAACCAAGCAAAGGGCTTCGCTTGGTTACCCGATATTTACCTTGGTTACAGCTTACCGCAGGCTGCCAGTAGCCGTCTCCCTGCTTCCTGCACATTCAGATCGTTGCTCTGTCGCTGTCACACACAGCGATGTGTGCTTCACAGCGGGAGAGCAACGAGCAAAAAATGAACCAGCACTGTGTGTAACGAGCAGCGATTTCACAGCAGGGGCCAGATCGCTGCTCGGTGTCACACACAGCGAGATCGCTAATGAGGTCACTGGTGCGTCACAAAACCTGTGACTCAGCAGCGATCTCGCTAGCGATCTCGCTATGTGAGACGTACCCCTAAGGGTTTAGCTTGTTTGCTCCTTATAAGCTTCTTTTTATGCAGAGCTCAATTTTTTTTTAGCAATCATGTATTATTATCATATGCAGGAATATAATAAAAGGTGAAAATAAAAAACATCGTTGCATATAAGACATGATTGCACCATTACCAAAGTGGGCACAGCTCATATCACTTACTTGCACAAACACCTTTGCACTTAATACAGAGGATACCCACAACACTGTGCTAAAGAAGTAATTGAGTTATTTTCTTACTGAGGGTTTTTAATAATAAAATAGTGATTATGTTTTAAAGGGGTTGTCCAAGCTTGGGGGGGCAAATCTACAATCACTCTATGTGACTGCTGACTTGTGAATCCTCACTGCACATTGTGCACACTGTCAGGATTCACCAGTAGTAGGAGCATCAAGTTGCTTGCTTCCGGCCACATTCCAACTAGATGTATCCTGCCTCACTAAATGCACTTTTATTGAGCGAGACCCCTACATCTAGTTAGCACATGACTGCATTATGCAAATTGCATACTCGTGGTCATGTACCTGCCTATTCTTAGTGCCAGCACACGGAGAATACTGAAAAAGCACGCACACTGCATGCTGTCAGGATTAGCCGGTGCTAGTAGCATCGATTTGCTCACTTCTGGCCATATTCCAACTAGTCGTACTCCGATTCACTAAATTCACTTTTTTAAGAGAGGCCCCTACGGCTAGTTGGCACAAGACCGCATGTATGGAAATTGCATAAATGTGGTCATGTACCTGCCTATTCTTAGGGGTACTTTACACGCTGCGACATCGCTAGCATCGGCTAGCGATGTCCAGCGCGATAGTACCCGCCCCCATCGCACATGCGATATGTGTTGATTGCTGCCGTAGCGAACATTATCGCTATGGCAGCGTCAAACGCACATACCTTGGCAGCAACGTCGCTGTGACCGCCGAACAATCCCTCCTTCAAGGGGGAGGTGTGTTCGGTGTCAAAGTGACGTCACCGCGACATCACTATTCGGCCGGCCAATAGAAGCGGAGGGGCGGAGATGAGCGGGACATAACATCCCGCCCACCTCCTTCCTTCCGCATTGCTGGTGGACGCAGGTAAGGAGATGTTTGTCGCTCCTGCGGGTTTACACACAGCGATGTGTGGAGCTGCAGGAACGACAAACAACATCGTACCTGCGGTCGACCTGACATTATGGAAATGAACGACGTTACACAGATCAGCGAGATTGTACGCTTCTGTGCTCGTTCATTGTTCCATCTAGGATTTACACGTTGCGATGTCGCTACCGGTGCCGGATGTGCGTCACTAATGACGTGACCCCGACGATATAGTGGTAGCGATGTCGCAACATGTAAAGTACCCCTTAGTGTCAGCACACAGAGAATACTGAAAAACACACACACTGCATGCTTTCAGGATTAACTGGCGGTGGGAGCATCGATTTGCTCACTTCTAGACAAATTCCAATGAGTCGAATTACGATTCACTAAATTCACTTGTATTGTGCGAGGCCCCTACGGCTAGTTGGCACAAGACCGCATGTTTGCAAATTGCATACTTTTGGTCGTGTGCCTGCCTGTTCTTAGTGCCAGCAGCGGAGAATCCTGATAGTGCTCACACTGCACACTGTGATGATTCACCCCCCTGTAGTTACATAAAGTGACTTCAGACTTGTGCCCTGCATTTGAATAACCTCTTTAAGGTGCAGAAACTATACTAAGCGCTGACATTTTATGTACAAATTGTATTTTTAGATTAAAAATTGCATTATGAACATTGCTTAAAGATAATTCTAAGAATCACATTGCTGACCCTAGTGCCCAGTGCTCCGCACTCTTGGATAATACACTTTTCTACACCTACAACTGCTCATGATATTGAGACCACAACTAGTCAGATATGTTTTCACCATAAATACGGTGATACAACTTTTGTTTTATCACGCCATACGACAAAACATTAAAGTCACTAAACATTAAAGTCACAAAAACTATGACTGAAGGTATAAGCGTAAAATCTCATAATGTCTAAGCATCTGTAGTGCATTCGTTGTGAATTGGATGTATAGGCAAGAACACGGCAAAACAGAAAAAAGTCTCGAAAAATTGTGTTACCACAAATCACAAGATACCTATAAGGTTGCGCTTCAGACAGAAACTTCCGTTGCTCTAAAGGACTGGCATTGACCCGGAGCTCCTTAACCACAACCTGCGCAGGAGTGTAGTCTGAGAATATCTCCCCCAAGATCACCTTTATAGGAATGAAAAATAAATTGTAGATCAGTTATGGCCAAAATTATGGATATAGATATATAAAAAATGTATAAAAAAGGTATAAGCATGATTAAATAAATTACCTGGTGTACCCCTTTTTAAATCTAGCAGTTCCCCACATGAGGTCTGCAGAAAATCAGCGGCTACTAATGGGCTGCTGCGCTCTGTTCTTCCACTTGTCTGACATCCGTACAAGGGAAGTTAGAGTGCAGCAGCCCATTACTACCCGCAGATTGTCTGCATTGTTCATAAGGCCCAACTATGTCATGTGAACCCCAACAAACCAGGCGCCAACATTGCTGCAACGGTGCCGGAGGTGAGGATACATTCTACTTATTTTACAAGGGGGAGAACATAATTTAAAATGTGGCTTTCCAGGTGGTGGACAACCTCTGTCAATGACGACATCTGAAGAGGAACATTCTGAATATTGTCCAATTGTCTCTCTCTTTCTCTGTATTTACATTATATATATATATATAGTGAGATGCCAATCGGCTACATTGCTAATGGACGGCAGCTGCTCCCACTCAAAAATCTGCTCAAGTTGCAAGCTTTACTTGCTTGTGTTTCAAAACCTGTACATCCTAGCTGACAACTAAAGGTATGTATAGAATCAGCCTGATAGTGCCAGTATAGCACTGGCTTTAGGTTATATAGGAAAATCCTGGTAATTGCTTTGCTTTAAAGGGGATGTCCACTGCTTGGACAATCCCTTCAAGTAGTGGACAGCCCCTTTAATAAAATACTTGTTCATTTTAGCATTTATGTCTTGCTCCTTCTTATGTAGAGACGTTCATGTAAATCTATTGGATAAACCATTCTTTACAGCCATTTATTTAGTCCTATTAACATTTTTTTTTTGAAGACCATCATTGAACCCTGTTGGGTTATGTTCTAATATGTGCAGATTACATTCCTTATCTCTTCTCCTTCTCTCTTCCCCATTATTCTTGCTCCCTTTACATTTCAGAGATCAGAATGAATACAGATGGATGGAACAGTTCAATGATTAATACTCACCTTACCAAACCAGCCATTTCCAATCTCCTGGAGATAGCTGAGGTCTTGCCGGCTAAATCCTGTCTGTTTTACTAAACATGCAGAAAATATAGTTAATTTCTTGCTTTTCATTCAAATATATTACTACTGTATCTGTACAATCACTCATTAATTATATAATTTCATATGCGCAACATAAAGATAACAGGAGACCTCCACAAAGAAGTCATAAAAGTCTATATAATGCAAGAAAATGCTATCCCACCAAGCTTTATTCCAGATTATCTCCACCACAACTTCAAGGGGTTGTCCAATAGTAGGACAACCCCTTCTGATTTCCACATTTCTCTCTGGTAAATTAATAAAACATACTCACCTCCATATCAGTGCTGTTCCAGTGATATCCATACTCGTGGTACCGAGACTCACCTGGGGTTGTGATGTCACATGAGCCTCGCATCCAATCAGAGGCAGCTTCCCTCTCCCTGCCTTTGGACCAAACGAGAAAATCAACAGGAAGTTAGCATAGCCGTAGCCCTTACTTCCTGTTAATTAACTTGTTTGGTCCGAAGGTGGGGAAAAGGAAGCTGGAGCTGATTGGATGCGGGGCTCATGTGATGTCACAACCTCACGTGAGCCCAGGCACCACAAGCCAGGACACCACTGGAATGGTACCAATACAGGAGGTGAGTGTAGTCTTTATTATTTTCCCTGGGGAAAACGTGGAATCATAAGGGGTTGTCCTAATAGTGGACAACCCCTTTAACTATTACCTTTTCATGTGGATGATGACAAAAGAGTTTTAATGCAATCGAGCAACCCCAGAACATTCCAAGTTATCTACTGAATGGATGCAGGAAAAATGTCACCCTTAGGTTAGACCTAGAGTTAAACTGTTGGGCCCCTTCTCTCTCCACTGAGCCCAGTCTATTGGTTTCTAACACTACTGGGCCCTTTTTGTTTAGAGTTCAATTTATTTGCCAGTGTTTAACCCCTTCCAAACAAGCTATTTTCCATGTTTGTGCTCTTTTTTTCCTATCCTTTTTTTCTAAGAGCCTTAAAGGGGTTATCCGGCTTATTTTAACTTTTTTTTATTATTACCCTATTGGGCTACATTAGGGCAGGTAAGTAGATAGTGAGCACTTACCTGCCCTACTGTCAGACCCTCTCCTCCGGCTTAGAGCAGTCATGTGACCGCTCCTGACGCGATTTTGCTGCTTCCGGTCATTTAATGTCAACATGGGCAGGACCATGTTGACATGCAAATCTGTGAACAGCTTGTTGCCGCCCTGCTGGGCGCATCAGTGCGTGGAGTCTTCGCCCCCTTCCCTGCACCCTCCCACACATTCCCCCTCACCCCGTACTCTCCCCGCCCACGGTGTCACCGCCAGCACCGGGCCCCCTGCTCAGGATAGCAGGAGTGCCCGTGCGGTCTGTGTCCTGCTCCAGCCCCGCGGCTGCCATCATTGCAGTATCAGCAGCTTCTCACATTGCAGTGCAAGCAGCCACGGGGATGATGAGCGATGCTGTCAGGAGGTTAGATGAGATCATTACCTGCTGTGATGATCTTCGCTTCACTCCTGACGTCAGTGCTGTCACTGCATTCTATGTCCACTGCGTTCTCACGTCACTAGCAGTGACATCACGGGAGATACTGCTGAGAACGAGGCGGGCATAGAAGTCAGTGACAGCGCTGACGTCAGCAGTGCAGGTAATGATCTCATCTAACCTCCTGACAGCAGCGCTCCTCATCAACCTGCAGTGACCTGGGCTGACCTATTGATGTTAGCTCAGGTCACTGCATTACTCTCCCAGCCAATGGGGAACATTCTGTTCTTCATTGACTGGGACATTGACTATGGTACGGATTGTCGTGGGACCCCCTTATTGGATTACGCTGGACCCGGATTTGTTTTTCTTTTTAATAAATTGGTGAAAGAGGGAATGTTTCGGGGAGTGTTTTTTCAAATAAAACTTTTTTTTTAACTACTGACTGGGTTGGTGATGTCAGGTATCTGATAGACGCCTGACATCACGAACCCCAGGGCTTGATGCCAGGTGACATTACACATCTGGCATCAACCCTATATATTACCCCGTTTGCCACCGCACCAGGGGACGGGATGAGTTGGGCGAAGCGCCAGGATTGGCACATCTAATGGATGCGCCACTTCTGGGGTGGCTTTAGCCTGCTATTTTTAGGCTGGGGAGTGTCCAATAACAGTTGACCTCCCTAGTCTGAGAATACCAGACCCCAGCTGTCCGCTTTACCTTGGCTGGTGATCCAATTTGGGGGGGACTCCATGTTTTTTGTTTTAAATCAGCGTGGAGTGCCCTCTGTTTTGGATTACCAGCCAAGGTGAAGCTGCCAGAATGTTGTTTGCAGGCTGCAGCTGTCTGCTTTACCCAAGATGGCTACAAAAGATATGGGGGACCTCACGTGTTTTTTTTTTTTTAATTATTTATTTACTTTTTGGCTAAATACAAGGCTAAGCACCCTTTAGTACCACATGAAAGTCACAAAAGGGTGCCAGCTTAGATATGCAGGGGGGTAGGACATTATATATGTCTTTCTTATCTATCTATCTATCTATCTCTCCATTCATTCATTCATTCATTCATCCCTCTATCTCTCCGTCTCTATATCTATCTTTTCATCTCTATATTTATTCAACTATTTATCTTTCTTGCTGCTTCCGTTTTTTGTGGTTTGCAAAAAAAAGGAAGGCACACAGATAACACACGGATGCATCCGTGAAAAAAATGGACCGTTTTTTGCAGACCGCAAAAACGGAACGGTCATGTGAATGTAGCCTACATGTGTTCCCTATGGGGGTAGGGGTCGGTACAGAACGATGATGAGGGGGTTGGCGGCGTAGAACAATGGGGGGGACGGTACAGAGCACCGTGTGTGTGTGTGGGGGTGGGGGAGGGTTGCCGAGCCTGATGTTGTGTGGGGTGCAGAGCCCGATGTGTGTGTGGGGTGCAGAGCCCGATGTGGGGCTGTTATTTCCATTGCTAAAGTGAAAGCAGGTCAGGTGCTGGGGCAGAATGCTGACAGGGAATGTGTGTGCAGAGGGCGGGGCTGGCAGGGGGCGAGGCTGGACACTGGGGCTCGGCGGTGGCAGCTGTGACTGAGATTTAGCACAGGAAGTGGTCAGTTTGCTGGAGCTGAATGTAAACAAAGAGCTGCAGAGAATAAAGTCATAATTCAAGAGGAACAAAAGTTAGAAAACAAAAAACAACAATGTAGGGGTGATTTATATGACAATACAGCACAGATAAACTCAAACGTTTTTGGTAAGCTAATGTCGGACAACTCCTTTAACTTTTTTATTTTTCCATCTACCGGTACATAGCTGTAGGAGCACTCATGTTTTAACTGGACAAGATGTAGTTTTGATTAACAACATCCATATTACCATTCACTGAATTGGAAAAATTGCGATAAAATTGTGAAAAAAATAGCATTTTTGCTTTTGTTCTATCGGTATTCATTGTACTGTAAGGCCTCATGTGCACGTTGTGTAATATCATGCATTTACGCTGCGTATTGCACTGCAGCGTAATTGCATGCGTCCTGCGTCCCCTGCACAATCTATGACGATTGTGCATGATACGTGCACACGTTGCTTTTTTGAACGCAGCGATTTGGGTGCTAAAATTTTGACCCAAATCCGTGCGTTCATAAAAGCAGCATGTCAATTATTTCTGCGTTCTGGATGCAGCTCCCACTCTATCTATGTTGGGGAAAGCAGCCATAGCGCATGAAATTGGCATTTTTTTTAACAAAAATACTGCATTCATTATGCAGTGTTTCTGCAGCGATTTGAAGCGCACATGTGCTGTCAAATTGCTGCAGAGTATTCAGCAGTTACGTGCACATGAGACCTAAAAATGATTTTGCCTTAAGGTCGGAGTGATAACATACAGTGCCTTGTGAAAGTATTCGGCCCCCTTGAATTTTTAAACCTTTTCCCACATTTCAGGCGTCAAACATAAAGATAAAAATGTTAATGTTATGGTGAAGGATCAACAACAAGTGGGACACAATTGTGAAGTTGAGCGAAATGTATTACTT
Source organism: Anomaloglossus baeobatrachus (assembly GCF_048569485.1). Taxonomy (NCBI): domain Eukaryota; kingdom Metazoa; phylum Chordata; class Amphibia; order Anura; family Aromobatidae; genus Anomaloglossus; species Anomaloglossus baeobatrachus. The sequence goes on from NC_134363.1 coordinate 63,734,768, forward strand.
ATTTTAAACGTTTGTAAAAAAGAATAAAGTGACAATTGTGGCGTGCAATATTATTCAGCCCCTTTACTGTCAGTGCAGCAAACTCACTCCAGAAGTTCATTGAGGATCTCTGAATGATCCAATGTTGCCCTAAATGACTGATAATGAAAAATATAAGCCACCTGTGTGTAATGAAGTCTCCGTATAAATGCACCTGCTCTGTGATAGTCTCATTGTTCTGTTTAAAGCACAGAGAGCATCATGAAGACCAAGGAACACAACAGGCAGGTCCGTGATACTGTTGTGGAATAGTTTAAAGCCGGAATTGATTACAAAAAGATTTCCACAACTTTAAACATCCCAAGAAGCACTGTGCAAGCAATCATATTGAAATGTAAGGTGTATCATACCACTGTAAATCTACCAAGTCCATCCCTCAAAAATGTCATCTCAAACAAGGAGAAGACTGATCAGAGATGCAGCCAAGAGGCCCATGATCACTCAGGATGAACTGCAGAGGTCTACTGCTGAGGTGGGAGAGTCTATCCATAGGACAACAATCATCGTACACTGCACAAATCTGGCCTTTATGGAAGAGTGTCAAGGAGAAAGCCATTTCTCAAAGATATCTATAAAAAGTGTAATTTAAAGTTTGCCACAAGCCACCTGGGAGACACCAAACATGTGGAAGAAGGTGCTCTGGTCAGATGAGACCAAAATCGAACTATTTGGGCACAATGCCAAACGATATGTTTGGCGTAAAAGCAACACAGCTCATCACCCTGAACACACCATCCCCACTGTCAAACATGGTGGTGGCAGCATCATGGTTTAGGCCTGCTTTTCTTCAGCAGGGACAGGGAAGATGGTTAAATTGATGGGAAGATGGATGGAGCCAAATACAGGACCATTCTTGAAGAAAACCTGTTGGAGTCTGCAAAAGACCTGAGACTGAGACGGAGATTTGTCTTTCAACAAAACAATGATCCCAAACATAAAGGAAAATCTACAATGGAATGGTTCACAAATAAACGTATCCAGGTGTTAGAATGGCCAAGTCACAGTCCAGACCTGAATCCAATCGAGAATTTGTGGAAAGAGCTGAAAACCGCTGTTCACAAACGCTCTCCATCCAACCTCACTCAGCTCCAGCTGTTTACAAAGGAAGAATGGGCGAGAATTTTAGTCTCTCCATGTGCAAAACTGATAGACACATACTCCAAATGAGTTGTGCTGTAATCGCAGCAAAAGGTGGCGCTACAAAGTATTAACATAAAGGGGCCGAATAATATTACACGCCCCAATATTCAGTTTATTATTTTTATAAACGTTTAAAATAAGCAATGCATTTCGTTCAAGTTCACAATTGTCTCCCACTTGTTGTTGATTCTTCACCATAACATTAACATTTTTATCTTTATGTTTGAAACCTGAAATGTGGGAAAAGGCTGAAAAATTCAAAGGGGCCGAATACTTTCGCAAGACACTGTATATGTTTATTTTTGTAATTATTTTATTTCTTTATTTTTTAGGAAGGAAAAAGAGGGGTAATACAAATTTTTATATTTTGAAATTTTTTTTAAACTGTATTACTTTATTTTTTTATTTTACTTGGTGGACTTGAACCAATGATCAACGCCTGTATATAGTAAAAATCACAGTTACCAATGAAGTCCAGCCACATACTGATCTTCACAAAAACACCATTACAACAGGTACAGTTATTGGAGATGGGTACCTATTTTGGGTGCCTGTGTGTTGGGCACAGGTAAAGAGACCTCTGAGAGAGGAAGGATGTAGACATCAGGAATGGATTGGGAAGAGGAGGTCTCCTCAGCCGGTGGAGTGTACTCCCCAGAAAATTCTTCTCCATCTGGATTTTCAAACTCCTGAAGGACACAGTGATATAGTAAGAGAGGAAAATGTACAAAACCATACAAATTATGTTGTAGAAAACCAATACTCTAAATTAAAATTCACAGATTCCTATGTAGTTGGAAATAGATACAAAATAGAGGTAAAAATAGACAGAAATGTTCGAAACTGTAATCAATGGAAATTGGCCAAATGCCAATGGTTGCATGTGGACAATTTGGTGAGAATTGCTGGCCATATGTTGATTTTCTGCTCTTAAGGTTAGCCATATGTTGATTTTCTGCTCTTAGGCTGGCCATATGTTGAATTTCTGCTTTTAGGCTGGCCATATATTGATTTTTTTGCTCTTAGGCTGGCCATAAGTTGATTTTATGCTCTTAGGTTGGCTATATATTGATTTTTTTGCTCTTAGGCTGGCCATAAGTTGATTTTATGATCTTAGGCTGGCTATATATTGATTTTTTTGCTCTTAGGCTGGCCATAAGTTGATTTTATGCTCTTAGGCTGGCTATATATTGATTTTCTGCTCTTAGGCTGGCTATATATTGATTTTCTGCCTTAGGCTGGCCATATGTGGATTTTATGCTCTTAGGCTGGCGATATGTTGATTTTTTTTGCTCTTAGGCTGACCATATGTTGATTTTCTGCTCTTGGGCTGGCCACACACACAGCCAGATACTTCTACCAGAACCAACAAAAAAATCCAATAACGGTGCTGTATACCAGGCTTATGATAATCAGAATTGCTTGTCATTGCTCAGAATAAATCAGTCTGAATCTGTTAATAATAATGTTCACAATCTTTCCCCTTTTTATAGTAAAGAAAGGATTGGCATCCCGCTGTGCTCTGGCATCGACATCACAAGAACTCACCCTGGCACCAAAAACAGAATCAGCAGCTCAGACGCAGCATCTAATTAACTGTACATGGACATTTTTAGAAAGACAGAACATTTTTTTCTTACAGACATAAATATTTCAGGGTGCTCAAAATCTAAGAAAAGCAACAAAACAAACCCCACAACCCTTTCTGCTACGGAAATCATTTTTGTTTTTCAATAGAAGCTAATTGACATATAAATTGGGTGTGTGTACTGAGAAAACAGTACATCCAGCTGTATAAAAAAGGAAAAAAATACATTAACTGACCTATATCATACAGATAAAGAACATACATAACCTTCCTGGCTTTATAGCCACTAATCTTATGGATAAGATGTCACTACCAAACCATAATCCACTGATGCACTGCTAAAGAGTAACGGCCATTTAATCTGTTCTTCATAAATAAGAAATTTTGTCATATACAGTATATTTTTTAGGAAACAATTGCTTCTTTCTCCTCCTGGAGTTATCATTACTTGGCTAAATTCTTAATTCTCCGATAAAATATAAACAAGCCGGTAACCAATGAATGAGGAAAACGTTCGTCGGGTGCAATGATTTTTAAGGTGGCTTAAGAATTCTAATTTTCTGGATGGCCCGTCTGTACACCTGCCAATCGGTGGTCCTTCAATGGCTGTGATCATAGCATTAGGCTCTGCTCATATCTATGAGTAAGGCGGGCTTTACACGCTGCAACATCGCTAGCAATTGCTAGCGATGTCGAGCGCGATAGCACCCGCCCCCGTCGTATGGTGGATATGTGGTGATCGCTGTCGTAGCAAACATTATTGCTATGGCAGCGTCACACGCATATACCTGCCCTGCGATGTCGCTGTGACCGGTGAACCGCCTCCTTTCTAAGGGGGCAGTTTGTTCAGCGTCACAGCGATGTCACAGCAGTGTCACTGAACCGCCGCCCAATAGAAAAGGAGGGGAGGAGATGAGCGGCCGGAACATCCCGCCCACCTCCTTCCTTCCTCCTTTTCTGGTGGGCGCAGGTAAGGAGATGTTTGTCGTTCCAGCTGCGTCACACAAAGCGATGTGTGCTGCCGCAGTAACGACAAACAACCTCATTACTACAGCAGCACCGATATTATGGAAATGATCGACATGTCAACGAGCAACGATTTTGCACGTTTTTGTGCTTGTTGATCGTTGCTCATTTGTGTCACACGCTGCGATGTCGCTACCAGCGGCGGATGTGCGTCACTAACGACGTGACCCCGACGATATATCGGCAGTGATGTCACAGCGTGTAAAGTACCCCTAAGGCAGAGGAACTGGAAGGACTCCATTGTAAGCCAGTGGGGTCTGCCAGGTATCTCTCATGTCCACTTGAATGTACAAGAGACGTGTGAACAGAGCCAACATCTGCAATTTCCACATGAACTGAAGAGTTGTAATTTTTTTTTATTTTGGTGTAAAATTTGGGTAAATATTGTTAAATATTATTGAATGAAAAATGCAAATCCTATAAATATTTACACATTGTAATTATTTTGGAGCCTACAGATGTGTCCAACCAGAATTTTTCTTGAATTTCAATTTGTCATAAAACCAACCCAGGAAAAAAAGTTCCATTACTGTATCAACCTATGGGTGACAACTATTGGATGACATCTCTCCAACATGTACATTTAACCTTATCTTTGTTTAACATCTTCCCCCATATCTCAGGATCAAGTTATGCCGGCGTCACACGGAACGATCTATCGTGTGATCGCACGAGCAATCGTACCCGCCCCCATCGTTTGTGCATCACGGGCAATTAGTTGCCCGTGGCACACAAAGTCGTTAACCCCCCGTCACATGTACTTACCTCCCGGGCGACCTCGCTGTGGGCGGCGAACATCCTCTTCCTGAAGGGGGAGTGAAGTTCGGCGTCACAGCGATGTCACACATTAGCCGGCCAATAGAAGCGGAGGGGCGGAGATGAGCGGGACGTAACATCCCGCCCACCTCCTTCCTTCCGCATTGCCGGCGGGACGCAGGTAAGCTGTGTTCGTCATTCCCAAGGTGTCACACGGAGCGATGTTTGCTGCCACGGGAACGACGAACAACTGGAGCACAGAAGGAGGACCGACATTTTGAAAATGAACGACGTGTCAACAAGCAACGATAAGGTGAGTATTTTTGCTCATTCACAGTCGTTTGGAGGTGTCACACGCTACGATATCTCTGACAATGCCGGATGTGCGTTACTAACGACGTGACCCCGACGACATATTGCCCGATATATCGTAGCGTGTGACGCCGGCATTAGGAAAGGACACATCTGTTCCATCCATTTGGATCTGCAGAATTCTTTACTGGCTTTCTTTTGTATACACGATTCTGTTTTATGTAGTGTAACTGATCTCACCTTGAATCCAACATCTCCTCTTTTACAGCAGAGACAGGTGAGGAGCAGGAAGATGAAGGCTAGTAGACCAGAGCAAGAGATAAGTACTACAGCATAAGGAGGAGCAAGAGGGGCCCTCTGAGACGAGCCATCTGCAAGAAGATTAAGGAGAAGAAATTGTTTAAAATGTTATTGGAATAGTAATTCAGCATTGATTTTATGCACATGATACAGTTGAAACCAGAAGTTTACATACACTCTCTATAAAGACCCATCTGCAGGTTTTCCCCTCCACTCTCTATAAAGACACATCTGCAAGTTTTTCCCTCCACTCTCTATAAAGACACATCTGCCGGTTTTTCCCCTCCACTCTCTATAAAGACACATCTGCAGGTTTTTCTCACTATCTGACATGAAATCAGAATAAAGCTGTCCTGTTTTAGGTAAATTAGGAACCAAAATTATTTATATTTGCCAAATGCCAGAATAATGAGAGAGACAATGTTTTGAGGCATTTTTATTACTTTCTGCAAAGTCAGAAGTTTACATATATTTCATTAGCATTTAGTACCATTGCCCTTAAACTGTATGACTTGGAATTTTTTTTATTTTATTTTTTCCAGATACCTAAAGGTGCCTCCATCTGTTCAAACAATTATATGCAAGTACAAACAGGATGGGAATGTCCAGCCATCATACCACTCAGGAAGGAGACAAGTTTTGTGTACCAGACATGAACATGCTTTGGTCAGACATAAGCACATCAACCCAAGAACAAAAGCAAAAGACCTTGTGAAGATGCTGGCGGAAGCTGGTAACCTTGTGTCATTATCCACAGTGAAACGAGTACTGTATCAACATAGGCTGAAAGGCCATTATGCGAGGAAGAAGCCATTACACCAAAAGAAACATAAAAAAAGCCAGATTAATGTTTGCAAAAACACACAGGAACAAAGACCTTAATTTTTGGAGACATGTCCTGAGGTCTGACAAAACTAAAATTGGACTGTTTGGCCATAATGACCATCATTACGTTTGGCGGAAAAAGGGAGAAGCTTTGAAGCCTAAGAAAACCATCCCAACTGTGAAACACAGGGATAGCAGCATTATGTTGTGGGGTTGTTTTGCTGCAGGAGGGACTGATGCACTTTACCAAATAGATGGCATCATGAGGAAAAAAGATTATGTGGCAATACTGAAGCAACAGCTCAAGACATCAGCCAGCAACATAAAGCTTGGGCGTAAATGGGTCTTCCAAATGGACAATGACCCAAAGCATACTGCCAAACTGGTTACACAGTGGCTTATGGATAACAAGGTCAATGTTTTGGAATGGCCATCACAAAACCCTGATCTCTATCCTATTGAAAATTTATGGGCAAAGCTGAAAAGGCCGCTGCGAGCAAGCGACCTACAAACATGGCACAGTTACACCAGTTCTGTCAGGAGGAATGGGCCCAAATTCCTACCAACTATTGTGAGAAGCTTGTGGAAGGAGATCCAAAATGTATGACCCAAATCATAAAGTTTAAGAAAAATAAAATAAAAAAAATTCCAAGTCATACAGTTTAAGGGCAATGGTACTAAATGCTAATAAAATATATGTAAACTTCTGACTTTGCAGAAAGTAATAAAAATGCCTGAAAACATTGTCTCTCTTATTATTCTGGCATTTGGCAAATATAAATAATTTTGGTTCCTAATTTACCTAAAACAGGAAAGCTTTATTTTGATTTTATGTCAGATAGTGAGAAAAACCTGCAGATGTGTCTTTTTAGAAAGTGTATGAGTGTATGTAAACTTCTGGTTTCAACTGTATGTTTGCAAATCTCTCCAGAGACATAACATAATGAATAATTGTTCCCTACCTTTCTATTTTAGGATTCATTATTGTAGGTCACATAATACAAACAAGTAACGATACCAATGTCCAAGCTCAAGAAAACGGGAATCTAATTCTTGCAATACAATAGAGCCGGGCTATTCTGAATTGGGGCCGTCATGAAGGAGACTCATAATTCATAAGAGGTTGACCACTACTTTTTCATTGAGGGCGTTCTATACTTGATCGGTGGAGGTGCAACATCCGGAACCACGGCTGATCAGCTGTTACTGGTGCCGTAGGACATTCTCGGATGCTGCCAAAACACATTTCCATCATATATATAGTGACTGTAGCTGGGTACTGCACATTCACCCCCTATTCAAATGAACAAAGGATGTATCTGTAGTGGATCAGCAGTACCCAACCACGGCCACTATAGTTTGCTGCTTTCCGGTAGCATCTGAGAACTTCCAGTAAGAACTGATTGGCAGGGTTCTAAGTGTCACATCCATATTCATCATATATTGATGTCCACTCTCAAAGATATCCCATCAATGAAAAAGTGATGACCAACGTCTTTAAGGCTAATGTGACGCCCTGGCGACCGCCAGGTGGTCACACAGTGTAGGCCCCCGCACAACACCTTCCCTCACAGGGTTACATACAGCCGACCTGAAACCCTAGTCACTCCCCCTTAGGGTAGGACAGGCACACCAGTGGGCAGGACCAGGCTGATGGAGAATGCCCACCTAGGGGTCTGGAGGACCTGGGGCGGGAGAAACTGTAGTTGAAGTTTGGAGTTCAAGTGGAGGAGTAGTGAGGAGGTGAAGCTCAAGTACAGAGAGCAGAGGCGCCGGGGTTGGAGCCCCGGTGTATTGGCTAGGTGGTAGACGGTGGTCCATGTCTGACAGGAGACGGAAGACGGCAGCCAGAGATCCGAGGTGGACCGTGGCAGGGTTGGAGCCCGCCGGTACCAACACCGGAGAACCGACCCGGAAACCATGCACAGAGGGGGTACTTGGACCCTGAAGCCAGGACTGGAACCAACGGCCTAGCTAATTAACCAATTGAGGGCGGGATTATAGGTCCTGTCCCAACCACAGTCCCAAAAGCAGACAACCAACCAGAGAGAGGGATAGGGCATACTCCAGGGCCCGGTAGATCCCACGGGTCAGCGTCAGCGGTCACAGCTCCCAAGAAAAGTACCGGGAGCGGACTCCCGCGTTCCACACCGGGAAGTCCACCACATCACAACACAGTGCAGAGGAAAGTGACACAGACCACCAGCCCGGGTGGGGGACCAGATTACACTCGGCTGTGGCGACTGGCCACCAGCACCTTGGTTAACTACTGGACTTGTCTGATTTATTTAACCGTGAGTAAGCTGAGACTCCCTGGTCTGACCAGGCGCGCCGGCCCCTGCCATCTCTGTCCCCTGCACCGAGTCACCGGGTCCTGGGGCAACCATCCCTACCCACGGAGGGGTTAACAACCAGCTGCCATCCCATCGCCCCTGGGTGCCCCACAGCAGCAGCGGTGGTGCCACACTTCACCACACACCGTGGGTGGCGTCACAGACCGATTACGGCAAATCCCGTACAAATACGTCCCCTTTCATTTGGAGTGTCCGCGTGACCCCTGGGTCCAGAGCATCCCTCGAGCCACACTGCGGATCCGGATCCAAGCAGCCTGACTGCTACTGACGTGGGGGCGGCACACTAACTTCACAAAAATCTGAAGAATTGAACCGGAGTATAAGTTTGAATGCACGCAAAGTATAAGAGCATGGTCACACTGGCCATAAAATAAAGAAAACCTAAGATAAAAATAAAATGAGCATAAATCCTGCCGTAAGCAAATAAGTAAAAACAAATAGTGCACAAAAATAAATAACATAGTGAACTCAATAAACAATTTTTTTTATCAAAAAAGGGTAAGAACCATCCAGCCATGACCGATTCTGATGGTATCTACACTCTCCAATATCAAAATAAGAATAAAAATATTCTAACAACTAACAATTGTATGTTATCATAGAGCATAATGACTAGACATTTGCATAATACCCCTATGTAGGTGGATAGGGACACAACTCGTTATAGAATAAACTGCTACATTTGATAAGAATTGGTGTATAAACACAATGGAGAACAATATTCAATTTCATAAAAATGAACAAATACTATAGATTAAAATACACTGAAAAAGGGTATTTCAAGGGAATCCAAGAAAATATCCACAAGGCTTGGAAATGTACATGACAATATTTGTAATCAGTTTATTGACTTTGAAATAAATTTATAAAGTGACATTAATATACTTTCATGTTAAATACAGTGGTAATGGAAAGCCAAGGGATGTCCCAACATGTGTTTCACATTTGCTTTCTCAAGTGTTTCCTGTCCCCTAGAGAAAGCAAAAGCTTTATGGATATTTTCTTGGATTCCCTTGTAATACCTTTACTTAGTATGTTTTAATCAGTAGTATTTATGTTTTCTTTCGTACTTTAATAAAATTTATATTTTTTTTTATGAAATTGAATCCTGTACTCCATTGTGTTTAAAGGGAACCTGTCAGGTGCAATATGCACCCAGAACCACGAGCAGTTCTCTGTGCATATTTCTAATCCCTGCCTAACCGTCCCTGTATACACTAGCATAGATAAAGGGATCTTTAGAAAAAGTATTTCTAAACATCTTTTACCATATGCTAATGAGCGCAGGGACATCCCCTGGGCGTTAGTTCCCCTTGCTAGTTGGCTTCATTAGCATGTAAGTACACCCTGTGGGTCCCTGTGGGTGTGCTAACATGCTAATGAATGCGCAGCACTATAGGATGATCTCACTCACCTCTCCACTGCTATCGCTGCCCGACGCTGGATGTCGGCTCAGTGCGCATGACCCCGGAGTTCGGGTCATGCGCATTACTTAAGTTTGAAGCCAGGACGTGTACACCTGGCTTCATAGTGCGCATGACCCAAACTCCAAGGTCATGCGCACTGAGCCGAAATCCCCTGTTGGACGCGATGGCAAAGGAAAGGTGAGTGAGATCATCCTCTGGCACTGCACATTCATTAGCATGTTAGCACACCCAGAGGGGCGTACTAACATGCTAATGGAGCCGACTATACAGGGGAACTAACGCCCAGGGGACTAGTCCCCTCGCTCATTAGCATACGATAAAAGATCTTTAGAAATACTTTTTTTTAAAGATCTCTTTATCTATGCTACCAGATACAGGGACGGTTAGGCGGGGATTACCAATATGCACCCAGAACTGATATTAGTAATTTGAACAAAATACACATCTCAATAATTTTAGATTATGTCTCAACAAGACCACTCCATAGAAGCATAAGAACCAAAAAGACCAGGAGTTTTTATAGGCAAAAATAAACAATCTTTATTAATACAAAAAGTACACATATATGAAATATATACGAAGATTAAAATAGTGCTATAAGGGGAAAAGACACCCAGGGACACGTGGGACAGGAATAGCACTCTCATATAGGTGTCAAAAACTATGGGTATATAAGTCAGGCCTCAGTAGACTATAAAGTACAATCATATAATAGGCCAAAAATTCAATTGCTTACCCATTATGTAGAGAGCGTCGCAAGTGCGTCCCACAGGTCACAGAACCCTACCACTACTTTATAGTCTACTGAAGCCTGACTTATATACCCATAGTTTTTGACACCTATATGAGAGTGCTATTCCTGTCCCACGTGTCTCTGGGTGTCTTTTCCCCTTATAGCACTATTTTAATCTTCATATATATTTCTATATGTGTACTTTTTGTATTAATAAAGATTGTTTATTTTTGCCTATAAAAACTCCTGGTCTTTTTGGTTCTTATGCACCCAGAACTGTTCGTAGATTTTGGTGCATATTGCACCTGACAGGTTCCCTTTAAACACTATCCTTACCATGTGTCAGAAAAGACCTCAATGTGATTAAGGGCAGACAGGGACCAGATCCCGAGTATGGACACTCAGCCATGAGAAGCTATATAAATGAAATACCCAGCTCAGAAAAAGAGGCTCACAACTTGTTTTTACTAAATGCAAGTGACTAGTTTGCACGTTGCAAATTTACTGCAGATCGTCTATGCAGAATTGCAATATACATTACTACATATCATAGGAACACATTACATTACAATTCATGACACAATATTTACATAAGACGCAGGACATTGTTCACATTACACTACATAACAACACATTTGAATGTGTCAGAGAAAAAATATATTTTTGTACCGTGTTAGCCAGTAGAGATAAAATTGTTTAAAAGAACTGAAGTCCTCAGTGGTTGATACCGTTTAATGGCCAACTGAAAAGATGGTAATAATAGCAAGCTTTCCAGACTACGTAGTCTCGAAAGCTTACTATTATTACCAGGGGCGTAACGACCGCGGTCGCAGCGGTCGCCATCGCGACCGGGCCCGGGCAGTTTGGGGCCCGCAGGGACCCGACAGATCAGCAGCCAGCTCCTCTCAGTGAGAGAGAAGCTGCGCTGATCTGTCACAGTGCACGCGCCCACTATATGACCCGCTGCCGCCCCCGACACCGGGCCCTCCTGCCCGATGTCAGCGGCGGCACCGGGGCCCCCCTCCCCCGTCACCGCGCACAGTAATAATGAAGCATAGAGCGGCCAGCGCCGCTCTGCATCATCATACTCCCCCTGTGCCTGCGCGGTGACGTCACTCCTGTGCGACTGCTGTGCTGAGTGCACAGAGCGCAGGGAGGGAGGACGCCGACCGGAGCACCGGGAGAGAGAGGAGGACGAGCAGCAGTGGAAGGAGGAGAGCAGGGAGTACAGCAGCAGTGGAACAAGGAGACGTCAGGACAGAGCAGCAGTGGAAGGAGAAGATCGGTGAGTACTTGTTTTTTTTTTTTTTATATATATATAGTGAGTACACGGTGGTCAGAGGCCTGGGGTGGGGAGGCTGCATGATACTGTACATGGAGGCCTGGGGTGGGGAGGCTGCATGATACTGTACATGGAGAACTGGGGTGGGGAGGCTGCATGATACTGTACATGGAGGCCTGGGGTGGGGAGGCTGTATGATACTGTACATGGAGGCCTGGGGTGGGGAGGCTGCATGATACTGTACATGGAGGCCTGGGGTGGGGAGGCTGCATGATACTGTACATGGAGAACTGGGGTGGGGAGGCTGCATGATACTGTACATGGAGGCCTGGGGTGGGGAGGCTGTATGATACTGTACATGGAGGCCTGGGGTGGGGAGGCTGCATGATACTGTACATGGAGGCCTGGGGTGGGGAGGCTGCATGATACTGTACATGGAGAACTGGGGTGGGGAGGCTGCATGATACTGTACATGGAGGCCTGGGGTGGGGAGGCTGTATGATACTGTACATGGAGGCCTGGGGTGGGGAGGCTGCATGATACTGTACATTGAGGCCTGGGGTGGGGAGGCTGCATGATACTGTACATGGAGAACTGGGGTGGGGAGGCTGCATGATACTGTACATGGAGGCCTGGGGTGGGGAGGCTGTATGATACTGTACATGGAGGCCTGGGGTGGGGAGGCTGCATGATACTGTACATGGAGGCCTGGGGTGGGGAGGCTGCATGATACTGTACATGGAGGCCTGGGGTGGGGAGGCTGTATGATACTGTACATGGAGGCCTGGGGTGGGGAGGCTGCATGATACTGTACATGGAGGCCTGGGGTGGGGAGGCTGCATGATACTGTACATGGAGGCCTGGGGTGGGGAGGCTGCATGATACTGTACATGGAGGCCTGGGGTGGGGAGGCTGCATGATACTGTACATGGAGGCCTGGGGAGACTGCATTATACTGTACATGGAGGCCTGGGGAGGCTGGCAGCATTATTATAGATGGAGGCCTGGGGAGGCTGGCAGCATTATTATACATGAGCCCTGGGGAGGCTGGCAGCATTATTATACATGAGGCCTGGGGAGGCTGGCTGCATTATTATACATGAGGCCTGGGGAGGCTGGCTGCATTATTATACATGGAGGCCTGGGGACGCTGGCTGCATTATTATACATGGAGGCCTGGGGAGGCTGGCTGCATTATTATACATGGAGGCCTGTGGAGGCTGGCTGCATTATTATACATGGAGGCCTGGGGAGGCTGGCTGCATTATTATACATGAGGCCTGGGGAGGCTGGCTGCATTATTATACATGGAGGCCTGGGGAGGCTGGCTGCATTATTATACATGGAGGCCTGGGGAGGCTGGCTGCATTATTATACATGGAGGTCTGGGGAGGCTGGCTGCATTATTATACATGGAGGTCTGGGGAGGCTGGCTGCATTATTATACATGGAGGCCTGGGGAGGCTGGCTGCATTATTATACATGGAGGCCTGGGGAGGCTGGCTGCATTATTATACATGGAGGCCTGGGGAGGCTGGCTGCATTATTATACATGAGGCCTGGGGAGGCTGGCTGCATTATTATACATGGAGGTCTGGGGAGGCTGGCTACATGATTATACATGGAGGCCTGGGGAGGCTGGCTGCATTATTATACATGGAGGCCTGGGGAGGCTGGCTGCATTATTATACATGGAGGCCTGGGGAGGCTGGCTGCATTATTATACATGGAGGCCTGGGGAGGCTGGCTGCTATATTATACATGGAGGCCTGGGAGGCTGGCTGCTATATTATACATGGAGGCCTGGAGAGGTTGGCTGCATTATTATATATGGAGGCCTGGTGAGGCTGCATAATAAACATGAAGGACACCTTATACATTGAATATAGAGGTGTAATATACATAGAGGTCTATGAGGCTGCATTATACTGGAGGTCTATAGGGCTGCATTAAAATGGAGGTCGGGGGGGGGGGGCTGTATAATACAAAATGAAGGGACACCTTATACATGGAATATAGGGGTGAATTATACATGGAGGAGTATGGGGCTGCATAATACCATCTGAAGTTTTATGGGGTTGTGTTATAATACATATAGGACTATGGGGGCTGCATTATAATATATGGAGGACTATGGAGGCTACCTTATACATGGACTATGGAAGTGCATTATAAAACATGGAGGACTATGTGGTGCAGTATAATATATGGAGAACTATGGGGTGAATTTTAATACATGGAGAACTATGGGAAATGCATTATAATTGAAGGGCTACTTTATACATGGAGGATTATGGGGGTGCATTATAATATATGGAGGGCTATGTATCTGCATTCTAATATATGAAGGGTTATGTGAGACCCTTTATACAATTATTTGGAAGGCTATGTGGGGGCTGTTATAGTATTTTGAGAACTTTATACAGGGGGGACAAAGATACAAGTATGGGATGGAAATGTTTTGTGCTGAGGGAAAAAGGCTCTTTCCCTCAGCAGCCAACTTTCCCATGCTCTGCTATACATCTCTCAGCACCCAGCTTTCCCATGTTCTGATATACATCTCTCAGCACCCAGCTTTCCCATGTTCTGATATACATCTCTCAGCACCCAGCTTTCTCATGCTCTGATATGGGAAAGCTGGGTGCTGAGGACAAGATAAATATCAGAACATAGGAAAGCTGGGTGCTGATAGAGGGATTTCAGGGTGCTGTGGGTGAGAGCCAAGTGTCAGCGTCATTATCCTGTACCCCGAGTGTCAGTGTCATTATCCCTTACCCCATACCTCCCAACCGTCCCGGATACAGCGGGACTTTCACGCTTTACGTTGTTTGTCCCGTTGCCATGATCGGGACGGCCGGCTCCCGGGCTCCGCCCACCCACTCTCTCTCCGCCTCCCTGCTTTTCCCTCCTACCATCCCAGTAGACGTGGCATAACAGAGAGGAGCGCTGCCTGTGCTGCTGCTGGTACAGTAAAATCTCCCCAGCGCTGATTTCCCTCCCTCCCCCCCCCTCACCCCCGGCCGGAGCCTCTCTGTGCGGTCGGCCGGCCGCCTGTCTGTGCGGTCGGCCGGCCGCCTGTCTGTGCGGGCGCCCCCCCGGCCGCCTGTCTGTGCGGGCGCCCCCCGGCCGCCTGTCTGTGCGGGCGCCCCCCTGCCGCCTGTCTGTGCGGGCGCCCCCCTGCCGCCTGTCTGTGCGGGCGCCCCCCTGCCACCTGTCTGTGAAGGCGACCGGCCACCTCACTGTGTGGGCGACCGGCCGCCTCACTGTGGCTCCCTGCGTTTCCATGCTGGAGGCCCGCCGGCTGCCTGCGTGTCCATGCTGGAGGCCCGCCGGCTGCCTGCGTGTCCATGCTGGAGGCCCGCCGGCTGCCTGCGTGTCCATGCTGGAGGCCCGCCGGCTGCCTGCGTGTCCATGCTGGAGGCCCGCCGGCTGCCTGCGTGTCCATGCTGGAGGCCCGCCGGCTGCCTGCGTGTCCATGCTGGAGGCCCGCCGGCTGCCTGCGTGTCCATGCTGGAGGCCCGCCGGCTGCCTGCGTGTCCATGCTGGAGGCCCGCCGGCTGCCTGCGTGTCCATGCTGGAGGCCCGCCGGCTGCCTGCGTGTCCATGCTGGAGGCCCGCCGGCTGCCTGCGTGTCCATGCTGGAGGCCCGCCGGCTGCCTGCGTGTCCATGCTGGAGGCCCGCCGGCTGCCTGCGTGTCCATGCTGGAGGCCCGCCGGCTGCCTGCGTGTCCATGCTGGAGGCCCGCCGGCTGCCTGCGTGTCCATGCTGGAGGCCCGCCGGCTGCCTGCGTGTCCATGCTGGAGGCCCGCCGGCTGCCTGCGTGTCCATGCTGGAGGCCCGCCGGCTGCCTGCGTGTCCATGCTGGAGGCCCGCCGGCTGCCTGCGTGTCCATGCTGAATGGGTGTGGATGGGGAGTGGATATGGGCGTGACTGTGAAATGGGTGTGGTTAGGGGGCGTGGCCTAAAAATTTGCCGCGGCGCGCTATGCGCGCCGCAAACTTTATCCTTCTTTTCCTTCTTTAAAAGTTGGGAGGTATGCCTTACCCCAAGTGTCTGTGTATGTGGAGGGGGGGCCCAGGTCTAAACTTTGCACCAGGGCCCATCCAACTCTAGTTACGCCACTGATTATTACCATCTTTTCAGTTACCCATTAAATGGTATCAACCACTGAGGACTCTCAGTTCTTTCAGAGAAAAAAAGAATAGATCTACCTGTGGCCAAACATTTTTGTAACCCAGACCACAGCATCATGGACATGAAATTGCTGGTATTGAAAGGAAACTTGAAATCCCAGAGAGATAGGAGACTAGGGGAGTACAAACTTATGATGACCTTTGATACTTTCAGATCAGGAATGAATGTGTCTCATGGATTTATGTCTGTTTACATCAATTAAGGAATGTGCTCCTCAAACCATCTGGGGGCATCACAGCCCCACACCAGACCCCAATCAGAGGACAATACAACTTTCACACTGCTTATCTATGACCTGCTGCAATATTTATGGCCACAACAGTTTGTCCTCTTGCCATAGTGATAGTTCTGCTTCACATAACTTGTCTTCTTAACTGCCCTATTCTGTCCTGTTGTGTATAAATGTGACTCTTCAGATTTTGTGTTATACCATGCCTGATGAAGAGACCTGAGTAGTCTCGAAAGCTTGCTATTATTACCATCTTTTCAGTTAGCCATTGAAAGGTATCAACCACTGACAACTCTTAAGCGGGCTTTACACGCTACGATGTCATTAATGAATTATCGTCGGGGTCACGGTGTTTGTGACGCACATCCGGCGTCATTAACGATATCGCAGTGTGTGACACTTATGAGCGACCTTAAACGATCGCAAAAGCGGTCAAAATTGTTTGCGGCGGAGAGGTCGTCCTGAATCAAAAAATCGTTTTCTGCTTATTAGCGATGTTGTTAGTCGTTGCTGCGGCAGCACACATCGCTGTGTGTGACACCACAGGAGCAACGAACATCTCCTTACCTGCCTCCACCGGCAATGCGGAAGGAAGGAGGTGGGCGGGATATTATGTCTCGCTAATCTCCGCCCCTCCACTTCTATTGGACGCCTGCCGTGTGACGTCGCTGTGACGCCGCACAAACCGCCCCCTTAGAAAGGAGGCGGTTTGCCGGCCAGAGCGACGTCGCTGGGCAGGTAAGTCTGTGTGACAGGGTTAAGCGAGGTTGTGCGGCACGGGCAGCGATTTGCCCGTGTCGCACAACCGACGGGGGTGGGTACAATCGCTTGCGAGATCGCAGCGTGTAAAGCACGCTTTAGTTCTTTTAAACAATTTTCATATGGAGACCTACTCTTCATAGCTGTTTGCTAGACCTGGTACTAATGAACCAAGTTGGCAGACAGCCACGAGCCACACGTCATAAGCCCGTAAGCCACATGATTGAAGATCCCTGGACTAATATGTAAGGGGATCTTAACTTTCTTATGTTGGGATTATCTGCCACCAGCCTGTACTGCAGTAATAAAATATTAGAAATGGAAACATACAAGTCCGTTCACAAGTCACCATATCAGGCATTGGATACTCTAAAGAATCTGTAATAAACAGAAGTGGTTCCGCACTGAACCGTGCAATACTTTACACCAAATACCTTGGAACAGCCTCAGTCCTCCTTTTAGAAGAAATGGTAATGGGGGCACGTGGGCGAGGAGAGGAGATATCCAAAACAGAAGTCCATAAAGTAGAAAAGCATGGCATACACCATCCAAGACCCAGAAAGTGCTTTTATTCCATATAGCGTGCAGGTAAAATAGCAGGGAAGAGAGCGGACCCGTAGAAGCACACAAGGTGTGAAAAGGACGTCGTCCTTGGGGGGCCTGCACCCGGCTCTCTCTTCCCCGCTATTTTACCTGCACGCTATATGGAATAAAAGCACTTTCTGGATCTTGGATGGTGTATGCTGTGGTTTTCTACTTTATGGACTTCTACTCGAAAGAATCTACAGTCCTGCAAGGCTATTACTACATTGCTTGGGCTCTCAACTAAACAAGTAATTAAGTCATTCTAAGGGAATTGTTCTCTAATCAATTACCACGTATATTGTGTAAGGTGGCTTCAAAGATGTCACCTTTAAATGATATTTTGGATCAAATCAGTTAAAGAGAATGAAGGATTTCTATTGCTGCAGAGGCCGTAGTTTACTCATATTTAGTTGGTTTCCGGTATTTTGTATTTTAAGTGTTGACCATTTATCATACACTGATTAAATGTCGATGTTATAAAACAGCAGGGAAAATACAGCCAAGGGAGCTTTCAGCCGGGCTCGGAGGGTTCCTGCTGCAGTGCTAAATTTGACTTGAATGCCAAGCCGAGCTATTAGCCGAGAAAATACTATATTACATCCTCTCTCCTGAGAGCGTTGTGGGCACACGAGAAGTATTTGTCCTCCTAAATAATATCCAAGTAATTTATATCCTATGTATGGTGGTGAGCCAGGCGGGCAGGACAAATGGCACTCGCAATCCTCTGCACATAAAGATACTACCCTAAATGTCTTCTGTCCTTGCATGGGTTGTCCTCAAGCCCGGTGTTTCCATGATCGTACTGAGATGCTCAAGTACAGTGACGATAATTAGATACAGTATCTAATTAATTCTAAAACCCCTTCACAACCTATAATGTACCGGTACATCATAGGTCGTGTGAGTCCCTTTGATCAGGGCTTTCACAGTGAGCCCGCATGTTTCCCCAGACATGTCCGCTGATCTGATCAGCCAACATTTTCCTCTAAATGCCGCGGGCAGATTGGAGATCTACCCGCGACTGTTAACTGGTTAAATCCCGCTGTCAATCTTGGACGGTGGGTTTTAACACGAGCCGGTGGGGAGAGCGTTACTCCTCGCCCCCATTGGTGGCTCCATGACGTGATTACGGGGTGACGATGGGTTCTCATGACAGATGGTGGTCAGCTCTTGACCCCAGGCACTGTCATGATGCGGTACCTGTGAACGCCTGGGATCATCATTTGTGCTGTAAGGAGTAGTGCTGAAGCATCGCTCTGTACGATAAAAGCGACTGGAGTACATCAGCTTTAAGTCCCACTAGTAAAAACAATAAAAAGGGCATAAAAAGGTTTCAGTATTATGAAAAAAGAAGTTAAAATCAGCCCCTTTTGCCCCACTGAAAATTAAACAAAAATAAAAAAACATACATATTTGGTATCGCTGCATTCAGAAATGCCCGATCTATCAAAATATAAAATAAATTAATCTTATGGGTAAAGGACGTAAGGAGAAAAAAATCAAAGTGACAGAATTATGTTTTTTTGGTTGCCGCAACGTTGCAATAAGAGGCGATCAAATTCTGTACATACTTAGTATCAACAAACTCATACTGACCTGGGGAATAATATTGCTAGGTCAGTTTTACCATGTCGTGAACATGGTAAATACAAAAACAAACAAACAATAGTGGAATTGCACTTTTTTTGCAATGTCACCGCACTTGGATTTTTTTCCCTATTTTCCAGTACAACATGGGGCAGAATGAATGGTGTCAAATGTACATCTCGTCCTACAAAAAACAAGCCCTCATATGGCAATATTGATGGAAAAATAAAAAAACCTTATGCATCTTGGAAGAAAAGAAGGAAAAAAGGAAAACAATACGGAAAATCGTCAGATGGTAAGGGGGTTAAAAATAAAATAAAAATCTTGCAGCTTTTATAGTCTAATCTCTGGGGGGTTTTGACGCTTCTACTTTATTCTACCAGAAAATCTACATGAACATTAGAAGTAATAAAGTGACTTGGATCCTATCCTTTGTATTAAAGCATCTAATGAGTGTGTGAAAAAATCATTGTGAAGAGAGGTGGAGCAGGGTCAATTTTGACATCACCAACAGACTGCCTATGGATTGCATTATCAGCTGTATATGGAGGTGTTACCTGTCATTGTAATATTTCCTATAAAGAGACTGCGGAAAACTCTTCCTAAAAGAATATGAAGTATAAGTCTATAAAAGCCTCAGTGGCCAATGTGAAAATTGGATTGCACAGCCGGCTGCCGGGCCCCTATGTGTAGTGCCGCTGTGTAGTGGCCGACAATGCGATCGTCAGGGGGCCGGCCTGTGAGTCAGGGGAGCCCAGTGTCAGTAGAGGGGCCCCTGACCTGGAGAGGCCACCAACCGTTTCTGAGCTGCAGCAGAGCAGGAGTGCTCCTGACCTGCAGTGCACAGCAGACGGAATAATCCATCCTGCAGGACCTGCGATGATGTCACGCCCTTGTGACTGTGTGGGAGGAGACACAGGATGCCGGGCAGAAAGCAAAGATACTGAATCCTGAAGGAGATTTAGACACATGATGACTGTTAATAAGAAAAGAGGGGACATGAGGGGGAGGGGGGTGCAGGGTGAGTGGCATATGAGGGCTGCAGACTGTGACAGAAGCACGTGAAGGGGTGCAGAATGTTTGAGAGGGGTAAGTTGGGGTACAGGCAGGGTGAGATATGTGGGCAGGGTGTGTGAGATATGGGGGTGTAGTGTGTGTGATCTGGGGGGTGCAGGCTGTATGGGGAGCAGGGTGTGTGAGATATGAGGGTGTAATGTGTGTGATCTGGGGGGTGCAGGCTGTATGGGGAGCAGGGTGTGTGAGATATGGGGGTGTAGTGTGTGTGATCTGGGGGGTGCAGGCTGTATGGGGAGCAGGGTGTGTGGGATATGGGGGTGTAGTGTGTGTGATCTGGGGGATGCAGGCTGTATGGGGAGCAGGGTGTGTGGGATATGGGGGTGTAGTGTGTGTGATCTGGGGGGTGCAGGCTGTATGGGGAGCAGGGTGTGTGAGATATGAGGGTGTAGTGTGTGTGATCTGGGGGTGCAGGCTGTATAGGGAGCAGGGTGTGTAAGATATGAGGGTGTAATGTGTGTGATCTGGGGAGTGTAGGCTGTATGGGGAGCATGGTGTATGAGATATGAGGGTGTAGTGTGTGTGATCTGGGGGGTGCAGGCTGTATGGGGTGTAGTGTGTGTGATCTGGGGGGTGCAGGCTGTATAGGGAGCAGGGTGTGTGAGATATGGGGGTGTAGTGTGTGTGATCTGGGGGGTGCAGGCTGTATGGGGAGCAGGGTGTGTGAGATATGGGGGTGTAGTGTGTGAGATATGGGGGTGTAGTGTGTGTGATCTGGGGGGTGCAGGCTGTATGGGGAGCAGGGTGTGTGAGATATGAGGGTGTAGTGTGTGTGATCTGGGGGGTGCAGGCTGTATAGGGAGCAGGGTGTGTAAGATATGAGGGTGTAATGTGTGTGATCTGGGGAGTGTAGGCTGTATGGGGAGCATGGTGTATGAGATATGAGGGTGTAGTGTGTGTGATCTGGGGGGTGCAGGCTGTATGGGGTGTAGTGTGTGTGTGATCTGGGGGGTGCAGGCTGTATAGGGAGCAGGGTGTGTGAGATATGAGGGTGTAATGTGTGTGATCTGGGGGGTGCAGGCTGTATGGGGAGCAGGGTATGTGAGATGAGGGTGTAGTGTGTGTGATCTGGGGGGTGCAGGCTGTATGGGGTGTAGTGTGTGTGATCTGGGGGGTGCAGGCTGTATATTGAGCAGGGTCTGTGGGATATGGAGGTGTAGTGTGTGTGTGATATGGGGGGTACAGGCTATATGGGAAGCAGGGTGTGTGATCTGGGGGGTGCAGGCTGTATAGGGAGCAGGGTGTGTGGGATATGGGGGTGTAATGTGTGTGGGATATGGGGGGTGCAGGCTGTATGGGGAGCAGGGTGTGTGGGATATGGGGGTGTAGTGTGTGTGATCTGTGCGGTGCAGGCTGTATAGGAAGCAAGGTGTGTGAGATATGAGGGTGTAGTGTGTATGATATGGGGATGCAAGCTGTATGGGGAGCAGGGTGTGTGAGATGTGGGGGTGTAGTGTGTATGATATGGGGGTGCAAGCTGTATGGGGAGCAGGGTGTGTGACATATGGGGGCAGGGGCGTAACTACCACGGTCGGAAGGAGAAGAGAGGTACTTGTTTGGTTTTTTTTTGCTGGCTGCATGATACATGGAGGTCTATGGGACTGCATAATAAACATGAAGGACACCTTATACATGGACTAGGGGTGCATTATGCATGGAGGAGTATGGGGCTGCATAATAAAAAATGAAGGACACCTTATACATGGAATATAGGGGTGCATTATGCATGGAGGAGTATGGGGCTGCATAATACAATATGATGATTTATGGTGCTGCATTATAATATATATAGGATAATGGGGGCTACATTATAATATATGGAGGAATATGGAGGCTACCTTATATATGGACTATGGGGGTGCGTTATAAAACATGGAGGACTATGTGGTGCAGTATAATATATGGAGAACTATGGGGTGAATTATAATACATGGAGAACTATGGGGGTGCATTCTAATATATGAAGGGTTATGTGGGGCCTTTTATACTATGTGGAAGGCTATGTGGGGGGCATTATAGTATTTGGAGATCTATATACAAGGGGGGACAAAGATACAAGTAAGGGATGGTAATGTTTTGTGCTGAGGGAAAAAGGCTCATGCTCTGTTATGGGAAAGCTGGGTGCTGAGGGAAAGATGTATAGCAGAGCATGGGGAAGCTGGGTGCCGAGGACAAGATGGATATCAGAACATGGGAAAGCTGGGTGCTGATAGAGGGATTTCAGATCATGGGAAACCTAGGTGCGGAGGCTAAAAGCCAAGTGTCAGCGTCATTATCCTGTACCCCGAGTGTCAGTGTCATTATCCCATACCCTAAGTGTCGGTGTATGTGGAGGGGGGCCCCGGTCCAAATTTTGCACCAGGGCCCATCAAACTCTAGTTACGCCACTGATCACATAGCTTGCTAATCCTTTTCTTTATGCCTATACATTGACATAGAAGACAACAGATCACAAGGTTCACCTAAATCTACAGTGAGCAAATCCCTGTTGTGATCCACCGTGGAGTAAAAGGGTGACACGTCCTTCCTGTTTTAAGATAAGAGCAAGGACAGTAGAGATGTCTGCCTGACATGTATAATTCATCTTATAGAATCCCATTAAAATGCTACCGTTAAGATATGTTATAAAGATGAACACAACGGGTTAGCGAAAGTATGACAGAACACCAATTCCCATGAAAAACTGAGTTGTTAAGCTACATTATGCACCAGTGCTTCGCAAACTGTGAGGTTTCTATCCAGCGTATATGATCGTGGTAGCCGACCAGATGGATGCCTTGGCAACTATCAAATTACAAGGGTCTTTTTCTATAAAAAAAAAAGAGCTCCACAAGTGAAATAAACCTTGTAAAAGGACAAAATGAGATAACACTCACTTTACTGGGTCTATCTCAAATCAATACTGCAGCCAATCTACATTGGCAGAGCTTCCAAGCTCACTGATTGGCTGCAGCAGTGATATGAACTGTGATCTCACAGCTGCAGCCAAAACACTGAAACATATAGTGGGTGAAAGAAGTATTGAACACGTCTTCAATTTTCTAAGTAAATATATTTCTTAAAGGTGCTATTGAAATTACTTTCTCATCAGATGTTGGTAACAATCTAGTGAATCGACACAGGCAAAGAAATCAAACCATAGATATCCATAAATTGTTATATGTAATAACTAGAAATATCACATAGGAAAAAGTATTGAATACTTTAAGTAAAAGAGGTGCAAAAAGCTATGGAAAGTCATGACACCTGCTGAAATGTATCAGTAATTACAAAGCAATCCTGCCAATTAGTGAAAATAATATCAGCTGCTTCAACTGATGGTCTATAAAAAGGTGTCTCATTACCAAGATGCCACACAAGAAACATCTCAGGATGGGTAAAACCTGTGAGCTGTCTCAAGACCTTTGCAACCTTATTATTGCAAAACATAGTGATGACATGGCTTACAGAAGAATTTCTAAACTACTGAAGGTTTCAATGAGCACTGTTGGGGCCATAATCCGGATGTGGAAAGAACATAATTTTAAAATAAACCATCCAAGATCATGTGCTTGCTACATGATTTTAGACAGATGAGTGAAAAGAATTATCAGAAGAGTTGTCCAAGAGCCAAGAACCACCTGTGTAGAGCAACAGAAAGACCTGGAATCAGCAAGTACCCTTGTTTCAAAGAAAACAATAAGTAATGCATTCAACCTCCATGGCCTGTATGCATGCTCAGTATACAAGACTCCAATGCTGGGCAAAAAAGCATATTCAAATGCATTTTAAGTTTCCTCAACAACATTTGGGCAAGCCTGTGAAATATTGGGAGAACATAGTTTGGTCAGATGAGCCCAAAACGGAACTCTTTGGATGTCATAATGCACACCATGCTTGGAGGCCAAAAAGCACTGCATATCGTGCCAAAGACAGCATACCAACAGTGTAGTTTGGAGGTGGGAACATCATGGTGTGAGGCTGTTTTTCAGCATACAGCACTGGCAAACTTCAAATAATTGAAGGAAGAATGAATGGACAAATGTACTGATATTGTTGGTAAAAATCTGCTGCCATCTACCAACATGAAAAAGATGAAATGAGGTTGGACATTTCAGCAAGACAATGATCCCAAATGCACAGCCAAGGAAACTCTCAATTGGTTTCAGAGAAAAAAAATAAAGCTGTTAGAATAACCCAGCTAATCACAGACCTGAATACAATAGAAAATGTATGGAAGGAACTATTTGCACCAACTCCACTTGTTATAGATAATTTAGATATATATTTTTTTCCAGACACTCTGAATAACAACAGTAAAGTAGCATGATCAATATAATGCAATAATCTAAAATTACTCCTTGTTCCCTTTAGAGAATATTCCATTACATAATTCCATTGAAAAATGCATTTGAATTCCCCCTCAATGTTATTACAAAGTTTCCATATTACCTCCAAACCGCAGAGTCAATAATTAATTTACTTAGTAAATGAATAAATGACAGGAAGAAAATAAAATTCCGCTACAAGGAAAAGTAATACCTGTGGTCCTGGCTGAAGAATCTAGGACATGAAACGGGAAAAACGTGGAATAAAAAGAATGCATCAACTACATGAGCATCGTCATGTACTGAGCAATGAGATGTTTTTCTGACTTCTCTGTTTTTAAGTCTGGAGCATTATAAATTATAGAGGTTTACTAGTGACACTAAGTGATCCTCTATGATGCAAACCTCGAGTGAGCAGGATAGAAAATCATACTCCGGCAT
The DNA here is from genome assembly GCF_048569485.1 of Anomaloglossus baeobatrachus. Classification (NCBI taxonomy): domain Eukaryota; kingdom Metazoa; phylum Chordata; class Amphibia; order Anura; family Aromobatidae; genus Anomaloglossus; species Anomaloglossus baeobatrachus. Next base: position 63,759,727 of record NC_134363.1, read on the forward strand.
GAACAAGCGTCTACTTGTTGCTGTGTTTGTCAGTTTTTAATATAGCACATACATTTTTAATGCTTCACCATCCACATAATGTTTCCACCATCGTTACAATACCCATTCACATTAGCAGTTTTATTTTTTATGCCTGGGGCTTAGTGATGCTATCCAAAAGTCAAAGAGATCTAATAATAGAGCTCAAACTAGGGTGCGAATCTAAAGAACCAGGACTGCTTGCGATCCAATGTTTTAACCCAAGCAAAGATACAGCACTTTGAAAAAGTATTCATACCCTATTAGCTTTTGCACATTTTTTCATGCTACAGCCACAGACTTAATTGTACTTTATGGGATTTTATTTTATATACCAACACAAAGTAGCAAGCATTTGTGAATTGTAAAGGAGACGACATATGAATTTCAAAATATTTTACAAATATAAATCTGAAAATTGTGATGTGCATTTATATTTAGCCCCTTGAGTAAAAACGTTGTAGGACCAACTTTTGCTGCAACTACTGCTGCAAGTCTTTAGGAACATGTCTCTACCAGCTTTGATCATCTAAAGGCTGACTTTTTTGGCCATTCTTCCTTGAGCACTCATTGTAGCTCAGTGAAATTTGATGGAGATGTTTTGTCACAGATTCTTGATGGGATTTAGGTCTGGACTGTGACTGGACCATTCACCACATGATTTTGATTTAAACCCTCCATTGTAGCTTTGGCAGGATGTTTGGGGTCATTGTCATGCTGGAAAGTGAATCTACACCACAGTCTCAAGTCTTTTCCAGCCTCTAACAGGTTTTCCTCCAGGATTGTCCTGAATTTAGCTCCATCCATCTTCCATCAACTCTGCCCAGCTTCCCTGCCCCTGCTGAAGAAAAGCAAACCCTTGGCTTTCTTGATGCTGTTTGATCCCTAATATTCTCAATCAAACCTCTGAGGCCTTTACAGAACAGCTATAGTAATGAGAATAAATTACACACAGGTGGACTCAATTTACTAATTAGATGACTTATAGAGGCAATTGGATTTTATTTAGGGGTATCAGACTACAGGGAAGCTGAATACTAATGCACATCACAATTTTTAGATACCACTGCAAAATTTTCAGCTTTTCTGATTTTTCTCTTTATATTTTTGAGTAAAATGTAAATTTTTCTTTTATTCTATAAACTACAGACAACATCTCCGAATTTCCAAGCAATTCATTTTGTATTTATTTTCTGAAAATGAGAATGGTGACAATAACCAAACAATGCGTTGCTTTCAGACCTCAAATAATGCAAAGAAAACAAGTTCATAATAATTAGAAACAACAATACTAATAATGTTTTACCTCAGGAAGAGATCAATCAATCAATCAATCAATCAATCAAGAAGATGATGGTTAATCACAAGCCATCAAACAAAGAAGAACTGCTTACATTTTTACACCAGGAGTGGCATAAATTCACCCAAACGCAGTGTGAAAGACTGGTGGAAAACAGCCAAGACGCATGAAAGCTGGGATTAAACATCATGGTTATTCCACAAAATATTGATTTTTGATCTCTTTCTGAGTTAAAACATTAGTATTGTTGTTTCTAAATGATTATGAACTTGTTTTCTTTGCATTATTTGAGGTCTGAAAGCAATGCATTGTTTTGTTATTTTAACCATTTCTTGTTTTCCGAAAATAAATACAAAATGTATTGCTCGGAAATTCGGAGACGTTGTCAGTAGTTTATAGAATAAAAGGACAATTTACATTTTACTCAAAAAATATACCTAGAAAGAGAAAAATCATAAAAACTGAACATTTTGCAGTGGTCTCTTAATTTTTGCCAGAGCTGTATGTTTTTTTTTAAATATTTAATAAACCAGGCATCATTGCCTTTACACGTCACAAATGCTTGCTACATACTGTTGGTATATCACATAAATCCCTATAAAATACATTTAAGTTTGTGCTTATATAGTGAAAAATTAGGAAATATTCACAGGGTATGATTACTTTTTCAAGGCACTGTATGTATCTGTGTTTAGTGTTGCCATAATGAATCCTGTAGAGTAGTGTGCCCTAACCAGAGTTTCATTAAACTATTAGGTTCATTACAACTTATGCAGGGATTCTCATGAAGACCTAAGCATCTGAAGACGTGTTACATTTAGGATGCTTGATGAAGCTATTGGCGAAACATACATTTTTGGTGGATGAACAAGTCACTTACAGGTTATTTTTTTTTCTCCTCCACTTATTACTTATATATCTCTAAGCCAACAGGATTGTTTTCGATGCCCCAGTAGACTTTATGTTTCTTATCTTTTTTTGTCTTGTGCACCAGGTGATTACATCTGCTTTTGACTAGTCCTAAATAGTTTTACATGCCACTTGGTTCTTTGTATACTATTTATATCTACTGGTTTTATGCTTCAACCTATTTTTACAGAGGTCATTAAGGGGACTTATAAATTTTTCCAGATGCTGAGGAGTGAATAATATCCTTGGATGGGTGAAAACGTTGCGATAATGATTGGCTTTAGCGTCGTTTAAACCGTTAGATACTACTGTCAATCACGACAGCGGCATTTAGATGGTTAAAAAGGGATGAGGGCTTCCTCTTTAACCCTATAGATGCCCAGTGACCAGAGGTCATGTATTGACTTCAGGATAAGGTTGTCTATTAGGCCCTGCCATCAGCAGGGTCTAATAGGCTGTGTGAAACTGACAAGACTAATGAACACGCAGTATCATGTCAGTGTATAAGACTAACAATCAAAGTCAAATATATTCAAGACCTGCTGTGGGACTAAGTAAAAAAAATTCTGTAAAATTTGTAAAAATGTTAAAAAAAACCCCCACAAAATTAAGCAAAAAGAAAAAAAATCAAGGAAAGTGGTTTTCTGAAGCCCCTCACATCTATAAAGTCGTCATGTTATTCATCCCATACAGAAACCACCGCAAAACAAAATTGACTATATAAATCTTGTAACATATAATCTTATTGCATGGTGAATGATGTAAAAAAAAAAAATAAATAAAAAAAAAAAAAATAATAATTAGAATTTCTGGCTTTTGTTCATTTTGCATTAAAAAAATCAGGAAGAGATAAAATGTTATTTATCCCAAAATGATTCTAATAAAAACTTCACTTCTTCCTGCAAAAAAACCCCTTCAAAAAGCAAAAAAGTTCTAGCTCTCAGAATATGGTGCCGAAATTTATTTTTTTTTATAAAAAATAATTTTTAGCATGTAAAACGTAGCATACATAAAAACCTATATAAATATGGTGATGATTTTTTTTTTATAACAAATAATTTTTCGTGTATAAAAAGTAGCATACATAAAAACCTATATAAATAAGGTGACGATTTTGTTTTTTTTTTTTAGAAAAAATAATTGTTAGTGTGTTAAAAGTAGCATACATAAAAACCTATGTAATTATGGTGACCAAAAAAATTATATATTATTATAAAAAATAATTTTTAGCTGGTAAAAATTAGCGTACGTAACAACCTATAGAAATCTGGGATCAATGTAATTGTGTAATTGCATTGACCCAAATATTAAAGCTGTCTTAGGCCTGCAACACACATCCGTGCCGCCGATACGTGTTTGGTACGTTTTTCCATGTACCGGCGGCACGGAGACATGTACACCAATGTTACCCTATAGTAACAGGCACACACACCTACGTGTGTCCGTGTCGTTTGTACGTGTGTGCATTTTTCCTCACGCTTAACATGTCCGTGTTTCTCCGGCATTACGCAGGCACAGACCCGCTGAAGTTAATGGGTCCGTGCCTGCACGTACGTGACACGTAGCATGTATGTGTGCTATCCGTATTGTCCGTGTGCGTTTTTTGTGTTTTTTAATGGTGAAACAGCTCAAAAAACACGGACGTCACACGGACATGACACATACGTATTTCACGCATACACAGACATTCCACATGCACACACGTCGAGCATACGCCATCACACGGATGTTACATGTACCGGACATAAAAAACGGAACACGGACACGAAAAACGGAATGCGAGACACTCACGTGTTTTTTGCGGAAGTGTGGCAGAGGCCTAAGTACTTATACTGCCCAGTGAATGTTGTAAAAAAAAATAAAAATAATTAATGAACTGCTGTTGTTTTGTTAATTTTGCCTTTCAAATATCAGTCTAAGTATATGGGCACATAATGTCTTTTTGAAGCAGGTATACTCTGTAACCCGCCTGAAAAACCCTTGATAAATGTAATAAAAAACGAACATATGTCCTGTAATGTAAAAACGAGTTGCTGTACAGGTGTTCAGTCTTTTCAACTTTTGACCATGCGCGCGCCACTGCTCAATAATATTATCAGCCTGGGAAGGTCCATGGTTATTGGGCCATTCCCAGCCTAAAAATATCAGCTCACAGGCGCCCCAGAAGTGGCACATCACATTAGTCCGGCTGTTCATGACTGCCCTGGTGAGTGGCAATCAGGGTAATATTTTTTGGTGTTGATGTCAGCTGAGTAATGTCAGCTGGCATCAAGCCCATAGGGTGAAACTTCTATCAGATACCCCCATTACTAACCCAGTAATAAAAAAATACATACAGAGGAAAAAATAGTTTATTTGAATAAAGACTCCCCCACACTATCCCTCGTTCACCAATTTATTGTCAAAAGTGTTAGCAGAAAGTTCTGTCATAGTCCACATTCCCCAAATGCAGCTTTAGCAAACACGAATATTAGAAAAGTACAGCTATTCACAGGCATTGTGTAATGACGACATCTCACGTCAGAGCCACCAGCTCGACGCTGCACTCAGTGAGACCTGGAGATTGTGATGAGAGTTGTCGTCAACACCCGGCACCTGTGAATAGCTGTATTTTATTGCTATTCACAGTTAGGGAAAGTGGTCTACAACACGACTTCGAGGGAACATTTTTGATAATAATTGGTGAATGAGAGATAGTGTAGTAGAGTATTTATTCAAATAAACTGTTTGTTTCCGATGTGTTTGTTTTTAACTTTACACCTACCTAGTTAGTAATGGGGGTGTCTGATAGACGCCTAACCATTACTAACCTCTAGGCTTCACGCCAGCTAACATTACACAGCTGACATCAAATCACAAAGTATATTACCGCTATTGCCAACGCATCAGGGCAATTGGGAAGAGACAGGCAAAGAATTGGCACATCTAATGAATCCGTCATTTCTAGGGAGGCTGCAAGCTGGTATTTTTAGGCTGGGAAGGGGCCAATATCCATGGATCTTCCCAGCCTGATAATATCAGCCCACAGCTGTCTGCTCTATCTGAGGTGATTATCAAAACTAGGGGGACCGCATGTCATTTTTTAAAATTATTTATTTATTTAGTTCCCCGCAGCGACATGGGAGTCCAGGCATCTTCCCCATGCTATTTCCATCCATGTCAGTGATTTTCCAGCTCCCCCACCCCTTCTGTTAGAGTCTTCTGGAAAAATGTTTGAGTTCCCTATTGAATTCCATTATGCTTGGTCCAACCAGTCCGAGTGCTCAACCTGCCTGAATCGAATACCAACCACTCAAGCATTTTAGTGCTCACTCATCACTATTTACAGTATATTATATCTAATGATTTGTTATACAAGGCACCACTTCCGCATATTGTTCTTATTGCACTGCAGGAGTGGAGCTTTAAATCTAAGTTACCTGTCTAATATTCACCTTCTGCCACCTTCACTTTTTCCAACAGAGTTTTAGTTGTGTTGCTGCAAAAAGTGACTAGCCGGCAGCTCCAGTGTTTCATGGAGCGTGCCGGAGGTCACTGTTCAATGCAAGTCTATGAGATCATCGTTCTGGCTCTCAGAGATGTATTGAATGCCTGTGACGTAGCTTCTGACTCAGCCAGTGAGAAACTAAGGGCACAAGATGGCATCACGCTACCAGAGCGTTGGTAAAGTAGGAAAACGGTGGAAGGTGAGTATATGACAGGGGGATGGAGGCTTACATTTAAAGCACCACTCCAGAGGTGACCCCCCTCTCCATCTCGCTGTAGTAGTGCTTTAAGAATTTGGTCTATATCTCTGTTATGTGCCAATTTTTATGTCGATGTTTTCTTGGGTGGTTCTTTAAGGCTACATGCACACATTCAGTATTTGTAGCCAAAACCAGGAGTGGAACAATCCGGACAACTATCCAAGAGACACGGGCACCACTTCTACATTTTTCATCCACTCCTGGTGCACATGGCCTTAAAAAACTACCCAAGAAAACAGACATAAAAATTTGCAGAACATGTCCAAAGCCATATTGATGGGGAATTTAGATTGTGAGCCAGTGATAATGATAAGTGCCACGGAATTTGTGGCGCTATATAAGAGAGTAAAATAAATAAATGGAAAAAAAAAGTATTTTAGTGCAATCTGCACGAAATCATGGAGCCCTCTCAAAAGATGCTTGGCAAAGTAGTCAACTTATATACCATTAAACAGAAATCCAGGGTCAGGGTCTTCGGATAAAAACATGTCTTCTATAGAAATAGTAAACAAAAAATCACAGCTTCCACCCCACGCATTTCATACAAAGATTTTAATGTTTCTTATCGCAGTAATGGGAAAATCTGCCTTCAATGAAAACAGATTTTACAGATATAACCCCTGAATTGAGAATGAATGATCAGTCCAGGAGGAGAAAGAAGCAGATTTCTCTGATAAGATATATACAACGTTGCTAATGATTTGTCAAATATAAAAATTATAACGACGGTTAAACAATCACCAGGTCTACATATATACCGTAAATCAGAGCAATATAAAAATTATATAAAAAGAACGATACAGCGTGTGCCCATAAAGAAGGGAATTTTGTTACTTACCGTAAATTCCTTTTCTTCTAGCTCTTATTGGGAGACCCAGACGATTGGGGTATAGCTACTGCCCTCCGGAGGCCACACAAAGCACTACACTAAAAAGTGCAAGGCCCCTCCCCCTCTGGCTATACCCCCCCGTGGTATCACGGGTTCTCCAGTTTTAGTGCCAAAGCAAGAAGGAGGAAGCCAATAACTGGTTTAAACAAATTAACTCCGAATAACGTCGGAGAACTGAAAAACCGTTCAACATGAACAACATGTGTACCCGCAAACAACCAAGAAATCCCGAAGGACAACAGGGCGGGTGCTGGGTCTCCCAATAAGAGCTAGAAGAAAAGGAATTTACGGTAAGTAACAAAATTCCCTTCTTCTTCAGCGCTCTATTGGGAGACCCAGACGATTGGGACGTCCAAAAGCTGTCCCTGGGTGGGTAAAGAGATACCTCATGTTAGAGCTGCAAAACAGCCCTCCCCTACGGGGATGTCACTGCCGCCTGCAGGACTCTTCTACCTAAGCTGGCATCCGCCGAAGCATAGGTATGCACCTGATAATGTTTGGTGAAAGTGTGCAGACTCGACCAGGTAGCTGCCTGGCACACCTGTTGAGCCGAAGCCTGGTGTCGTAGCGCCCAGGACGCACTCACGGCTCTGGTTGAATGGGCTTTCAGCCCTGAAAGAACCGGAAGCCCTGCAAAACGGTAGGCTTCCAGAATTGGTTCTTTGATCCATCGAGCCAGGGTGGCTTTAGAAGCCTGCAACCTCTTGCGCGTACCAGCGACAAGGGCATCGGAATGGCGTCGTGCGTGAAATGTAGATTCTGAGTGCTCTCACCAGATCTAGCAAACGTAAATCATTCTCATACCGGTGAACCGGATGAGTGCAAAAGGACGGTAAGGAGATATCCTGATTAAGATGAAACGAGGATACTACCTTAGGGAGAAACTCCGGAATGATGCGCAGCACTACCTTGTCCTGGTGAAACACCAGGAAGGGAGCCTTGGATGACAGAGCTGCCAGCTCAGACACTCGCCGAAGCGATGTGATCGCAACGAGAAACGCCACCTTCTGTGACAGGCGAGAAAAGGAAACTTCCTTCAGAGGCTCGAAAGGCGGCTTCTGGAGAGCAACTAGAACCCTGTTCAGATCCCATGGATCCAACGGCCGCTTGTACGGGGGTACGATATGACAAACCCCCTGCGGGAACGTGCGCACCTTAGAAAGACGTGCTAGACGCTTCTGAAAAAACACGGATAGTGCTGAGACTTGCCCTTTGAGGGAGTCTAGCGACAAGGCCTTTTCTAACTCCTATTGTAGGAAGGAAAGAAAGATAGGCAATGCAAATGGCCAGGGAGACACTCCCTGAGTAGAGCACCAGATTAAGAAAACCTTCCACGTTCTGTGGTAGATCTTAGCAGACGTGGGCTTCCTAGCCTGTCTCATGGTGGCAACGACCCCTTGGGATAATCCTGAAGACGCTAGGATCCAGGACACACAAGCCACACAGTCAGGTTCAGGGCCGCAGAATTCCGATGGAGAAAACGGCCCTTGAGACAGTAAGTCTGGTCGGTCTGGTAGTGACCCCGGTCGGCCGACCGTGAGATGCCACAGATCCGGGTACCACGATCTCCTCGGCCAGTCTGGTGCGACGAGTATGACGCGGCTGCAATCGGATCTGATTTTTGCGCAGTACTCTGGGCAAGAGTGCCAGAGGTGGAAACACATATGTGAGCCGGAACTGCGACCAATCTTGCACTAAGGCGTCTGCCGCCAGAGCTCTGTGATCGCGCGATCGTGCCATAAATGCCGGGACCTTGTTGGTGTGCCGAGACGCCATTAGGTCGACGTCCGGCCCCCCCCCCAGCGGCAACAGATTTCCTGAAACACGTCCGGGTGAAGGGACCATTCCCCCGCGTCCATGCCCTGGCGACTGAGGAAGCCTGCTTCCCAGTTTTCTACGCCCGGGATGTGAACTGCGGATATGGTGGATGCTGTGTCCTCCACCCACATGAGGATTCGCCGGACTTCCTGGAAGGCTGCTGACTGCGTGTCCCTCCTTGGTGGTTGATGTATGCCACCGCTGTGGAGATGTCCGACTGGATTCGGATCTGCTCCCTTCTAGCCACTTTTGGAAAGCTAATAGGGTAAGATACCCTGCCCCGATTTCCAGCACATCGAACTGAAGGGTGGACTCCTGCTGAGTCCACGTCCCCTGAGCCATGTGGCGGAGACAAACTGCTCCCCACCCTGACAGACTCGTATCTGTCGTGACCACTGCCCAGGATGGGGGCTATGGCAATGAGGTGGGAATAAGCCACTATTGCAGAGAGTCCTCGGCCGTCAGGGAAAGGGAGACTTCCCGTCCAGGGAGGTTGACTGCCCATCCCATTGGCGGAGAATGTCCCATTGCCGTTGGCGCAGATGAAACTGCGCAAAGAGAACTGCCTCGATGGCTGCCACCATCTTCCTTAGGAAGTGCATGAGGCGCCTTAAGGGGTGCGACTGGCCTTGAAGGAGAGACTGCACCTCTGTCCGCAGTGAACGCTGCTGGTTCAGCGGAAGCTTCACTATGGCTGATAGAGTATGAAACTCCCTGCCGAGATACGTTAGTGATTGAGTTGGAGACAGATTTGACCTTGCCAAATTGATGATCCACCCGAAAGTCTGGAGAGTCTCCAGCGTAACATTCAGGCTGCGTTGGCATGCCTCGAGGGAGGTTGCTTTGACGAGTAGATCGTCCAAGTACGGAATCACCGGGTGTCCGTGAGAGTGCAAGACTGCTACCACTGCTGCCATGACCTTGGTGCCCACCCGTGGGGCTGTCGCCAGACTGAATGGCAGAGCTACGAACAGAAGATGTTCGTCTCCTATCACAAAACGTAGAAAAACGTTGGTGCTCCGTAGCAATTGGCACGTGGAGATAGGCATCTTTGATGTCTGTTGAGGCAAGGAAGTCTCCTCGAGACATTGAGGCAATGACGGATCGGAGGGATCCCATCCGGAACCGCCTGGCGTTCGCATGCTCGTTGAGCAGTTTCAGAACCAGAACAGTACGGAAGGAACCGTCCATTTTTGGAGCCACAAAGAGACTGGAGTACAAACCCTCGCCCTCGTTCCTGAGGGGGGACAGGGATCACCACTCCTTCTGCTCTTAGAGCGTCCACCGCCTGCAGCAGGGCATCTGCTCGGTGGAGAGGTGGGGCCGTTCTGAAGAATGGAGTCGGAGGACGAGAACAGAACACTGTCCTGTGCACGTGAGCACAATGTCCGTCACCCACCGGTCTGTGACCTGTGGCAGCTAAATGTCGCCAAAGGCGGGGGAGTCTGCCATCAACCGCGGATGCGGAGAGAGAGAGAGAGAGCTGAGAGTCCTGAGGAGACCACCTTGGTAGCGGTTCCTCCGACTGCCCTCCTTGGGCGAGATTGAGCCCGGCCGGAATCTGAGCCCGTCTGAGGTTTTGTAGCCCTTTTGCACGAGGACAATTGGGACCTGCCGGAGCTTGGGAAGGACCGAAACCTCGACTGTACTTTTAGGACAGCATTAACAGGGTAAGTCGCAGTGCAGACATTGCGGGGTTACGGACGCCTCTGCGGTACAGATGTCCCTGCTCAAGGTCAGCTGCGCAAGAACAGCAGAAAAGGTTAGGTTGCCAATACGGCTGTGGATGCCGGAGCAACCGACACGCCGATAGCCTCCTAGACAGATTTCAACCAGAGTCCATCTGTCTGTGAATGGCATCTTGAAGTGAAGCCCCATCTCCAGTGCAACTATGGCTCTATATGCAAGCCTGGAGATTGGAGAATCCACCTTTGGACCCTGGGTCCAGCGCTGACCACGTCAGGGGAAAAAAGGGATAACGTGTATCCTAAAAACGTTTGGAGAAGACGCTTATCTGGTAAGCGTGGTGTTCCTGGACTGCTTCTCTGAAGTCAGCGTGGCCAGAAAAATACTCAATATCTGCGTGAGACACTGAAAAGGAACTTCTCCTGTTCGTCTCCTATCTCCACTGGGGGAGCTGAGGGAGAAAGATCCAACCTTCCATTGGTGGACGGTATAGGATCATTCCGTATGGCGTTACCACCCGGTGTATCCGGATTGAGAGCGATGTCAGTATCAAAGCCCTGAAGAGCTGCCTTTTGTTCAAGTAGATTGCCCATGGGTGCAAGTCTCTATATTATGACTACTCCGTCCCTGTCCATGGACAGGGTTGACAGGAGGTTTCTTTGGCCACAACTAGTAGAGCCCCGGCAGACGAAGTGCTAGAGACCCCGGCAGACGACGTGCTACAGGGGAGCATGCACACAATGGGACGGTGTCATGAACAGCATCCCATGTAGTAAAAACAGCACTGAAAACTGTGTTGCTTTTTTGCCGCTGCCGACTAGCTATCTAGAAGTATATAGCCAAGATTGGTGACCGTACATTGCAATGTATAGCATACAGGCATAAAGTACAAATGACCACTGCAGCACAAGCAATACAAGCAGCATAGAAGCCTGTGCCCTGGCACCCCTGCTCTTCTGCTGCTGTATACTAGTCATCTAGGGGAATATAGCCCAGAAGAGTGACCCTACAGTGCAATGTATATAGCACAAGTACAAATGAACACTGCAGTACATGCAATCCAAGCAGCATAGAAGCCTGTGCCCTGGCACCTCTGCTCTTCTGCTGCTGTAGACTGGTCATCTCGGGGAATATAGCCCAGAAGAGTGACCATACAGTGCAATGTATAGCATACAAGCACAAGTACAAATGAACACTGCAGCACATGCAATACAAGCAGCATAGAAGCCTGTGCCCTGGCACCTCTGCTCTTCTGCTGCTGTAGACTAGTCATCTCGGGGAATATAGCCCAGAAGAGTGACCATACAGTGCAATGTATAGCATACAAGCACAAGTACAAATGAACACTTCAGCCCATGCAATACAAGCAGCATAGAAAAAAACCTGTGCCCCAGCACCCTTGGTTTTCTGCTGCTGTAGTCTAGCCATTCCAGAAGAATATAGCTAAGACTAGCGACTGTACAGTGCAATGTATAGCATATAAGCATAAACACAAATGAACACCTCAGTCGTGCAAAACAAGCAGCCTAGAAAGCCTGTGCTTTAGCACACCTGCTTTCCTGCTGCTGATGTGTCGCTCCCCAAGCGGGCATATAGCGACCTATGTAGTCAAAAACAACACATGTATACACTGCAGTTATATCGTGGTCAGCACTATGTGTGCCTCTTACCGCCCGCCTATAAGCGGGTGTATGATCGCCACTGTCCTGCCTTGGTGCCCCGAGCTCTGCAGTAATGGCTGCCGGCTTCTTCCCCAGCTCGTGTGAGTAGGGGCGGGCCGTGGGCGTGCCCCCAAGGCAGAGCGGGAATCCGGCGTCCGACAGAGTGCAGTGAGAGGGCTGGAGCATGTAAAAAGGCTCCAGCCCTCGGCGCTGCTGATTGCTCAGCGCCTGTCCCCTTCCCTGAGTGACAGGGAGGGGGCGGGAACGAAGCGGCACTAGGCCGCAGAAGCCGGGGACTGGAGTTATAAGCGCCGCCGCCGTAAAAGCGCGGTCGGCGCCCAGTCCCCGGCGAACTACAAGTCCCAGCCGCGCCGCCGCTCCCGGAGCGTCCGGCGCGGTAGTTCCCAAAACACAAAGTCACTCAGCAAAGCTGCAGTGACTGTAACCCTTTACTGTCCCCGGCGCACTAGCACACCCAGCAAGTCTGGAGTGTGCTGTGCCTGTGTGTACGGGGACACAGAGTACCTGTAATGGTGCAGGGCCATGTCCCTGAACGGTACTCCAGCTCCGTATCCAGCAGGTTCAAATGGGTCTGTGGATGGAGCCCGGCCTCAGGGCTTTGAGGCCGGCAGGATCCCACTTCCTCAGAGCCCCTCAGGGGGATGTGGAAGGAAAGCAGCATGTGGGCTCCAGCCTCCGTACCAGCAATAGGTACCTCAACCTTACAACACCATCCAGGGGTGAGAAGGGAGCATGCTGGGGACACTATATGTGTCCTCTTTTCTTCCATCCGAAATAGTCAGCAGCTGCTGCTGACTAAAATCTGTGGAGCTATGCGTGGATGTCTGACCTCCTTCGCACACAAAGCTAAAACTGGAGAACCCGTGATACCACGGGGGGGTATAGCCAGAGGGGGAGGGGCCTTGCACTTTTTAGTGTAGTGCTTTGTGTGGCCTCCGGAGGGCAGTAGCTATACCCCAATCGTCTGGGTCTCCCAATAGAGCGCTGAAGAAAAGTAAAATTAATTTGTGAGACGAACACAGGAAATATAGATGTTTGTATAACCTCAAAAATCGTAAAACATTTCTTTGGGTACAAGGCAGCGCGCGGAGGCTTTGTGTCCCAATGTGCTCAGTACTAAAAATAATAATATAATGATTAAATGGATTAAATGGTGAAATGTTCCAGACCTCTATAAATAAAAAATTGTTTTGAGTATTAATAAAATACTCTACAACATTCAGAAGAAACGTAGTATACGCAAGTATATAAAAAAGTGCCAACATTTAAAAATTCTGTATAGTATACGTACTGTGTATATATACGGTAAATCAGCAGTAAATCAGATTTGCAAGACCAAATCGTTTTAATTGCAATATATATGTAAAAATCAAATGCTGTATGGCTGATCCGTATGGGATCCGGTTTCTATTTCGTCATTTAAAGACTTCAATAGGCGAGTCTCATCCGAATACACAAGAGAATGGTGAATGGCGGAATTTTTTTCAGGCGGACATTTGCACTGTAATCTGAACATATTCGATGGGGATGGGGTTAAATGTTTTTATTGTTAATTTATATATTATATTTTTTGTACATGATCACGAGGGCAGCCATCTTGAAAAAACATTTAAAGGGAATGTTTCATCAGTTTTTTCCATATATACTTTGGCCACATCCAGTAAGCTCTTACATATAGCATTCTACAGTAGAATACAGTATATAAAAGCCCAGGCAGCTCTGTATAACATAATAGAGACCTTTTACTACACTCATTTGATCAGGTACTGCCTCTCTGCTTGCAGGCGCCTTCCTCTTTCCCTACTTTGTGTAGATGACGGATCCTACATCATCCACACACTGTCCTCCATTGTGCTCCTGCGCATTTCTCTCTGCACTTTTGATGGCAAAGTTCTGTAATGTGCATGCACGAGGAAAGGTCAAAGAACGCCCATGCATGCGCACTACAACACTTTGCTCTGCCCTCAGTAGCAAAGAGAGAAGTGTGCGTGTGCAGGAGGGCAATGGAGGCCACTGGTGGGGATGATGGGGATGTGTCATCCACATGAAGCAAGGAGGAGGATAGTGATCATGAAAAGAGAGGAGGCACCAGATCAAGATCAGCGACGTCCATCAGACTGCCTCGCAGATGAGTATAATAAAGGTTTTTTTATGTTTTGCTGATTTGTTTAGGCATACCTCCCAACTTTTAAAGAAGGAAAAGAGGGACAAAGTTTGCGGCGCGCGTAGCGCGCCGCGGCAAATTTTTAGGCCACGCCCCCTAACCACACCCATTTCACAGTCACGCCCATATCCACTCCCCATCCACACCCATTCAGCACAAACACGCAGGCAGCCGGCGGGCCTCCAGCACGGACACGCAGGCAGCCGGCGGGCCTCCAGCACGGACACGCAGGCAGCCACAGTGAGGCGGCCGACCGCACAGACAGGCTCCGGCCGGGGGTGAGGGAGGGAAATCAGCGCTGGGGAGATTAGTTTACTGTACCAGCAGCAGCACAGGCAGCGCTCCTCTCTATGCCACGTCTACTAGGATGGTAGGAGGGAAAAGCAGGGAGGCGGAGAGAGAGTGGGTGGGCGGAGCCCGGGAGCCGGCCGTCCCGCCCGTGGCAACGGGACAAACAACGTAAAGCGTGAAAGTCCCGCTGTATCCGGGACGGTTGGGAGGTATGCAGCATGTTAGAATGTGTACATAAGATCCCGCTGGTGGTGGCCGCAGCTTATAGGCCCCAAATCTGGTGACAGGTTCCCTTTAAAGTGAACCTGTCAGGTGCAATATGCACTCAGAGCCAGGAGCAGTTCTGAGTGCATATTGCTAATCCCTGCCTAACCGTCCCTGTATACACTAGCATAGATAAAGAGATCAAGAACAAATATTTTTAAAGATCTTATATCTTATGCTAATGAGCGCGGAGACTAGTCACAAGGGCGTTACTTCACTTGGCTAGTCGGCTCGCATAGCATGTTAGCATGTTATTACGCCCCTGTGTGAGTACTAACACGCTATATGAGCCGACTAGCCAAGTGAAGTAACGCCCTTGGGACTAGTCCCCGCGCTAATTAGCATAAGATATAAGCTCTTTAAAAATACTTTTTCTATAGATGCCTTTATCTATGCTAGTGTATACAGGGACAGTTAGGGAGGGATTAGCAATATACACCCAGAACTGCTCCTGGCTCTGAGTGCAGATTGCACCTGATAGGTTCCCTTTAAAGGGAACCTGTCACCAGAAATTTAGCAAAAAAAATAAAAGATTCCCCTCTGCAGCTCCTGGGCTGCATTCTGGAAAGGTTCCTGTTGCTATTGTGCCCCCTTTGAGACCTAAAATAATACTTTATGAAGTCTTACCTTTTTGTATGCAAATCTGTTTTTATGGTCACGGGGGCGGGCTGCCTGGCGTCCGTTATTCCCCCTCCTGCCGTTGTACGCCGTCCCCCATTGCTCATTTCCATACATGAGCACGCCTTCCTCATGTAACTGTCCTCCTGAAGTTTTGTGCATGCCCAGTGCCACTCTCGCGGGAGTAAGCACTGTGCAAAGTGTGAACGCTTTTGAGGTGATTGCGCAGGCGCGAGATTATGGGCGGGTACTTGGTTAACGCTGCTGATGACAATCACAGCGCTGCCCATAATCTCGTGCCTGCGCAATCACCTGAAAAAGCGTTCACATGCGCAAAACTTCGGGAGGACAGTTACATGAGGAAGGCGTCCTTGTGTATGTAAATGAGCAATGGGGGACTGCGTAAAGCGGCAGGAGGGGGAATAACGGACGCCAGACAGCCCGCCCCCGTGACCATAAAAACACATTTGCATACAAAAAGGTAAGACTTCATAAAGTATTTTTGTAGGTCTCAAAGGGGGCACAATAACAACAGGAACCTTTCTAGAAGCAGCCCAGGAGCTGCAGAGGGGAATCTTTTACTTGTATTGTGAAATTTCTGCTGACAGTTTCCCTTTAACTGGTAGGGGAGCCAGGATAAAGCAGAGCTGAAGCTGTTGGGAAGCTAGGACCCAGCAGCTCTGCTCCACAGGCAGGAGACCACTGATCGGTAATAGAAGCCTGCAGATGTCACTCTGCATAGGTTATTGTCACTGCTATCTGCAGGAGATAAGTGCTGATTGCACGGTCTCCTCAGCGTCCTGACTCCCCGCGTGTCTGCAGCAGTGAGAAGCCGCACACGGGGAATCAGAGAACAGCTGCAGACAAACGCAGGCTCCGGGACTGGGGGGGGTCGGCTCTGGTGCAGGGGGGGGGGGCTCTGCTGCAGGGGGGGGTCGCTCTGCTGCAGGGGGTGATTCATACCTCAGCAGCAGTCACAGGAGTAGGTGCGCGCTCGGCTCTGTAATGAATAGTAGAAGGGAGAAACAGCGAGGCGGGGCTACAGTGGGTGGGTGGAGCCGGGATAAACAGCCTCACGGGCGGGACCCGGGATCAAAGGCTCAGACGAGGGACTGTCCCGCTGTATCCGGGACGGTTGGGAGGTATGGTTTAGGGACTTATATACAGTACTTGCTGTAGTACTCGGCGTTGCCAGGGATAGTAACTGTCTCTCTGTTTTCTCACCCCTTCTCTATCTGTCTTCCTCTCTGTCTGTCCCTCTCACTTTGTCTGTCTAGCTCTCTGTCTCTCTCTATCTCTTTGTCTGTCTATCTCTCTGTCTCTATCTCTTTGTCTGTCTGTCACTTTCCCTGTGTCAGTCTCTTTCCCTGTCAGTCTCTTTATCTCTTTCCCTGTCTTCCTCTTTCCCTGTCTTTCGCTTTCCCTGTCTGTTTGTCTGTGTCTGTTTCTTTGTCTGTATCTATCTGTGTCTGTCTGTCTCTCTGTCTGCCTGTGCCGGTCTGTCTGTCTCTTTGTCTGTCTGTCTCTTTGTTTATGTCTGTCTGTCTCTTTATCTGTCTTTGTCTGTCTGTGCCTGTCTCTGTCTGTCTCATTGTCTCTGTCTGTCTCTCTGTCTTTCTTTCTGTGTCTGCTGTGTCTGTCTCTATCTCTGTGTCTGTCTCGTTCCAGGCTTATCTCTTTCCTCGTCTGTCTGTCCCTCTCCCTGTCTGTCTGTCTCGCTCTGTCTCTTTCCCTGTCTGTCTCTTTTCTTGTCTGTCTCTATCTGTCTCACCACCGACATCTTATTACCTCACACATAAGCTTCTTATACTATGAATGTCTTTCATTGCCTATAGCAACCAATCAGAGGTGCTAATAATTACCTGTAACTCCTAGCTCCATTGACTTTAATGGAGGCAGGTTTTTTGGAGAGTAACTGTAAAGCGTGGGGTTAAATTTTTCTGTCAAAACATAGTCTGTGATATGTTCCTTGAGTCACATGAGGCATCTGTGCAAAATGTCGTGATTGTAAATGTGATGGTGAGGATTCCTTTAGTGGACATACACACACACACACATACACACACATACACACACACACACACACACACACTCACTCATCTTTATATATTAGATTCTAGAATGCTGTATATAAGGACTCACTGATGGTGGCCCAGGAAAACCTGATGACAGGTTCCCTTTAAAGATATGTTTTACAGCAGCTTCAAGGACAAAAAACAACAAGATTGAGGATATCGCTGTTCAATTTCCAGGGACTGTTTTCTAGGCATGCTCTGTGATATGTCCAGAGTTTATTATGCAGGGTGGGGGAGGAGGTGAGCTGTTACCATCATGTATTAATGGTGGATCCTGTATTATCTATCGGGCGGCACGGTGGCTTAGTGGTTAGCACTGCAGTCTTGCAGCGCTGGGGTCCTGGGTTCAAATCCCACCAATGACACCATCTGCAAGGAGTTTGTATGTTCTCCCCGTGTTTGCGGGGGTTTCCTCCGGGTTCTCCGGTTTCCTCCCACACTCCAAAAGACATACAGATAGGGGCTCTAGATTGTGAGCCCTAATGGGGACAGTGTTCCTGATGTATGTAAAGCGCTGCGGAATATGTTAGCGCTATATAAAAAAAATAAAGATTTGATTTGATCTATATTTATTTGTTACCAAAATTGGACAATCGATTCATAGCACTCTGGTCCATCAGCCAAATCACTAATTTGTGTTACGCTGGATGGGAAGCTCACAAATCTCCTTACCCCTGGTACTCTTGGCTCTTCTTTTAACTGGGCTGGCATAAGATCATCATTGTGGAGTGATGCACACATGACAT
Organism: Anomaloglossus baeobatrachus; assembly: GCF_048569485.1. Classification (NCBI taxonomy): domain Eukaryota; kingdom Metazoa; phylum Chordata; class Amphibia; order Anura; family Aromobatidae; genus Anomaloglossus; species Anomaloglossus baeobatrachus. The sequence goes on from NC_134363.1 coordinate 63,777,933, forward strand.
TGCGCCAGCATCGCCAATCAAAAGAGGAGCTGGTAATGTCATGAAGTAAGTAGATTCAAGAGCGATTATAGATTACTGACCGTGCCGATTGACCGAAATCCTATAAATAGATTCACCCAACTTTATTTACTACCTTTCATTGTAATCCTGTCTGTACTGATAATGAGATGAGACTACTGAAAAGTGATTTCTACAAATAGAAAGTTTGAGTCTATTATGAGGCTCAGTGGATGCAAAACTGCAAAGATTTATACAGATAGTAACATGTAAAATGAAAAAACACCTTTTTTTATACCTGATTTAAGCAATGTCATTTTTTTTATATGTCCCCTTTAACTCTAACAGTATGTTCTGATAAATTACATACATGGGTAAGAAGATATGATCAGAGCAGTGCTATATACTTGATTTCTGTATAAAACTAAGTGTCAGGGATAGTGATGAGCAGACTCGCAGATAACTGGTAACAGGTGATCCGGTTTCTAAAATCTGGTTCCGGGCCGGATTCCAGCCCCCAAATAAAGCCCACTTTACACGTTGCAATTAGTTGTACAATCGCATTTGCGATGTGACACGCCCAGGTTGCATCCGGGATCTATGAGATTTCACGTTGGTCGTTCATTTGCTGTCACACGTGCGTTAGTAGTCTATGTTAAATTGATCAATGTTATGTGCGATCCTTTAGATCATGTGATCTGTGACGTATGCATTGGGCACCTTTTTTTATTTTTTTATTTATTGACTTGACAAGCGTGTGTAATGTGTAGGGATGTGTTTTTACTATGTCATCTGCCATTCAGCTCTGCTACATGGCCGCTGACAGAAGACACAGACAGCCATGTAGCAGAGCTGAATAGCAGATGACAGCAGACACAGACAGAGCCGCACTGTCAGAATGAACTCGGGTGAACTTCACCCGACTTCATTGTCATGCTGCGGCTCTGTCTGTGTCGCGTCCTGATTAGCGGTCACCAGTGAAGGACTCACCGGTGACCGCTAATCTCCTAAGTTACTGAAGTTAGCAGCCCTCTCTCATACTCACCAATCCCCGGCGCTGCACGGCGTTCACACTGCTCCGGCGGCTTTTACTGTTTTGAAAAAGCCGGCTGCCCATTAAACAATTTCGTATTCCCTGCTTTCCCCGCCCACCGGCGCCTATGATTGGTTACAGTGAGACACGCCCCCACGCTGAGTGACAGGTGTCACACTGCACCCAATCACAGCAGCCGGTGGGCGTGTCTATACTGTGTAGTGAAATAAATAATTAAATAATTTAAAAAAACGGCGTGCGGTCCCCCCCAATTTTAAAACCAGCCAGATAAAGCCATACGGCTGAAGGCTGGTATTCTCAGGATGGGGAGCTCCACGTTATGGGGAGCCCCCCAGCCTAACAATATCAGCCAACAGCCGCCCAGAATTGCCGCATACATTATATGCGACAGTTCTGGGACTGTACCCGGCTCTTCCCGATTTGCCCTGGTGCGTTGGCAAATCGGGGTAATAAGGAGTTATTGGCAGCCCATAGCTGCCAATAAGTCCTAGATTAATCATGTCAGGCGTCTATGAGACACCCTCCATGATTAATCTGTAAATTACAGTAAATAAACACACACACACCTGAAAAAATCCTTTATTAGAAATAAAAAACACAAACATATACCCTGGTTCACCACTTTAATCAGCCCCAAAAAGCCCTCCTTGTCCGGCGTAATCCAGGATGCTCCAGCGTCGCTTCCAGCTCTGCTGCATGGAGGTCACCGGAGCTGCAGAAGACACCGCCGCTCCGGTCACCTCCACGCAGGTAATGAAGACAGCCGCGCGATCAGCTGCTGTCACTGAGGTTACCCGCTGTCACTGGATGCAGTGGTGGCCGCGGGTAACCTCAGTGACAGCAGCTGATCGCGCGGCTGTCTTCATTAGCTGCGTGGAGGTGACCGGAGCGGCGGTGTCTTCTGCAGCTCCGGTGACCTCCATGCAGCAGCGCTTGAAGCGACGCTGGAGCATCCTGGATTACGCCGGACAAGGAGGGCTTTTTGGGGCTGATTAAAGTGGTGAACCAGGGTATATGTTTGTGTTTTTATTTCTAATAAAGGATTTTTTCGGGCGTGTGTGTTTATTTACTGTAATTTACAGATTAATCATGGAGGGTGTCTCATAGACGCCTGACATGATTAATCTAGGACTTATTGGCAGCTATGGGCTGCCAATAACTCCTTATTACCCCGATTTGCCAACGCACCAGGGCAAATCGGGAAGAGCCGGGTACAGTCCCAGAACTGTCGCATATAATGTATGCGGCAATTCTGGGCGGCTGTTGGCTGATATTGTTAGGCTGGGGGGCTCCCCATAACGTGGAGCTCCCCATCCTGAGAATACCAGCCTTCAGCCGTATGGCTTTATCTGGCTGGTTTTAAAATTGGGGGGAACCGCACGCCGTTTTTTTTAATTATTTAATTATTTATTTCACTACACAGTATAGACACGCCCACCGGCTGCTGTGATTGGGTGCAGTGTGACACCTGTCACTCAGCGTGGGGGCGTGTCTCACTGTAACCAATCATAGGCGCCGGTGGGCGGGGAAAGCAGGGAATACGAAATTGTTTAATGGGCGGCCGGCTTTTTCAAAACAGTAAAAGCCGCCGGAGCAGTGTGAACGCCGTGCAGCGCCGGGGATCGGGGATCGGTGAGTATATGAGAGAGGGGGATAGACTGACATGGACAAAGAGTGAGGGACAGAGATAGTGACCGACTGACAGAGATTAGTGACTGACAGACATTGTGAAGCGCTTCAGAACGCAGCTTTTCAGCTGCGCTCTGAAGCGGACCTTTTTTAAGCTGCGGTGCAGAGCGCACACCTGCGCATAGCATCAGACACCAAAATCGTATGAGGGATGTCACACGTTACAATTGACTAGGTTCGTGCAACAAAACGCTCAATTCTAGAGAATGATACGATGTGTTTGCGATCAACGGTTTTGCGTTCAATCCTGATCGCAAGTAGATGTCACACGCAGATACCTCACAAACGATGCCGGATGTGCGTCACTTACAACTTGACCCCAACGACAGATTGTGAGATATATTGAAGCGTGTGTAGCGGGCTTAAGTCTATGGGGACGAAAATCCGGCAGTTAAAAATGGTGGTAGAAGGAATAGAGGGGTGGGAGTAGGCGCGCTGTACTTACGAAGGCTCCGGCATGACTGTACACTATTCCCAGGCCTCGCATTCACTTCCTGGGTCGCTAATTACTGCTCATCCATGTGCACTGTTTATCCCGCCACTGGTGCCTGTGATTGGTTGCAGTCAGACACGCCCCCACCTGAGTGGCATCGTGGCAGCTGACTGCAACCAATCACAGGTGCCAGGACGGACGGTGGGCGGGGAAAACCGTGCAACTGTCTGTGGGTCAGTATTGTGGTATAAAAATAACTAAATAAAACATGTGGCGCAGCGTCCCTCCGTATTATGATACCCAGCACAGATAAAGCCCGTGGCTACAGGCTGCACCCCACTGGCGTACGCCTGACTTGGCTGTGTATCAAAATAAGAGGAGCAGCATGCACCTTTTTTATTATTTAAATAAATCATTTTAAAAAAAGATGTGTGGTCCCTCCCAATTTTGATACCCAGCCATAATAAAGCCCAACAGCTAAGGGTTGGTATTCTCATCCTGGTGAGTCCCATGGTTATTGGGACCCCAACCTCACCCCCTAGGCTAAGAATAGCAGCTTAAAGCTGCCCCGGAATTGATGCATCCATTAGATGAGACAAGACCAGCGCTTTACTCGACTCTTCTGACTGCCCTGGTATTGTGGCAATAGGGGTAATATAAGAGGTTAATAACATCTAACAGCTTCCACTAAGCTCTAAATTAGTAATGGCAGGCATCTATGACACCCGCCATTGCTAATCTGTCAGTGAAAGTAAATAATCACAAACACCAAAAAAATCCTTTATTTGGAATAAAAGACAAAAAACCCTCCCTCTTTCACCACTTTATTAACCCCCAAAACAACCCTGAAGGTCCGACATAACCCACACGAGGTCCCATGACGATTCAGCTCTGCTAAATCTGAACCTCACAACGCGTGATCATGGAACTTGGCTGCCCGCTGTGAGCTCCAGAGATTGAATAAGCCGTAGCGATCAGTGGTGACGTCACTCCACCTCTCTCTGTAATTATAGGGGGAGGAAAGACAGGGGGATGAAGGACAGGCAGGCAGATAGGGGCGGGAATACCTAGCAAAACCTGACCCACCTATTAGATATTCTGTAGCTGCTATCAATCAAGTTACTGTGCATTTCACAAACTTTACTTGCCGATATTTCAGAAAGTATACCTCCGATCTCACAGATAATGGTATGTTTAGAATCAGCATGATAGCGCCAGTATAGCACTGGCTTTAGGTTATATAGGAAAATCCTGGTGGTTGGTCCTCTTTAGGCTATGTGCGCATGCTGCAGATTTGCCGCGGATTTGCTGCAGGAAATGTGTCGTCGGAGATACAGTTAGGTCCAGAAATATTTGGACAGTGACACAAGTTTTGCTATTTTAGCTGTTCACAAAAACATGTTCAGAAATACAATTATATATATAATATGGGCTGAAAGTGCACACTCCCAGCTGCAATATGAAAGTTTTCACATCCAAATCGGAGAAAGGGTTTAGGAATCATAGCTCTGTAATGCATAGCCTCCTCTTTTTAAAGGGACCAAAAGTAATTGGACAAGGGACTCTAAGGGCTGCAATTAACTCTGAAGGCGTCTCCCTCGTTAACCTGTAATCAATGAAGTAGTTAAAAGGTCTGGGGTTGATTACAGGTGTGTGGTTTTGCATTTGGAAGCTGTTGCTGTGACCAGACAACATGCGGTCTAAGGAACTCTCAATTGAGGTGAAGCAGAACATCCTGAGGCTGAAAAAAAAGAAAAAATCCATCAGAGAGATAGCAGACATGCTTGGAGTAGCAAAATCAACAGTCGGGTACATTCTGAGAAAAAAGGAATTGACTGGTGAGCTTGGGAACTCAAAAAGGCCTGGGCGTCCACGGATGACAACAGTGGTGGATGATCGCCGCATACTTTCTTTGGTGAAGAAGAACCCGTTCACAACATCAACTGAAGTCCAGAACACTCTCAGTGAAGTAGGTGTATCTGTCTCTAAGTCAACAGTAAAGAGAAGACTCCATGAAAGTAAATACAAAGGGTTCACATCTAGATGCAAACCATTCATCAATTCCAAAAATAGACAGGCCAGAGTTAAATTTGCTGAAAAACACCTCATGAAGCCAGCTCAGTTCTGGAAAAGTATTCTATGGACAGATGAGACAAAGATCAACCTGTACCAGGATGATGGGAAGAAAAAAGTTTGGAGAAGAAAGGGAATGGCACATGATCCAAGGCACACCACATCCTCTGTAAAACATGGTGGAGGCAACGTGATGGCATCGGCATGCATGGCTTTCAATGACACTGGGTCACTTGTGTTTATTGATGACATAACAGCAGACAAGAGTAGCCGGATGAATTCTGAAGTGTACCGGGATATACTTTCAGCCAAATGCCGCAAAGTTGATCGGACGGCGCTTCATAGTACAGATGGACAATGACCCCAAGCATACAGCCAAAGCTACCCAGGAGTTCATGAGTGCAAAAAAGTGGAACATTCTGCAATGGCCAAGTCAATCACCAGATCTTAACCCAATTGGGCATGCATTTCACTTGCTCAAATCCAGACTTAAGACGGAAAGACCCACAAACAAGCAAGACCTGAAGGCTGCGGATGTAAAGGCCTGGCAAAGCATTAAGAAGGAGGAAACCCAGCGTTTGGTGATGTCCATGGGTTCCAGACTTAAGGCAGTGATTGCCTCCAAAGGATTCACAACAAAATATTGAAAATAAAAATATTTTGTTTGGGTTTGGTTTATTTGTCCAATTACTTTTGACCTCCTAAAATGTGGAGTGTTTGTAAAGAAATGTGTACAATTCCTACAATTTCTATCAGATATTTTTGTTCAAACCTTCAAATTAAACGTTACAATCTGCACTTGAATTCTGTTGTAGAGGTTTCATTTCAAATCCAATGTGGTGGCATGCAGAGCCCAACTCGCCAAAATTGTGTCACTGTCCAAATATTTCTGGACCTAACTGTACATTTTATACATAACTGGATGTGTCAGATGGTATCTAATTTTTTCTGTTTATTTTTTATATAACCGACCTTGTCAGTTTTATAAAATCAACAAGTTTAAAATTTTCCATTGCGTATAATTGGCAAGCAGCAAGCTACAGAGGCTTCATGTTAAATTAACACTCACTGTATAAGACAAAAAGTATTGTATTTCAGAGTTCAGCTGTGCACGCAGGGGAAGGATAAACTACAAGCCCAAAGGACTGCATATATAGGCCATTCCTTCATGTAAAAGATTAAAAGACAACATAAAAGGGTAGATTATGACCAGGACACAATCTGCATGGAGAAGGAGAAAAAGTTCAGATCTCAAAATATAACTTGTCCAGTCAGCATTCTGCTAATTATTAAGGATCCCACTTTTAAGATAAAACGGTGGCCTATCCAAGTGATCCTAAGACCTCATTCAGACTTCTATTTTTCATGTGCGAGTTCTGTGTATTTCATGGCTTGAACACGTACAATCATAGTCTATGTGGCAATTCACATTTCCTCACGTATAAAAAAATGGATGTCTGATGGTCTAAGGATATGTGTCATCAGCTAAAAGAGGGAATATATCAGCAGGTTTTTTTATATTACCCCCTTCACGGCATATGACACGGATTTACGTCATATGTCATGTGCCTGAATTTGTACATATGTTTCACGGCTGTGCCCATTGACATGCCCGTGATGTGATTGCGGGGCGCTGATGTGACGCCCTGGCCTATCAGGTCGTCACAAGGGTGCCATGCAATCTGCCCTTCTGCATGGTACCCGCTCCTCCTTGGTTACGGGTTCTGTCCATTTGGTGTTGCTAAGAACAGGTATACACAAATCCTGAGGAACACTCTGCACCACACCCATCAAACACCCATTGGGTAGCCTATGGGGAATAGGGCCGCCCAGATGGAGGGATGGTAGAAGGAGGGCCAGAAGTGTCAGGAGTGAGTGAGAAGTTGAAGGAGAGAGGAGAAAAGTGCCAGTGAGCAGTGACAGGAAAGGTCACGCTGCGGAGCTGGGCTCCTGTAACAGTCTCAGATGCCAGACGTTGGTCTGGCATGGAAGGAGCTGGAACCCTAGTCGCAGGGGGTAGTGATAGGGGGCACAATACTGCCACGTAGGGCAGACAGGCGGCCTTTTCCTACAACCGGGCAGGGGCCAGGGCACGACAGGGTACGCGGACCCTAGGCTGGGAAGTAGCTCACGCAGCCCAGTAATTCACCCGACGGGAACGGAATCTTCAGGAACCGCTCTCCACCCGCTCCAAAATCGGGGTAATATCGCAACCACAGGGATAGGACTTCCCAAAACTGTCCAGAAAATCCCACGCGTGAACCCTGAGAGCAGGCTCACCTTGCTAGCCACGCAGGTGAGCGGGACCCTAGTAGTTATAGGCGAAAGGGATCCACCAAGTGTAAACACAGTGCCACGGGACAAGGCTTCAGACCAACCAGCAACGCCAAATGAGCACGGACCCAACGTGTTTGGACTAAGGCTGCAGGACGTTCAAGACTTTGGTTTACCTGGTGTCAGTGTCAGCATCTCTGGACTGTGTGAGTACGTTGTGCCCCTTTGCTCCCCATGGGTCCCCAGCAAGCCAGCACATAGCCCCGGGACACCTTCCCCTGCCCACGGAGGGGTTAACATCAATTGCTGCCATTCCATTGCTCCCAGGCGCTCCCATCTCCCCTAAACACAGCAGTGGTGGTATCCCAATTTTACCATGAACCGTGGGTGGTGTCACGAACATTATCCAAATCCACCCTTTTCACCCCCCCTTTTATTTTTGAGAGGCCGCGCGACCCCGCCTCGGGTCCGGAGACCCCTTGAGCCACTGCAGATCCGGATCCGAGCAGCCCGTCGGCTGTCGCGGGGGCGGCACACCCTCGAAAAACTTGGCGTCACAAACAGGATGTGAGCAGGACCCACTAACCTGGATGACATGCGCCTTGAAAAATGAAGTCCGGGAGTCCAAAGTCTTTTTCCCCCGACGTCCGCCATTTTTCCGCTATTTTCGCGTCAAAAACGCCATCTTCCCCGGAAAGTGCATGAAGCCGAAGCCCCGCCCTTTTTCCTCAGCCTGAAACAGGAACCGGAAGTCCCCAGAGGGCCAGAGTGCACGAAAGAGTGCTGGGAGAAAACTGAGGGGGGATGCAGAATGTAGCGAAAGCGGAAGAGAAGCAGGAACGCCAGGACTCTGCCATACTGTTCCTGGATAACGCAGATGGCAGAGAAGCGCAGCCGCGCACTAGAGGCTCCTGCGCCCGGAGTGGCTAGGCGGAGAGGGATGCAGCGAGCAGCCGTGGCAGTGCAGACCCGGGAGAATGAAGGCCCACGTGTGGAGCGGATAGGCAGTCACACAGTCCCTGCTGATTTCACTGATCCGGCTGATGCGGCTGAGGGATCCGGCCCGCCCACGCTCGTGGCAAGCACTTGTCCACCGCCGCCTCTGCCCCCTGCCCTGGTTGATCCGGGGATTCTGCCCGTACCACCGGCAGCGGATCCTGTGGCTCCCGAATGGGATGACCAAGCCGAGATTGCCGACCATATTGACCCGGTTGCTGTGGACTCGGAACCAGAGGAATTAATTGAAGGAGATTCAGGTTCCAGTACCCCAGAAGCAGCATGGGTGCCCCGCTTCGGAGGAAACGGCCACAGCATGAGGTTGTCGTCACGAGCCCTGCTGGCGCTGAAGATCATGGAAATGGAAGTAGAGTCCACTTCAAATGAGGAGATCTCCGCTGACAACATGGAAGTTGAAGTAGTCCCATCTGCCGCCATTTTCGAGAGGCCGCGCGACCCTGCCTCGGGTCCGGAGACCCCTCGAGCCACTGTAATGATGAGCCAGGGGAGCCTCCGGCCTTGTAGTCGTGGCCTTTGTTGCGTCAAGGCTTACCCCTGACTCCATCACTACCTGAAGGTCGGGGACTGGCTTGGTGGGGCAGAGTGTGATGGTGCATTCGCCGGACGATGTACAAACGATCTTCAGACAAAGGGTGCTGGTAACAAACGACATGCTTTATTTGTACAACACGATCCGGCAGTAAAATCAGGCACTTTCGGTGGAGCTGGGGGCAGCCTGCCCTAACGCACCCTCTGGTGGGGATATGCCCGGGGTACTCCACTTCGCCGGGCTCCCACTCTTTGGTTTCATGCACACTGGACCCACACCAGTTGCTTCACACCCTGAGGTTTCGTTCCACACCTTACTCTCCGGCGCCCCCTGCTGGTCCCGCTCACACACTCTGCCCCTCGATGTTTTCACTCTTCCATCCCAGATCCAACTCCTCTCACACACACACACACTCCCCTGTGATTCAGCCGGCTCCTCCTCCCCGGTGGCGACAGCCGTCCCACCCGGCCACTAGGGGTGCCCTATCACAATATACAATAAAAGTCAAACATTTTTATTAATTACAATTCCGGGTTATCTCAGCTCCCTCCTGTAGGGGGTATGCTCACCCACTACATGCCTCCCCTCTTAAAATCCGAGCCTCCCGGCAAGGCTCTATCTATAAACATATAAACTGTAAAAACAAACATATCACGGTGGTAACCTTCAGTCCAGTCCACCACAGGCGGCCCGTCCGAGAAAAGAGGCACCAGTCCAGCGCCCGGCAGCTTAGCAGCGCTCCCGGTCTTTGCTGGCGCCCGGAGGCTTAACAGCGCTCCCGGTCTTAGATGGCGCCCGGAGGCTCAACAGCGCTCCCGGTCTTAGATGGCGCCCGGAGGCTCAACAGCGCTCCCGGTCTTAGATGGCGAGCAACACTTGTAACAACTGCAAACTCTTCGCCCTGCGGAGGAGTCCCTGACTCAGTCTGGCAGCGAACTCTCTCCGGGCTTTAACAACTGGAACATAAACTTCTGCCGGTCAATCAACAATACCGGTCTTCATACAAGCCGTCTGCGGTAATCTACTCCGGAGGCCAGGACCGCTTCCATTCGGCCGCCTGGGCCTGGATGTAGGCGCCCAGGGACTGCCCAGGTTGGCGGCGTACCCTCCGGAAAGATACAGGAGCGAAAGGGGGCTCCACTGGCGTGGCTTCTTTTTCTTTTTTAAAATACCGCCCACTTCATATTTCTTTCTTCGTGCCCTGGGACTGGCGCCTCCCCTCTTTGGGCGGAGTACTCCGTACCTCTTCTTCGGCACCGGCCAGCCCCAGGCTCTTCTTTTGGCGCCAATTTTCCGGGCCCTTTCTTCCTCAGTTTCACAGACGGCGGCCATTTTGCCGTCATCTTGTGCCCGGTCCAACGCCTTAGGCACTTCTTCCTCCCACCATGGGACGGGAAATCTTCTCTCATAGCCCGGATACGGTGCACTCGGCACCACTTGATCTCCGGCTTCTTGGGTTCCTGGCAGGGGAATCGCATCCTGCCGGCTACGCCACATGTAATGAAGAGCCAGGGGAGCCTCCGGCCTTGTAGTCGTGGCCTTTGTTGCGTCAAGGCTTACCCCTGACTCCATCACTACCTGAAGGTCGGGGACTGGCTTGGTGGGGCAGAGTGTGATGGTGCATTCGCCGGACGATGTACAAACGATCTTCAGACAAAGGGTGCTGGTAACAAACGACATCCTTTATTTGTACAACACGATCCGGCAGTAAAATCAGGCACTTTCGGTGGAGCTGGGGGCAGCCTGCCCTAACGCACCCTCTGGTGGGGATATGCCCGGGGTACTCCACTTCGCCGGGCTCCCACTCTTTGGTTTCATGCACACCGGACCCACACCAGTTGCTTCACACCCTGAGGTTTCGTTCCACACCTTACTCTCCGGCGCCCCCTGCTGGTCCCGCTCACACACTCTGCCCCTTGATGTTTTCACTCTTCCATCCCGGATCCAACTCCTCTCACACACACACACACTCCCCTGTGATTCAGCCGGCTCCTCCTCCCCGGTGGCGACAGCCGTCCCACCCGGCCACTAGGGGTGCCCTATCACAATATACAATAAAAGTCAAACATTTTTATTAATTACAATTCCAGGTTATCTCAGCTCCCTCCTGTAGGGGGTATGCTCACCCACTACACCACTGCGGTTCCGGATCCGAGCAGCCTGTCGGCTGTTGTGGGGGCGGCACGCTGATGGGTTCCATGACAGCTGGAGGTCTGCTGCAAACCCCCATGCCTGCCATTATGGAACTCCTGTAAAAGACAGACTGTAGAAAGCTTTCCTAGGAGACCGTGATTTTTTCTATACATAGTACTGCATCAGCACTGGTCTTCATGGCGCTGTTTGGAGATCTCCTTGGTCTTCATGGTGTTGTTTGGAGATCTCCTTGGTGTTGATGGTGTTGTTTGGAGATCTCCTTGATCTTCATGGTGTTGTTTGGATTATCTTCTTGGTGTTCATGATATAGTTTGGAGATCTCCTTGGTCTTCGTGGTGTTGTTTGGAGATCTCCTTGGTCTTTATGGTGTTGTTTGGAGATCTCCTTTGTTTTCATGGCGTTATTTGGAGATCTCCTCGGTCTTCATGGTGTTGTTTGGAGATGGTCTTCATGGTGTTGTTTGGAGATGGTCTTCATGGTGTTGTTTGGTTAGTGGTGCCTCTTGCTTAGTGGTGTTGCAGCCTCCGTGGCCTTTAGGAAAAGTTCTCCTGGCTTTACTCCATGCTTGTGATAGTATCTCTATACTGAGCACTTTGAAAGCACATTTCTCTGGAGTTGCTGCTAGTTATTTCAATTGCAGCTGTGAAGTTTCCTGCTGAAGAAAACTAGGAGTGTTATTTGTTGTGTCGTTTCCCCACCCCATTAGTCTTACTTTCCATCCTGCTGTTTTATTGTAATAGTGGGACTAGTGTCTCACTGACCTACTTACTAGCTAGGGTAGGTTCAGGGTCAGCGCGGGCCTAGGCACGTGATGACACTTGGTGTGAAGGACCTGTCTATGGATGTTAGGGAGCTCAGGGATCAGTCACAGGTGACTGTGAGGTGGTGACCTCTCTCCCCTCACCCTATCGTTAGGGCTTTCCTCTACATCTCCCTAAAATACCAAATCTTTATTTTTATTGTGCTTGCTCATACAGTGTCAACATATTCCATACCGTTTTACAGACATTGTCTTCACTGGGTCTCATAATCTGTATGCTTTTCAGTATGTCTTTGGAGGAAAACCAAAATACCCATACAAAAAACATGCAAACATCGGGAGAATATACAAACTCCATGCAATTGTTGCTCTAGTGGTTATATTTGAACCCAGGGCTACAAAGCTACAGTGCTAAGAAAGGAGCCACTGTACATATGTGACGCCCCTGGACTATTCAGGTCGTCACAGGGTACTGCACGCTCTTTTTCTTTAGTGCAGGACTCAACCCCCCATGGTTCTGGGTCTCTGTCCTGCAGTACTGCCTCCACCAGCATTCACATATCCTAGATACATCTTGCACCACACCCTGTCAGGCACACCAGTGGGCTGCTTAAGTAGGAATAGGGCCGCCTACCTAGGGGTCAGGCAGGGAGGTGTCAAAGAGAGTGGAGTGGTAGCCCTCGAACTGTGAGGAGCTCTGAGGAAGCTGGGAGTTGTAACTCCCAGGGGAGAAGCGAACTAGGTCATAGACGGTGGTCTGGACCTAGAGGAGTCGAACCCCCGGTCGCAGGGGATTGAGGCTAGGTGCCTGGGACCTGTCTTGGAGGACGGGCGGCAGCCTGGGCCTAATCACCGGTCCGGGACCGAAGGCACGGCGGGGTTCACGGACCCTAGGTCAGGGAGAGGCTTCAGGCGACCTGGCAATTAACCTGCGGAGGACAGGGCCCATATGGACTGTTCCCACCCAGCTCAGAGTTCAGGGGCACTAGCACAACGAGGGGGATAGGGCTTTCCAAACAAGAGTCCCACTGATATCTCAAGCGTGAGCCCCTGATAGCAAGCTCCTTCACTTAGCCATAGTGGGGAGCAGGGCCCAGAAAGCTCCAAGCTGACAGGCCACAAAGGACACTCTAAATTTGTGCCATGAGGCAGGTCACGGACCACCAGGCAGTGCTGCAGGGGACGGGACCTGGACAAGCTCCGGTTGAGAGGCAGCGGCAGTCAGAGACTTGGTTTACCCTATTGTCAGCGTCTGCTTTATTGCTGAGTGAGTACATGACTGACCCCTGCAACCAGCGAGCCTGCACTCTCCCTGCATCCCAATCCACCAACCAGAGTCCCGGGGCCTTCCCCTACCCGTGGAGGGCAACATCATCTTGCTGCCCCACTCCAACACCCTGGGTACTCCCAACGGCAGCGGCGGTACTCCCAATTACCGTACACCACGGGTGGCATCACGAACTATATATACTTCCCCTGTAAATACCCCCTTTTCCATTTGAGTGTGGCCCCTAGCCCCCGGGTCCGGAGACCCTCAAGCCACGAGTAATCACCACCCCCGGATCCGAGCGGTTCGATACGCTGCAGGGGCGGCACACATATTTGATACAGTATCGCCTTATGGTACTTCTTTCTTCCAAGCAAAATTGGAAGAAACTGACTCCAATGTGTTGTGTGTTAGACACATTTTCTGCAGTGTTGTGCAATATGTTGGTACGATAATAATACTGGTTTACAAAGGACACAGGCTCCGATTCAGCAAACCGTTTTCTCCAAAATTCTGGCACAAAACTGTTTGAAATGTTGAAAAACGTTTGCCCAACTCGTAGTTGTGTATAGATTTTTAAACTTTTGCCATTTTTACTGCAGTCCCCAACAGCTCCATCATCTTTTTGAAAAGTGGACACAGCATAGAAGCTTAGACGCCATGATTGCAGCCGCAGGTGGGACCGCAACCAGATTTAGCTGTTGGTCTCTGTGCGGCACGTCGTGGGAAGGTGAGAAGAATGTTTATTTTTTAATGTGTTAGAGAGCAGCAGCAGAACAGGAAACATTATTACAGGATGTGTTGAGTAGGGGAGACATTACACCAGAACGGGGTCCAAGATGGAGGACATTATTAATGGAAGGGGGACAGATGAGGGATGTTATAATTGGAAGGGTCACAGGATGAGGGACATAACATTATTACATTATGGGGGGTTCAACAAGTATGTCTTTGTATGATGCCCATGCATCTGACCAACATGAAGATGGGGACCCAGGTCCAAATTTTGTGCCCATTTGACTCCAGTTATAACCCTGCATAGCAGGTAAAATATGTAGGAGAACATCGCCGACAAATTCTTTAGAATTGACAGCACAAAATTCACTGATTGAAGTACATTTCTAAAGTGGCACAAGGCCAGGAAAGATGTCCCAAATTCTTTCAGAGGTGCGTGCATAAAAAGCTGGTGGTCAATGTCCCTAAACCTAGTGGAAGGTTCTCTTTAATTAGACAAGTCAGCAAGGGTAAAATTGTCTGAAAAGTAAGAGGTGATGTTTATATACTTCTGATCTCTGAGCTCAGTAAAAATATTTTAAAAATTCCATCACGTACAATTTTTACTCAATCACTGACCCCATAAGCTTCCAAAAGAACAGATTTCCAAAAGGGTTCCAATTGCTTCCATACTTTTCTCCAGACGGTGCTCTAATGTATTGCAGTGAAGTTCCTGGGATGATGGAAAAATGTAACATTGAGTACAATGTGAGCAAGTGGAGAATCTTTATTGATTCATCCAAAAGAGTCTGAAAGCTGCTACTGCACAATGGCTGCCAGTATGCTTCACTGCCTGTAGGGTATTCTGTGCACTTGAGGGAAAGCTATGAGAATTTAGACTGTATTGTAAAGAAACGTAACTACGAGGATCAAGGACAGTCAATATGGGGTGATCTGACAGTTGTCTTTGCTCATTGGTCAGCAAGGAGGGTACATAAAGTACCCATGCGTTTTGCATAATTGGGACAGCCGGGATAGGACTCATCACTGGAGCCAAAAAAGTTGGCCAACGAGAACATCTGTGCAACCTGGGCTCAAGTATCGGAAAGCTTAGTTGATGCCATTAAAGTTCTCCTGCCCCCACTCCACATTAAGATTGGACTGATGAAGCAGTTTGTGAAAACTCTACCGAAAGAAGGAGACTTTTAGGTCCCTGTGTACCAAATTTCAGGGACTATCAGAAGCAAAACTGAAGGAAGGCATTTTTGTGAAACTTTTGGAGGACCACATGTTCGAAACAATATTGAAAGCTGTTGGGAAAAGAGCTTGGGATTCTTTAAAAGAAGTTATGAAGAAACTTCTAGGTAACAACAAAGATCCAAAATGTAAGTCCATCATGGAGGACATGCTGAAACGTTTCAAAGCCTTGAGTTGTCTGATTAATTTGAAGTTATATTTTTTACACTCCCCTTTGGACAACTTTCCTAAAAACCTCGGTGCCATTAGCAAAGAGCAATGAGAAAGATTTCATCAGGATATCAAGGAGATGGAAAGTGAACATCATGGGGACAACTGCTGGAGGCTTCACGGAGAAGATCCGCAGCCTTCTATAAGAGAAAAGGGGTCAAGAGAAGCCAAGAAGAGAAACGGAAAATTGCAAGAATTAATTTCCAATAAAGTTGCTGAATGAATGATCAATAAATGTATATATATATATATATATATATATATATATATATATATATATATAAAATATTGTGTACTTTTTTGACTACAATAAAGCTTTCTCTTGTTCATCTCTCTTGTACGTAATTTCAAGCACGTTTTGTGCAGAATCCACACTTGATGGTTGAAAATAGAAGAGGTTTTTTAATTCAGGACATAAGAAAACAAAAGAAACAGTCATTGGATTTTAAACAATTTTCAGAAATAAAGCTTGCACACCTGTCTAATCGAAAAGTATGCAGTAAGGCCCTAATCTTCCTCTATTGTTGGCTGCAGGTAACCTAAATGTTATGTTTTTAATCTATGCCTGTGCAAGGTTTTTGGATCATAAAAATGGCGCTCATCAGGACAGAATTTCATACATAGGGTTTAGTACTGTTGCTTTGAAGCAGTGGAGTTTTGAATCTGAACCACAGACACAGTCGGCATGGCTTTTGTGTGTTTTTTCTCTTATTTTTGGATTTATCCCATACTCTAAGAACATACCAATAGGATAATAAGCTACCATTAACTTGATTCTAGTTTCAGTCTATGTCGCAGTCCTTGTTCCCTATGGGGCAAGAACTAACGGAAATCTTGAACTTTGTAAAGCAATACAGAATATGCTGAAAATGTAAAAGCAACAGTAGCTGAATATTAATAATAGTTTAAAAGGTATACATAACATTTAAAGGGATTGACTGAGACTTAAAGACGGTGTCCAGGTTTGGGATGAAAGTCTGAAGTCACGCTATGCGACTGCAGGCTTATTAATCCTCACAGTGTGCACACTGCACACTGCAGGATTCTCCAATCTCTGGGCAGTCACATGACCTCAAGTAGGCGATTTGCATATATGCGGTCACATGCCAACTAGACGTGTCTAGCTTTGCTCAATTCACTTGTATTTAGTGAGGCCACGCATATCTAGTTGGAACATCACCAGAAGTATGCTCTTGCCGCTGACACCAGAGAGTCCTGACAGCATGCAGTGAGCGCGCTTTTAGGATTCAAAACTCTGCAGTCACATAGAGTGACATTCATCCCAACCCTGGACAACCCCTTTAATAACTGATGATCTTTGCAAGAAATATGTCATCAGTAGGGGATTGGAAGGAGGGGGAGGGATCTTTCACCTATTAGCTTAAAATGGCTCACTCAGAGGCCACATATATAAGATGTACGGAGTGCAACACAGCTACTAGTGGATAATACAATTTATCCTCAATTCAAATGAATTGGAAATACCCAACCGTACCCGGTAGGGACCATAAGCAATGTTCAAGACTTCTTTGCCACGTACATTACTTAACGGGGATGTCCACTAATTGGACAACTCCTTCTCATCCCCCTTGTTCGCCTCTGTAAAATTAAATAAGCCTATACTCACCTCTGGCATGGCCAAGGTTAGTGTGATGTCTGAAGTTACGTTCCCTGGACTCACGTGTCATAACAATGACAATTAGCACCTGGCATCTGTCTCCCCGCCTGTAGACATTTAAGCAGGACGTGAGCTCTGTGCCGACTTTCTGCTCAAATGTCCGAAGGCAGAAAGAAGAAAACTTGCTCTGATTGGTCATAACAATGTCACATGTTCCCCGGAAACACAGCTTTAGACATCCCTGGAAATGAGGCTGCACTGGAGGTGAGTATAGGCTTATTTATTTTGACGGGAGCAAACAAAGGGGAATGAGTAGGAGTTGTCCAAATAGTGGACAACCCCTTTAAGTCTGGTCGAAACAGTTTATCGGTGGGGTTGCTCGGTGTCTGATCCCCACTGATAGGTTAAAAATTCCAAAGGACAACCCCTTTAAGTCCCTTTCAGACAACATCCTAATATATAGTACCTTATCAATAATGTAAAGAAAAATATATTGAAATATACAGTATAAATTCATCTTGAGCCAATGTGTATTACTTTTGCTACCAGTCCAGGTTTCAGAACTTGAGTAAACTATGGTGCAGTAGGTGATAAAGCTACTGTCAATAGTGGTATTCATTACCCTGCTAAGCAGAGAAGATGAAGGTGATGACCTCTGCAAAACTACAGCAAAACAGTAATTGAGAGAAATGAAGCAAGACGTTTATTGCTCTCTCTAAAGTCATTATTTTTTCACTGAGTATTCAATACATGACTCATGAGACAGATCACTATGTATAGACCAACTGTTTGGTGTCTCATCTGCATGGAGTTCATTTGCTCTTTTTAAGTTTATGTGATTTTCATCACTTTGTTGGTCTATGACATGAAAATTACACTGTAGGCTCCTCGGGGGCGGGGCTTGGTAAGAATCATAACACACTTTGCAGAACTCTACACAGTATGTAAGTCTTTTAATATGTGGGAAATAAACCACCCTAAATATTCGAGCTCAGGGACCTCTCTAACCTCTTTTAAACTTTATAAATGTCTTCTCTTTTAGTCTCCAATGATAAATACCCACAAACTAGGGTATTTAAAAGAGGCCTTCACTTTGGACATCCCTAAGTGCTAAAAGGATCAACAAAATTGATACTTCGGTGTCCCTGTGCTGGGACTCTAGTTATTAAATGTTATCTGTGGGAAAGCTCCTTGTTCATTTTACTACAGTGCCTCCATACTCACCTATGAGGTATTGCAGAGTGGCTATTCTGATCAGGTTGATCTTTCTAATGACTAGCTTTTTGGATAAGAGACAATGATCCTGATACTAGTTTGTAAACAGGGTATCTGAAAATGGAGTTTATGTTTTATAAGCCTGTGTCTCTGTTTTATAGAAATCCATTTAATATGCAAATGAGCAGTAAGTGCAGGGGGCACTACGGCCGCTCTTCCCTTTTCCCTTCTTTCCCACCTGTCACTGGCCTCTTATCGGTGATTGACACGTCACTCTTCTCTGCGACCTGCTTCCCCACCTTAGATCCCATCATTCCTGTCATTATGCACTTGAAGATTATTTGCATAAAAATTTGTAGATTGCTATCTATAAAACAGAGACATAGACCTATAAAGCAAAGTATGGATGTCATCAATGTAACAGGGACTTTACATTGATATTAGTAGTTTAGGGTCTAAACACCTGCATATAGGTTCCCTTTACAATAGTGATATTGAAAAAAAAAGTTTTAAGACAGCCCTAACAGCTCTATATATATTTAGAAGCAGATCTGTTACCATATCTTGCAAATATAAACAACATATATTAATAAAGTATGCAGGAACCAGGAGAAAACGTGGATTAAAACTGCGCTGCTGTAGATTAAAGAAGATCCAAATTGTTGGAAAAAAGATAGTGCTGTTTTATTCAACGCGTTTCGAAGTGGAACCTCACTTCATCCGGAAATGCACTGACTACCATGCAACACTTTTCAAAGTGAAACCCCAGTTCATCAGGAAATGCACTGAATACCATTCAACGCGTTTCAAAGTGAAACCCCACTTCATCAGGAAATGCACTGAATACCATTCAAAGCGTTTCGAAGTGAAACCTCACTTCTTCATCAGTAAATAGACCAAATACCTTTCAATACATTTCGTAGTGAAACCCCACTTCTTCATCAGGAAATGCACCAATTACCATTCCACACGTTTCGACGTGAAATCCCACTTCTTCATCTGGAAATGCATCGAATAACATTCAACGCATTTCAAAGTGAAACCCCACTTCAACAAATGCACTGAATACCATTCAATGTGTTTTGAAATGAAACCTCAGTTCATCGGGAAATGCACCGAATACCAGTCAACACGTTTCAAAGTGAAACCCTACTTCATCAGGAAATACATTGAATTCCAATCAACGCGTTTCGAAGTGAAACCCCTCTTCATCAGGTAATGCACAGAATACCATTTTGTGTGTTTCGGAGCGAAACCCCACTTCATCAGGAAATGCACCAAATACTATTCAATGTATTTCAAAGTGAAACCCCCCGTCTTTATCAGGAAATGCACCGAATACCATTCAATGCATTTCAAAGTGAAACACCACTTCATCAGTAAATGCAGGAATACCACTCAACGCATTTTGAAGTGAAACCCCACTTCATCAGAAAATGCACTGAATACCATTCAACATGTTTTAAAGTGAAACCCCACTTCATCAACAAATGCACTGAATACCATTCAATGTGATTAGAAATTAAACTCCAGTTCATCAAGAAATGCACCGAATACCAGTCAACGCGTTTCGAAGTGAAAATACACTTCTTTATCAGGAAATGCACCAAATACCATTCAATGCGTTTCAAAGTGAAACCCTACTTCTTTATCAAGAAAAAATGCACCGAATATCATTCAATGCGTTTCGAAGTGAAACTCCATTTCTTCATCAGGAAATGCATTGAATACCATTCAACATGTTTCAAAGTGAAACCCCACTTAATCAGGAAATGCACTGAATACTATTCAATGTATTTTGATGTGAAACCTGACATCTTTATCAGGAAATGCACCGAATACCATTCAACGGCATTCAAAGTGAAACCCTACTTCTTTATCAGGAAAAAAATGCACCGAACACCATTGAACGTGTTTTGAAGTGAAACTCCATTTCTTCATCAGGAAATGCACCAAATACCATTCTACGCATTTCAAAGTGAAACCCCACTTCATCAGGAAATGCACTGAACACCATTCAACTTGTTTCGATGTGAAACTCCTCTTCATCAGGAACTGCACAGAATACCATTCTACGCATTTCGGAGTGAAACCACACTTCATCAGGAAATGCACTGAATACCATTCAACTTGTTTCGATGTGAAACTCCTCTTCATCAGAAAATGCACAGAATACCTTTCAAAGTGAAACCACACTTCATCAGAAAATGCACAGAATACCTTTCAAACGTTTCAAAGTGAAACCCCACTTCAACAAATGCACTGAATACCATTAAATGTGTTTTGAAATGAAACCCCAGTTCATCAGGAAATGCACCGAATACCAGTCAACATGTTTCGAAGTAAAACCCTACTTCATCAAGAAATGCATTGAATTCCAATCAACACGTTTCGAAATGAAACCCCACTTCATCAGGAAATGCACGAAATACTATTCAATGTATTTCAAAGTGAAACCCAACTTCTTTATCAGGAAATGCACCAAATACCACTTAACGCGTTTCAAAGTGAAACCCTACTTCTTGATCAGGAAAAATGCACCGAATACCATTCAACGCGTTTCAAAGTGAAACACTTCATCAGTAAATGCAGGAATACCATTCGACGTGTTT
This sequence comes from Anomaloglossus baeobatrachus, assembly GCF_048569485.1. Taxonomy (NCBI): domain Eukaryota; kingdom Metazoa; phylum Chordata; class Amphibia; order Anura; family Aromobatidae; genus Anomaloglossus; species Anomaloglossus baeobatrachus. The sequence goes on from NC_134363.1 coordinate 63,798,806, forward strand.
CAAATTGAAACCCCACTTCATCAACAAATGCACTGAATACCATTCAATGTGTTTAGAAATGAAACCCCAGTTCATCAGGAAATGCACCGAATACCAGTCAACGCATTTCGAAGTGAAACTACACTTCATCAGGAAATGCATTAAACACCATTCAACGTGTTTCGAAGTGAAACCCCAACTTCATCAGGAAATGCACTGAATATCATTCAACGCTTTCAAAGTGAAACCCCACTTCTTTATCAGGAAATGCACCAAATACCATTTAACGCGTTTCAAAGTGAAACCCTACTTTACCAGGAAAAAAATGCACCGAATACCATTCAACGCGTTTCAAAGTGAAACTCCATTTCTTCATCAGGAAATGCACTGAATACCATTCAACGTGTTTCAAAGTGAAACCCCAGTTCATCAACAAATGCACTGAATACCATTCAATGTGTTTAATAATGAAACCCCAGTTCATCAGGAAATGCAACGAATACCATCCAACGCGTTTCGAAGTGAAACCCCAACTTCATCAGGAAATGCACTGAATACCATTCATCGCGTTTCAAAGTGAAACACTAATTCTTTATCAGGAAAAAATGCACCAAATACCATTCAACGCATTTCAAAGTTAAACTCCATTTCTTCATCAGGAAATGCACTGAATACCATTCAACGCGTTTCAAAGTGAAACACCACTTCATCAGTAAATGCAGGAATACCGCTCAGCGTATTTTGGAGTAAAACCCCACTTTATCAGGAAATGCACTGAACACCGTCCAACGCATTTCAAAGTGAAACCCCACTTACTCAGGAAATGCACCGAATACTATTCAATGTATTTCAAATTGAAACTCCACTTCTTTATCAGGAAATGCACCGAATACCATTCAAAGCATTTTGAAGTAAAACCCCACTTCATGAGGAAATGCACTGAATACTATTCAGTGTATTTCGAAGTGAAACTCCACTTCTTTATCAGGAAATGCACTGAATATCATTCAGTGGGTTTCGAAGTGAAACCCCACTTCATCAGGAAATGTACCAAATACAATTCAACGCGTTTTGAAGTGAATCCCCACTCCATAAGGAAATGCATTGAACACTATTCGGTGCATTTCCTGATGAAGAAGTGGGGTCTCTCTTCGAAACGCATTGAATAAGGCATCCCTATCTACTATCTGGCAATTTGGATGTTCTTTCACCTACAGCAGCGCAGTTTTAATCCACATACTGCAGCAGCTGTTTTTTATCTTTACTACTGGTTGTAGGTAACCCACCTTGTAAGGTGAGCACATTACCAATACAGTATTTCCCCTTGTATTTGGATAAGACCCTATTGTGTTTGTTTGTCCAAACCATTTCAGTATATATTAACAAAGACATTTTGATATTTGGACCTGATGAGGCTGCTAAACTTACTATGTAGAGCAATGTCTCAATGACTGTATAATCCAGCTGTAAAGGGCCTTCTAAAATGCTCATTTCAATATTAGGCAGCAACACTTTAACAACAACAAAAAAAAGATTACGCAGCCATTCTGATATGGATTTTCAAAGTAAGTGTGCCAGCTTCCTCAGGTCTAAGAGATCTATTTAATAATGGATGCAGTTTAAATGGTAAAATTTGGTGATGGATCGGGTTTAAATGCCTCCAAGGGGTAGAAACATCTGCATGGAACAGGTGTCAGGGGTGGTTATGAATAGCAAACAGCGCCACGCACCTCCGCAACCACTATTATAAGCTGAGGAGCTTGAAATAGGGGTGACCAGATGTAATATGGTCTACCATTTTCCAACAGGTCAAAAAAAAATTAGATTGCAAGCTCTTCTGCAAAACCAGATGTGTCTTCTGCAGCACTTTCCATAGGACTGTATATTAATATATGGCATGTTTAATGCTCTCCCTCTATTATAGGGTAGATGTATGGGATTCCAGCCACTATGAATGGCCTAAGGACACAAATAACACTAAAGGCTCTTCATTATTTGCGGTGTAGTACATGACCATGTGTTGTGCCTTGTCCACCGCTCTACGGAGTGATATCATTTTCTGCTGATACGAGTACAATCACACCCATGTATACCGTGGGGAGCCTTAGAGGTAAACACTTGACAGAGCCTCCGGGAATTAATGAAGACGAGCACAAACCTTGAAGAGCGTTTCATTTCTACACCGGCAAAAAGCAACCGACGCTTAATCTCATTTTGCATTCGGCCAGATTAACATCGGAGCAAATAATCTCCCTTATTTATTCCGGGCTGTGATTAAAAAGCGGCATAATTGATCGGCAATTATTGTCCTAGGGTTAAAATATAGCTGCCATTGCAATGGAAGTGGACGTAGTGAATAAACAAGGGGGGTGGGGAGATTAAAGGGTTAAAATGGATGAGGTAACCGGGGCGCCGAGCCTAAAATGGGGAGAAAAATAAAAAGGCAAGTGGTGGATAAATGAGACAAATCGACATATAAAGCAGCACTTGGCGTCGGTATGACATAGGAAAGACACAGGACAAAAGGAAAAAAGGGGGTTGGGTAGCTCACCGCTTTCTGCTGGGGCTGCCAAGGCCTTTTCTGGGTTGAAATACGACATGGAAACCACCAGGATAAAGAGGGGGTCCACTCTCAGCATCTTAGGGGGACAAATTCCGTGGTCTTGGAGAGATCACACTCTGCTAGAACATAAGATATAAGCACAGACAGTATGCAATGCACATCATGAATGCCGAGAGCATGCAGCCCCGAAAAGTCTAAGCCTCCTGCAGGATGAAACCCCCCAGGTCTGGACGCCATGCAGAGGATTTGGGCTTTTATGAATTATGTCAGTGTCCCTATTGTGCCTGACTGAAGTGATCACCATCATCATCATCATCACCATCATCACCATCACTATCATCCCTACCACCATCACCACTATGACCATCATCCCTACCACCATCACCAACATCATCCCTACCATCCTCACCACCATAATCACCATCACCATCCCTACCATCCTCACCACTATCACCATCATCCCTACCATCATCACCAACATCATCCTTACCATCATTACCCCTACCATCATCATCCCTACCATCACCAACATCATCCTTACCATCATCACTCCTACCATCATCATCATCATCAAAACCATCATCCTTACCATCATCCCCATCACCATCCCTACCATCATCACCATCATCCTTACCATCATCATCATCATCCTTACCATCATCCCCATCACCATCCCTACCATCATCATCATCATCCTTACCTTCATCACCAATATCATCCGTACCATCATCATTCCTACCCTCATCATCATCCCTACCATCATCATCACCCTCGGTCTTACCTGCTTCCCCATTGGTGTGATATCATTGCAGAACGGAGGGATCTAGGTCTCATGTCAAAAAATAAACTCCGCTTGTCTGAAGGAGAAAAAAAAATGCACACATGGAATACGGAGAAAAAAAACCTTCCCAGACGGAGGCAATGTGGCCAAGGGTGATGATATTGAGACACTACGGATGGTCTTGGCCGTCGGACACGGTGAAAAACAGGCTCTGTGCCGGGAATATGGACATGTCATGCAAAAGGGAAAAGAAACCGGGTATCAAATAAATATAATGAAGCGGAGATTGATATTTTTTTTTCAGCTGTGTATGTAGCAAGGGCCCCCTTCTATGTGATGGATAGGAGACCCTCCTATTGTCCCGCCTGCCTGCCTTTACAGATGGGGATAGTGATTGGCGCTCGGCTCTGTCTTTTAGGATCTCGGGTAGGGGAGATGCTGGAGAAGGGAGGGAGGAGGCTGTCGTCATGGAGACCGTGGTGCTAGCAGCCTCAGCAGCCCGCTCGCTCCGACGGGGAATCTGCAGAAGGGCTGAAGCTAATTTGGTGGAAAGGCAGAGCTGACTTACCCTCCATTGTGATGATGGCAGAGATCACTTACGGAGGCTAAAAAGCAAAAGGTTCTTCACGTCATTCCTCCACCTGACGGCCCTGCGCCCCTGCATGATGCCACGTCTACCACCATTACACCAAGCAGATGTGCGCTGCCTCAAATGCCTCTATGCAGATCTCATTTTTAGCTTTTATTTATTGTTTTGCTTATGGATTTTATGAGGGTTTTTTTCTGCATTGATGCTAGTGAGAAAAATACATAAAATTGAAAACAGCTCGTAAACAGCACATTTATGTTTATAGCAATAAATAAAAACATACATGTAAATAATCATCTGAAAATAAACACCGCCTAATCATATAAAAAGATGTATGTATACACTGAGGCTAGGACACTTGTTTTTATTTTATCATGATGTGATGAAAGATAGATTTTACCTTGCAGAAGGGGATTTTTATTATTCTGCCTATGGCCTCATTCACACCGTATTTCATCAGTATTCTTGATCAGTATTGCATCAGTATAAAAAATACTGATGAAATACTGATACAATACTGATCGAAATACTGATGAAATTCTGTACACAAATGCTGATGAAATACTGATCAAAATGCTGATGCAATACTGATCAAAATACTGATGAAATACTGATCAAAAATACTGATGCAATGCTGATGAAAATAATGGTTTAAATACTGATGGAATACTGACCAAATATACTGATAAAATACTGACCAAAATACTGATTAAATACTGATCAAAAATACTGATGCAATACTGAACAAAATACTGATAAAATTCCAATCAGTATTTCATCAGTATTTTGATCAGTATTGCATCAGCATTTTGATCACTATTTCATCAGTATTTTTGTACAGAATTTCATCAGTATTTTGATCAGTATTGTATCAGTATTTCATCAGTATTTTTTTATCAGTATTGCATCAGTAGTTCATCAGTATTTTTGATCACTATTTCATCAGTATTTTTTGATCAGTTTGTCATCAGTAATTTTGATCAGTATTTCATCAGTATTTTTGATCAGAATGTCACTATTAATTTTGATCAGTATTTCATCATTATTTTGGATCAGTATTTTATCAGCATTTTTGCTTAGTATTGCATCAGTAATTTTGATCAGTATTTAATCAGTATTTTTAATCAGTATTTCATCAGTATTTTTGATCAGTATTGCATCAGTAATTTTGATCTCTATTGCATTAGTAATTTTGATCAGTATTTCATCAGAATTTTTTATCAGTATTTTGATCAATATTTCATCAGTATTTTTTATCAGTATTGCATGAGTATTATTGATCAGTATTGCATCAGCATTTTTGAGCAGTATTTTTGATCAGTATTGCGTCAGTATTTTGATCAGTATTTCATCAGTATTTTTGATCAGTATTGCATGAGTATTATTGATCAGTATCAGTATTGCATCAGCATTTTTGATCAGTATTTTTGATCAGTATTGCATCAGTAACTTTGATCAGTATTTCATCAGTATTTTTAATCAGTATTGCATCAGTAATTTTGATCTCTATTGCATCAGTAATTTTGATCAGTATTTCATCAGTATTTTTTATCAGTATTTCATCAGTATTTTGATCAATATTTCATCAGTATTTTTTATCAGTATTGCATGAGTATTATTGATCAGTATTGCATCAGCATTTTTGCTCAGTATTTTTGATCAGTATTGCGTCAGTATTTTGATCAGTATTTCACCAGTATTATGATCAGTATTTCATCAGTATTTTGATCAGTATTACATTAGTGTTTTTGATCAGTATTTCATCAGTATTTTTGATCAGTATTGTTTCAGTAATTTTGCTCAGTATCTCAGCAGTATTTGGGTACGCTCACATGAGTGATGAAATCAAATGAGTGCAATGCGAGAAAATCTCGCATTGCACTTTGACCAATGTTCGTCAATGAGGGACAGCAGTTGGTCAGCTTTTCTCGCATGCTGCGATTTTCTGCTAGAGCCGAATCTCTCGCACCCATTAAGTGAATAGGTGCGAGAGATACATCGGACTGCACTCGGATGTTATCCCAGTGCAGTGCGATATATGGGCAGGTTGACAATGGAGGAGATGGGGGGATTAACCCCTCCCTCTCCTCTGCAGCACCCGCCCTCAGCTTCACAGCTGTGACCCGATTGCAAGATCCGGTTACAGTCGCATGACACTCGGCTCATGCTCGCAACAGAGCCTGAGCCGGGGGTCATTAGCATATCGCATCCGATGCTCTTGCATCGGATGCCATACGCTCGTGTGAGTCCAGCCTTTTGCTCAGTATTGCATCAGTAATTTTGCTCAGTATTGCATCAGTAATTTTGATCAGTATTTCATCAGTAATTTTGATCAGTATTTCATCAGAATTTTTGCTCAGTATTGCATCAGTAATTTTGATCAGTATTTCATCAGTATTTTGATTAGTATTTCACAGTATTTTTGATTAGTATGTCATCAGTATTTGCATGCCAAACCAGGAGCGTATCCAAAACACGGAATAGGTTTCAATCTTTCAGTTTTTCTCTGTACGTTTCACTCTTGGCTTTGGCATACAAACACTGATACATGTATATATTGTTGTGTGAATGATGCCTAAGGCCGGCTTCACACTTGCGATTAACTCGCACGAGTGCTATGCGAGAAATTCTCGCATTGCACTCGGACCAATGTTAGTCAATGAAGCAGCTCCCATCTGCTATTTTTTACTCACTCCAAATCGGACTGAGAAAAAAAATCGCAGCATGTTGCGTTTTGGTGAGTTTCTCGCGCGAGTCTCATCAATGCAAGTCTATGGGTGTGTAAAAAAAAAACACGGATATCACACAAACGGCACACACACCATCCTAGTGACATCCGTTTTTCTCAATAGGTTTCTAGCAAGTAGCAGAGAACACTGTAAGTGCTCCTGTACATAACAGTACATGAATAGCAGCTGCTGAGGGTGAAACTGATTGCACACTGACTGCACACTGACTGCACACTGACTGCACACTGATGAAATGTGAGAAGAAATCATCCGACTTTCTGGCATGAGAATCGGACCGATTTTACACTCGCAGGTGTGATTCCAGCCTTAAGCCTGATTTACATGGGACGACCGATCGTGCGATTTCACAATCGACCGTACCCGCCCCTGTCGTTTGTGCGTCACGGGCAATTGATTGCCCGTGGCGCACAAACTCGTTAACCCTCCATCACACGTACTTACCTCCCGGGCGACGTTGCTGTGGGCGGCGAACATCCACTTCCTGAAGGGGGAGGGATGTTCGGTGTCACAGCGACGTCACGTTGCAGCCGGCCAATAGAAGCGGAGGGGCGGAGATGAGCGGGATGTAAACATCCCGCACACCTCCTTCCTTCCACATAGCCCGCGGGAGCCGCGGGACACAGGTAAGCGATGTTCATCGTTCCTGTGGTGTCACACGGAGCGACGTGTGCTGCCACGGGAACGATGAACAACCAGCGCCATGTTTCATAAACGATTTTATGAAACCTAGCGACGAGTACACGACTCACGATTTGTGAGCGATACTGCGTCGCTCGGAGGTGTCACACAGGCCAACGTCGCAAGTGACGCCGGATGTGCGACACAAAAAACGTGACCCCGACGATCTATCGCACGATAGATCGTCTCGTGTAAAGCACCCTTAAGGGTGCGTGACCATCAATGAGTTATTTTCACTGCTTCACATATGCATTTTACAGTTCAAATAAAGTGGATGTAATTTATGGAAATCTCCTGCCCACTGTGCTTCTTTTTTTACGCTGCGTAAACTTATCTGCAGTGCATTTCTTCAATCCACAGCATGTCAATCTCTCTTGCAGGTACGCTGAGTTTTCTACGCAAAATTTCCCCATAGACTTGCATTACATGTGGAAACTCTGCAGGTGAAAGAAAACATGCGTTTTTAGTGCATCTCTGCAGCGTAAATGCATATAAAATGCATGCAATCCATACTCAATGATGTCAATACCAGGAAATATCAAAAACAAAGCATGACACATCAAACAAAGACAAAAGCCAAAGTCAAAAACGCAATACAAATGCTTGGTAGTAAAATGTGCACAAAAATGCAATGAAAAATGCAAGTAAACTAAGGTGCACAATTTCTGCAGTGTCAAAAACTCAATAAATACTGATGGTGGGATGCAGCCTTCTACTTTGTATTATTTTATAACCTACTAGACTTGGTGTGGATCGATTTGCAGAACCTGGTCCATTGGCCACTGCATGAGAAATACGAGGTCTGTGAATGGAAGCCCTGAAAACCGCCTCTTACCTGATGGCAACCGTGCTCTTCTTTTGATTATGTGGCCTGGTGTGACATCACATGTTCGTCACACTGCAACAATGACATCATCCCAGGTTTACTAATTAAAAGAGAAGCCATGGGTACCGTCAAGTGGGAGATGACTCTCGGGATTCCTGTCCAGCAGCTACAGATTACTGATGTGGGCAATGCACCAGGTCCTGCACAAAGTGATCACATCCCTCTCTATATTGTACCTGTCACGCTGTACTCTAAGATGTACAATAGCAGTACAGCGCAGTAATGTGAGAATGAGAGGATTCCTGAAACTATCTGAGAAGGTGGTTAGCTGGTAAACCACTAGGGGGCGTAAAAGTGGAGGAAACGTATGAGCAGGGAATTCCCTAGCAGAGGTAATACTAGTCAAGCCCACCAGATGGCAGTAGAATCGTCAGAAAGCCGTGTCACAACATGAGGTCTTGTAAGTACACAAGGGCAAAGTCTAAACGTAGTCAGAGGGAAGCAAATAGTCAGTAGCCAGGAAATCAGAGCCTAGAAGCGAGGGGGAGTGGGAAGACAAGACAGAATAAAGGTAAACAGATAAGGAACGAACAGGGAGACAGCGGGAGAGACACTGATGGAAACAGACAACAGAGGAGGTTAACAGGTCAGGTGAACACGGAGGTCAGGAGGGGGCAGGGCAGACAACAGGTCACTCAAGAGCAGAACACAGCAGAGCCAGAAATATCACTGGCGAAGTCCAAGAGAAGCAGTGCCCTAATAAAGCAGCCTGACCTCCAGAACGAGGCAGAAAGGATTAACCCCTAACGTGACCTGCATCAGAAGTGAAACTAAAAAAAAAGGCTCAGCTCCAGCTGAGCCAGGAGTCAATCATGACAGTACCCATTTTCCATGTATATGAGCAGTACTGTATAATAATACAATTTGAAATCTTATTTTTGCTGTAGCAAACATTTCATATGATTGCAATCGCCGGCTATGTCCTTAGGCAATATGTTAGTCACCTTGTTAGGTCTCTTTCACATGTTTCCAGCATGTGTGTCCGCGAGATCCACGGAGACATGTCTGTTTGTTTTTTCCAGGCAGCACAGATCACACAGACACATATAAGTCATTGGGTAAGTGAAACACATGTACAACACATTAATGACATCTGTAAGACATTTGTGTGCCATCCATGTGACATGGACCACAATTAAATTCATTCAAGAAATTACTTATTTTAATGTATTAAAAATGTGTGAAAATGATGGGAAATGGATCGATAGATAGATTCTACAGATATTAACTAAATAAAAAAATTATATAAAAAAACCTATGTGGGGTTCCCCCCATTTTTCATAACCAGCAAAGGTAAAGCAGACAGCTAGGGGCTGGTATTATCAGGCTGGGAAGGTCCATGGTTATTGGTCCCTCCCCAGCCTAAAAATATCAGCCCGCAGCTGTCCAAGAAGTGGCGCATCACAAGATGCTCTAATTCTGGCCCTTCGCTTCGGCTCTTCTAGATGGCCCTGGTGATGTGGCAATCGAGGTAATGGTATTGGGGTTGACATCAGCTCTGTAGTGTCCATATGCAGAGCTGGCATCAAACATTGGTGTTAAAAACAAAGAGGCGTCTCTCAGACACCTTCCATTACTAACAAAGTAATAAAATAGAAAAAGTCACACACAAACAAAAGAAGGGAATTTTGTTTACTTACCGTAAATTCCTTTTCTTCTAGCTCCAATTGGGAGACCCAGACAATTGGGTGTATAGCTTCTGCCTCCGGAGGCCACACAAAGTATTACACTTAAAAGTGTAAAGCCCCTCCCCTTCTGCCTATACACCCCCCGTGCCTCACGGGCTCCTCAGTTTTGGTGCAAAAGCAAGAAGGAGGAAAAGTTATAAATTGGTTTAAAGTAAATTCAATCCGAAGAAACTTCGGAGAACTGAAACCATTGAACATGAACAACATGTGTACACAAAGAACAACAGCCCGAAGGGAACAGGGGCGGGTACTGGGTCTCCCAATTGGAGCTAGAAGAAAAGGAATTTACGGTAAGTAAACAAAATTCCCTTCTTCTTTGTCGCTCCATTGGGAGACCCAGACAATTGGGACGTCCAAAAGCAGTCCCTGGGTGGGTAAAGTAAAACCTCGAAATAGAGCCGTAAAACGGCCCCTTCCTACAGGTGGGCAACCGCCGCCTGAAGGACTTGCCTACCTAGGCTGGCATCTGCCGAAGCATAGGTATGCACCTGATAGTGTTTCGTGAAAGTGTGCAGGCTCGACCAGGTAGCAGGAGATATCCTGATTGAGATGAAAGGGGGATACCACCTTAGGGAGAAATTCCGGAACCGGACGCAGAACCACCTTGTCCTGGTGAAACACCAGGAAAGGGGCTTTGCATGACAGCGCTGCTAGCTCAGACACTCTCCGAAGTGATGTGACTGCTACTAGGAAGGCCACTTTCTGCGAAAGGCGTGAGAGAGGAATATCCCTCATCGGCTCGAAAGGTGGTTTCTGAAGAGCCATCAGCACCCTGTTCAGATCCCAGGGTTCTAACGGCCGCTTGTAAGGAGGGACTATGTGACAAACCCCCTGCAGGAACGTGCGGACCTGTGGAAGTCTGGCTAGGCGCTTCTGAAAGAACACAGAGAGCGCTGAGACTTGTCCCTTAAGGGAGCCGAGCGACAAACCTTTTTCCAATCCGGATTGAAGGAAGGAAAGGAAAGTGGGCACGGCAAATGGCCAGGGAGAAAAACCCTGATCAGAGCACCAAGATAAGAATATCCTCCACGTCCTGTGGTAGATCTTGGCGGACGTTGGTTTCCTAGCCTGTCTCATAGTGGCAATGACCTCTTGAGATAACCCTGAAGACGCTAGGATCCAGGACTCAATGGCCACACAGTCAGGTTGAGGGCCGCAGAATTCAGATGGAAAAACGGTCCTTGAGACAGCAAGTCTGGTCGGTCTGGTAGTGCCCACGGTTGGCCCACCGTAAGATGCCACAGATCCGGGTACCACGACCTCCTCGGCCAGTCTGGAGCGACGAGGATGGCGCGACGGCAGTCGGACCTGATCTTGCGTAACACTCTGGGCAACAGTGCCAGAGGAGGAAACACATAAGGGAGTTGAAACTGCGACCAATCCTGAACTAAAGCGTCTGCCGCCAGAGCTCTGTGATCTTGAGACCGTGCCATGAATGTCGGGACCTTGTGGTTGTGCCGGGACGCCATTAGGTCGACGTCCGGCATCCCCCAGTGGCAACAGATCTCCTGAAACACGTCCGGGTGAAGGGACCATTCCCCTGCGTCCATGCCCTGGCGACTGAGAAAGTCTGCTTCCCAGTTTTCTACGCCCGGGATGCGAACTGCGGATATGGTGGAGGCTGTGGCTTCCACCCATAGCAGAATCCGCCGGACTTCCTGGAAGGCTTGCCGACTGCGTGTTCCGCCTTGGTGGTTGATGTAAGCCACCGCTGTGGAGTTGTCCGACTGAATTCGGATCTGCTTGCCTTCCAGCCACGGCTGGAACGCCTTTAGGGCAAGATACACTGCCCTTATCTCCAGAACATTGATCTGAAGGGAGGACTCTGGCTGAGTCCAAGTACCCTGAGCTCTGTGGTGGAGAAAGACCGCTCCCCACCCTGACAGGCTCGCGTCCGTCGTGACCACAGCCCAGGATGGGGGCAGGAAGGATTTCCCCTTCGACAGAGAAGTGGGAAGAAGCCACCACTGAAGGGAAGCCTTGGCTGCCCGAGACAGGGAGACGTTCCTGTCGAGGGACGTCGACTTCCTGTCCCATTTGCGGAGAATGTCCCATTGAAGTGGACGCAGATGAAACTGCGCAAAAGGAACTGCCTCCATTGCTGCTACCATCTTCCCTAGGAAGTGCATGAGGCGCCGCAAGGGGTGTGACTGGCCTTGAAGGAGAGATTGCACCCCTGTCTGCAGTGAACGCTGTTTGTCCAGCGGAAGTTTCACTATCGCTGAGAGAGTATGAAACTCCATGCCAAGATATGTCAGTGATTGGGTCGGTGTCAGATTTGACTTTGGAAAATTGATGATCCATCCGAAACTCTGGAGAGTCTCCAGAGCAATGCTCAGGCTGTGTTGGCATGCCACCTGAGAGGGTGCCTTGACAAGCAGATCGTCTAAGTAAGGGATCACCGAGTGTCCCTGAGAGTGCAGAACTGCTACTACTGTTGCCATGACCTTGGTGAAGACCCGTGGGGCTGTCGCCAAGCCAAAAGGCAGTGCCACGAACTGAAGGTGTTCGTCCCCTATGGCGAAACGCAGGAAGCGCTGATGCTCTGGAGCAATCGGTACGTGGAGATAAGCATCTTTGATGTCGATTGATGCTAGAAAATCTCCTTGGGACATTGAGGCGATGACGGAGCGGAGCGATTCCATCCGGAACCGCCTGGTTTTTACATGTTTGTTGAGCAGTTTTAGGTCCAGAACAGGACGGAAGGATCCGTCCTTTTTCGGCACCACGAACAAGTTGGAGTAAAAACCGTGACCCTGTTGCTGAAAAGGAACAGGGATCACCACTCCTTCTGCCTTCAGAGTGCACACCGCCTGAAGAAGAGCATCGGCTCGCTCGGGGGGCGGCGATGTTCTGAAGAACCGAGTCGGAGGACGAGAGTTGAACTCTATCCTGTAACCGTGAGACAGAATGTCTCTCACCCAACGGTCTTTTACCTGTGGCAGCCAGGCGTCGCAAAAGCGGGAAAGCCTGCCACCGACCGAGGATGCGGTTTGGGGAGGCCGAAAGTCATGAGGAGGCCGCTTTGGGAGCGGTTCCCCCGGCGGTCTTTTTAGGACGTGACTTAGACCGCCATGAATCGGAGTTCCTCTGATCCTTCTGAGGCCTTTTGGACGAGGAGAATTGAGACCTGCCCGCGGACCGAAAGGACCGAAACCTCGATTGTACCTTCCGTGGTTGAGGTCTGTTTGGTTTGGACTGGGGTAAGGATGAGTCCTTTCCCTTGGATTGTTTAATGATTTCATCCAATCGCTCACCAAACAGACGGTCGCCAGAAAATGGCAAACCGGTTAAGAACTTTTTGGAAGCAGAGTCTGCCTTCCATTCACGTAGCCACATGGCCCTGCGGACTGCCACCGAATTGGCGGATGCTACCGCCGTACGGCTCGCAGAGTCCAGGACAGCATTAATGGCGTAGGACGCAAACGCCGACGCCTGAGAGGTTAAGGACACCACTTGCGGAGCAGACGTACGTGTGACTGCATTAATCTGCGCATGACAAGCTGAGATAGCTTGGAGTGCCCATACAGCTGCGAATGCTGGAGCAAAAGACGCGCCGATAGCTTCATAGATGGATTTCAACCAGAGCTCCATCTGTCTGTCAGTGGCATCTTTGAGTGAAGCCCCATCTTCCACTGCAACTATGGATCTAGCCGCCAGTCTGGAGACTGGAGGATCCACCTTGGGACACTGAGCCCAGCCCTTGACAACGTCAGGGGGGAAGGGATAACGTGTATCCTTAAGGCGCTTGGAAAAACGCTTATCTGGACAAGCTCGGTGTTTCTGGACTGCCTCTCTGAAGTCAGAGTGATCCAGAAACGTACTCAATGTACGCTTGGGAAACCTGAAACGGAATTTCTCCTGCTGAGAAGCTGACTCCTCAATTGGAGGAGCTGGGGGAGAAATATCCAACACCTGATTGATGGTCGCTATAAGGTCATTCACTATGGCGTCACCTTCAGGTGTATCTAGGTTGAGAGCGGCATCAGGATCAGAATCCTGGTCTGCTACCTCCGCTTCATCATCCAGAGAGTCCTCCTGCTGAGACTCCGAACAGTGTGATGAAGTCGAGGGAATTTCCCAGCGAGCACGCTTAGGCGGCCTGGGACTGCGGTCCATGTCAGAGACCTCACCCTGGGACCCATGGTTCACCCCAGGAGCACTATGCAGCTCCAAATGAGGGGGGCCTGGGGTCAATGAATGAACAGTGCCCGGGGCCTGAGTTACCGGTCTGGACTGTAAGGCTTCTAGTATCCTAGCAGACCATTTATCCATACTCTCAGACAGTTTGTCAGCAAATACTGCAAACTCCGTCCCTGTCACCTGGACAGTGGTAGCAGGTGGTTCCACCTGGGCCACCAGCAGCAGAGGCTCCGGCTGAGTAAGTGCCACAGGGGCCGAGCATTGCACACAATGAGGATCGGTGGAACCTGCCGGTAGTATAGCCGCATATGAGGTACAGGTTGCAAAGTAAGCCTGTGCTTTGGCACCCTTGCTTTTTGCGGACGACATGCTGTTGTCTCCTCTGAGTACAATCCAGGAGGGTATATAGCCAAAAATCAACAGTGCGACCGTACAGTGTAAATGTATAGCATATAAGCATATATATATATGTACACTTCGGCACTCAGTGGGGCCAGCACCCAGGTGCTGCTTACCGACCGCTAAAAGCGGTTGTGTGATCACCAGATTCCCTTGCCTGGGCCTCCCAGAGCCGTGTTGTCTCTCCTCTCCAGCGTCAGAAGTGCTGACAGGAATGGCTGCCGGCGTTCTGTGGGGAGGAGGGGGCCGTGGGCGTGCCCTAGAAAGTGCGGCAATCTGATGCCCCACTGAGCTGAGTGAGGGGGGAGGAGGATACAGAGTATGCTCCAGCCCTCAGCGCTGACGTCCTGTGCAGCGTCCCGCCCTTCCCCTGACTGGCAGGCCTGGGGGCGGGAATATGCGATACTAGGCCGCAAAAGCCGGGGACTAAAGTTATAAGCGCGGCCGGCAAATAAGCGCGGCTGGCGCGGTAGTCCCCGGCGCACTAACACACCCAGCAGTGCTGCAGTGTGTATGGCACAAGCGCTCCATGCGCGGTCCCCCAGGGGGACACAGAGTACCTCACAGTAGCAGGGCCTTGTCCCTGACGATACCCGGCTCCTGTCCAGCAGATTCCCCAGGGGCTGTGGAGGGAGCACGGTCTCAGTGCCTGGAGACCGATTAGGATCCCACTTCACCCAGAGCCCATTAAGGGATGGGGAAGGAAAACAGCATGTGGCTCCTGCCTGTGTACCCGCAATGGGTACCTCAACCTTAACAGCACCGCCGACCAGAGTGGGGTGAGAAGGGAGCATGCTGGGGGCCCTGTTATGGGCCCTCTTTTCTTCCATCCGACATGGTCAGCAGCTGCTGCTGACCAAGATGTGGAGCTATGCGTGGATGTCAGCCTCCTTCGCACAAAGCATGAAAACTGAGGAGCCCGTGAGGCACGGGGGGTGTATAGGCAGAAGGGGAGGGGCTTTACACTTTTAAGTGTAATACTTTGTGTGGCCTCCGGAGGCAGAAGCTATACACCCAATTGTCTGGGTCTCCCAATGGAGCGACAAAGAAATCCTATATTAAGATAAACACTCACCAAAACATTCCCTTTTTCCCCACATTATTAAAAAAAATTCACACAGGTACGCAGTAGTCTAGCAAATCTGCTGAAGTCCCCTGAATCCATTGTAGACTACAAATGGAATCCTGAAAAACCCACAAACATACAAACTGTGATGCCAGTCACTACTTACGGGTAGTACGAATGGGAGAGTAGTCAGATAAGCCTGAGTCAGGTACCAGGAGGATATGTACTGGAGTAAACAGAGGCATAGTCAAGTCACGATCTGGGGTCAGGATTCCAGGAAGACAGGTAATAAATACAGGGAGTAAACTGAGACGTGGTCAGGTAACAGTCCGAGGTCAAAATACCAGGAGGTAGCATCAAGAACAGAGAGCGGGCAGAGGGATGTCAAACAACAGTCCAGAGTAAGGAAACAAAGATCAGAACACAAAGGTATACATGGATACCATGCAATCTTGCCACATGATTGATGAACAACCTGGAAAGTGTTTCAGCATTAGGTAACATTGATAACAGAACAAAGTGAGCTTGTTTACTAAATCTGTCAACCACCGCCCAAATAATGGTCTTCCCACCAGACACAGGTAAATCAGTAATGAAAATCATGGACAGATGGGTCAATGGGCTTTCCGGAATTTGCAATGAAGCCAATTTCCTGGCTGGCCGGCTATGACATACTTTAACACGTGTGTAATTTTCACAAAATACAATATCTATGACATCATTATGCAAGGAGGACCACCAGTAGAGTCTGGAAATAGCCTTTTGGGTAGCTGCGACCCCAGGGTGAGCACTCAACACAGAGGTGTGAAATTCCTGCAGCAGACGTAACCTCAGGTACACAGGAACAAATATCTCGGACTCTGGGGTAGTAGAAGGTGCCAAGGACTGTGTATCATAGATTTCTGCTTTCAACTCTGATGACACCATGGCAACTACAATACCCTGCGGAAGAATAGAGGATGGAGGTTCTGGAGAAGATACGGAATCCAGACTATGTAGCAAAGTGTCAGCCCCAGCACCTGGTCAGTGGAACGGGCCACAGGCGCTTGCCGCGCTCCTAGTGATCCCTGGGATCCCCCTTCTTCCTAAGAACCAGGGCCAAGCCGCTTCAGCTCCAAGCCACGGGTCCCTTGTTCTTTCATGTCCTCTCTCCCTTGTCTGCTGTTGCCTGTCCGCAGGTCTAGGCTCAACTCCCTGTGTTGTTGCTCCTCTCTACCCCTGATGGTGCCCCGCCTCCTGGGTTGCCGAACTAGTGGGCAGGAGGTCCCATACCTCCTGATGGCCGCCCCCAGCACCTCCCCTAGCCCAGTCCTGGAGGGAGGGCAGCTAACTGTGTGTTGTATGAATTGTGCTGTGCACCGGTGAATGACCCAGTCTTACCCGGGATGAATAAGACACCTCGGCTGAGGTGCAATACTCTGTAGCGACTGAAGCCTCAAGGGCGCCACATAGGCGGGCAGCAAGAAAAGGCAAAAAAAGCTGCTGGATCAGGATCAGGAAAGCAAAGTGTCAGACATTACATGTCTCACAATGCTAATGCAGATTCTCAGGGAGATCTGTCTGGCCTATAGAGCTTATAACCTATACAGCTCATTTACATATTGAGAATAATGGGTGTTTCTCTAGAATAAGACATCAGATTGCAGTTATCAAAGTATAATTTTATTTGCGTTTCTATGACCTACATTTCCATATAGATGGCTTAGGCTGGTTGATCATACTAACAGATTCCCTTTAAGAATGTTTTTGGAGAGTGGGAGGAAATGGAGAGCACCTGTATTCTGTACTGTGTGAATACAGAGATACAAATGTGCTGGACAGAGTATTTTTATATTGCGTACATAAAGTGATGTGTGTGTGATATAATAACATAACCTTTAACAAAGGCATCACTGTCGCTGTGTGAACAAAGTCCTAAAAGCAAGAAGAAACTCAATTGATCAAGCCGAAGTAATGATTGTGACACAGTAGTTTGCTGTATAAATAACAAAAAAGCTACTAACGAGTGATGAGTGAACCCGAACTGTAATGGTCGGGATCCGTATCAGATACCTATTGTCCGTGCATGGACCCCAAACACTGATTTCTCAGGGAAGTCCATGTTACTGTTCGGGTTCTGCCACCCGGATTATGATAGAAATTTAAATAAAAAGGCAAAATAAGGAATAAAGCAGGTCAGTTATACTTACCGACTTTCCCCGCAGCTGTATCACCGCTTCCGGGTCTTCTCATACTTATTCACTGCTTCCCCCGCCCTCCGACAATACTGATTTCTGTGATTGGTTGTAGTCAGACTGTGCCCCCACTCTGTGACAGCATCTGTGATTGGTTGGAATCACACACGCTTGTCTGTGTCCCTATAGTGTAAGAGATTCAAATTTGGTGCTGAAATTTATACACCAAATTCTTGCACCAAGTCTGCATCTTCTATCAAAAACGCATCAATATCGCATCAAAACCGCATAGCGTTTAGATGCATTTTTTTGCCAGAAGATTCCGATATCGTGCAGGAATTTAGTGTATACATTTCAGCACCAAATCTGCATCTCCTGGCAAAAAAAACTGCAGTTTTCTGCCAGGAGAAGCAGGTCTCATTGAACTGAATGAGTTCCCCTGAAGTGAGGTCACTGAGTTCAAGGAGGTCATCTGAGGTTAGTAAACCTAGAGTCACAGATGGGATACCGTGGGAACTTCCAGCTGTAACTGCAGATAAACTGAGTGAGATCACCACTCACAGCTAGAAGCTCAGTCAGTCAGTCTTTGACTGAAAACACGGAGGGCAGTCACGTTCTCTAATGTGCCCTTACTTAGCAGAGCCATGATTGTCGTGGGACCTCATGTTTATTATGTCAGAACTAAGTGTTTAGGATTAATAAATTGGAGAAAGAGGGTGAGTTTTAATTGTATTTTATGTCAAATAAAGGATTTTTTCAGTGTTTGTTTTTATTTCTTTGCAGTTACAATATTAGCAATGGCCGGGGGTTGTCTCAGACGCTCTCCATTACTAATCTAGGACTTAGTAGCAGCTATAAGCTGTCATTAACCCCTTATATTAGCACGATTGCCACCGCACCAGAGCGATCGAGATGAGCTAGTTTTGGGTGGCTGCAGACTGCTATTTTTAGGCTGGAGAGGTAATAACCATGGGCCTCCCGAGCCTGGGAATTCCAGCCCCCAGCTGTCAGCTTTGTCATGGCTGGATATCAAAATAGGAGGGATGCACGTTGTTTTTTTATTATTTATTTAAATAATTTTTAAAAAGCCTACATAGCAAAGATAAGAGCATGTCTGGGGTCTGCAGCCTGTTGCCTTCTGTTGCCTTCTGCTTTATCTGTACTGGGTATCACAATACTCGGTAACTATAACGGTCCTGTTTTATTCCTTATTTTCTTTCTTTTTCCTTTCTTTTTTATTATCCAGGTGGCTGAATCCCAATAGTTACATGGATTTCCCTGAGAACTCTGTTGTGGGTCCGTGCACGGATACTAGGTATCCGGAATGGACCCCAAACTTTACAGATTAGGTTCACCCATCACGAATAGTAATTATTATGATATAGTAGTTTGCTGTATAACTGAGAGTTCATCCTTTAAGTGAACTTGACAGTGATACTACCACTGCATAAAAAGAGGTTGAGACAGATAGGCATATTTCATAATTTTCTATATTGCCCTATTACAAAGCCATCTCCAGAGCTGTTGTGCTAATATACTGGTTTTGTTTATATGCAAATTATTTTGCAAGTGCACTGATGGATATATAAGTGCACTTGCAGTCTATGAATCCTCCTTGTTCGTGCTGCCCTCTACTTCTTGATTGTCAGTAGAGACTATATAACATCACCTCTGTTCTCTACTGTCAATTTTGAAGCTAGAACGGCACCAGTAGGGAGAAGCATTGGCTGCAAGTGCACTGATGGATATATAAGTGCACTTGTGTAGCGCCCCACGAGGCAGGTATTTTAACCTACTCATTGCCGGGCCGGGGGTGCAGATCCTCTGCGTCGTCACTGGGTGGCTTGGCCCGGTTCCGTTGCCCCGAGGCGTACAGGAAGGAGGATTGGAGGGTGGTAAGGAGGACGGAGGTAGTAGTCGGGGGTTTAGGAAAGTCTTTTAAGGTGATCGTGATGCCACCTGTTGTACATGGCCAGGGATGAGGGCCGCCGCTGCAGGGTCTCTCACCGGGGCAGATGTTAAATGCAGCCAGGATGGTGTCGCTCCCCACAGGAAGAGCGGGATTACCCCGGGAGGATGGCAGGGTTTGGTGGTAGTCCCCATTGGCGCTGCAGCGCAGGGCGTCGGCACCGGTAAAGGAGAAGCAGAGACAAAGGCAGCGGTTCCAGGTGTTTTTACTCACAAGTCTTTCAGACGCTGCCCGAGGTACCGTTCTCCACCACGATGGGCTCCAGCCGATCCTGGATCCGTGAAAGGTCAAGTCCGGTGTGTGTGTGCCTGTGAGCTCTCTCCTCCTTTTATGTGCTAAGTATCGGACTCCCATGGCGTGAAGCATTTGAGGGTCCCGGTGTCAGTAAAGTGTGTCCCGTTCTGTATGCTGATTTTGCGGTTCCGTTATGGGGCCAGTCCTCAACCCTGGATCCTATGTGCCATTTGCTGCAAACTCATGGTTTGGTTCGGTGATTTTCTGTAGCCAAACTCTGCGACCCTTGCAGAATTGGTAACCCTTGCAAAGTTGGTAGACAACATGAAGTATATGTGCCCTAGGAATCTGTATCCCGACAGCGATAGTCCTGTGAAAGCAGCTGCCCTGGTTCTCCCCAGCGACTGCGTTGAACGCCTTGGCCCACAGAGCTGCTGGCGGCACGTCCACTCTGCTCTGTGTCTGGAGCTGAATTCTCTGTTGTTGTTGTTATGTTGTGTGGTCTGAGCTTTTGCCCCCAGTCGCTGCCACTGACCGGTTCACTGCTCTCACTAGGTCAACCTGCTCTTCCCACTGTGCTCCTAAGTCCCCCCTGGTGGTTGCTTCTCCCTGACCCTGGGTCCCCAGTCCAGTGGATCTGGGGAGCCCCTGGTGCGGTGGCGTCCTGTAAACCCACCGCTATAGTGACCCCCTACTGTGATCAGACCCTGGCCCAGTCCCCATTGGGGAGTGCAACCCTGTGACTGTATGTTTGTGCATGTGTAAACCAGCGTCGACCTTCCTCGGACCCAGGATGAGTACTACACCCTAATGGGGGTGCAGTACCCTGTGGCGCCTGAAGCCGCAGGGGTGCCACACTTGCAGTCTATGAATCCTCCATGTTCGTGCTGCCTTATACTTCTTGATTGACAGTAGAGACTACATAACATCACCTCTGCCCTCCACTGTCAATTTAGAAGCTAGAACGGCACCAGTAGGGAGAAGCATAGGCTGCAAGTGCACGTAAAAACCACCTGTGCACTTCCAAACTTAATTTGCATATCTATGAAATGCCAATTTCAGTGCAGTGGATGGAGCTGTAGTAGGCATCTTTCTTAATGATTTACACTTTGCTATGCACACTACCAGACGTAGTGTTAATGACATACTCCCTTTAAATGAGGATTATTTTGTAATGTATCCCCACCTCCTTTGCAATAACTTATGGCCAGACACTCCTATAGAAAAATACAATATATACCTGTGACATTACTGCAGGTTATTATACAAAACCAAGTGAAACATTTATTAAATGACCAAAGCTTAAAATAACAGCAGCACAAGTTATTAGGCCGAACGTTGACCTGATAAAGGCGCCTCACAACATATGGCCCTTGTTCCTGCTATGTCTCATGGGCACGTGGAAACACCAACGAAAAAATGTGCCAGGTGAAATGTATGATTAAAATAGTAAAATCTTTATTTCATGATTTTAAATACACATACGTCATATACAAAAGCTAAAAACACAATGGTGCCTAAAAATAAAAAATTGTGGCTTTCTGGCTCAAAGGTGAAGAAAATTGAAAGAACGATGTAAAAGTTAATATTGGCTGCACATCCGGTACAATTTTGATGCGTAGTATTTATTTTAAGAAGTCCAGTTAGAAAAGTACCTTCAATAGTAAGCACATTTTACAGAGAAAACCAGTAGAGAAAAAGTTAACAAAGGACTAAGGTGGTCACCAAAACTCAACAAATTTTCCCACTCGTATCTCCAACGTTTTTCTCATTCACAACCCAATTTTGTGTTTGATTCTCCCCTACAAGCAGGTGGTGGAGCAACTTGCTCCAGCAGAACATTCCCTCATCTTATCAGATGGTATCAGATTAACTCTGCTTGTTTTAGATGCAGATTGACCTAGGTCTTTTTTCAACCTATGTAACTAGGTAATCCAAAAACGTCTAAGCCAGTCTCAAGTAGATGATGCATCATTTTGACCTCAATGAAAATCACGGAAGTAGTTATAGTGGATGAAGTGGGTATAGAAGCGTCAGTTGCACCCAAGCATTCTGAGTCTGAGTCTGAGGAGGTCCAAACATTAGAGCAAAGTTGGCTGAAACACCAATTTTGGTAGAGCCTGCTCACTATGGGTCATGCAACTGTTACTTGACAACATGCCCATAGGATAAGACATGTTAATTTTCAATGCCCGATCCTTAACTTCTGAGGGAGTCACTGATAGAGATATCTGGCAGTGGCTTACTCACTCCACTCTCCAGCATAGGCACCTTTACACATGTCAAAATATCCTATCCACTTAAAGGGAACCTGTCAAGTGGAAAACCACTATTAACCTGTAGATATGAGGTTAATCTGCAGGTTATTAGCATTCTGAATCTGCCCGGCGCCCACACTTAGAGCCCCACTGCCAGGAGGAAATTAACTTTATTCCTCCCAGCATCTTTTGTCATCCAGTTAACGGGGCACCGCTTTAGTCACCACTCAGTGTATAGTCAGCAGTGGTTGTAACTGTGCTTTGACTGAGAGTCGGCTCTTCATTAGACCAGTGCTGTCAGTCAGTGCATGGGGCGTGGTTACAGACGACGCTCACTATACACTGAGTGATAACTAAGCTGGCACCGGCACCACCTCTATGGCTGGAAGCTGAATGCTGCCAGGAGAAATAGAGTTAATTACCTCCCAGCAGCGAGGCTCTAAGTGTCGGTGCTGGGCAGGTTCTGAAGACTATTAACCTGCAGATTAACCCTATATCTGTAGGTGAATAGCATTTTTTCACATAACAGGTTCCGTCATTGGAGATGGTAACGGCGGGGGGAGGGGAGGGTAGGCGGCCCGTACTCATACATCCCAGCGGGTGACAGGGGTAAAGTGGAGCAAACAGCATAGCTGTGAGCTCCACAATGATGGCGCCGATCTCCTCCCTCTGCTGTGATCTGGACAGCCCAGGGAGCGCGTCCAGGTCACAGCAGACGCCTACTGTAACATTACTAAATGGGGTCGGATCCCAACCACTGTTCTCTATGCACAAGGGCTGCCATAAAGGAGTGAGTAACTGTCGTTACACACACAGCAAATCCAGCATGGCAGCCCCCAGTGCCTCCAGTAAAATTAGAATTAAATAAAAACTAGATAAGCAGTGATTTTAATTTTATATTAAAAATACTTGATTTCATAATCACTATTTTTAATACAAAAATAAAAAACCGCGACACCTTCCTTTAAGTAAGGTATTTACATGCAAATGACTTATCATCAAAATTACTGCAAACGAAAATCAATTCCATTCATTGTTGTTTTAGTTTTTCACAATCCACCATACGGTGCTACAGATACGGGCTTTTTATTTAGCACTCATTTTTTATGGTCTTTGCCAAAGGGGCGTTGCTTAGAGTCTAAAGTCACACGCCTCTTTGGTAAAGATCATAAAAATAAGCAGTAAATAAAAAGACTAGAATCATATGTGGATTTACTAACCGTGCAGATTTCTATATGCTGATACAAAATATTTCCTCCCATACAACAACAGTGTACGGAAATCTATTGTGGTCGTTCACCGCATACTGTAAAACCATATGTTGTTACACTTGTCAGTCACAATAGAGCACGGGACGTGATCACAGCAAAATATGTCACATATGCTCACCGGCGGCGTATCGGTATCTGCGCTCTGGAAATGAGGTGACTGCATGTAACGTACCGGAGAGGTGTTTTGACATTAGTGACAGCAAACCTGAGAAAAGGAGGCATCATATGAATCCAATTAGAAGCATTTCATACAAACTCATACCAGTGATAATTCGTAGCACAAATTAGCACATACATGGATGGAGTCATATATATAACATAGTTGGGTGAAAAGATTCAGTAAGTATCAAGCACAGCATGAAAAAATAAAAAACTGTAAAGGCACCGGCTAAATCAGATCTGATGACACCGTACACTATGACAGAGGGGCAACGCTGGATTTTGAGATTTGTAGGTTTCCTTGCATTAATGCTGCCAGCACTTAAAGGGAACTTGTCAGTTACAATATGCACCCAAAACGATGATCAGTTCTGGGTGCATATTGCTAATCCCTACCTAACTTTCCTTGTATCTAGTAGCATACATAAAGAGATCTTTAGGAAAAGTATTTCTAAAGATCTTTTATAATATGCTAATGAGGCCAGGGACTAGTCACAATGGCGTTAGCACCCTTGGCTAGTTGGCCCCCGTAGCACATTAGCACGCGTGTGGGGGTGCTAAGATGCTGATGAATGCGCAGTCACTCTCACCTCTGCTGCTACAACTAGTTTTCGGCTCAGTGCGCACAATCAGAGCGTCCCCAGACTTCTGGTCATGCGCAGTATACCAGTTTGAAGCCAGGGTGCGTACACCCAGCTTCATAGTGCGAATGACTGGAAGTCTGGGACTTCTGATCATGTGCACTGAGCCGAAATGCAGTGTTGGGTGAGGTGGCAGCAGAGAGCGATGAGAACGACCATGCCTTTGACGCTGCGCATTTATTAGCATGTTAGTATGCCCACAGGGGCATGCTAACATGCTAAGGAGGCCGACTAGCCAAGGGAACTAACACCCTTGTGACTAAGGGTGGTGTCACACACAGCGACGACGACAACGACGTCGCTGCTACGTCACCATTTTCTGTGACGTTGCAGCGACGTCCCATCGCTGTCGCTGTGTGTGGCATCCAGCAACGAGCTGGCCCCTGCTGGGAGGTCGCCGCTCGTTGCTGAATGTCCAGCTTCATTTTTTGGTCGTCACTCTCCCGCTGTGAAGCACACATCGCTGTGTGTGACAACGAGAGAGCGACAAAATGAAGCGAGCAGGAGCCGGCATCTGGCAGCTGCGGTAAGCTGTAACCACGGTAAACATCGGGTAACCAACGGAAGACCTTTCCCTGGTTACCCGATATTTACCTTCGTTACCAGCGTCCGCCCTCGCTGCCAGTGCTGGCTCCCTGCTCTCTGCACATGTAGCTGCAGTACACATCGGGTAATTAACCCGATGTATACTGTAGCTAGGAGAGCAAGGAGCCAGCGCTACACGCGGCTCCCTGCTCTCTGCACATGTAGCACAGCGACGCCCGTCGTTATGATCGCTGCTGCTTCTGCTGTGTTTGACAGCTAAGCAGCGATCATAACAGCGACTTACAAGGTCGCTGTTACGTCACAGAAAATGGTGACATAACAGCAACGTGGTTGTCGCTGTCGCTATGTGTGAACCCAGGTTTATACTGGCCTCATTAGCATATGATAAAAGATCTTTAGAAATACTTTTTCTAAAGATCTCTTTATCTATGCTGGTATATACAGGGACAGTTAGGCAGGGATTAGCAATATGCACCCAGCACTGCTCGTGGTTCCGAGTACAAATTGCGCCTGTCAGGTCACCTTTAAAGGGGTATTCCCATCTCTAAGATCCTATCCTTATATATAGTAGGTGTAATAATAATAATATTAACAAATAGCTTTAATTAGAAATGAAATGTAGTTCTGATTCACCATGTGGCTTACCTCATGTGCAGGGCATTGCAGGACCTTAGGTACTCATCATTACGACCACTCATAGTGACAGTTAGCTGTGGTCATAAGTTATAAACACTGGCAACTAACTAACTGTCACTATATGAATGGTCGTAATCATGGATACCCAAGGTCCTGCAATGCCCTGCACACAAGGTAAGAGACATTAAGAGACATAGCTATATCAGGTGAACTATACTACATTTCTAATTGGATGTATTTGCTAATATTATTACACATACTATATATTGGGATAGGATATTGGAGATGGGAATACCCCTTTAAGCCGAATTTACACCGTGTAATAACCGACAAGTGTTTTATAACTTTCTGCATAACTAGGCTGCCGATCACCTGATGAACATGAAAAACGATTGCTCAATGGGTGCAATAATCTCATGCGCCACACAAAAATCATCGTTCTCAGCAGTGTATTGCGCTGCTGAAAAAAATGGAAGCCTATGCGCGCAAAGCAATTCATTACATACATTACATATCATTGTTCAGTTTGGTTTGCCAATGAATCCGCCAATCAGTAAAAGTTTACCCAGGGCTGGCTCAAGGTTTTCATGGGCCCTGGGCGAAAGAGTCTCAGTGAGCCCCATCCACACATAGACATGCACAGATACATACACATACAGGCATACGTACGCATACTTATTTAAAGAGAAATTCACAACAACACATAAATAGACATAAATCTAGACACAGTCATATACAGTGACATACATAGATACACATCATACATGCACACACAGACACATTAGAGATATTTCTAATATTGGGAAGCCGGCAACAGCCTCATTCACATCCCCGCTTGTCTCCATCCAGCTCCTCCTGGGCATGTGTCTGTGCCACGCTGATTGATGGCCGTCACTAACAGACATGGCCATACATAGAGAACACTAACACTGCTGTATATACATCACAAGAGAGGCTGGGGACATACACATTATTGGGGGGGGGCATACATATTACTGGGGAAAGGGGTATACAGCAATGGGGGGCATACAGCTCCAGAGTGGGGCATACAGCTCTAGAGGGGGGCAGTGGCTCTGGGGTGGGGGGGACAAACAGCTCTGAGGTAGGGGTGACATGCAGCTCTGGGGGTATACAGCTCTGGGATGGAGGGTGACTTACAACTCTGGGGGGGTATACAGCACTGGGATGGGGGGACATGCAACTCTGAGGGGGTATACAGCACCGGGGTGAAGGGGACATACAACTCTGGCGGTATAGTAGTATGCAGCCCCCATATTCCTCCATATAGTGTTATGAAGCCCCCATAGTCCTCCATATAGTATTATGTAGCCCCCATGTAGTATTATGCAGCCCCCATATTGCACTATGCAGCCCCCATATGGCACTATGCAGCCCCATATGGCACTATACAGCCCCCATATGGCACTATACAGCCCCCATATGTCACTATGCAACCCCCATATGGCACTATGCAAGCCTCATATAACATTAAGCAGCCCCCATATAGCACAATGTAGACCCAGATAGCATTAGACACCCTCATGTAATATACAGTCCCCATATAGCACAATGCAGACCCAGATAGCATTAGGCACCTTCATGTAGTATACAGCCCATATATAGCACAGTGCAGACCCAGATAGCATTAGGCACCTTCATGTAGTATACAGCCCGTATATAACACAGTGCAGACCCAGATAGCATAGGCATCCTCATTAGTATACAGCCCACATATAGTAGACCCAGATAGTGTGTCACCCAGGGTTATGTGGTACTCAGTCCCGGGCTGTATAACTGGGGAAAATGTCATTTTGGTGACCGTTGCCTGGTTCCGTGCCCTGGGTGCTTTTTTTCAAAAGGGGTATACAGCCCATATATTGCACAATGCAGACCCAGATAGCATTAGGCACCCTCATGTAGTATACAGCCTGTATATAGCACAGTGCAGACCCAGATAGCATTAGGCACTTTCATGCAGTATACAGTCCGTATATAGCACAGTGCAGACCCAGATAGTGTGTCGCCCAGGGTTATGGGGTACTCAGTCCCGGGTTGTATAACTGGGGAAAATGTCACTTTGGTGACCGTTGCCTGGTTCCGTGCCCTGGGTGCTTTTTTTAAAAAGGGGTATATTTACAAGGGAATTAAATTAAAGTTTATCACGTGACGCCACTTGCAGTTTGCGGCTATGTGGATGGAACCGCCACTGCACAGTTTTCACTACTGGGGCTGGTGTTAGTGGCAGCCTGGATGTTAGGCCCTCTGCAAGCAGGGCCAGACCCCAGAGGATAGGTGAGGTAGATGGGCGTTGAAAGAAGGTAGGCCACACAAGGGGTTGCCAGTTAGCTGGAAACTGGTCCCCGAGGCCGGCTGGTCTCAACCGCAGGTCCCCTTACTCCCAGTGCCAGTTTAGTGACCTGGTGGCATCTTTCCCCCGCACCTGTCTTTGGTTGGTGGGTCCCTGTGGCTTGGAGCAGCTGGGGGTCCCCTCCTGGTAGTCTCTATGTTGGTAGCATGAACCTTGTGGGGTCGGAGTCTCTGGTCCTGGTCCTCAGTTCTCAGTGATGGTCCCCTCACTGTGCAGATTTTTATCAGTTTTTTCCTTGTTCCCACGCTGCTCCGGTCTCCTCTGCACATCCACTGCTGTCCCTCTGACCTCTCAGCAGGTGTGCAGTGTTGACGTAATCGTACTCCGCTGCTGAGCTGTCAAAGAACCAACAGACACAGTGGGAGAATGATAAGAGAGGGAGCGTCCCGCTCCATCTCATCATTCATTGCTTTCAATTGTATCGGCAACTGCGATGCCGATACAATTTAAAGTGCGATTCTCGGCGGGGGGCGGTAACAGGCCCCCCTGAGTAGCGGTGACGTGTTCTGCCACTGCGAGTGGGCCCCCCGGCAGCCCAAGGGCCCGGCATTTGACCAGGTTTGCCGATCAGCGGTCGTTGGTCTTGTGAACAGATCATTAGGCCATATTCACATGTTGAGCTTTTGATGCTGCATATTTTCTCTGTGTCAAAAACTCTGCCAAGGACATATCATTACATCTTAAATAATGACGGCGTGATCACCACCCGCTGCTGTGGTGAGCCAGCAGTGATCCCTGCACATGTTTGCTGATTTGAACAGCAGACATGTGCGACGAACAGGCGCAGGTGGATCCACAACCCACCAGCACCTGCTTGCCACTTAGATCGTGCTGTTCCCCGCACAATTTAATGGGGATCGCGCCATTCCCTGCCGCAATCAGAGGCCCCTGCGTGATCATGGGGAGCCAAAAATTGTCATGGCAGCTCAGGGTGATGTGATGATCCCTGACGCAACCATGACGTAGTTCCTGTTACAGCCAACAGTGGCTCTTAAAGGAACAGTACATTTTTGCTGATCAGTGCTGTGCAGATGTGATCAACAGAAATGCACAAGCGATCAGACTGTGGATCCATAAAGTCCCCTAGGGGGACTAGTAAAATAAATAAAACATAAGTTTTAATAAATATAAAATAAAACAAACTAAAATAAACAAAAAATTCGAATCACCCCCCCCCCTTTCACCCCATTGCAAAGTAAACAATAAAAAAAGAAAAAATATACATGTATTTAATATCACTGCGATCAGAAATGCCCAATCTATCGAAATATAAAATCAATTAATCTGAACAGTAAACGGCGTAGCAGCAAAAAAATTCCAAACGGCAAAATAACGTTTTTTGGTTGCCACAACATTGTATTAAAATGCAATAACAGGCGATCAAAACAATGCATCTACCCAATAAAGGTATAATGAAAAACATCAGCTCAAGACACAAAAAATAAAAGCCATCACTGAGCTCCAGAGTCCAAAAAATGTGAACTCTACTGGTCGAGGAAAATGGCGCCAAAAGTGCAACTCTTTTTTTGAACAAACTTCTGAGTTTCTTTTAACCCCTTAGATAAAAGTAAACCTATAGATGTTTGGTAACTACGAACTCGTACCGACCCGAGGCATCACACTGACACATCAGTTTTACCATATAGTGGAATTGTGAAATTGCACTTTTTTCACAATTTCCCCGCACTTGGATTTTTTTTTCCGTTTTCCAGAACACTATATGGTAAAACTAATGGTTTCATTCAAAAGTACAACTCATCCCACAAAAATATACGCCCTCATATGGCTATATTGACGGAAGAATAAATACATTTCGGCTCTCGGAAGAAGAGGAGGAAAAAATGAAAATGAAAAACGGATAATCACCCGGCGGTGAAGGTGTTAAAAAAGTGAGAATATTACAAAGTCATCTCATCCCACAAAATAAAACAATCCCTCATATGGCTCCGTCATCAGGAAAATAAAAATGTACAGCTCTCAAAATACTTTGTTTTGTAAAATATTTAATGCACAAAAGTAGCAAAGCATAAAAAACTGTATAAATCTGGTATCACTGTAATTATTTTGACCTGGAGAATAAAGAAGTCTTATCACTTTTACCTTAAGATGAATAGTGAAAAAAAAAATAAAAACAATTTCTGGACTGCTGTGTTTCCTTGCTTCTGTGTCAAAAAATGTGAATAAAAGTGATCAAAAAATGTTAGGTACCCAAAATTTGTACCAATAAAAAAAACAAAAAACTATGGGTTTCCATGTAAGGCTATGTGCGCACGTTGCGTACAGTCACTGCAGAATTTTCTGCAGCGATCTGAAGAGCACACGTGCGCAAATGTCCAAATGTAGAGAAAAAAAAAAAAAGCCGATTCCATGCGCTCTGCCTGCAGCTCCTGCCATAGACAGAGCAGGAGCTGCCGGCAAAGCGCACGGAAGAAGTGACATGTCACTTCTTGAACGCAGCGCTTCGGGCAGCAGCCGAAGCGCTGCGCTCTAAGACGCCACGTGCGCACGGCTCCTGCATAATCTCCATAGACTGTGCAGGGGACGCAGGACGCATGCAGTTACGCTGCGCTACAAAGAGCAGCGTAACTGCATGTATTTACGCAACGTGCGCACATAGCCTTAGGTCTGGAGCAGATGGGTACATTTCATGGTCCGAATACGGACCACAGTGCCTGGACTGACTGAGTCTCCTAGCCCAAACTGACAGTATGGTAGACACATCAAAGGTTGTAAGGTTAGGTCTGTTGACCCGCGCTCAATACGAGCATTTCAGTCAATATAGGGAGGGACTGTGAAATATGCCTCTCTGAACCTGATGAAGCTTGATCACTAAGGCCGTCCTTAAGGGGCTTAGGGTATGTGCAAATGATCAGAACCCGCTGTGTCTTGGATGTGGCGGGTCTTGGCCTGCGAGCCACAAGTCTCCTCCGCAGTAGATCGCAGCTGCTCATGTTCACGATTAGGGTTTGGGGCACTGCGGTCTCTCGCTGTGTTCTCCCTGCGGAGAATGGTTGCAACTCTGCAGCAAAAAATTGACATGCCTACTGCTCGAAAAGCCACACACGCAGTTGAAACATGCTGCATCCAAAAACTGTGAACCCTGATTATGGGCATGTACCCTAATGTTGGAAAATCTAAACCAACCATACCTGATCAAACCTTTCTCTTTATTTGGATTCACACATTGCGTTTTGACTATCTGCGGGAAAAGAAGCCTGCTCCTAGGAGTCTGGACTCAGCAATGCAGCGCTGGATGTCCCTTGGCCTGCTAAAAGGGGACAGTGGTCGGCTGCTTTCTCCCATCAATTTTTTTTCCATGGCGAGATAAGGACAGGGCTCTTTAGCGTGCCAAGCGTGCATAGGACCAGCTGCTCAAGGTGTGGTGTAGCTCCAATCGGACCAAAAAGCACAAGAGAATCATCAGAAGGCTGGTGCCCCAGGTGGTGGGTTTTCAGCTCCCATGCTGCTTGGTGAATATACTTCAATTTTATGCTCATTGCCTTCTAATGTATTGTTACCGTGGACTGGGGTTATTGAGTTGGCGGAGGCAGGCTAGGATTTGACTCCATCTTGTCAGAACAGGGAATTGCTGAGGAGCATTAGGAAGTTATTGGCACACTTTGAACTGGAAGGTGATCATTTAGGTGGGTCCCCAGTTCCTTCTTGGGTGGGAACAAGTAGCAGCTTGGGATATAAGTTAGGTGGTTTCGCCTTAGAACCGTGAGCCAATAGAGTCTTGGTTTCTCTTCAGACAGAAAAGGTGGTGATAGGATTTCTTTAGACAATCGGATAATGAAGGAGGTTATGTCTGTTTTGAAGGCCCTCTGGGTGCTCATCTTCAAAAGGAGGTTAAAGAGAATGTTTGGAAGGAAGAATATGCAGAATTTTTTCCCTTCTCCCACTGGAGAAATGTTACCTAGATAAGGGAAAAAAATATGATAATAAAGAGGAAGAAGAGGAAAAATGCCAGCGGTGCTCCTTCAAACATTCTCTAAATAGCTGCAGGCATTTACAATTTTGGCAAGTGTTAACAGGAAGAAAGCATCAGAACATGTATCTGCACTATTGGGTAGACTTATACATTTGACAGAACCGGTTGAGGTATGATGAGCAATTTAGGCAGAGGAAGGCTATATGGAGAACATAGACATCGGACTTTGGTTGACGGTTATGACCCCAGCACGGCAAGGACAGACCTTACATGGTAGGGCCAGCTCAGCTAATAAGTCTAGGCTCTCAGGGTTCTCTAGTCACCAGGGGTCATCAGGGAGCAGAGATGGCTTGTGTTGATCGGCCAAGCAACTTTGGCGTCAATTGTACCTCTAGTGGACTATCGTATGGGCCACACAAATGATTTTGTCAAAGGAACAGGAAAACCTGTTTTGGGGGCTAACTGGAAAAGGGAGTGAAGACAGGGAATTTATCCACGATGGTCCCCTATATAAGTAAGTACCCCTTTAAGAAAAAGGCAGATTTATTATGGGAGGGGTTTCAACTATTTTTTTTATCCCCACTCACATGGTCCCTTATTTTTGAAAACCTTATGTCCGCATAGCAATACAGTTGGCTGGTATCCAGAAGTTGGAGAAGGAGGTGGCTCTTATGTGGATGGCAAGGCCTTTTGAACCACCCTATTTCCTAAATTAGTGCTGTTTCTTCTGGGGAACGTCCCCAAAGAGAGATGCAGCTGCTTTCCCAATTCCATCGGATGTCTGATTTGTCCGAAGAATGGGAGAGTGAAGCGGCTGCTGATTAGATACAGGGTTCGCGTGGCATTGTCATGAGCCCTGGTAGAGCCAATGCCAACAATACTGGAATGGCGCTGGCACCGGAGGTGAGAATAGCTTTTATTATTTTATGAAGAAGGAACATGGTGATTGAGAAGGGGTTGTCCAAGTATTGGACAACTCCTATAACTATGTCGGTGTCTTTGCCTCCCTGTTGTTCGATTGCTGAAATATCTGATTTTGCGGTGTCTGTGCCTAAATTCATGGATGGCAGCAGTTGGTAGTATGCACTCAATGGCTGAATCTTTATCTCGCTTTCAGTGGGAGAATTTTTTAGTATTGGCGCATGGAGCAGAGGTGGAAGATTGCTGTTATCCTGCTGAGCTTTGGGAGTTGGTCTTCGAGCATCGGGCCACCTGATAAGGGCAGCACTGACAAAGAAAACATAGGCAGCGCATGATGCTGCTTAGTGGAAATGGGAAAGCTGGATCTTATGTGCTGCCCCCACGTCAGCAGCCGGGCTACTCGGATCCGGATCCGCAGTGGCTCGAGGGGTCTCCGGACCCGGGGGTCTTGCGGACACTCAAATAAAAAGGGGCGTAATATGTACAGGGGAATGTTGTAGATACTTCGTGACGCCACCCACGGTGTGTGGTAAGATGGAGTACCACTGCTGCTGTTGGGGAGCAGCCGGGGGCGATGGAGCGGCAGCTGGATCTTTAACCCCTCCATAGGTAGGGGTGGATGCCTCGGAGCTCAGTGTCCAGAACACGGGAGTGATGGCGGCTGGTGGTGGTGCGCCGGGCCGGACCAGAGGGTGTTGGTGTACTCACGATTAAATGATTGCACACAAGTCCACTGGTAAACCAAGGTGTCAGTGGCCGGCTGTCGCCTCCGGGTGTATACGGTTCCCACACCCGGTTGGTGTACGGGGCACGGGTACAGTGCTCCTCCTCCTCCTTGGGAGCTTGGCTCACACGGACACCCTCGGTGCCGGCTATGACCAGCCTTTCTCTCTGCCGAGGGCCTCATCTTTCACTGGCCTTCTCTGCTTCCCTGCAAGTACATCCCGGCTGTTCCACAGCCGGGACCGGGCACTGGGTAGCAACCCGCGCGGCTGCCGCGGGTGGCTTCTGATCGGCCACCGCCTCCGTTGTAGCCGGGCGGACTGATGAAACCGACGTCATCACAGTTGCAGTCGGGCGGACTGCCGGAGCCGACGTCATCACAGTTGCGGCCAGGCTCAGGGCCGGGGGTGACGTCACCCATGCTGCGGCCTGGCTCGGTGCCGGAGGGGATGTCTTCCGGACTACGGTCCGGCGCGGAGCCGGGAAGGGTGTCGCAGCGAGGTTGCAGGTAGGGCCTGAGGCCCCCATTGCTGGGTCCTCTTCTTTAGACAGGACAGGTTCCGCTGCCGTTAGTTGAAATAGCGGGCCGATCGGGGCATTGGCCGCGGACACGGGTGGCGAGGGAGACGACGTGGCGGACAGGGGCAGACCGGACCCCTCAGCCAGTACGGCCGGTTCCTGGAGAACATAGGGGCGTGGGTCACCGCTTACCCGCTCCTCCGAAGCCATCTCCATCTCGCGCGCCCAGACAGCTGCAGCCAGGCCCTTCATTTCGGTGGTCCACCGCGTCATGATGAATTGCGCCTGGACCTGGATTCTCCGACACATCTTCTCCGTTTACGCTTCAATCCAGTCGGCGGTCCCAGGAACGGGTTTCTCCACATGCTGGTTGTCGGACCCCTGAGACATTCTGCCGCTTGCTTGTCCAGGAACGGGATTTGGCAAAATCCTGGTGTCCCTGCCTCGTATCTTCTTGTGTCACATGCCGCTTTTTCTGTCCTCCCCCTTGGTTTTTCGACAGCAGTGCCTGGTCACCAGGTCAGTGGTTTGTTTTACTTGATTGGTGTAATGCAAGGGTAGTGATGTGATGATTGGACTGCAGGCCAGCAAACAAAGTATGCCAGACACAGTTTGCACTAGCTGTCATGCAAAACTGAACCCTTAAGGGCCGGAGAACTTTTCACCCGCCTTCCCGCTCCTGGAGGGGGACTTTGGCAGAGCCCTTCCCAGGTGACAATAGTGGGGTGGCTGGTGGATGGGCACACAGGCTGCAGTCATATCAAATGCACCAACACCAGCAAGGAAAGGAGTAACCACTACACAGGTATTTGGGGAGGCAAGGGAAAAAGCCAAAACCAAAGACCAGAGCGAAGAACAAACCAGCAGAAACACAACTACTAACCTTACTACCCAGGCACAACTGAAAATACTCAGCACTGACCAGAGGATGTGGCAGGTTTAAATATCCCTCTCCTGGGTCAGCTGACACTGCTGAGGTAACTTCCAGTCTCCACCCACAACCCAGAGTGGCAAAGGAGCGGGTGAGGAAGATTGACTGGAAAGAACTTCCCACCACCTTGCTGAACCAGAAGACATGTTGTCCCATATCCCCTGGCAACAGCTGACACTAAAGGACCCGGTCTCCCAAGACCCCTGCACCGCATAACCACTGGGAGCGATGGCGCCTCACCTCCCAGCAATGCCACAACCTGAAATCAGTCTCTTAGAGTGCAAAACACAGCCAGAGTGAGCACCTGCACTAGCTCCATCCCCCGGAGGCGACATCCCACTCCTCATGGCCAATGAGGGTCGATAAGTGACCCGACGGAGATCTGGACTATACCAAGGAGTGCGAGGGACTGGCTTGTGTACAGAGGTATGAGAAGGGTTAACCTACCTGACCGCCGGAGACTTGCCATGACGCCCACCACCATGCAAACCGAAAGACCTGACAATAGGTGGTTCAGCAGTCAGCTTTAAAAGCTGAGTGTTTTCTAGCTAGGATAGTATTTGGTGGTAATGGAAATGTTTTGCAGTTTTTATTTTTGTATTATTGATTATATAAGCATTTATTTTTACTTAAAAAAAAGTTTTAACATTTCTTTAATTATATCTGAGCACAACAACAAAGAAATATCAAATTTGGTAGCCCTAGGCTATAGGAGACTACAGTTGATGTATACTGGAGACCAAAATTAGAGAACAACACACAATTTCCTAAATGTTGCGGACATTGTGTCGCCCTATGTGATTATATCATCATGAGGAAACTTGCAGTATTTTAAGCTTATTTCATAATTTGAATTTATTCCAAATCACATAACAAATATGTAAATAAGATAAATGAAAAAGACACTGATCAAAATTAGAGAACACTTTCCGATACCTGCAAGTTATTGGTGTTAATCTGGCACCTGGTGCTAATTTCCTTAATTATCTGACAAACCCTATGTAACTGGCAGCCTAACTTTCCAGTTTGTACTGACTTTCCAAAAACGGTGTGCTGCTCCAAAGTGATTGAAACCCTCCGGCAGCAGGTTGTCCAGATGAAGACCAAAGGGGTGACCCTATCAGCCATAGCAAGAGAAGTTGATCATTCCAATTGTGTGATTTCAAGAATATTGCACCTTTACAACATCACAAACTCAAGTCCCCCAAGAAGGCTGGTCGATCTCGAAAGACAAATGCAAGAGAGGACAGGATAATGCAGAGAATCTCCATGGGTAATCGTTTCAATATTGTAGGAAGAATTACTTGGCAATTCAGCACTGAACAGGGTAAGGATCTGTCTCATTATACAATGTGTTAGGGCCAGATGGACGGGCAGACCCAGGAGGTGGATCCACTGGGCCGAACTCCTTGATGATGGTAAGGGGTCCGGTAGCTGGAGCACTACAGGTAGCAGAACAGTCCGTGTACAAGAGGAGAATGCAGAAGTCCCTGGGACCACGGAGTCACTGATGGTAGTCCGGGTGACGGAGCTCAGGTTCGGAGGCCAAGATGTTGTCAGGCGGAGTCCGGAACCGATGGAGCGAGCAGACGGGTCACCGCAGGGATCAGAGATGGAACGGACTGTCAGGATGGCAGATGGGCAGCGTTCGGGATTCGGCAGGACCGGGTGGCGAAGCAGGATCGGCTCTAGAAGAGAGAGAGGTGAGTATCTCACAGAAACACAAGGAGACCTGACTCCTAGCTTGGGAAACACGAAGAACAGGCCCCGCCCACTTGGACATTAAACCCCTTTATACCCTGTACCTGCGTGTTCAATTTCCTGTTAGTGGACGCTGGCCCTTTAAGAGAGGGTCAGTGACCGCGCGCGCGCCCTAATGCGCATGCGTGCGGCCCGGGTGCCAGAAGCCAGAGGAGGGAGCGGTGAGGAGGAAGCAGGAGAGCCAAGCTGGGGCTGGGTTGCCATCGGACGCCGGGAGCGGGGACCGCAGGCGATGGGGCAGGAAGGCTGTGGAGCAGGGGACCAGGAAGCCTGGCACGGGAGCGGCGGAGCGCGGCAGGGGAGCCGGTAAGCAAGGCAGGAGAGCCGGGGAGCATGGAAGAGGAGCCGGGGAGTGTGACAGGGGACCCGGGGAGCGTGACAGGGGACCCGGGGAGCGTGACAGTACCCCCCCCCACGCCCTCCTCCCCGCAACCGGGACAGGAAGGCACGGATCAAAGGGGTACCCACATTCTCCCGGGGTTCCCAGGACCTATCCTCAGGACCATACCCTGCCCAGTCCACCAGGAAGAACTGTCGGCCCCGTACAGTTTTCATGGCCACGATATCCCTTACCGCATAGATGTCGTCATCGGCAATAGGAGGAGGAGCCGAACTGGCAGCAGCGGAGAAGGGACCAAGGACAACCGGCTTGAGCAGGGAGACGTGGAAGGAGTTGGGTATCCTCATCGTGGCCGGGAGCTGCAGCTTGTAGGAGACCTCATTGATCTTGCTGAGGACTTTAAACGGCCCGATGTAGCGAGGTCCCAGCTTGTAGGATGGTAGCTTCAATCGGACGTACTTGGAAGCAAGCCAGACGAGATCTCCTGGAGAGAAACACGGAGGGTCCAGACGCCTCTTGTCTGCGTGTCTCTTCATCCGCAGGGAAGCACGTCCAAGGGACGCCTTGACAGAGTCCCAAATCGTTGCAAAGTCACGGGCTACAGCATCAGCAGCAGGGACATCCGAGGAAGAGGATACAGGCAATGGGACGGAAGGCTGAAGTCCGTAAACGACATGAAAGGGAGAGCTGGAGGAGGACTCACTGACGTGGTGGTTATGGGAGAATTCAGCAGAAGGAAGAAGCGTGGACCAGTCGTCATGATGGGCGTTGACATAGTGACGTAAGAAGGAGGTCAAGATCTGATTGACCCGTTCCACTTGGCCGTTCGACTGAGGATGGTAGGCTGAAGAAAAGTCCAGAGTCACTCCCATATGTTTGCAGAGAGCCCTCCAGAAGCGGGAGGTGAACTGAGTTCCTCTGTCGGACACAATGTGTGATGGAAAGCCATGCAAGCGGAAGATGTGTTGTATATAGGCGTCAGCGAGTTCCTGGGCAGAGGGCAGTCCAGCCATAGGGACGAAATGAGCCATTTTAGAGAACCGATCCACCACGACCCATATGACTGTGTGTCCGGAGGACAGTGGCAAGTCCGTAATAAAGTCCATCGCAATGTGTTGCCACGGGACTGAGGGTATAGGCAGAGGCAGAAGACGGCCATATGGCAGGTGTTTGGGCGTTTTGTTCCTGGCACAAGAGGAGCAGGCTGAGACAAAAGAAGCGACATCCGTCCGAAGGGATGGCCACCAGTAATGACGTACAATCGTACTCCATGTTCTCTTCTGACCAGCATGACCGGCTATTTTTGAGGCATGGCCCCAGTGTAACACTTTTTGCCTGTCAGTCTCAGAGACATAGGTCTTCCCGGGCGGTATCTGGGCCAGGGTGACAGGAGCCACCGGAATGATCTTACTAGGGCAGATGATGGGCTGGGATGTCTCCTCCTCCTGCTCCATGGGCATGAAAGACCTGGACAAGGCATCTGCGCGTACATTCTTGTCCGCGGGTCGGAAATGGAGCTGGAAATCAAATCTGGCAAAGAACAAGGACCACCTGGCTTGCCGTGGGTTCAGTCGCTGAGCAGACCGCAGGTATTCCAGGTTCTTGTGGTCCGTGTAAATAATAACGGGGTACACTG
The DNA here is from genome assembly GCF_048569485.1 of Anomaloglossus baeobatrachus. Taxonomy (NCBI): domain Eukaryota; kingdom Metazoa; phylum Chordata; class Amphibia; order Anura; family Aromobatidae; genus Anomaloglossus; species Anomaloglossus baeobatrachus. The sequence goes on from NC_134363.1 coordinate 63,837,346, forward strand.
CTCCTTCCAGAAGGTAGCGCCATTCTTCCAGAGCCAGTTTGACTGCCAATAGTTCTCGGTCACCGATGGTGTAGTTGCGTTCAGGCGCTGAGAAGCTCTTGGAGAAGAAACCGCAAGTCACCATCTTCCCGGAGGAGGACTTCTGCATGAGCACTGCTCCAGCTCCCGAGGAGGAGGCATCCACCTCCAAGGTGAACTGTCGGTGTAACTCCGGACGGTGGAGCACAGGAGAGGAGGCAAATGCCCGCTTCAGAGAGCCAAACGCGGCGTCGGCCGCAGGTGACCAGTCCTTTGGATTAGCCCCATTCTTGGTCAAGGCGGAGAGAGGAGCAGTCAGAGCAGAGAAGTGAGGGATGAACTGGCGGTAATAGTTGGCGAATCCCAGAAAGCGTTGGATTGCCTTCAGTCCAGAAGGAGGGGGCCAGTTGAGAATGGAAGAGACCTTCTTCGGATCCATCTGCAGTCCGGTATCGGAGATGACGTAACCCAGGAAGGGAAGAGAAGACTGCTCGAAGACACACTTCTCGTACTTGGCGTACAGACGATTCTCCCTCAGTCGTCGTAGTACCAGCTGCACGTTCTCTCTGTGGGTCTGGAGGTCCGGAGAAAAGACCAGGATGTCATCGAGATACACCACCACACAGATGTAAAGAAGGTCCCGGAACACGTAGTTCACCAATTCCTGAAAGACTGCTGGTGCGTTACACAGGCCGAAGGGCATCACACAGTATTCATAGTGCCCATCGCGAGTATTGAACGCGGTCTTCCATTCGTCCCCCGAGCGGATGCGGACCAGGTTGTAGGCACCCCGAAGATCCAACTTGGTGAACACACGAGCTCCTCTAAGCCGATCAAACAATTCGGGGATGAGCGGCAGAGGGTACTTGTTTTTCACGGTGATTTGGTTTAATCCCCGGTAGTCTATGCATGGACGTAGGTCACCTTCTTTCTTCTTAATGAAGAAGAAGCCTGCTCCAGCAGGAGAGGAGGATCTCCGAATGAATCCCCTTGCCAGGCTCTCTGTGATGTAAGTAGACATGGCCCTTGTTTCGGCTGGAGACAGCGGATATATCCGTCCTCGAGGTGGTGTAGTTCCCGGGAGCAGGTCGATGGCACAATCGTAAGGACGATGTGGCGGAAGTACCTCTGATTCCTTTTTGTCGAAGACATCCGCGAAGGACCAATAGGCCGAGGGCAGTCCCGGTAAGGACTCTGGAACCGGAGGTCGTCGGATGGGTTGTATGGTCTTCAGACATTTCTCGTGGCAAGAGGAGCCCCATCGGGTGATTTCACCAGTACCCCAGCTGACTGATGGTTCGTGTGTCCGTAACCAGGGAAGTCCCAGCAGGATTTGATGGGACATGTGTGGAAGGACGTAGAGAGCGATGTTCTCGGTGTGCAGGGCACCGATACGCAGTTCGACCGGCCTGGTGATCCACGAGATGGTGTCAGAGAGGGGTCTGCCATCCACAGAGGCAATAACGAGGGGTTTATCGAGTGGAGTAACAGGCACCTGGTACTTGTCCACCGTGGCCTGCTGGATGAAATTGCCTGCTGCCCCAGAATCGAGGTACGCCTCAGCCGTGAACCGCGTCTCTCCCGTTGTCACTTGCACAGTCCAGGTAACCGGGTCTGAGAGAGTCCCAGCACCTAGGGTGGCCTCTCCTACCAACCCTAGGCTTTGGAGTTTCCCGGCCTTTCTGGACAGGAGCGTAGCAGGTGTGTGCCCTCTCCGCAGTAGAAGCAGAGGCCCTTGGCGAGCCGCTCTGCTCGGCGTTGTTCAGACTGCCGCACACGGTCGATCTGCATGGGCTCGTGGACGGAGACACCAGATGCCGTTGACTGAAGTACGGCGGGCTTCTGCGGAGGAGAGGAATGCCGTACCGGACATCTCTCACGGGACACCTCTTTGGATCGCTCCTGAAAGCGAATGTCCACTCGGGTCGCTAGAGTAATCAGGGCATCCAGGGTGGATGGTACGTCACGACCAGCCAGCTCATCTTTAATTCGACCCGAGAGTCCTTCCCAGAAGGCGGCGGTTAGAGCCTCGTTGTTCCACCCGAGTTCCGATGCCAAGGTGCGAAAACGTATGGCGTATTGACCCACCGTCAGAGTCCCCTGACGTAACCGGAGAAGAGATGAGGCAGACGCGGAGGCGCGTCCGGGCTCGTCAAAGGTGCCACGAAATGCCTGCAGGAACTCCTGGATGTTCGTGGTCACAGGATCCTCCTTTTCCCACAAGGGGTTCATCCACGCCAGTGCCTCACCCTCTAGATGGGACATGATGAACGCGACCTTGGCTTGGTCGGAGGCAAACAAATGCGGCAGCTGCGTGAAATGGAGGGAGCATTGGTTTATGAATCCCCTGCAGGTCTTGGGATCTCCGGCGTACCGGGGTGGTGAGGCCAAACGAAGTCTGGAAGCATCCGAAGAGGCTGCCATGGGGGCTGGAGCCGTGGATTGTCTAGTGGAAGCCCGAGATGCTGAAGATGTAACCGACGCTTGTAGCGTGTTCAGGCGGGCGTCCACAGAAGACATGAATTGCAGCATGCGGGTCTGAGTCTCACGCTGGCGTGTGAGTTCCTCCTGCAGGGCTGCTAGTGCTTCAGCGGGATCCATGGCCTGTTCTTACTGTTAGGGCCAGATGGAGGGGCAGACCAAGGAGGTGGATCCACTGGGCCGAACTCCTTGATGATGGTAAGGGGTCCGGTAGCTGGAGCACTACAGGTAGCAGAACAGTCCGTGTACAAGAGGAGAATGCAGAAGTCCCTGGGACCACGGAGTCACTGATGGTAGTCCGGGTGACGGAGCTCAGGTTCGGAGGCCAAGATGTTGTCAGGCGGAGTCCGGAACCGATGGAGCGAGCAGACGGGTCACCGCAGGGATCAGAGATGGAACGGACTGTCAGGATGGCAGATGGGCAGCGTTCGGGGTTCGGGATTCGGCAGGACCGGGTGGCGAAGCAGGATCGGCTCTAGAAGAGAGAGAGGTGAGTATCTCACAGAAACACAAGGAGACCTGACTCCTAGCTTGGGAAACACGAAGAACAGGCCCCGCCCACTTGGACATTAAACCCCTTTATACCCTGTACCTGCGTGTTCAATTTCCTGTTAGTGGACGCTGGCCCTTTAAGAGAGGGTCAGTGACCGCGCGCGCGCCCTAATGCGCATGCGCGCGGCCCGGGTGCCATAAGCCAGAGGAGGGAGCGGTGAGGAGGAAGCAGGAGAGCCGGGCTGGGGCTGGGTTGCCATCGGACGCCGGGAGCGGGGACCGGGCTGCCTGGGGACCGCAGGCGATGGGGCAGGAAGGCTGTGGAGCAGGGGACCAGGAAGCCTGGCACGGGAGCGGCGGAGCGCGGCAGGGGAGCCGGTAAGCAAGGCAGGAGAGCCGGGGAGCATGGAAGAGGAGCCGGGGAGTGTGACAGGGGACCCGGGGAGCGTGACAGGGGACCCGGGGAGTGTGACACAATGTCACGATGTTTAAGAGCATTTGGAAAGAAAACTCATTAGTAGAAAGGATTAAAGGCTAGACTCACCTTTGGTGAGAAACATGTTTTGTGGACAGAGAAGAAGTGGTCCATAGTTCATATTAGTGATGAAAGCAAGTTTAGTTTATTTGGGTCTGATGGGAAACATTATGTTCGTCGACAAACTGGGGGAAGACTGAACTCAAAATGTGTTAGGAAGTCAGTGAAAGGTGGTGGAGGAAGGGTCATGGTTTGGGGAATGTTTTCTGCAGCAGGAGTTGGATCTCTCCTACAGCTACCTGGTAGAGTGAATGCAAGTGTGTATCAGAACCTTTTTCAACAACACGTGGTTCCTTACTTGCATTTATCACTCAATCAGCCAGCAGTTTTCATACAGGACAATGCCCCTTGTCACACAGCAAAACGGGTAAAGCAGTTCATTGAAACAGAGAACATTGACACAATGAAATGGCCGCCCAGAGTCCTGATCTAAACCTAATAGAAAACCTCTGGAAAATCATTGGTGACAAAGTTATGGACAAGAAATCCAAAACAGTGAAAGAACTGTGGAAGAAACTGGAAGAAGAGTGGACAAAATCACACCCGAGCAGTGTGAGAGACAAGTGATGTCCTGTGGCTGCAGATGTGCTGGAGTCATTCAAAGCAAAGGCCGCTACACGTCCTACTGATTGGTGACTGTTGTTACGTTCAAAAAACTTACTTATAATCTTTCTCTGTGCTACAGTCATTGCTGTTCTCTAATTATGATCACCACATTTTGGGCAAAATAAAGGTTTTATGTTGATAAATTTTGGATCTTTTGTAAATCACTGTTCTAGTGGCATGGTGCACCCCTTACAGAAAACCTTCAAATTTTCATCAATATCGATTACATTATTTCTGAAAATAGCAACTGATCATACATTTTTCTCTAAATTTGATCTCCAGCGTATGTGTATGGAGGTGGACAGGCTGTCAAATTCCCCCTAAAGACACCAATCGTATTGATTTTAATGTAAATTGTGATGTTTAATGGGGTTTGCTGGACGTAGGTTAAGATAGAGTTGATATTTGCCTGCATAATGTTGTACATTATCATGTGAGGAAGCTGTGTTCTGCCCAGCAACAGGCAGAGAACAGGGACAATTAGAGCTATGTTTGGATGTGGTGTGTGAGAGCAATGAAGAAGACAACTTTAGGAAGGAGACAAGTGTTGGGTGTGTGTGTGTCAAGAATAAGGAGCAAGTCCAGCAAGGAAAAATGTTCATTTTAAAGTTGATTTTAAGCAATAGATCTTAGAATAATAATAAATTATACAATAGGATGTGTTTAAAAAAAAAAAAAGGAGATATGAGATACAAGAGCAGATTCCACCTACATGTACTACAGTACATGTACCATAATGTGAGCAAGTAGTGCACTGGGTATTCATGGCAAAATTTAGCAGCTGCTCCCCCTAGTGTTAAAACGTTGAAAATATCAACGCTTTTTTAAATTATTTTCCATATTTAAAACCATTAAAAAATATTTTTAATTTTGAAAAATAAAGAAAGAAAACATTAATACTTTACATTTTTTTCAATTGTTAAAAAAACTCTGTCTTTTGACCAGTTCTAAACCGGGTCATTGAGCCCAGTTCCTGACCAAGAACATTTTTCTTTAAAAAAAAAAAAATATTTTTTATTTTTTTTTTTTAAGAGCTATACATTTTTTTCTTGTTTGGATACTTACACAATTTTGTTTCTTTTTTCATACATGTGGCCTCATTTTATGTCACTTTCATCTTCTTTCTCGCTCTTTTTTTGCCATTAAAAAAAGGCAATAATGGTGGAGAAATAAATCTGTTTTGCATTTTTTTTTTATAAACACACCACTACTAAAATACATTTAAAACTGTGTTATTAGAATATATTGGACACTTTTATTTACCTAAACATAAAATTAGTAGGTGTTAAAGCCTTATAATTGACTAAATTAAAAACCTTTTCACTTAAAAAAAAAGTCAATGGAAAATTTCACACAAAAAAATAGCAGTCATAATAGAATACATATCTAAACACAAATGCACAACAGGATGCAGCCGGACCCCCATGATAAACGCAGGGGAAGCACAGGTGCAAAATACTGATGAAACAACCACTTACTAACCTACCAAACATCAATACTTGTGATGAGCGGGCACCACAATCTGGTGCTCATTACTTCTAACTAGTGATGAGTGAGCACTACCATGCTGAGGTGCTCAGTACTTGTAACTAGTGATGAGCGGGCACTACCATGCTCAGGTGCTCAGTACTAGTAACTAGTGATGAGCGGGCACTACCATGCTCAGGTGCTCAGTACTCGGAACTAGTGATGAGCGGGCACTACCATGCTCAGGTGCTTAGTACTTGTAACTAGTGATGAGCGGGCACTACCATGCTCGGGTGCTCGGTACTCGGAACTAGTAATGAGCGAGCACTACCATGCTCAGGTGCTCAGTACTTGTAACTAGTGATGAGCAGGCACTACCATGCTCGGGTGCTCTGTACTAGTCACTAGTGATGAGCGAGCACTACCATGCTGAGGTGCTCAGTACTTGTAACTAGTGATGAGCGGGCACTACCATGCTCAGGTGCTCAGTACTAGTAACTAGTGATGAGCGAGCACTACCATGCTCAGGTGCTCAGTACTCGGAACTAGTGATGAGCGAGCACTACCATGCTCAGGTGCTCAGTACTCGGAACTAGTGATGAGCGAGCACTACCATGCTCAGGTGCTCAGTACTCGGAACTAGTGATGAGCGAGCACTACCATGCTCAGGTGCTCAGTACTCGGAACTAGTGATGAGCGAGCACTACCATGCTCAGGTGCTCAGTACTCGTAACTAGTGATGAGGGAGCACTACCATGCTCAGGTGCTCAGTAGTCATAACTAGTGATGAGTGGGCACTACCATGCTCAGGTGCTCTGTACTCATAACTAGTGATGAGCGGGCACTACCATGCTCGAGTGCTCTGTACTCGTAACTAGTGATGAGCGGGCACTACCATGCTCAGGTGCTCAGTACTAGTAACTAGTGATGAGCGAGCACTACCATGCTCAGGTGCTCAGTACTCGGAACTAGTGATGAGCGAGCACTACCATGCTCAGGTGCTCAGTACTCGGAACTAGTGATGAGCGAGCACTACCATGCTCAGGTGCTCAGTACTCGGAACTAGTGATGAGCGAGCACTACCATGCTCAGGTGCTCAGTACTCGTAACTAGTGATGAGGGAGCACTACCATGCTCAGGTGCTCAGTAGTCATAACTAGTGATGAGTGGGCACTACCATGCTCAGGTGCTCTGTACTCATAACTAGTGATGAGCGGGCACTACCATGCTCGGGTGCTCTGTACTCGTAACTAGTGATGAGCGGGCACTACCATGCTCGGGTGCTCTGTACTCGTAACTAGTGATGAGCGGGCACTACCATGCTCGGGTGCTCTGTACTCGTAACTAGTGATGAGTGAGCACTACCATGCTCAGGTGCTCAGGACTCGTAACTAGTGATGAGTGAGCACTACCATGCTCGGGTGCTCTGTACTCGTAACTAGTGATGTGCAAGCACTACCATGCTCGGGTGCTCTGTACTGGTAACTAGTGATGAGTGAGCACTACCATGCTCGGGTGCTCGGTACTCGTAACTAGTGATGAGCGGGCACTACCATGCTCGGGTGCTCAGTACTCGTAACTAGTGATGAGTGAGCACTACCATGCTCGGGTGCTCAGTACTTGTAACTAGTGATGAGCGGGCACTACCATGCTCGGGTGCTCAGTACTCGTAACTAGTGATGAGCGGGCACTACCATGCTCAGGTGCTCAGTACCCGTAACTAGTGATGAGCGGGCACTACCATGCTCGGGTGCTCAGTACTCATAACTAGTGATGAGCGGGCACTACCATGCTCGGGTGCTCAGTACTCGTAACTAGTGATGAGCGGGCACTACCATGCTCAGGTGCTCAGTACTCGTAACTAGTGATGAGCGGGCACTACCATGCTCAGGTGCTCAGTACTCGTAACTAGTGATGAGTGAGCACTACCATGCTCAGGAGCTCAGTACTCGTAACTAGTGATGAGTGGGCACTACCATGCTCGGGTGCTCAGTACTCGTAACTAGTGATGAGTGAGCACTACCATGCTCAGGTGCTCAGTACTCGTAACTAGTGATGAGCGGGCACTACCATGCTCAGGTGCTCAGTACTTGTAACTAGTGATGAGCGGGCACTACCATGCTCGGGTGCTCAGTACTCGTAACTAGTGATGAGCGGGCACTACCATGCTCAGGTGCTCAGTACCCGTAACTAGTGATGAGCGGGCACTACCATGCTCGGGTGCTCAGTACTCGTAACTAGTGATGAGCGGGCACTACCATGCTCGGGTGCTCAGTACTCGTAACTAGTGATGAGCGGGCACTACCATGCTCAGGTGCTCAGTACTCGTAACTAGTGATGAGCGGGCACTACCATGCTCAGGTGCTCAGTACTCGTAACTAGTGATGAGTGAGCACTACCATGCTCAGGTGCTCAGTACTTGTAACTAGTGATGAGCGGGCACTACCATGCTCGGGTGCTCAGTACTCGTAACTAGTGATGAGCGGGCACTACCATGCTCAGGTGCTCAGTACCCGTAACTAGTGATGAGCGGGCACTACCATGCTTGGGTGCTCAGTACTCGTAACTAGTGATGAGCGGGCACTACCATGCTCGGGTGCTCAGTACTCGTAACTAGTGATGAGCGGGCACTACCATGCTCAGGTGCTCAGTACTCGTAACTAGTGATGAGCGGGCACTACCATGCTCAGGTGCTCAGTACTCGTAACTAGTGATGAGTGAGCACTACCATGCTCAGGTGCTCAGTACTTGTAACTAGTGATGAGCGGGCAATACCATGCTCGGGTGCTCAGTACTCGTAACTAGTGATGAGCGGGCACTACCATGCTCAGGTGCTCAGTACTCGTAACTAGTGATGAGCGGGCACTACCATGCTCAGGTGCTCAGTACTTGTAACTAGTGATGAGCGGGCACTACCATGCTCGGGTGCTCAGTACTCGTAACTAGTGATGAGCGGGCACTACCATGCTCAGGTGCTCAGTACTCGTAACTAGTGATGAGCGGGCACTACCATGCTCAGGTGCTCAGTACTTGTAACTAGTGATGAGTGAGCACTACCATGCTCGGGTGCTCGGTACTCGTAACTAGTGATGAGTGAGCACTACCATGCTCGGGTGCTCGGTACTCGTAACTAGTGATGAGTGAGCACTACCATGCTCAGGTGCTCAGTACTTGTAACTAGTGATGAGTGAGCACTACCATGCTCGGGTGCTCGGTACTCGTAACTAGTGATGAGTGAGCACTACCATGCTCGGGTGCTCAGTACTCATAACTAGTGATGAGCGAGCACTACTACGAGTAGCTGGATGCTCAGATGGGCGCATCTCAAGTACCCAAATATATGAAAGTCAAGGGGAAACTTGAGAATTTTTCCAAAACTTGAGTTCTCCATTGACTTTCATTATACTCGGTTACACAAGTCATATGCATTCGCCCATCCAACTGCTAGTTACCAGTATCGAGCACCTGAGCATGGCAGTGCTCACTCATCATTAAACATTATATACATCTTTTTTGAACGTTATTTGCATTGTGCAGACTGGGTCCTTCAGCGGTGGCTGTTTGACCAGATGGGCAATCTTCCCTGGTTTCTTCATCCAAGACAAGTCATAGTAAACATTGGTTAACTTGACAAAAGACAGATTAGCTCATACTGTCTTTACAGTGTTGGCTGGGAGCCCTGAAACAGATTCCATAACGTCCTTAAGACCCCCTTCAAACGTTTTGCAGGGTCCGTTGTGAAGTTCATGGACCATCCGTGTGTCAGTGTGTGTGTCATCAGTGTGCTGTCTGTGTGTTACCTGTGTGACATCCATATAGCATAGGGACAGCATGAACTTCTATTCTTACCTGTCTACAGCTTGCTTCCGGGTTTGCATGTCAGTGCAGTGAATATTCATGAGGCATAATCAGCAGGGCCTGGAAGCAAAAGCAGCGCCAGAGACAGTTAAGTATAAAAATCCATTTCATTTCAGTGATGTGTCCTCCGGTATGTGTCACACTGATATCACATGGATCACATTAGTGTGTGGAACGTGTAACATCCGTGCTGCATGCCAAAAACAGACATGTTGCCGTGTGGAGTACACGGACACGTGTGTGCTCCATACGGACACACAGTGCATGTCAAAACACAGATGTTTGAACAAGCTCATTGAATTTAATGGGTCTACATGTGTCTGTAGCGCCCCTGAGACCCTCAGGGCACTACAGGGAACTGCATCCTCTTGGGGATGCAGGACCTACCCCCTGAGACCTGGAGTACCAGTGCCGATTACACCAAAACACGACCAAAATCCTAGTTCTCCACTCCACACTGGGCATAGAGGGTTAACCATGTAAGGGGATGGTCGCCATGGGAACGAGTTGCTGGGTATAGCCAGCCTGGTGGGAGGGGTCAGTCAGTCTGTAGTGAGGAGAGAGTTAAGTAACACACGGGAGAGGTGTGCGGACGTGCCTGAGCTGTGTCCGTGTAACGGTGACCTCGGGGGCACAGGAGAGAGGTCGCCAGGACGGGTACCGGAGATACCGCTGGGACCGGAGCACGAACGGGGCACAGTGCCCTAGGTCAAGTGCAAGTTTTAGACTGTTTGGCAAATACCTGCCCGGTGAGGACACCTTCACAGACTTCACCGAACCAAATAATCCGGGGGCATCAGCAGTAAACTAGGATTGGGGTTCGGACACTTACCTTCCCACAGGATCCTCACTGCCCGCCGTATGGAGAAGGAGACTGTACCCCAAAAGAGACAGTCAGGGCTCCCAAACTCTCCACGCTTTGGGGACCAAATCAACTCAGAGTGCCGGGGACAGAGCAACCTGGGTCACTACATTGGTACTGGTCCTCCAAGGGACCTGAACCAGCAACCCCTGGGTCCACAGTCCGTAGAGACTATTAAAGACAACCTGGTGTGGTCTCCGTTATTGCCCCTGTTACATCTCCCAGGCACAGCCCTACCTGCGGAGAGCCTAGCATCACAGCTGCCACTACTATCAGCCCTGGGAGTAAGTATTCAGCAGTGGCGGTTCTCCTCCATTCTTAACCGCAACCCGCAGGTGGCGTCACATAACAAAAACTCTTATCTCCCCTGTAAATACCCCAGCAACCAGAGTGACATTCCCAATTGTTACTGCCGGGGACCGAGTACCCCCTTCTCTGTGCGCTACATGTCCATGTCTCCGGTAAGTGTGGAAACGGATACCACACATACTGGAGACACGAATGTGTGAAGGGGGGGCCTAACATTGATGAGCTTATGGATTGTGTTGGATTTCCACAATTTGGGTTTAAGTCCCTCTAGTTGATATTCCCTCACAAACCAGATAGCTCATAAACACAGGTTCTCAATGGCCTTGAGATCAGGGCAGTTTCCTGACCAAGGAACCAAAATTTCAATGAGCCATTTAGTTATCCCTTTTGACTTGTGACATCATGCTGGAAAAAGCAGTACTCATCAAAAACTGGCTCCTCGATCATTGGGAGCAGTTGCTCTTGCAGTAGGTTTAGATCCCATTCTTTATTTACGCCAGTGTCTATTCATGGCAACATTATGAATGAGCCCTCACCACCACCACTCTTGATGATAAGCAACCTGACACATAAATGGTCTCAGGATGCTTAACTGTTGGCATTACACAGAACTCACCTTTTCTTCTCCCGACAATCGTTCTTACTCTGCCATTCAATTCCTACTTCCTACAGATATTCGGGGAAACAGGACTGGGGAAAAGTTTTTTTTTCTAATAAAGTCCCATAGACTGTTTGGAACACCTGGAAGAATCATTACCCCTTAGACTCACTGACAAAGGCCTCTCACCCAGTCAACCAAATTTTCTATTTTGTACTGATGTGGAGAAAAAACACTGAATCACATGTCTGCAGCTGGAAGTTCTAGTTTGGCTTTATGTCTAAAGTCATGTGGCAAGGCTCTTTAAAGAGTGGATATTGATTTATAGGATTAATACTTACATTAGGTTCCCCCAGAAACCCTGTTCTCTTTTTCAGTGAGGAGATTATTTGTAGAGATGAGCAAATTGATTTCCAATACTCTGGTCCAGCGGCTACGTCAGTATTCTGTGGTTGCTAGATGAGAACCCTGTGAACCGTCTCCTACCTCTTAGTCCTTGGCGGCTCTTGATTAGTAGACCTGATTCAACGTGATGTGTGTCATGCCACAATGATGGTATTGAGCCAAACTACAAATCAGGAGAAGCGCTGTTGATTCGAGCAAGTAGAACTCCCATTCGGCAGTCACAGAATACAGACATGGCCACTGAACTAGGGTCCTGTAAATTAATTCACTCATCTCTAAAAAGGATAGGCAACAACAAAAAATGCTTTTTCTTATGACCTTTCCCTCATCTCCTTAGGTGGCTCCTCTGTTCACTTTCTGGCTTATATTCATGGGCCCATTCTGAGATCTAATCCCATTTCTTCTCCACTCTATTCCTCCCTACCACTTATTCATCGATTTACCTTTTGTGATCTAGTTGTATAATTTTGCAAGTACCGTATTTTCTGGATTATAAGACGCGCTTTTTCCTCCCTAAAACTGGGGTAAAATGGGGTAAAATGGTGTAAAATGAGGGTAAAATGGGGGTGCGTCTTATAATCTAGATATGGTGATGGAGCAGGGTCGATGATACTGAGGGCTTGGAGGAGGAGGTGTCACTGCAGTGGAGCAGCTCAGGAGGGTCACAGGACGGTGGGTCGGTAATGTGGCAGGTGCCATTGATCTGACAGCGGGGCTGCGGGCTCCATTGAATCGCCGGGGTTGATGTGATAGACTTCAAGAAAATGGCTGCGGAGGAACCACGTACGCAGATTGACACGATGGACTTTAAGAGAAAAGCCACGGAATCCTATCTGTGCAAACGCCACCTCCATGCCCATTTTCTTTAAGTTAATCTCGTCAACCGCGGGCAATTCAATGGAGCTCACAGTCCACCGGCAGATCAATGGTGCCTGCCGCTGCGACACCCCAAGCCCGCAGTATCACAGACCCTCCTGAGCCGCAACACCCCCTCCACCGAGCCCGCAACATCACCGACCTCTCCTCCTGTGACCTTCTTGATCCACTCCACCACGTCGCTCTCCTCGATGAGATATTATAAGATGCACTTAAATTATAAGACGGACCCTCATTTTAGAATTCAAAATTATTTTTTCCTATTTTCCTCCTCTAAATTTGGGGCCCGTCTTATAATCTGGTGCGTCTTATAAAATGGACAGTAGGTTATTTGGATGCAATGACGCAATAAAGGAAACTCAGTGATGGCTCAACGACAGGTATTTATTTACACAAATGAAGGAGTGGCAGTGGTAAGGTATGATCAGGGAACAGCATAAATGACTATTACAAGACAAGTTATATTACAGTAGAGGAATTAGCAACACAGTTATTCTGAATACAACCACAATATTGTCTACTCTATAATATGACTATCACTATACAACGGTGACTATCAACATTATCGTAAACTAAATCCCTCTATCAGGGAAACATCAGAGTCACTCTACTCGTCACTGTCATTCTTTATCTAAATGAGACTAAATGGCACACATTCCCTAATGGGGTATGAGACAATACCCGATCGGCCGCAAGTCCAAGTTGTTAGGTATACTCCCACACTAAATCGGCTGGCTGACTGTGTTCTCGGAAACGTGGCCTCAGTCCCCATTCAATACCATATCTCTGCACAGGAGGCAAGAACTCGGCTCACTCGGATCTTCTTCAGAAAATGATGTTCAGTCTTCAACTGGTGCTGGTCAGAGACTTCTACTGGTGCAGGACACGGGCTTTTATTGGTGTAGATCACAGTCTTTTAGTCGTTAAACTATACATCAAGCCCGCTCTGGGAACTGACTGCTCCCTGGCCCTTCTGCTGCAATGGTGGCTGTAAGCCCTCTTTTATCCAGCACAACCCTCCTGATGAAGGTTCTGGTGCCAACTTCTTAGTGGTACAGTATTTCTACTATATTGTGCAGCATACGCTTACAAGCTAAAGAGAAACAATATTTTGAACTTTTGACTTTCAGGCTCCATATCTCAGTTTTGAGCTTGAGACTGCCTTCATTTTATAGGCAATCATCTTGGCTATCTCATACATTTGACTTCAAACTATTACGCATATGATTAGTTGTGCAGATTCTTGTCAGGTCACTGCATTCATGTATACTACAAATTACAACCTGTTCTCACATTCCCTAATTGCTCAGTGTGTTATTAGATTGATTCCCAAGTGAAAGGTCACTGGTTCAAATCAAGGAGCAGCCATTAAGATTTCCCAAGAAAAGAGACACAGCATCGCCTGGCTCATCGATAGCGGTCTCTCTGGCAAGAAAAATTTCAAACTGCATCATGTGAGTATAATGACATTTGGAAAAATATGAAATGAAGTCCATCCAATCAAAAGTCAAGAGGTGGATATCCAGGCAAAATATTGGAGTCAGCAAGTCGGCTCATCACAAGGTCTATCAGTGTCACAGGGTATGTAATTATGGGACAGGCCCCTAGGCTGGTCCTCAGACTACAGTCCCTACCTCGTCTCTTATCTTGGAGGTAGGTTTGATGGTAACCAGGTCCAAGCCCCCAGTGTGACCCTAATTCTTGTCCAAGCCCTGATATTACTCCTCCTCTCCCACAACCTCAGGGAGGGCCGGAAAACACAAAGACAAAACCCCACAAAACGACACGGACAAGGGAGAACTGAACCTCATACACATAGCACTCAAAACACACAGGATAGATAATATGCGTACTGAGAAACAATGGAAAAAAGGGTGAAGTAACGCACAACAGGGAGCGCTCACATCACTCAGAAGCTGAACATGGATCACCATAATCAGGAAAATCACCAAGACCGGGATCGCTGGAGCTAAAGCTGAAGCTATCATCAGCACAAACAGGAAGGAATCCGTGCTTTAAATAGGGAGGAGACAGCTGCACCAGGCAATTACTAACCTGAGCTCTTAGGTCCTGCTCACCAGTCTGCAGGAATTAACTCCTGCAGAGCTGAAGACCAATGAGCCAGCCGACGCCTGGCTCTGGCTGAACAATCAAGAAGCCTCAGGTTGCTTGTCAGACTCTCTGGTGTGAACAGAGTCTGACCACATCATGTCAGCAGGTGTGTGCAAAGCCGAACATCGCATGACAATCAGTTCTGGTGTTAAAACCGCATGTCTTCTATTTTTTGTTCCTTATTTAATTATGGATTAAAATCTCAAGTATTTTAGAAGTGCTGGACCTTGTTTTTTTCTTTCTCATAAATAGCATCTTTAGTAAATCCTCCGTCTCCCCATACATCCACGTGCAGCCTTCTGTCTGGGCTTCTATGCAGCTTCTCATTGACACAAAAACTGTATCATTATGAATGAATTCCTTAATACCTTTAACCCCTTCCTGGCGTGTGACATGTATGTACGTCATATGTGGGCACGCACATGGCAGACGCCGCCAGTGGTAACAACATAGACCAGAGTGAGCTCTGATGGCTGCTCGTAACTCTTCAACTGTCATGGCCAATCACTAACAATGCTATTTGGGGTGTGAGATCGCAAAGGATGATCCCTCAGCAATCAGCAAGATATACATCATTCCTTTGATAGGTAATATTTGTTTTTTGGGGGGGAATAACGCTTTGTGTACTTCTGTCAGCAGGTTTTTGACACCTAATTTGAGTGCAGTATAATGTAAGGGCTAAAGCTCTGATTCCAGCGATGTGTCACTTACTGGACTGCTTGCTGTAGTTTTGACAAAAACACTGTTTTATCAGCAGGAGATTATCACTAGAGGACTAGTAAACCTTGTGTAATCTTATCCTCCATTTTGATGAGCTCTGTATCACCCGCATCCACCAATGATTGGCAGTTTTTTGTATACACTGTGCATAGGCAGAAATCTGACAATCAGGGGTATGGGTGGGGTTATACAGAGCTCAGCATTCAGACAGCTGGTAAATCTGCAGCAGATAAAACAGGGATTTTATCAAAATTACAACAAACAGTCCAGTAAGTGACACATCGCTGGAATCAGAGTATCAGCCCCTACATCATGCTGCTCTCAGATGGTGACAGATTTTTTTAAAGTCTTTTTTAGCTTTCAGCACCAAAATATATGCTCTGAATTCATTTCCTACTTGTGGTAATTAATTGTTTGGATTATAAAACTTCTAGCAAAAAAAATATTTTTAAAACTAAGTAAAAAGTTGAATCCAATGCTATATTGTAGAACTAATCTTATCACATTAATGAATCAGACAGAATTAACACCTTATTGCTGTGATATCGCCATGATTTCATGGTGAGGTAGTGTGATACATTTATTGATGCCAATTATGTTTAGAAGAAAACAATCACGTCCGCGATTTCCCATAAGTTCTCTACAAACTGAATCACTCAGTTAATGATTGAATATTTGTCACTGCCAGATCTACAGGGTTGGATGTACTTAATAATATAAGTATATTGAGCAATGCCTATTAGTTTGCAGATTTTCTGGAGGTGCTTTTCCCGGAACGTGATGTCTTCACTGAAGATTTTAATTGAAAATGACAAAGCATTATTGTGGATGAGGTTATCAGTGTGAAAATGGATCTTACAGAGAAGCTTTCATCAGGATTTTATACTACAAACATAAAAGATAATCTGCCACTTAATCTGAGAGCAGCATAATGCAGGGGCAGAGATCCTGATTCCAGCCATCTGTCACTTACTGGGCTGCTTGCTGTATTTTTTTTATAAAATCACTGTTTTATCAGCAGGAGGTTATCAATACCTGACTAGTAAATCTGCTGCCAGTTAGTCCTTTATATTTATGAGCTCTGTGTAAATCGGCACCCACCACTGATTGGCAGCTTTCTGCCAATGTATAGTGAAAACAGAAGGTGCCAGTCAGTGGTGTGGGCGGGGCTATTCCGAGCTCTGCTAGATCTGCAGTAGATAAAAGTGATTTGATCAAAACTGCAGTAAACAGACTAGTAGATGATATGTCATCCTGTTGCTCTCACATGCAGCTATTTTTATCCAAACTGCAGCAAGTGTGGCACCCCTGAGGCTTCAGTCGCCACAGAAGTACTGCACCTCAGCCAGAGGTGTGGTATCCCATTCCCCGGTAAGGAGGAGACCACAGGTCGTTGCACACAAACACAGACACTCTTAATTTAGTAACACTCCATTAGGCCGTGGTTAGGGCAAGTTGCAAACTAAGATGTCGCCTTAGGAAAAAGCACAGCCCGAAGCTAGTCTGGAGGAGGAGCTTAGCTAGTTTGAACAGCCAGTAGAAGGTGAGTCATTCAGTAAGAGGACACGGAGGAGAGAGGTCCTGGGGTCTGGAGCTGGGGCAGCTTGTCCCAGGATCAGGACAGAAGGAGTCTTAGAGCCGCGAGAAGTGCGTCATACACCCGTGGGTTCTTATTCACAGCCGATATCCCGATGTGGAGGGACTTGGCTGCAAAGGAGACCGGCCCCTCAACTAGTGGAGAACAACAAGGCTCAGCTAGCAAACGGGAGGCTGAAATTACCGCAAGTACCGAAGCCACCACCGCACATACTGTAAACCGCTGAAAAGGTGACCACATAGGACCAAGGGACAAGGCAGGCTAGCCACCCATCAAAAGGATTCACGGACACTAGATCAGGGCACAGTGTGTGAGGCGGGAGAGGACAGCGCAGGAAGACGACCAGGGAAGGAACATTGAAGGGTGCATCGGGTTGTGCCTCCGAACTATCTGGAGATTGGCAGGGGCCCATCACAGCAGGACCCAGCACTCCGAGGGCAGCACTTGACCGGTCGTGATAGCCTGGAACTCTTAACTGTGAGTAAAGATCTTGTGACTGCATTCCTGTGTTGCCCAGTTATTGCCGGTGCCTCCGACTCTGCACCCCGCCATTGCATCTCGACACCATAGACTCTGTCCCCATCAACAGCCCTGGGGTTCAGCTCTACCTGTGGAGAGCTAAATCAACACAGGTGCATCACCACCAACCCCAGGGGAACCGACTAGCAGTGGCAGCACCCATCTTGCCGCATGCCACAGGTGGCGTCACGAATCATCCCATGTAAATATTCTCACCACCTACTGTAGCTTTAAACGACACCGCCAGGGTCACGGAGCCGGGCCTAACCGCCGTGACATCCTCCCTAAGAACATAACTGGCCCGGTAACGAGTGCCCCATGGCCCTGGTGGGCGTGTCACAAGCACCCCAGTAAGATAATCAGGCTCCCTGCCCTTAAAGCATTCTTCCCTCAAAGCCCTGGTGACAGGTACCCTTTAATTTTGCAGGGAAATAGCTGTTCCACGGCAAAACTGTACAGTCATTGAGGTCGACTGCCCAATCTTGCAGGAGAATCAGCTATTTCCCAACAAAACTAAGTGTACGAGAGCAGTGACAAATCCACATCGGCAAAGGGCTGCTCTGATTTCCATCTTTACCGTGCTGTGAATGCAGCCTAAAAAATATTTAATAGATTTACAAATTCTCAGTCATTTTTAGTTACCGTAACTCATTTTGCCACCAGCAATAACCAGTGCATCACAGAGGTTTGAAGGCAAGTAGTGCAAAATTTTGAAGGAAACCCACTTGCAACAATGAGTTTTATCCAAAAATATGAGAAATTAGGTAAAAAAAATGCCCCAGTGGGAGTCCTCATTTTTTAAAGACTATAAAGTAGTATTTAACATGACGAGTAGTGTGTATTGATGTACTGTCATCCCCAACAACTAGCAAGCTTTGTAATGTAAATACCCAAAAAGTTCCCTAACCTAAACCAACCAGTTTCCCCTTTGTTCCAATTTGTACAGTAGAGTATCGTCAGTTGAACCCACTGGTGAGACCAGTTGGCCAACCTATGTGTGTTTTGATGTCTTTATAATATTTGATGGCATCAAAGGGGAAAAGGAATTATTCAAACACCCAGTTGTCAATTTATTCATACACTTCCATGAGCAGTGACACAAGAACCACACAAAGTACAGCTCTAAAAACAGAAGCTGCATTATGAAAAATTCAATTATTTTCGAAAATAAGACTTTTCAGCTGTATTTGTTTCTCTTTAGTCTGCAGAATGATTTAACTAAGACCCATCAGTGAGCTAGTTCTGAAGGGGAGTTTGTATCACATTTATGATGCACCCACAGGGTCGGGTGCTACTCGTTACCGGTTCTTCTCCTGGGTCACCGCGGTGGCCTTGCCCGGTTCCTTGACCCCGGCAGTGTCAATAAAGAAGGGGATGGGGATGATGGGAGTAGTTGTTTGTGACAACACCTGTGGTGTGTGGCCAATAGTAGCCGCCGCTGTAGGAAGTCTCTCTTCTGGATCAGATGATAACGCAGCTCAGATGGTACAGCTCTCCATGGGCAGAGCTCGGGCCCCAGGGAGGATGATGGAGGTAGTAGTCACCTATGGCGGAAGGGCGCGAGGTTGCGAGCACCAGCAGTGATGGGACGACACAGAGGGTGCAGTTTAAATTCTTTCCTCACTGAAAACACACTGCCGTTGCAGTGTCAGGCTACGCTGTGATGGACTTTAGCCGATCCCGGATACTTCGGAGGTCGAGGCCGGTGTTTCCTTCTGTGCGTCACCTTTTAACGGTTTCCCTCCACTCCAGCTCCTGTGCTGTGGAGTGGGTCATGGGTGCCTTAAGCACTCCCCGCGAACCCTGGGATCCCCCTTCTTTCTTAGGAACCCGGGTTGAGCCTCCAGCTCCAGACCATGGGCCCCGAACTATCTGTGCCTTTGCTTGCTTGTCTCTTCCTGAGTCCTTCCTGACGCTTGCTGCGCCCGGAGCTCTCTTCTGACTGACTTGAGTGTGGGATTGCTCCTCACTTCCCCTGTTGGTGCCCCACCTCCCAGGTTGCTGAACTAATGGGCAACAGGTCCCATTCCTCATGATGGCCACCCCAGCACCTATCCTAGCCCGGTCCTAGTGGAAGAGCTCTCGTGTTTATGTGTTGGATGAGTGTGTTAGTGATGGTTAAAGGTGACGACCTCCCCCGTATCCGACATGAATACTGCACCTTGGGTGAGGCGCAGTACCCTGTGGCACCTGAAGCTGCAGGGGCGCCACATTTATCTTTAGGCGTTTTTATAGCAGGTTCTCCAAGGCCAGACAATATTGGTGGAGATGAGGCGGGATGAGGATTTGTGCCCAGACGGACACAGAGGTGTACAACACTCTTCCACCACTTCTGAATCATCAAGACCGGCGTGAACAACACCGAATTAAGAAATCAGGCCCAATGTGTTTACATTTGGACACTGCGCAAGCTATATCAGCTGATGGGGTGTTATATGGGGGCCTCTCAACTTTCCTCCAATATTATGTCGGGGGAGACACGGATCCTATATTTTCTATGGAGATAAGCAGCTTTTATAGTAGTGTAGGATCTCTTAAATAAAGAACACAGAAATGCTCTGCTGGGCTGAGCATTCCTGGGTATGGGGGAGTCAGGAGAAACAGCTGTTAGCTGAACGATCTAATTGTATATTGGGCGCTTAAAGGGAATGTTTTATTAATTCATCATAAAATGACAATGTTTACACGTTTGAAATTTTTTGGAGGGCTATGTGAGGGTCATCATACTATTTCAGGAGGCATCATACTATTTGGAGTGCTCTGTGGGGGCCATCATGCTACTTGGAGGGCCATCATATTATTTGGAGGGCTATGTAGGGGGCCAACATACTATTTGGAGTGCTATGTGGGGGCCATCATGCTACTGGGAGGGCCATCATATTATTTGGAGGGCTATGTAGGGGGCCAACATACTATTTGGAGGGCTATGTGGGGGCCATCATGCCACTTGGAAGGCCATCATATTATTTGGAGAGCTATGTAGGGGGCCAACATACTATTTGGAGGGCTATGTGGGGGCCATCATGCTGCTTGGAAGGCCATCATACTATTTGGAGGGCTATGTAGGGGGCCAATATACTATTTGGAGGGCTATGTGGGGGCCTTCACACAATTTGGACTGGTATGTGGTGGCAGTTATACTATTAACGGAGGCATCATACTATTTGGAGGGCTATGTGAGGGTCATCATACTATGTCAAGAGGCCTCATACTATTTGGAGTGCTATGTGGGGGCCATCGTGCTACTTTTAAGGCCATCATACTATTTGGAGGGCTATGTAGAGGCCAACATACTATTTAGAAGGCTATGTAAGGATCATCATACTATTCCAGAAAGCATCATACTATTCGGAGTGCTGTGTGAGGGTCATCATACTATTTGGAGGGCTATGTGGGGGACTTCATACTATTTGGAGGAATATATAGAGGGCATTTATATTGTTTTTAGGGCTGTGTGGTGGGCATTATACTGATTTGAAAGGCTACTCAGGGCCGTTGTAATGTGTGCAGGTAATTATATTGTATGGAGGCTTGCGGGGCCACTATACTGTATAGAGGCCTGTGTGTGGATCTTCATATTGTGTAGAGGGCTATGTCTGGGTCATCGTACTATGTGTGGGGGACTATGCGGCCCATCAAACTGTGTTGGGGTCACTTTGCGGGGTATTATACTTTGTGGGGCAGACAGAAGGGTCATCATACTATGTGTGTGGAGGAATTCACTCTGAAAATATATAAACTGTATTTTGGGGGGGGCACATATGTTGGCATCATACTTTATGGGAGCCATGAAAAGGGTATCCTGCTGTGTGAGGCTTCAATGGGGTAATATTACCTTGTAAAGGCAGCAAAATTGTGGGATATGCTCTTCTGTGACCCCGTTGAATATTTTTTTTTGGGGGGGGGGGGGAGTGGGGTGCAAATAGGACTTTTGCTATGGGGCTCCATAATTTCTATGGTCGGAAGTAATTGTTTAACCTTTCGCAGCTTATTTAGTATAGTAATTCTACCTACTGACGTAAAATCACAATGATTGGGGCCAAGTGATAATCTCTGCTCCGCAGCTATGCCTACTGTTCATAAGAAAGTTCGGATACTCTGAAATCAGAGTGAGAAGTTTGTGAGTTACTACATAGCCTGGCTCACAAATATCTCAGAAATACCTTGCAGGAGCAGGGGGCACTGGATGGCGCTGATGGCTAATCCCTGCTCACCTCTCTTCGGAGGGTGGGTTCTCTCGCCCCTCCACTTGTTAGAGGGCTGGCCACAAGGAGGAGGGGGATTAATACTTTGTCTGCTCTTCATCCAAACACTTGATAGCAGAATTCCAGACTGAAAGGCGACTACATAAAAAAGACTTGCATGTGGTGAGTAATAAGAACTGAGGGTGCGGATACTTTCTGGGAAGCTCCATTCTAAGAATGGGACGTTCTCTTCTCAATTCCCCATCTCTTGCTATGTTCAGATTCTTTGTTTTATTTATCAGTTATTGTAAAGTTTGTGTTGGATTTGTTGGTTATGTTTTTTCTTTCTGTGCTTATTGTTTTTGACCTTTTTTTGCTATTACAATGCATCTGATAGGACAAATGATGGTGAGGTCAAAGTTACTCGAAATGTTCCTCTAATATTCAAAGATAACCGACTTGTTAGACGATAAAGAGGTTTTTCCAAGATTGTAATTTATCCATTGCATAGGGTCTATCTTACTGACTGCTGTTGGTCTGACTATTGGGACCCCCAGTGATCCCAGCAAGTGGAGGATGAGAATGTGCACCTCCACTTTATTGATCGTCTAAAGGACATTCGTAAAAAAATCTGAGCTCCGCTTCATTCAGACCCTGTAGAGCCGCAATCTCAGGATTTCTGAGGGAACCATTACTCGGAATTCCAGCGATCAATAAATTATCCCCTATTCTGTGGAAAGGCGATAACATACTACATTGTGAAAACCTCTTTAACTTGGTTCTGTTGATACAACATACTTGCAGTCATAGTTCTTAGAAACCATTAGTACTTGGGTGAATATTCAGCCAGACCCAGAAAACTCAGGTCAGTCACCATGGCATATTGCAGGCATGACTTGCTCTGTTTGCTGGTCCATATAGTGGAAAAGAACATGAGCTGCCCGCTGTCTACACCCCAAAGAACCAAAATAGTGAATGTTGTGACATTTTCCACACCGTTTGTTGGTCCATGTAGAAAACTGGCTATACGCACTGGCACGTTGGCTGTAATAGGTGCGCGTGCTTTGAGTTTGCGGTCTGTGGTGCACATGGAGAGCACAGGTCTATTATGCTCATCTGATCAAGCCCTTACTGTCTGGTAGCTATATGTGATGTCTCCAGCTGGATCTTCGCCTAAACCCCAGTAAACACATATTATACCAAAAAGTTAACACTCACATACTTGATATGTATGTGTCACTTGTTGATAACATCTGGATTTGCTATAGTGTGCCGCCCCCATGCCGGCAGCCTCCCGCTGCTTGGGTCCGGGCCTTCCAGTGGGTGGCTTGAGGGTCTCCAGACCCGGGGGACCCCGCGGACACTCCAAATGAATAGGGTTTGGGGGTGGTGGATGTAGGATGTATAAGTACGGGCATTGCCGTACTAGGTTTCTGACGCCACCGACGGTATGTGGTGAGTTTGGACACCACTGCTGCAGTTACGGGGCACCCGGGGGAGATGTTGTGCAGCAAGTTGTTAACCCCTCCGTGGGCAGGGATGGTGGCCCCGGGACCCGTTGGGGTTGGTGGTGCAGGGAGATGGGCGACTGCAGGGTACTGGTGTACTCACTATTAAGAAAACACACGAGTCTCTGGTAAACCAAGGTGATAGTGGTCGGTGCCCGCAGCCGGCTGCGTTCTGGTCCCCCACCCGGCTGGTGGTCTCTGTCTATTAAGAAAACACACGAGTCTCTGGTAAACCAAGGTGATAGTGGTCGGTGCCCGCAGCCGGCTGCGTTCTGGTCCCCCACCCGGCTGGTGGTCTCTGTCTTTCTTCTGCACTTTTGTGTAATGGTGCCTGTGCTTGCAACTTCAGGAGTCTGATCCCGGCTGGTTGTGGCCTAAGGAGCCCTTTGCCCACAGACGCTGGCCCGTGGGATCCTGGCGGTGGCCTGTTATCCCCCTCGGTGGGCTGTTGCCTTCAATAGGGACTTTGGGTGGGACAGGACCTCTAGTCCTGGCCGCAATCAGTTAATTAACCAGTTCCAGTCACTTCTGGACCTAGCTTCAGGGTCTGAGTACCCCCCTGTGGGCTCCGGTTTCCGAGTCGGTTCCCCGGGTCGGTACTGGCGGGTCACTACCCTGTCCCGGTCCACCTCGGTTCCACCGAGCCGTCTTCCCGGCTCCTGCAGACGGAGACCGCCGTCTGCCTCCTAGCCAAAGGCACCAGGGCTCCTACCCTGGCACCTGTCAGTTTTCCTTCAGGCCTCAGACACAGGCCTGACCTCCACTCTCCTTGAACTCTACAACTGATCTGACACTAAACTCTTGTTGTCTAAAACTCCTAGGTGGGTGTCCTCCAACCGCCTGGTTCCGTACCCTGGTGTGTCAATCAAGCCCTAAGAGGGTGACTAGGGTTTTAAGGTTCGCTCATGTCACCTGTGAGGGAATGGGTGTTGTGTGGGGCCCTATTTGTGATTACCTGGCCCAGCCAGGGCGTCACAATAGCAGTAGTCCAAACTTATTCCGATGGCTGCTTACAAAACAGCAAAAGGGAGACAGCTGCATTCTGTAGCGCTATGATATGTTAAACAATGAATATGGGAATATAGACATGCATTACTGCTATGAAAAACATGTAAAAATTGAGATACTTAGCAAACAAAAATGGCCAGTTTTATGTGAGTCCAACGGCCAATGAGCCAATCTTTTGTTGGGTCCCTGCCTACTCTATCACATCTCTTTGAGCTACAAAGCAGAATAGAGCATCTGTAGGATACCTCATTTTTTTGTGTTTCCACTAAATCTGCAGAAAACAAGCCATAGACACAGGGGCCGATTCATCAGGACTGGTGTAATGCACAATCACGCTCTGCCAGTCTGGCTGAAATATGTGCTGAGCGCCTTTAAGAGGCACAGCGCCTCTTCAGATGGACTGGAGTATCATTTCTGGCGCATAAAGCTCCAACATTTGTGAATTTGATGGCCGGACGAGTGTGTCGCGCCCCGACTCTGCCCATTTTGGCAAAGTTGAGTCAAACTGAGAAAAGTCAATATACTGTAAGCGAGCAGGGAGAATATAACTTCATTTTCTCCCTGAAGCCGCACTTCCAATTAATCTGTCATGTGTTTAAAATGATATTTAGCTGCAGATTACGACTATGGCAGCAGGTAAATACTGTTTTGTTGCTGACTGCTTTCCTTTAAGGATTGCTCTTTTTGCAATTTGCTAATATATAATTTACACAGTTTTAAAAGATAACGCTCTACACAATCTACGGTCCTGGTTAGTTGTATGTTGGATATTATTCCATTTCCGCCTTTATGTGATATCATATCTACCTGGGAGAGGTTGTAGTAACCTTTTTTGTAAATGTCTCTGTTTGTGCTGATTTGATGATAAAGTTGATACACTGTGTTTTCGCTGCGTCCAAAACGCTGCATTGTACAGTACAATCAAAGTGGATGGGATTTCAAGAAATCCCGTGCCCACTGTGCTTCTTGTCTCTGCACCGTAAACTGAGATGCGGCGCGGCTGTTGAGACGCAGCATGACAATTTATGCTGCGGAGATGCAAAACTTCTTCGCAGGGAGAACACAAAGTCCGCAGTGGCACAAACTCTGATTGTGGGCCGGACCTCTGCGGACTCCTGCAGGGAACTCTCGCGGCTACGCAGGAGAGAACACACTGTGTCCAGGACGCAGCATGTCTGGATCATAGGCACATACCCTAAAGAGGACCTTCACCAGATTTTATTCCCACTCATCCTCTGAATATTCAGCTGTTTGGTTTTATTCCATCATTCAGTTCCACAGATTTGGGCCTTTTCATCTATTGCTAATTTTGTTGATCTTTTCTAGGGGATGTATCTTTAGACTGCTCTTCATTATTAATCTGGTAGCACACCCCCTTGGTAAAGAACATAAAAATTAGCACATAAAAAAGCCAGTTCTGGAACCCAGCATATTTAGAATAACATAACAGCAAAAACTGGCCACTCATGATACTGGGACATCATGCAGTTTTACCAAACAAAACTTGAAACAGCATAGAACTTAAAGGTTTATGCCCATTATAATAATTTATAATAAGGCTATGGGATGACTTACTGAGCATTGGGGGTCCAACCATTGCGAACCCCAGTGATCCTAACAATGAGGCTCTAGAACATGGGCACTGTCTCTACGACATGGGTAGCGCTCCGTCTCTAAGGCCTCTTTTACACATTCGTGAAAAACCACGCACATTTTTCACAAACGTGTCAGAGGTGCGTTTTCCCTTCCGTGACCCGTGTTTATGGGCTACGTGTGTTCTCCGTGTGTTATCCGTGATACACGGAGAACGGAAACTTTCTGCTCACCTGTCCCTGGTGTCACTGTCTGAGGTGCGGATCTTTGGTCTCCGGTCCTGCAGACTCCCCGCTGCTGATGCTTCCGGCCGCAGTGAAGTGAATATTCAATTAGCATAATGAGCGGCGGTCGGCAGCACGTGACAGCAGCAGCAGAGACAGCAGGGCTGCAGAAGGTGAGTAAAGTTTTGTTTTTTTTTTCTCACAGACACAGGTCTTCTCTCCGGTGCATGTCAACACGGAACACATCCGTGTGGTCCGTTTGTGTTACGTGTGACACGTTTGCGTTCCGTGTGACCCCCGTGATGCCAGAGAGAAAACGGACATGGCGTGAGAAACACACGGACACACGTAAGTACGGAACGGGCACACAAAACCATAGGAATACCTAGGCCTATGTGTGCACGTGTCACCGATACGTGAGAAAACTGCCAAACACGTACCGGAGGTACGTACGTGTGAAAGAGGCCTAAAGGAGTTTAAGTGTCACATGTAGATTTTGACTACCTTCGCTGACTGTCATGGCGGCGGCGGTCTCTATTCACATTGCAGATTCTGACACTCCACTCCTATAGTTTCTCTGCTATCTGGGATCAACACAGGCAGAATCGGGCATCGACCTGCTGTGTGCTGATTCATAGGCAGGCTAGCAAGAGTAAAGCGGGCTTTACACGCTACGATTTCGCTACAGCAATCTCGTTGGGGTCACGGATTTTGTGACGCACATCCGGCCACTGTAGCAATGTCGTAGCGTGTGACTCCTACGAGCGATTTTTGGATCGTTGCAAAAATGTCCAAAATCGCTCCTCGTTGACATGGGGGTCCGCTGCCAGTTATCGCTGCTGTAGCTGGGGCGAAGTTGATCCTCGTCCCTGCGGCAGCACACATCACTACGTGTGACGCCGCAGGAACGAGGATCATCTCCTTACCTGCCTCCGGCCACAATGCGGAAGGAAGGAGGTGGGCGGGATGTTACGTCCCGCTCATCTCCGCCCCTCCGCTTACATTGGGTGGCCGCTTAGTGACGTCACTGTGACGCCAAATGGACCGCCCCCTTAGAAAGGAGGCGGTTCGCTGGTCACAGCGACGTCGAAGGACAGGTATGTGTGACGGGGGTGCGCGATTTTGTGCGCGACAGGCAGCGATATGCCCGTCGCGCACAAACGATGGGGGCGGGTGTCATGCTAGCGATATCGGGCCGGATATTGCAGCATGTAAAGCCACCCTTAGTCTCTTCTAGTCTGCTTGCTTGCTCTCTTTGATCATCTGTTGTGATGAAGCCTATCACATCTGCTCCTCACCTATAGATATTGGCTGGGTCCTTCCTCCTATGCCAGCTATAGCTTGTCTTATTTGGTCTGGTGAGGTGTGGTGTCTCAGATTATCTGCTGCTTGTAGGCTTCATTATAAACAACATATACATGGCTTAATTCAATAATCACTGGGGGAAACATAACCTGGAGTTCCCACAGGGGGGGGTGCCTACTTCAAAGAGCATTTTGAACAAAGAGGAGGGAAGAAAAAATGGCACCAAAATTGTATGCAAAAAGTGTTAAATTTTATTCACATAAAATATATGAGGATGCAACATTTGTCATAAGAATAAATAGTACAATATCAAATAGAACAGAAAATAGAAAAAATGAGGAAACCTGGGGATGAGGAATGCAGGTGTGGGTAGAACACAAAAAGGGGGGAAGATGTGAAGTCCTACCCGTTGCCGTAACGGAACCCTGGGGGGGTGGTGTATCACTGAAGTGTATGAGTCCAAAAAATGGACCCCAGCCCCCCAAGGTAGTAAATAACCCAGATGACCCTCCACAGAGGATGTATAGTCAAAGATTGAAGTACATGACCAAAAAACAGGTAGACAAAGTAATTAGAAGAAGTATAAAGAGATAGTATCCACCAGAGTAGTCGTGAGGCAATAGAGAGGAGGCTGAAGCGTTGTGTGTAATGAATGATTATAGTCGTGAAGCCGAGAGGTGCCCAATAGCACATAAACGGCTAATAAAAAATACACACACACAATCAGGTCCTTTATGCCCGGACTAGTCGTGGAGCTGGAGAGGAAGGAGAATACACACACACAATCAGGTCCTTTATGCCCGGACTAGTCGTAGAGCTGGAGAGGAAGAAAAGAAAAATGTGAAAAGTCCCGTTAAAGGACACAAAAAGAGGGCAGATATAAACAGTTAGAAGGGTGTGCAGCCCAGCTCAAGAAGTGGACTAGTCGTGTGGCAGAGAGAGGAAGCAAGTAGGTACAAGAAAGGAAGTAGTCGTGAAGCCGAGAGGTGCAGTACAGCACAATGACGGCCAAGGTAAAACAAGGAGGGAGAGGAAAAGCAAGTCTCTGGAAGGAGGTGGCGGCAGGAGGACGGTCCCAACAGCTGTTTCGCCTGAACGCTTTTACAAGGGAAGTCAAGTGACTTCCCTTGTAAAAGCGTTCAGGCGAAACAGCTGTTGGGACCGTCCTCCTGCCGCCACCTCCTTCCACTTGTACAGGTAGTCTTTGTTCTTCTCACTTTTGCACTGTTTTCACTCCCCTTTGACTCACATAACTACTGTGGGTCCAGAGACTTGCTTTTCCTCTCCCTCCTTGTTTTACCTTGGCCGTCATTGTGCTGTACTGCACCTCTCGGCTTCACGACTACTTCCTTTCTTGTACCTACTTGCTTCCTCTCTCTGCCACACGACTAGTCCACTTCTTGAGCTGGGCTGCACACCCTTCTAACTGTTTATATCTGCCCTCTTTTTGTGTCCTTTAACGGGACTTTTCACATTTTTCTTTTCTTCCTCTCCAGCTCTACGACTAGTCCGGGCATAAAGGACCTGATTGTGTGTGTGTATTCTCCTTCCTCTCCAGCTCCACGACTAGTCCGGGCATAAAGGACCTGATTGTGTGTGTGTATTTTTTATTAGCCGTTTATGTGCTATTGGGCACCTCTCGGCTTCACGACTATAATCATTCATTACACACAACGCTTCAGCCTCCTCTCTATTGCCTCACGACTACTCTGGTGGATACTATCTCTTTATACTTCTTCTAATTACTTTGTCTACCTGTTTTTTGGTCATGTACTTCAATCTTTGACTATACATCCTCTGTGGAGGGTCATCTGGGTTATTTACTACCTTGGGGGGCTGGGGTCCATTTTTTGGACTCATACACTTCAGTGATACACCACCCCCCCAGGGTTCCGTTACGGCAACGGGTAGGACTTCACATCTTCCCCCCTTTTTGTGTTCTACCCACACCTGCATTCCTCATCCCCAGGTTTCCTCATTTTTTCTATTTTCTGTTCTATTTGATATTGTACTATTTATTCTTATGACAAATGTTGCATCCTCATATATTTTATGTGAATAAAATTTAACACTTTTTGCATACAATTTTGGTGCCATTTTTTCTTCCCTCCTCTTTGTTCAAAATGCTTGTAGGCTTCATCACAACAGATGATCAAAGAGAGAAAGCAAGAAGAGTAGAAGAGATTAACTCTTGCTAGCCTACCTATGAATTCCGCACACAGCAGGTCGATTCCCGATTCTGCCTGTGTTGATCCCAGACAGCAGAGAAATTATAAGAGCGGAGTGTCAGAATCTGCACTGTGAATAGAGACCGTTGCCGCCATGACAGTCAGCGAAGTTAGTGAAAATCTCCATTGTTGCTTGGTGTGGTTGTGTTTTGTAGTTTCCTTCCTACTCTTGTTTTCCATCTGAATCTCTTATTGTCGTGTGTGTGAGTGTGTGTGTGTGTGTGTGTGTGTGTGTAGTGTATCAGAGTTTAGGTTTTCTCTTGTCAGTCTTCATCAGTGTTGAACCTCACACTCCTGCCCCGTCCTGCCCTGGTGGGAGGGGAAATCAAATTAGCTCTGTTAGGTCTAGTCAGAAGCAGGGCAAGGAATGGGACTCAGGCGTCTCCACCATCAGGAGCATCACTGATGTTACGGATAGCAGAGGGCCCCCTAGTGTTGGGACAGCATAAGGGCCCATATCCCTCGTTATCCAACAAATCACACAGTACGTATGCATGATTGTCTATGGAACTGGTGGAAATTGCAGAGCGTTGTGCTCATCTTTCTGCATAGAAGGTGATTGGAGAAAAGAGTGAGCACGTGCATCTCAGCTCTATTCAAGATGGATCTGTGCAGAGCCCGGTTGAAATGTTCCAGAGCCCTGTTCTCAGTATTGATGGGGGTCTCATCAGTCGGACCCCAGCATTCAGGAAGTTATCCCCTATCCTATGGATAACTGAATATATTGAAAACAACTCTTTAATGTTTTTTATGGAAAATGTAAACTCTTTGGTCAGATCTAGGAAATTTGTGGATTTTGCAGAAAAAATCCACCACAAGACACAGAATAATGTCAAGGAATATTGTTTGAAGCACAATTTTGGTTAGACATTTTGAACCACGTCTGTACCACTAATGAAGCCTACTGACTTCTAAATCTTAATCCTGTAGAATCTTCTATGAGCTTTTGGAAGCAGTGGCGCATTATTTATCACCTCTGCCATACTAACAGTAGTAACCAGGATTCCTTACACGAGTCTCCGACATTTCATCAGTTCCCTACTGGAAGGACAATGCTTTATGGTAACCAGTGCAAACTTCGATCCCATAAAGATTTATGGTTCTTGGCTGACCGTGAAACATCTACAGAAACCAGGCTCCTGTTAGATGGGACTAGTTCAAGGATGGGGTCAGATTTCCCTGTAAATAACCTAAAAATGGACAGAAATCACTGGTTATTCCAGCCCAATCTTGATAGTTCTTGTGAATCAACTTCCTGGAATGTTTGGTGAGAGACAGGGAAGTCAGGGAAAAATAACATTCATGTACAATGTCAATGATACAAAAAGGGTAAAGTGAAAAGCAGCCAAGTGATAAGAAGGCTGAGCACAAAGAAACGTGACGCAGCTCTGCGGACTGCACCAAGCAGATTAATCCAACAGATTATCATGAATCACAGCTGCGGTCAGTGCACCTGGCATACATACAGCCTCACCACCCTGCCGCCCATTCACAAGGGCAATGTGTGCGCCTAGAGATATACTGCACAATAATATATCAGAAAAGGAATATCTGAGTGACACTAAAGTGCAACATGGCAGCCAGGAGGCAAAAATAATAGCACAATCAGTGCAAGAAAGAATACATTGGAATTATTCAATGAAAGGGTAAAACACTTACAGCACTATGCAAACGTAGGAGTGTTAAAAGTTTATTTTTAACAATTAACAAAATGCAAAGTGAATATCACAAGGAGGTTTTTGCAGGCATCGCCGACTGTGATGGTGGAGTCAGTATCTGGGGGAACTTCAGAGTCTTGGGTTATGCCTGATAACGTCTATGATGTCTTTAATCAGTGCAGGGAGACTTGGGCATCAAATAACATACCTGTGGTTCATGGGCAGGCTAGTTAATCTTTGCTGGGCTGCTTATTAAAGGGAACCTGTCATAAATCCACCAGACCAGGTATAGTCAAGCTATAGCTGGCAGCATAAGAACAGTGCAGCCAGCATATATAGGAGGAGAGCGAACGTGACTGGCTCTCCCATAGCAAGTAACCAAGGAGACTTAAAAGAAACCTGTCAGGTGCAACATGTACCCAAAACCACAAGCAGTTCTGGAAGCATATTGCTAATCCCTGCCTAACCGTCCCATCATCTCCATCATCTAGTTCCATAGATAAAGAGATCTTTAGAAAAAGAATTTCTAAAGATCCTTTATGACATGCTAATGAGCGCAGGGACTAGTCACAAGGGCGTTAGTTCATGTGCTCATTCCACCCTCTTATCATCCAAAGAAAAGAATGGCAGCACACTGCGCTGAAAGTGTACTTTAATTTTGCTTCAAACAAACAGGTGTGACAACGGCAATAGGGGGAGAGGGAGGGGAGAGTGCACGTAGGACGACGGTACCATTTCGCACCTCTAGGGGTGCTTTCATGGGTCCACCTAGAGGTGCGAAACGGTACCGTCGTCCTATGTGCACTCTCCCCTCCCTCTCCCCCTATTGCCGTTGTCTCACCTGTTTGCATGAAGCAAAATTAAAGTACACTTTCACCGCAGTGTGATGCCGTTCTTTTCTTTGGATGGATGTATCTTCACTTTGGCATTAGCACCTCGAATCTAAAGCTGCCAGTTTCCCTCTAGCCAGGTTAGTAAGGCAAAGACTCAGCAGGCGCACAGGACCACGCTGCAGGACTGGATTAGTTCAGGTGGCTCACGCATACAGGATGTATTGGATTGAAAAGACGCCGCAGCTATTCACTGGTGGTACGGTAAGCGGTGCCCAGAAATTTTCCTTCTTTTTTCATTATATTAATGGTTTCTATCCACACTCTTAGTATGTTAGCATGCCTAGAGGGACGTGCTAACATGCTATTAAATGCCCATGACTTAGCATCATCATCGGCGGTGACGCATGTACCTGTGTCCGCTGCACCACCTCAGACGCCGGGCTTAGGCTCAGTATGCATGATCAGAATGCCCGCACTTCCATACATGTTCACTGTGAAGCCGGGTGTACACATCCCAGCTTTAGAGAGGTCTAGTGCGCATGACCCGAAGTACGGTAACTTCTGATCCATGCGCACTGACCCTAAGCTCAGCGTCTGAAGCGATGCAATGGAGACAGGTACGTGCGTCACTGCCAATGATGATGCTGGGCCATAGGCATTGAATAGAATTTTAGTACGTCCCTGTGGGAGTGCTAACATGCCAAAAGGGCAGAGTGAGCGCAGGAACTAACGCCCTTGCAACTAGTCCCTGCGCTCATTAGTAGATCATAAAGAATCTTTAGAAATACTTTTTCTAAAGATCTCTTTATCTATGCTACTAGATGCAGAGACAGTTAGGCAGGGATTAGAAATATGCACCCAGAAGTACTTGTGATTCTGGGCGCATATTGCACTTGACAGGCTCCCTTTAAGTCTCCTTGGTCACATGGTATGGGAGAGCCAGCCACGTTCGCTTTCATTCTATATATGCTGTGAGCAGTATCCTTATGGGGCCAGCTATAGCTTGACTACACCTGGCCTGGAGAGGTGGATTTATTAAGGCTTACTGGTTGCTGTCATAATGTTGTGAGTGGTTGCGGTGTAAACCCTTATTGTATTTTTGTTCCTGGATTACTTCTCTTGTCTAAGTTTCAACATTTTTGGGTGTTCCATATGTGATGGGATGGCACACTCCATTAGAAACCTTTACTTTTTTATGCCCTTCACAGCTGACAAACTTTATATTAAAAACTAAGACAATTAGTATTTAGGATTTCTATTATGCAATCCACTCTTCAATACCCTTGAAGTTTTTGTTTAAGGTTTCCCTATGTCAAACATTTTAGGAGATGACATAAAGGTCTCCTAAGTGTGGGTTCCACTTCTCCATTGCCAGGGTCATACTTTTTTAGCTGTGGACAGTCCCTTTAATAGTCACATTGTATTATTTATATAGCACCCAATGTGTCATGTGATGTTCAGGTATGTTCACACTACAGGCTCTGTTCACACTACAGAGTCTGGCCATCAACCTGAGGCTTCTGGAGTGTTCACACAGAGCCGAGTGTTGGCTGCTTCAGGTTCACTGGTCTACAGCTCTGCAGGAGTTAATCCCTGCAGACTGGTGAACAGGACCTAAATGCTCAGGTTGCTGATTGCCAAGTCCAGCTGTCTCCTCCCTATATTAGCAGGACTTCCTTCCTTTATGTGCCAATGATAGCTTCTGTGATCCCGGTCTTGGTGTTTCTTCTGTTCATGGTGATCCGTGCTGCACTCCTGAGTGGTGTGAGCATTCCTTCTGTTGTGTGTTACTTCCTCCCCTTTTTTGTTACTCCCCAATACACATATTGTCTCTCCTGTGTGTATTGAATACTGTGTGTATGAGGTTCAGTTCTCCCTTGTCAGTGCCGTTTTGTGGGGCTTCGTTTTTCTGTTTCTCGGGCTACCCCAAGGGTGGGGAGAGGGGAAGTAACATCAGGGCCCGGAAAGGAATTAGGGCCATGCTGGGGGCTGGGACCTGGTTACCATCAAACCTACCTCCGAGATAAGGGACAGCACAGGATCGCAAGTCTGAGGGCCAGTTTAGGGGCCTATATACTATTCCCATATACCCCATGACACAAAGGCAAAGTAATGGTAGCCAAGTACCCCCAGGTTATCCAACGTATTGTTGCTCAGCACACCAAGACGTTTTTGTTTTTCAGTTAAACATTTACTGTATTTTGATTTATTATACATCCGGTGCCAATGAAGTCCTACACCGCTAAACATTGTAATTAGTGGCAAACCTCCTAGGCCCAGAAGGTATTAATAGCTTCTTCATTAGTCTGATGGCGCTTGGAGGTAGCGCATGACTTAGCCCAGTTGAGGATGACGCGTCTTCCTTTCTCATTTCCCAGATGGCTTTATAACAAAATGTTATATTTGAAAAGCTTAAGCGATAATCTTCAATGGTTGAAGAGCTTGAATATTATATTTCTTACGGCTACTTGATTTCCTATTAGACCCACGGTATATAGTAGCGTTTTATCAGGCATGTTAGTCATAAATTATCAAAATTTTCTAATCCTGCACCAGGAGAGAGCAATAAATCTTACGTCAAATAGCCGGCTGTTCCTTACATATGAGAAGTGCTACCAAATTAACAAAATGATTTGTGGAGCCAGAAATCTCCAGCTTTTATAGCAGCCCAGCTGTGAATCTCATGACCCGCAAATGTCTCACCTAGATGACGGATTTTGCACTTTCCATATTCTTCACTAGGTGGCAAATTATAGTTAGATTTGACATTAGTGAAAAAATCCACATGAAAGATTCAGTGTTCCCAGGACTCCAACCTGATTAGTACAATGATGCAAAAATGCTACAAATGAGAACGAGGTTTCTTCTTTTCAGTTTCTAAATTGTCTTAAATGGTTATTCCCATCTCCAAGATCCTATCCCAATATGTAGTAGGTGTAATAATAACAATAACAAATGCCTCCAATTCCTATAGTTCTCCTGATTTACTGTGTCACTTACCTCATGTGCAGGGCATCACAGGACCTTCAGTATTCATGGTTACAGCCACACATATAGTCACAGTTAGTTGCTAGTGGTCATAACCATTCATACCTAAGGTCCTCAAATACTCTGCATTGAAGTCGAGGCTTCTTCACTTTTTTTCAGGCCACTATTCCAGATTTGTGTAACGTGTGTCGCACTGTACATGCATGGACGTCTATGATCTCACTATTATGAAACATACAAGCCACCTCCACTGCCGGGTTTTTTTGCACTAGAAGTGATAGACCTTGGAATAAGCCGACTTGTTGACTCCGATATTTTGCCTGGATGTCCACCTCTTGGCTTTTGAATGGACATACTTCATTTTTTATTCTCCCTACTGTCATGGCCTCACATGATGCAGTTTGGCAATTTTCTTGGCCGAGAGACCGCTATCAATCAGCTGGATGATGCTGTTTCTCTTTTATTGGGAAACTTTCATGGCTGGTCCTTGATTTGAACCAATGACCTTTCACTTGGGAATAAACCTAATAACACAGTGAGCTATTAGGGAATGTGAGAACAGGTTGTAATTTGTAGTATACAGAAAGAAAAAAGATTTTTCCACCACGAGGAGTAAAACAGTAACAATGCAGTGACATGACAAGAATCTGCATAACTAATCATATGCTAAATACATGTAAGCCCAATTTATGTATGAGATAGCCAAGATAAATGTCTATAAAATGAAGGTTGTCGTCAGACTCAAAGCTGTTGAGGATGATGAAATATAGAGCCTGAAAGTCAAAAGTTCAAAACATTGTTACCCTTTTGCTTGTCACTAAAGTTGAGCCAAAAGATTTGCAGAACCTCGATCCAGTGACCACGTCAATAGTCCTTGTCTGCTGAACCTCCTACTACCTGTGGACTTATAGACACCTGTTTTGACAAATAGACCTCGGTGATATCATGCGTACATTCTGCTGCAATGTAATTACATTGTGGACCCTATTAATCAAAACAGGAACAGTGGATGCCGCAGGTAGTGGGAGCTTTGCAGTGCCCTGATCTGGCAACCATGAACTACTGTAGGGGCTGCTGGACAACAATTCTGCTAATCTTTTTGCTCAAATCAAGTTGTCAACATTACAAACAATGCCATTAGAAATAACAAGAATTCATAACAAAAATAATCAAAAAGTATTGAAAAGTATAGAACGAGCAATGTCATAATCCAATTTGTAATGATGCAGCAAAACTAAGGCCGTGCTTTACATTTTCCCATCTGAGGTCTGAAGAAACTCCGCAGTGACCCAAGTCGGAGCTTTAATGGCCACCAAGTTGCTTTTTCAACCAATATTTATTTTGCAAACTTAACTGCGGTGGGATTAATTCAGATCAACAATTGATTGCTAAAAACATTATTTATTATTATTTTGTTGTAAGTTGGAAATTGAAAAAGAATCACATTATGAAAAGGGACATTGGTTAAGCTGGGAAGCATCAAATCCTCGAATCTGATATTTTGTACGTTGCAGTTATTAATAAACTGCAGATAAGACTACAATGACTTTGCACGTTCTGGCCACTTATTCCGTTGTCTCCTGGCAGCAGTGATGATTCAGTGGACACACATGGGCCGGTATCGTCAGGACTGACTGGCCCTGAGTGGGAGGACATTAAGTTGCCCGGCATGGAATCCAGTTTGTGTTTGTTAGTCCTGCTGTTAACATAGAAACTGTTTTGCGCTTGGGTGATTCTTTCTCAGTCGTCCCATTGTCTAAGTTTATAGATGCTTGAAATTGGGGGTGGCGCACAACTTTAATGGGTTTCCTGTAATACTGATAGTGCGTGGAGACTGAAATTCTCTTTTAGAAGAGACTTGTAATCTTCAACTACATTAGCTGTGGTGTTTTCTTATAGGAAAAGTCCACATTTTTAAGTTGGTTTCACTGGGAAATGTAAATTTCTTTCAGTTTCACCCACAATTCTTGTTTGATCAGTGTAGAGACCACCAATGTGACCCAGACAATACAACGCTTTTATCCAAATTGCCCCCTGTGATGTTCAATCTACTACTCCCAATGAGACTCCTGTTTGGTGTCAGTCAAGTTTATTTTAATCACTAGCTGTAGTACCCCGCGTTGCCCGGGATAGTAACTGTATCTCTCCATCTCTCTCTGTCTCTGTTTCTCTCTGTCTGTCTCTCTCCACCTCTCTCTATA
This sequence comes from Anomaloglossus baeobatrachus, assembly GCF_048569485.1. Lineage (NCBI taxonomy): Eukaryota > Metazoa > Chordata > Amphibia > Anura > Aromobatidae > Anomaloglossus > Anomaloglossus baeobatrachus. Next base: position 63,874,531 of record NC_134363.1, read on the forward strand.
TGTCACTCTCTGTCGCTCTTCTTGTCTGCCTCTCTCTCTTTCTGTCTCCCAGTTTCTCTCTTTGTCACTCTCTGTCTCTTCCTGTCTGCCTCTCCCTCTCTGTCTGTGTTTCTCCCTCTCTCTCCCCCCTCTCTGTCTCTCCCTTTATTTGTCTCGTTATCTGTTTCTGTCTCTCTGTCTCTCCGTCTGCCTCTCTCTCTCATTGTATGCCTCTTTCTCTTTCTGTTTCTTTGTCTCTTTCTCTGCCTCTCTATTCGTCTGTCTCTCTCCATCTCTCTCTGTATGTCACTGTCTATTTCTCTGTCTGACTCTCTCCCTGTTTGCCTCTCTCTCTGTCTATCCATTTCTCTCTCTGCCTCTCTCTGTCTCTCTCTGTGTCTGCCTCTATCTCTGTTTCTCCCTTTCTCTCTCTCTCTGTCACAATCTGTGTCTTTTCTCTGTCTCTTTATCCATTCTCTCTCTGTCTTTCTCTTTCTGTCGCTCTCTCTTTGTCTGTCTCTTCCTTTCTGCCTCTCTCTGTCCGTTTCTCTCTGTCTGACTCTCTCCGTGTCTGTCTCTGTCTGTCTGCCTCTCTGTCTCTATCCATCTCTCCATCGAAATCATATTACCTCACACATAAGCTTCTCATACTAAGAATGTCCTTCGTTGCCTCTTCGTTGTCTCTTTATCCATCTCTCTGTCTTTCTCTGTCTCTCCGTGTCTGTCTCTCTCTGTCTTTCTCTTTCTCTCTGTCTCCCCACCAATACCATATTATTTCACACAAGCTTCTTACACTAAGAATGTCCTTCGTTGCCTATAGCAACCAATCACAGCTCCTATTAATGACCTGTAGCTCCCAGCTCCATTGACTTTAATGGAGGCAGATTTTTTAACGAATAACTAACTCACAGGGTTAAATTTTCCCATCAAAACATAGTCTATGACATTCCCTGAGTCACATGGGGTGTCTGTGCAAAATTTTGTGAATGTAAATGTGACGGTGCAGATTCCTTTAGCGGACATACACACACACATACATACACACACACACACACACACACTCAGCTTTATATATTAATGAATTAATGACTATTACACAAAATCTGATTTTTGTTTCTCAATTCTAAGCAATATGTTTACAAGTTAATACCAGAATAATAATGGATGAAACAGGTTAGATTAGTGTCAGGAGGGGGCAGAGAAAGGTGCGACTGTGACTCAAGTGTAAACATTCGGAGGCTTTATAAAGAAACCTTGCTAATTTGACTAATCAGATTGCTATTTAATTAGTTTGTTGTGCATTCCTGGCAAATACGTCAGATTAACGGAGCTTTATAAAACATTCATCGTTTGTTGTTCCCAGTAGGAATCATTCAAAATGTTAGCAAATATTCATTAAAATCTCCAGTCACCAAAATAGCCCTAAATATTGATTATCTAGTCAAGCGATTATGGAAAATACTCTAACGTTTTCAGATTTACTTTCCAATAAACTGCAATGCAGAGAGCAATAAGAAGGCGAGAGGGACAACAGAATCGCTGGTAGCCCACAGGACGTCGATAATTTTATCACATTACTCTCACATTTCTGAAGGGATGGAAAACTGCAGCACATTTAGTGCAAAAAATACTGAGGTTTTGCGGTAATTTTGGAAAACAGTGACACAATGCAGACACAATATCTGAAACCAGTGTTATGTCAGTGATATCTGTCACACAGTGTATATCGTCTAAAATAATGATATAGGAATACATTGGAACTAAATACACATTTTTCTATGATACATGGGGCTTAATTTTTTATGTCACTTTTATATTTTTTTTCTTGCTAATATTGAGGAAAAATGTAAAAAAATAAAATAAAATAGGATGAATGTGTCTATTTTTCAAATGGTATGACCACAAAGGACTGCTAAAAAATATTTTAGATTGTGTTTCCTTTTCTATAAAAATGTATTATTTTCCTATACTTGGCATATTTTTATTTTTTTTAATAGAGGAGGGCTATAAATAGTGTTTCAGACTGGTGTTTTTGTTTTTTTTTAAATTATTTTTCCATTTATCTTGCACACGGTCTTAAAATACCTTTGTGAGGCATTGAAACTATTAATACATTATTTTATTGCTGATTTCCACTGTAACTGGGGCTGGTATATTAGCACCAGTTACAAGAGAATATCATGGGTGGGCTAGCTGGGAGAACTAAACTGGCGCTAAGACTGGGATCCCTGCACTCACCCGCAACCCAGGGGTACACTTAAGGGTAGTAAGGTCTGGTGCCCCAGCATGTTCCTGTCTCTTATTTATGTCCTGACCTAACCCCCAGACAGACAGACACACACACACACACACACACACACACACACACACACACCCCTGAGGTGGGCAGGAGACCCCGATATAACCCCACTCCCAAAAAGACACAGAGGGGGGAAGAACTGAAACTTATTCACTCTGCAAACAACCACAAAGGCAATACAATAAGGCAAAGGGGAAAATAAAATATATATTGGAAGAAGTAACACACACCAAGGAACACTTCCACTCCACACTAGCAACAAATAGGAGGTCAGCAAAGAGAATCGCCAAGGACACCAGATATTTGCAAAAGTACGAACAGATGCTATCATCAGTGATCTCCTAACAAACTCCTTAGCTGTGGATGGTAATCAGCAACCTGACTTAGAACAGTCGCACACTGCTCAGAGAAGGATTAACTCCTATACAGCTGGGAGCAGTGGACACAACTCAGCTGATGCCCGGCAGAGCTGAGCATAAAAGAGAAACCAGGTTACCTGTCGGACTCTGCAATGTGAACAAGATCCAATGCCGTTGCTTTAATCCGCAAGTGCAAGCCTGGACAGTGCATGACAGAGAAATTCCATTTCCAGGCTGCATAGCAGAGCTGACTGGGTCTCAAAACCCAGCAGCTCCTGTTCTCTCCCTGCACCCAGTGATCACATGATCACTGGGTCCGGCGGAAGAAGCGCCATCCTGCTTCATAATCTGTATACACTGCATTGTGTTCACCATGATTAGGAAGGCAAATATTATAATAAATCATATTTATGTTCTCTGTGGGAAGTCTGGCTGTGTCTCACAATCATTTGAAATCTGCTTACGATGCAATTAATTTTTACAACATCACTACAGGGTGAAGTATGGCCCTCCCGGACATTAATAGTCTATGGGCAGTCCAGAAGTAATTAATATTAATGTCACCAGAGTAGTGTAAGAAGGCAAACAAAATGTATACTCACCTCCCATACTGCCATCGCTACGCCACACTCTATACTGTCTCACCCGCTGGTTGACTCAGACGTCATACAGTATGATCCCTCACTGGATGTTGATGCCAGGAGCTGAGTAAAAGTTTTTTGTTTTCTTGCCTCACTCTGTGCCCATTAAGATGAACTTATCTATATATATAATTGCCTTATTCTGTCTGTCTGTCTGTCTGTCTGTCTGTCTGTCATGCTCCGAAATTGTGTCCTTACGGGGACACAAAGCTGATTGGCCGCTGGGCTCGCCATGGCCCCGCCCCCCCACACGGATTGGCCTCTCGCCCCGGCTCTCTGCAGGCCCCGCCCCCCTCACGCAATGCACGCTCGCTGTGGCCCAACTGACACGGGGCTCCGATTCCCAGGTGAGTACACACACATCAGATCACACACACCTCACACATCACATCACATCCACACATCACATCCACACATCACATCCACACATCACATCCACACATCACATCCACACATCACAACATGCTGGGATATCACTTGCTTCTACACCGGCTCCGTCAGGATCCCGGCAGCGCCAGACATAACCTTGCGATGCTGGGATCTTAACGGAGGCCGTGAAAGCTGGTAACCATTATACACATCGGGTAACTAAGGTCCCTTAGTTACCCGATGTGTATCATAGTTACCAGTGTACACCGGCTCACACTCACTCTCATACACACCTCACACACATCACATCGCATCCACACATCAAGGTCCTGCAGCTGCGGAACATACATAACATAACAGCACACACACACACACAAATCAGATCACACTCACTCACACACACACATCACATCGCATCCAAATACTCACAACATCCTGGGATATCGCTTGCTTCTCGGCGGCGATATTGTGCTGTGAGCTTCCAGGACCTGACGGAGGATCACATGGCCAGAAGCATGTGATATCCCCGGAAGTTGTGAGTATCAGCGCGTATGTGCAATATCGTCAGTGTCTGTGTGTGTGAGTGGATGCGATCGGGTGTGTGTGAGTGGATGCGATCGGGTGTGTGTGAGTGGATGCGATCGGGTGTGTGTGAGTGGATGCGATCGGGTGTGTGTGAGTGGATGCGATCGGTTGTGTGTGTGAGTGGATGCGATCGGTTGTGTGTGTGAGTGGATGCGATCGGTTGTGTGGGTGAGTGGATGCGATCGGTTGTGTGGGTGAGTGGATGCGATCGGTTGTGTGGGTGAGTGGATGCGATCGGGTGTGGGTGAGTGTCGGCAGAGGAGCACGGCGTGCTGGAGGAGGCTGGGAGCAGAGAGGCTGATCTTGGGGAAGGCTGGGAGGGGGAGGCTGATGCTGAGGGAGGCTGGAAGGAGAGAGGCTGAGCAAACGTGCTCCATCCGCCATACTGCGCACTCCCCATCGTGCTGCATCCCCCATGCTGCGCACTCCCAAACGTGGTCCATCCGCCATGCTGCGCACTCCCAAACGTGGTCCATCCGCCATGCTGCGCACTCCCAAACGTGCTCCATCCGCCATACTGCGCACTCCCAAACGTGCTCCATCCGCCATACTGCGCACTCCCCATCGTGCACCATCCGGCATGCTGCGCACTCCCAAGCGGATGGAGCATGATGGGGGGTGCGCAGCATGGCGGATGGAGCACGTTTGGGAGTGCGCAGCATGGCGGATGGAGCACGTTTGGGAGTGCGCAGCATGACGGATGGAGCACGTTTGGGAGTGCGCAGCATGACGGATGGAGCACGTTTGGGAGTGCGCAGCATGCCGGATGGTGCACGATGGGGAGTGCGCAGTATGGCGGATGGAGCACGTTTGGGAGTGCGCAGTATGGCGGATGGAGCACGTTTGGGAGTGCGCAGCATGGCGGATGGAGCACGTTTGGGAGTGCGCAGCATGGCGGATGGACCACGTTTGGGAGTGCGCAGCATGGCGGATGGAGCACGTTTGGGAGTGCGCAGCATGGCGGATGGAGCACGTTTGGGAGTGCGCAGCATGGCGGATGGAGCACGTTTGAGAGTGCGCAGCATGGCGGATGGAGCACGTTTGGGAGTGCGCAGCATGCCGGATGGTGCACGATGGGGAGTGCGCAGTATGGCGGATGGAGCACGATGGGGAGTGCGCAGCATGGCGGATGGAGCACGTTTGGAAGTGCGCAGCATGGCGGATGGAGCACGTTTGGGAGTGCGCAGCATGGCGGATGGACCACGTTTGGGAGTGCGCAGCATGGCGGATGGACCACGTTTGGGAGTGCGCAGCATGGCGGATGGAGCACGTTTGAGAGTGCGCAGCATGGCGGGTGGAGCACGTTTGGGAGTGCGCAGCATGGCGGATGGAGCATGATAGGGGGTGCGCAGCATGGCGGATGGAGCACGTTTGGGAGTGCGCAGCATGGCGGATGGAGCACGTTTGGGAGTGTGCAGCATGGCGGATAGAGCACGATGGGGAGTGCGCAGCATGGCGGATGGAGCACGTTTGGGAGTGCGCAGCATGGGGGATGCAGCACGATGGGGAGTGCGCAGTATGGCGGATGGAGCACGTTTGGGAGTGCGCAGCATGGCGGATGGACCACGTTTGGGAGTGCGCAGCATGGCGGATGGAGCACGTTTGGGAGTGCGCAGCATGGGGGATGCAGCACGATGGGGGGTGCGCAGCATGGGGGATGGAGCACGATGGGAGGTGCACACCTCCCCCCAACACACACACACACGCGCACTGCACAACACACACACACTAGGAATCACAAACAACGCCCTACACAGACACCCACACACACAGACAACGCTGCACACACAAATATACGCACATACTGCACAACACACACATTGCTCAAAACATACCTCCCCCCAAAACACACCACACACACACAAACCGCACAACACACACACACACACAACGCTACAGACACACAGCGCTCCACAAACAACGCAACACACGCAACACACATACAACACCGCTCTCACCCCCCGCGACACTCAGAACATGTACAGCGCCCTACACAAACACTTGGTAACTACACACAACAACATCTATATATATATATATATATATATATATATATATATATATATATATAACAAAAATCATACATGAACTACACAATACGTAAATTCTAGAATACCCGATGCGTAGAATCGGGCCACCTTCTAGTCTATATATATAATTGCCTTATTCTGTCTGTCTGTCTGTCTGTCTGTCTGTCATGCTCCGAAATTGTGTCCTTACGGGGACACAAAGCTGATTGGCCGCTGGGCTCGCCATGGCCCCGCCCCCCCACACGGATTGGCCTCTCGCCCCGGCTCTCTGCAGGCCCCGCCCCCCTCACGCAATGCACGCTCGCTGTGGCCCAACTGACACGGGGCTCCGATTCCCAGGTGAGTACACACACATCAGATCACACACACCTCACACATCACATCACATCCACACATCACATCCACACATCACATCCACACATCACATCCACACATCACAACATGCTGGGATATCACTTGCTTCTACACCGGCTCCGTCAGGATCCCGGCAGCGCCAGACATAACCTTGCGATGCTGGGATCTTAACGGAGGCCGTGAAAGCTGGTAACCATTATACACATCGGGTAACTAAGGTCCCTTAGTTACCCGATGTGTATCATAGTTACCAGTGTACACCGGCTCACACTCACTCTCATACACACCTCACACACATCACATCGCATCCACACATCAAGGTCCTGCAGCTGCGGAACATACATAACATAACAGCACACACACACACACAAATCAGATCACACTCACTCACACACACACATCACATCGCATCCAAATACTCACAACATCCTGGGATATCGCTTGCTTCTCGGCGGCGATATTGTGCTGTGAGCTTCCAGGACCTGACGGAGGATCACATGGCCAGAAGCATGTGATATCCCCGGAAGTTGTGAGTATCAGCGCGTATGTGCAATATCGTCAGTGTCTGTGTGTGTGAGTGGATGCGATCGGGTGTGTGTGAGTGGATGCGATCGGGTGTGTGTGAGTGGATGCGATCGGGTGTGTGTGAGTGGATGCGATCGGGTGTGTGTGAGTGGATGCGATCGGTTGTGTGTGTGAGTGGATGCGATCGGTTGTGTGTGTGAGTGGATGCGATCGGTTGTGTGGGTGAGTGGATGCGATCGGTTGTGTGGGTGAGTGGATGCGATCGGTTGTGTGGGTGAGTGGATGCGATCGGGTGTGGGTGAGTGTCGGCAGAGGAGCACGGCGTGCTGGAGGAGGCTGGGAGCAGAGAGGCTGATCTTGGGGAAGGCTGGGAGGGGGAGGCTGATGCTGAGGGAGGCTGGAAGGAGAGAGGCTGAGCAAACGTGCTCCATCCGCCATACTGCGCACTCCCCATCGTGCTGCATCCCCCATGCTGCGCACTCCCAAACGTGGTCCATCCGCCATGCTGCGCACTCCCAAACGTGGTCCATCCGCCATGCTGCGCACTCCCAAACGTGCTCCATCCGCCATACTGCGCACTCCCAAACGTGCTCCATCCGCCATACTGCGCACTCCCCATCGTGCACCATCCGGCATGCTGCGCACTCCCAAGCGGATGGAGCATGATGGGGGGTGCGCAGCATGGCGGATGGAGCACGTTTGGGAGTGCGCAGCATGGCGGATGGAGCACGTTTGGGAGTGCGCAGCATGACGGATGGAGCACGTTTGGGAGTGCGCAGCATGACGGATGGAGCACGTTTGGGAGTGCGCAGCATGCCGGATGGTGCACGATGGGGAGTGCGCAGTATGGCGGATGGAGCACGTTTGGGAGTGCGCAGTATGGCGGATGGAGCACGTTTGGGAGTGCGCAGCATGGCGGATGGAGCACGTTTGGGAGTGCGCAGCATGGCGGATGGACCACGTTTGGGAGTGCGCAGCATGGCGGATGGAGCACGTTTGGGAGTGCGCAGCATGGCGGATGGAGCACGTTTGGGAGTGCGCAGCATGGCGGATGGAGCACGTTTGAGAGTGCGCAGCATGGCGGATGGAGCACGTTTGGGAGTGCGCAGCATGCCGGATGGTGCACGATGGGGAGTGCGCAGTATGGCGGATGGAGCACGATGGGGAGTGCGCAGCATGGCGGATGGAGCACGTTTGGAAGTGCGCAGCATGGCGGATGGAGCACGTTTGGGAGTGCGCAGCATGGCGGATGGACCACGTTTGGGAGTGCGCAGCATGGCGGATGGACCACGTTTGGAAGTGCGCAGCATGGCGGATGGAGCACGTTTGAGAGTGCGCAGCATGGCGGGTGGAGCACGTTTGGGAGTGCGCAGCATGGCGGATGGAGCATGATAGGGGGTGCGCAGCATGGCGGATGGAGCACGTTTGGGAGTGCGCAGCATGGCGGATGGAGCACGTTTGGGAGTGTGCAGCATGGCGGATAGAGCACGATGGGGAGTGCGCAGCATGGCGGATGGAGCACGTTTGGGAGTGCGCAGCATGGGGGATGCAGCACGATGGGGAGTGCGCAGTATGGCGGATGGAGCACGTTTGGGAGTGCGCAGCATGGCGGATGGACCACGTTTGGGAGTGCGCAGCATGGCGGATGGAGCACGTTTGGGAGTGCGCAGCATGGGGGATGCAGCACGGTGGGGGGTGCGCAGCATGGGGGATGGAGCACGATGGGAGGTGCACACCTCCCCCCAACACACACACACACGCGCACTGCACAACACACACACACTAGGAATCACAAACAACGCCCTACACAGACACCCACACACACAGACAACGCTGCACACACAAATATACGCACATACTGCACAACACACACATTGCTCAAAACATACCTCCCCCCAAAACACACCACACACACACAAACCGCACAACACACACACACACACAACGCTACAGACACACAGCGCTCCACAAACAACGCAACACACGCAACACACATACAACATTGCTCTCACCCCCCGCGACACTCAGAACATGTACAGCGCCCTACACAAACACTTGGTAACTACACACAACAACATCTATATATATATATATATATATATATATATATATAACAAAAATCATACATGAACTACACAATACGTAAATTCTAGAATACCCGATGCGTAGAATCGGGCCACCTTCTAGTATAGTAATAAAGAACCCTTGTACTATAAATTGTGTGTAAATAGTATAAAACCATGACAAAAAAAATTACACAAAATAAGTCTACAGGAATACAGAACTCAACTATTTCTATGGGTAGAGATTTCTGCCATTAAGTGAATTAGACTGAAGATGTCAGCATATTCCTCAATTATTCAAATTGTCTCTCCAGTAAAGGAGACAAACTCTAGCACAGCGCCACCTATTGGAAGTAGCGATCCTAAAAGTCACAAGTGGATTTTCGACAATCCTCAATTATTGTCATGTAGTGATGTGGTCTGAAATGAAGGAATTTATAGCAAGAAAATGCACCAATTACTATTGACCTTTGTGGTCACTGAGGGGTGAGATCTGGGGGATGGTAGGAAGAGAGCACAGTATACATCCAATATACAAATGTCCTAGAAAAATAAAAAGGAACAGAATTCAATGCATGTTTCGCAGTTATTTCTTAGAGTCTTCTTGCAGTTGCTCCATAGTTAATGGTCATATTTGGCTTTATTATTTGTATTTTAATTAGTTATCATACATTGATTTTATTAGCCTTTCATGGGACTTTAGGAGGTGATTCATACTGCATAAACTACTTAATGGGAATCTGTCAGCATGTTTTTGCTACATCATACATCAGTTGATTTCTTTTCCTGAGGAAGGAGACGGATGTCTCTGAAACGCGTAGGAATTGTCAAATAAAAAGGAAATCTTTTAATTTACACGCATCAGTGGTTTTTAGCGCGGCATAAACCCGGTCTTCTCTTCTACCTGTGTGATACAAAATTCCTCTCCCGAGGCTGCAGCTAAACCACCGGGCACTCACAGGCTATCATAAGGGGTTGTGACTGGCACAACCTCACCAGGTGAGTGCTTCTTTGTCTTGTTTGTCCACCCTCATACCGGGTAAGACACTATCTCGCTTTTTCCCCCCTACAGTTTTGCTACATCATCTGAGAACAGCATGATGTAGGCAAAGAGACCCTGAATCCAATGACGTATCACTTAGATTACTGGCTGCAGCCATTTTGACACAACCACAGTTTTAAGATTTAGCCATGTAGGAGAGCTGAGAGAGCTGTCCCCGCCCACACCGGGCTCTATATAGAGATTGTATATTGACAGTGAGAAGGGGGCATGCCGGACTGCTGTGCACATGATATTGTAGTCCGAGCAATGATGTGCTGCTGGGTAAACAAACATAGCAAATAAACAACAGACCGGACCTTGACAAGACAGTCATCCCTGAATTGTATGTTTCAACCCTTGCAGCATGCTGCATTCAGATTACATAGTAAAAACATGCTGACAGATCACTTTTAGAACAGGAATGGAGAGTTGTCAAATCTACTACCCTACAATTCCCTTATACATATATTACCTGACATGGAAGAATAACTATTATTTTCCTTCTGTTATTCTTTTAGAAATACGAGGAGATGGCGTATGCACAGCACCTGCTCATTTTTTGCTTGGCATCTTATTTGAAGGAAGGATTGGCTCATAATTCAAGTGTGCCGCCTAACCCAGCAAACTTTTCCGTGCTTCCAACTGGCTGTGGTCAGGACGTGAAATCTCTTTACTTTGCTCTTTGTGACCTTACAGCCGCCTGGGGCATTGTGCTTGAAGCAGTGACCTCCTTAGGCATTCTTTGTACACTGGCTTTAGGATTAATTTTTGTGGCACTTGCCCCTTCAGTCTCTCAGGATGCGCGCAAGGGTACCCTAGCCCTTAACTTTCTGTTTCTGGTCGGGGTCCTAGGTTTATTTACATTAGTTTTTGCATTTATCGTTGCCCCCAGTTCCACGGTCTGCATAGTCCGAAGGTTTTTGTTTGGCGTTTTATTCGCCCAGTGTTTCGCCTGTCTGGTTGCACATTCGGTCCGGCTCAACTACCTAGCGCTTCGGAACAAAGGTCCGGGTGGGTGCCTGGTGTTTCTCCTGGCAATTGGACTTTTTTTGGTAGAAGCTGTTATTAATGTGGAATGGCTGCTCATTACTAACGTGCGTCAAACACTCCAGGATTCCGAGTCTTCTGGACCTCCGTGTAGCATAACCAATGAAGATTTTGTGACGGCTTTGGTCTACGTCATGCTCCTCATTGTAGCATCGCTGGTCATCCCTTGCCCAGTGCTGTGCGGACACTACTTACAATGGAAACGTCATGGAAGACACATTGTACTAACAGCATTTTTCTCACTTCTCATCTGGATAGCATGGATTATAATGTATCTGTACGGCAATGGGAGGCTACAGCGCCCCTCCTGGGATGATCCGGTACTGGCTATTGCTTTAGCATCGAATGCCTGGGTTTTTGTGTTGTTTTATATCATCCCACAGTTAATGGAAATGACACGATCTGGATACAAATATGACGACGACACCCTTAATATACTGAAGAGGAATTCTGACATCCCACAGTCCATAGTAATGGAAAACAGAGCATTTTCAATGGATAATCTGGATGCGGCTGAGTCTGTCATCTCTAGGCATGAACAAGGTGAGCTTATCAAAGGAAATCTGTCACCAGGTTTTCCTACCCCATCTGAGACAGCAAGATGTAGGGGCAAAAACCCTGATTTCAGTGATATTTTACCAACTTTACTGTTTTCTCCAGTTTTAAGAGCTGCAGATCTATCAGATATCTGAATGCTGATCCATGTATGAAACCGCCTACACCACTGATTGGCAGCTTTCTGCCTATGCACAGCGTACACAGAAAGCTGCCAATCAGTGGTGGGGGTGTCATTGGACTACATGGTAGCAGCTTTTTCTAAACCTCTACAGTTAATTTCCTCTTGATAAAACAGATATGGGATTAATCTGCAGGTTAATAGCATTCTGATGCTGTGTGGCGGCCATACTGTCAACCTTTTGAGGTTTTTGAGTTATTAATGTCTTGCATGTCTCCTGGATGATGGCTGGTTTGATAAATATCATCCATTTCTAGAGCATAACTAGAGAAAAAGACATGGACCGCACTTCTAAAAATCATCAGTTGATCCAGTGCCACTAGGCAAAAATTTAAATATCTGAACATGAGTTTCTTGGTTTAACATTCTGATCAGACTGTATGAAGCCCATTAGCGGCATTAGATCAACTGATGATTTTTGGAGGTGTGGTTCATGTCTTTTTCTCCAGTTATGCCATCATCCTTTACTGCTTGATCTTCCAGGCTATGGGGCATGCAGTGCACAAAACATTCGGTCTTCATTACACATTTCCCCTCCATGTCTCTCTTTTAGTGTCTGTGACGTTAGGTGCGCGGCCAGAAATTCTGTGGCTGCATTCTGCCTGCCTCCTCTCACTAAACATTTTTCACCCTTCTGTAGGCCTGTCTCCAATTTTGATATGCACAGGTGCTGGAGATTTAAATGCCGTATTAGAAACCAAAGAAGGGTGAAACAGTGGAGAGATGGCAGGCAGAATGCGCAGGATTTCTGGCCGTGCACCTGACATCACAGAGACATTGAGGAAGGTAAGAGGAGGAGGAATCTTGTATAATGGAGAGCGGAGGCACGCTTATCTTCTAGGCAGCGCACGCCCCATAGCCTAGAAGATCAAGCAGTAAAGGGAGATATTTATTGAACCAGTTATTATCCAGGAGGCATACAAGACATTAATAAATCCTAAACCTCAAGAGGGTGACAGTACGGCAGCCACACAGCGTCAGAACACTATTAACCTGCGGATTAACTCCATATCTGTTTTATCACGCCCCATAGCCTGGAAGATTAAAGCTATAAAATATGATTTTTACTGAAGAAGCCATCACAGGTGTGACTAATTTCTCTCCATACAACCTGTATGCCCTAGTTAATAAATAAAAAACCTCAAAAGGTTGACAGATTCCCTTTAAAAGAGTGAAGATTGACTTGTTATATCATCAATTGGCGCTCACGATGGTCAGAGCCTGCCCAGTGTTATCTTTATATTTCACTCTGACAAGCATCCCACGCACATTAGATATTACTATTAGGGATGATCGAATACCTCAAATATTCGGCTTCGCGAATATCCAACGAATAGTCGCCGCTATTCGAATATTCGATGCGCAATGTAAATCTATGGGAAGCCCGAATAGTTCCGAATAGTTGTTATTCAGGTTTCCCATAGACTTACATTGTGCATCGAATATTCGCGAATAGTCGAATAGCGGCGATTTATTCGGAAAATATTTGCGAAGCCGAATATTTGAGGTATTCGATCATCCATAATTACTATGCAAAATCCTACGTTCTCCGGGCTCGCATTTTCTCTATGCGACTGATTAAGCATGGAGGACATAGGCAAGCAGGTAACTTATGTCTATGGACGCCTTTATTTATTCCATATGGTTTCCCAGTATATAAGTTTCTAGGCTTTAACACACAAATTAAATCATTCTGCCCTCTCTGGCAGGTTCTTAAGAGCCTTGCTAATAAATATGATTTACGATCTGCTAATAAAGTAGCTAGTAATTAGCTAGTAACATTACTATCCTTATGTATTCTGTAATTTACTAATTGCAGGTTCTGAAATAACACCACTATTACTTTGTCTACACTAAGTAGTTCCTACGACATTCAAAGTGTCTCTGCCTAATATAAAAAAGGTTTAAGAGTGCAATTAGTTACATAGTTACTTAGGTTGAAAAAAGACCTGGGTCCATCTAGTTCAACCTTCCTCCACCAGGCAGCAATAAGATTTACGGGACCCCAGTCTAGGCCCCACATTGGTAGTCCATGGCCACCGGAACAGAGTCTTGAGAACGTCTTCCTACTTTCCAGCATCTTCGACACCTCTACCATCTAGAAGGCCTGGTTTGATATTGTTGAAATCTGAAACACCCATGACACTGCGCCAGGCTTACTAGTCCGATCGCACATCCTATATCTTTCCAAAATGAATGCAAAAGACACTCGAGGGGGCATGTTTTAGACCTACCACTGCAAATCCCATGCCAAGGCAGAATCAAGAGGAAAGGAAATCCGATCTGAAAAGAAGAGGCTTTGGGCAAATGGAAGGCACCAATGCGATGATATTCTGGATTATGAAAGGATCATTAAAAAAAAGCATATAAAACTGACTTGTAAAAGAAGAAAACCTGTAAGAAAAATCAAGGTGTTAGCACAAAATCTAATACTCTAAAGCCTGCTTTACACGTTCCAATTTCGCGCACGATATCGTAGGCGATTTGCAACGCCCCCATCGTATGTGCAGCACGTTCAATTTGTTGAACGTGCCGCACATACGATTAACCCCCATCACACGTACTTACCTTCCATACGACCTCGATGTGGGCGGCGAACGTCCACTTCCTGGAGTGGGAGAGACGTTTGGCGTCACATCGACGTCACGCGGCAGCCGGGAAATAGAAGCGGAGGGGCGGAACTGAGCGGGACGTAAACATCCCGCCCACCTCCTTCCTTCCGCATTGTGGGCTGGGAGCCGCAGGACGCAGGTGAGATCTGTTCATCGTTCCCGGGGTGTCACACACTGCGATGTGCGCTACTCCGGATACGATGAACAATGTGACGTTCAACTCGTCAGGAATGAACGACATGCATGCGATGAACGTTTCTTCGTTTAATTGCAATTGCATGTCGCTGTCACACGCTACAACATACCTTACGATGCCGGATGTGCGTTACTTACAACGTGACCCCGCCGACACATCGTAAGATATCTTGTAGCGTGTAAAGCAGGCTTAATACTGCATCTGATAAGTATGATCTGAATATCTTCATAGGAAATGGATATCAATTAGTAATAAAGTATAATAATTAATAGCTATATTACCACTATTACTTTTTATTATAAATTAGTTTTTTCATCAATGTTGCAGTAAAAAATGGCAGCCTCCTGATAATCGCTCTGATCAGAAATATATTTGTTATGGGGAAGAGTTAAAGGGAAACGGTCAACAGTTTTGAGCAGGATGAATTCCAGGGATGTGTCACTTACTGGGCTGTGTTCTGTTGTTTCAGTACAATCATTGTTTTATCAGCAGGAGATTATAACTACAGGACTAGGTGCCTTGTGGTCCAACCATGCCCCAGCACTGATTAGCAGCCAATCAGTGGTGTGGGCGGGGTTATGCAAAGCTCAGCACAAATCTGCGGCAGAGAAAACGGTGATTGTCACATAACTGCTGCTGCACCCAGGAAACTAAGTGATACCTCGCTGGAATCAGGAGGATCTCTGTCCCTGCATCATGCTGCTTTCAGATTAGGTAGCAAAAACCTGTTGACAGATTCCCTTTAAGATATCATACATGTATCGCACTCCCCCCATATAAAGGGCCAGCTCCGCAGTGGGGGTATGCAATAACTCAGTGGTAAATGAGTTAAGGAAGACAACTTTTATGGTTTCTGTAACATCCAACCCCAAAAATATTAGGCCCTTGAGGACATCAATTCCGTTACACTCATTTCTGACTCTTATTTTATTAGACTCTTCCAAACAACTTTCCCATAATGTTGTGCAAGGTCGTACACTGGTTTACATGGATATATACTGTACATAATGATATAATTGTAATACTTATGGCCAATTTCTCTTCCAACTAAATGCAACATGACAATGTCATTTACTAAAGTTGTTTTTCTTTATTTCTTAACTAGACAAACCAATTTCTCCATACAGTAATTATACTGGACTTTATCCCACTCTAAATCTGCACCCTGGGGTAAGTTTTAGCTAAAAAATATCGACAGTATAAACTTTCTTTTTAATCTTTGTTTTGTTTATTAAAGATGGAAATAAAAAGTCTCAAATATCCTGAATCAAAGCAAACCTGTTGTGATAGTATTTTGCCTGAAAGTAACAGATTATCGCCACCTGCTGGTAATGATGGGTGGTTATTTACCGATGGTGTTCTCGGTTGCATCATTACTAGTTTGCGTGCACCTATATGTCATTTTTCCTATGACCCATCAATGTTGGAGATCTCTAGCCCTAGGGAAAAGACAAAGTGAACAGCATGTAATGATGTGTTCACAGAAAAGACTGTGTGCAGATTACCAATGAGAAGAAACAAAGTTTTTGAAAAGTCTTAAGAATGGTGGAGAATTTGGAGAGTTTCTGCTCCAATAGCTTCTTAAAAGCACTGTGTGCACATAGCCTAAAGGTGTACTAATGGTGAGTTATCTTCAGGAGTTTTTGAAGAACTTTTTGATAAATTGGGGCCATGTTTTGTTTGTTTTTTAGAGTTTCTGCTCTAAAACCTCCTGAGACAAACTCAATGTGAACACCCTAAGGCATTGTTCCTACGGAAGAAAGTAACTGCGGATTTTGCTATGGAAAACCCGCGGATTTTCTTGATGTTCCAGTTAAATTCGCGGGTTTACGCAAGTTTAGACACTCTCCATGTTATCCTATGGGATTTGGGGAGTGGTGTATCAATGCTGCGGTTTTTGTGGCTGCGGAAAATGCTGCGGATTTCACGCAGCCGCACATAACTGCATATCAATTATTCATGCGGAAATATCTACGGAATTCCTGCCTTTCCACTATGGAGATACAGGGCGTGAAATCCGCAGGAATTCCGCACCGTTTCCACAGGTTTACCGCAACAATTCCGGGGAATTGCTGCGTGAACCTGCGAAATACCTGCAGAAAAGTCCGCAGTTACTTTCTCTTGTGGGCACATGGCCTAAAGGGTACTTTACACGCTGCGATATCAGTACCGATATCGCTAGCGAGCGTACCCACCCGCGTCGGTTGTGCGACACGGGCACATCGCTGCCCGTGGCGCACAACCTCGCTTACACCCGTCACACGGACTTACCTTACCTGCGACGTCGCTGTTGCCGGCAATCTGCCTCCTTTATAAGGGGGCGGTTCGTGCGGCGTCACACGACAGCCGTCCAATAGCAGAGGAGGGGCGGAGATGAGGGGCAGGAACATGCCGCCCACCTCCTTCCTTCCTCATTGCGGGCAGCCGCAGGTAAGATGTTCGTCGCTCCTGCGGTGTCACACATAGCGATGTTTGCTGCCGCAGGAACGATGAACAACATCGCTACTTACCAGACGATTTTTGGTAAATGAACGACCTCTCATTTACCAACGATTTTTGTCTCTTTTGCGATCGTTTAAGGTCGCTCCTGCCTGTCACACACTGCGGTGTCGCTAACGACGCAGGATGTGCGTCACAAACACCGTGACCCCGACGATATATCGTTAGCGATGTCGCAGCATGTAAATGGCCCTTTAGGCTAAGTGTAGACAGAATTTTTTGATTTAGTCAAGACCCATGAGCTTTTCAAGTGGAAACCACCTACAGAAACATTCCTTCTTTGGAGGAGTTTTTGGAGGAGTTTTGTGTTTCCTGAAGAGGTTCTGAAGAGTTTTTGAAACTTTTGTTTGATTGGACAATGCCTATTTTGAATCAGATTTCATCATGAGCCACTTAAAAAATGTGTCAAGCACTTCTTTTTTTTTTACCAGACAGTTTTCAAAAATGGAAGAGAAAAAAAATACGCTTACAACACTGAACAAATGAAAAGCAAAGAGGTTTTTAGAAAAGAAACGAATAAGTCTTTCTAGCGGTTTTTACTATGTGTAGATGGCATTTTTTTCAGCATCCTGAAAAATCACTGCAAAACTACCTAAAAAAAAATGGGACATTGTGCACAGCAATGTCAAGACAACACCGCTGTGCACATATATAATATAATAATATTCATTTATATAGCGCTATTAATTCCATAGCGCTTTACATACAACAGCAACACTGTCACTGTCCCTGTTGGGGCTCATAATCTAAGGTCCCTATCTGTATGTCTTTGTGGTGTGGGAGATAACCAGGGAACCCAGAGGAAACCCACGCAAACACGGGGAGAACATACAAACTCCTTGCAGATGTTGTCCTTGGTGGGATTTGAACCCAGGACCCCAACGCTTCAAGACTGCAGTGCTAACCACTGAGCCACCGTGCCGCCCTGTTCCGTCTTTTGTTTCCACCTTCACGGCTTCAGCGTTTGGAAACCGTGGAGCGGTTAAAATATGTAAAACGTAATTTTGGGGGCGACTTCCGCTCGGAAGCGGCCCTCTCTCTTGATAGAAGATATAAAGAACTGACAGTAGTAATTCCTCTACGAAAAATAGTGCTAAACTTTTGGGGGCACTGCTTCAGGAAAAACTTCTGGCAGCTCCATCATCTGATTTTGTGTGTACATAGCCTTTAGGTGATTTTTGTGGCCTTTGTTTTGGGTGGGGGAAGATCAGCTCCAATAAACTGTCTATAGAGAGCCTAAAAGGAGCCATGCTGCCCTAATTTCAAGTGGCATGGCTTAGTGACCAACGTCTGTATTCTAAACATCCATGTTTTAAGGCTCATTTGGTCATCCATATAGATTGGTTTGATCTTGGACGGCAATGCTCAGAATGGCCACAGGTCTCCTGACTGGAATATGAAAGCTAGAAAAAATATATACAGCTGCACTCTGAAATGCTGCAACATGCAAAGTTTGAACATAGGAATTTTGGAACTGCATTACTGCTACAGGAACTATGTTTGAAAGGAGAAGATATTTAGCGCTATAACATTGTCACAGGAACCAGATGACAAGACTGGGACACCCAAGCTTACCCTCAGACTACAGACCCTGCTCTGTCCCTCAGCTCAGAGGTACGCTTGATGGTAGTGAAGCCTGAGTCGCCAGTGTGACCCTAACTCCTGTCCAAGGCCTGATTTAACTTCCCTCTTCCACCTGAGGGGTGAGCAAGGACCGCAAACACAAACGCCACAACAGGAACAGGGAAAAAACTAAAAACTCATACACTCGTCAATCAACCACAAAGGAGAGACTAAACGTGCACAGGGGAAAACAACATAAAAGGGGGGGGGGGGGGGGTGGAGTAAACAGACAACTGGGAAACTTTCACATCATACAGTAAGCATACCACGGACTGCCGCAGTCAGCACCAATGCTGCAGCCAACACAGCAAGTAGCAGAGAGGGCTACTCCAGCTCCTTACACCTCCTGGCCAAGCTTCCAACTGAATGAAAATAATTGGTGCCATCTGCTGGAAGCAGAGGGTATATATGGGGCCTGGAAGTGATCAAAACTGCAAACAACTGACCAGGAGTCAGGAGCTGCTGGAAAGCAAACTGATATTAACCCTTTCTTCCCAAAGGAAAGGGAATACATTTAATTAGCATAGTCTCACAAGGTAAAGTGAGACTCTAACCCAGAACCTGTCGCAAAACTCCACAACAGAGAGACAATTGTGACAAACATTAAATGCAGGAATTTTGGAACTGCATTATTGCCATTGAAACTATGAATAAATGAGACACTTAGCGCACAAATTGGCCAATTCATGATCGCTCAACAGCCAGCGACAAGGCGTATCTCTTTGCTGCCAGTCTAATCTAAAACAGCTCTATTCAGGCTAATAACCTATAATTACATAGGCAGATAGGATCAAGCAAAATTGACGACTCCCTGGCTGAAAGGAGAAGTGCTTATTCTTTCTAATATAGTTCCTATAGCAGTAATGCAGTTCCAAAATTCCTATGTTCTATGTTTCCATTGAAGAGTGCTGCTGCATATATTTTTGTAATTGTAGTGAATTTTCAGCTTGCACCTATTCACACCTGTCTGTTTGGAGGTAATGGTCATTCTTATATATTTTTTTTGAAACATGACAGCTTCATATATTTATATATGGCTGTGGCGCTCTGAAAATTCGTGCATTGCAGTCCGAGAACTGAACAATGTGAACAGAATAAGCCCTTATGCTGAATGCCTTTGTTTCAGGGAAAAAAAGTTGAACGCGTAGCTGGGGACAGGATGAGTAGTCCAATAGGTATGTCTATCTTTAAAGAGGACCAACCACTAGGATTTTCATATATAAACTAAAGCCAGTGCTATACTGGCGCTATCATGATGATTCTAAACATACCTCTAGTTGTGAGATCGGATTTATACTTTCTGAAATATAGGCAAGTAAAGCTTGTGAAATTCACTGTTACTTGATTGATAGCAGCTACAGAATATCTAATAGGTGGGTCGGGTTTTGATAATTATTCCCACGCATGTCTCCCTGCCTGTCCTTCCTCCCCCCTCTCCCTCGTTCCTCCACCTGTAATAACAGAGACAGAGGCAGGAAGGACAGGAGGGCAGACAGGGGCAGGAATAACTAGCAAAACCCGGCCCACCTATTAGATATTATGTAGCTGCTATCAATGAAATAACAGTGCATTTCACAAACTTTACTTGCCTATATTTCGGGAACTATACATCTGATCTCACAACTAAAGGTATGTATAGAATCAGCATGATAGCGCCAGTATAGCACTGGCTTTAGGTTATATAGGAAAATCCTGGTGGTTAGTCCTCTTTAACAGTCTGAGCCGAAGAGGAAAAACCAATGATAAGTGGACTGTGATTTGAACACCACGTTTCACACTAAAATATGGATGATTAGTGTGCAGGAGTCAATCTCTGATTCATGCTGTAGTGATTCGGGCAAAATGAAGTATCTGACGTGTTCCCTTAAGAGTGTGCCATGTACGTACTATTTATAATATAACTGTTATGTATGCAAATATTAATGACTTCCCTCTCCCCCAGGACATGGAAACTGTGAGCCACATCCCATTACATATACCGCGGATTTCAATGGAACCTTGGCGTTACCATCTATGAAGTTGGGCCACATTGACATAAAGATCGGCAGAAGAAGACATAACGATCGAGAAGACCACTCCATGGTCACACACTATTCAACAGATCCCTCACAAACTCCACAATAACACTTGTAGGTGTAACTGGACTGTTTATATCTCGAGGGAGACAAAATGAATTTTATCACAAGTTCTGCTATCAATTCTTTCCAACACTGTAAATATTTAATAGGGCTACATTACATTTTAATCATTCTTAGTCTGATTTACTGTTTCCTACTTGCCAAACAGTCCTCCTGAGCCTTCATTAACCAACCTGTAAACAATTCAAAAGGACAAATGTTTACTCGCTGCGCACAACGCAGCAAACATCAAATCAGGTCTGGTCACTAAACTCTACCACAAAAGGAAGGTGTCAAGACAAATGCATCGGCACTAAACTTACTAATGATACTGATGGAGTGCAGAGTCAATTAAATGTATCGTACGCCGGGGATCCAACCACATGATTGCCATCTTGTTTTATCATCTTGTTCATTTGTTGATTTTAAAATTAATGGTAAAAAGTCTATAAAGTAACAATGGAGTAATTGATTTAGTTGTCTAAGGGGTGAGCAGGATGGGAATTGAGATGAACGTTGGTAATTGCATTCAAGTTTTTTCCTCTACAATGGCTCGACCAAATATATCACTGCCATCATCTCTTCGTCTGTTATAATCGTAGTTGGCAGTATTATAATGTGATGATCCATCCTTGAAACATGTCCAAATGCTGCAGTGAGATATCGGATTACCAGACCTAGCGGATCTTATAAATGGAAGAAAACACTGAGTGGAGACTGACTTCACACATCACGTAGCAGACACTGAGACTGCTGTATATATATATCACATAGGATACAGACTGCTGTGTACACATCACATAGGATACAGTGAGACTGCTGTATATACATCACATAGGATACACTGACTGCTGTGTATATATCCCATAGGATACAGTGAGACTGCTGTATATACATCACATAGGATACACTGACTGCTGTATATATATCCCATAGGATACAGTGAGACTGCTGTATATACATCACATACGATACACTGAGACTGCTGTATATACATCACATAGGATACACTGAGGTTGTTATATATAAATTCACAAGCAGCATGTTTGTTTAGGAACGTTTTACTCCAGTCCTATGAAATTGCAGGCTTCCATTGTGATTAATACAACCGATAGTAAGGGGTTATCTGAGACATTGGTTCTTTTACAGGTAAGTAGTTGCTAACTACCAGCCTGTTTTACCAAGTGACAGTCTTTATTTAAAAGCAGTCATGGTGCGCTCCTACAGGTGATACATGACCTCGACAGAGAAGCTTCTTCTCTTCCATCATGCTCTATCGATGAGGCTTCACTGCAAAACTGCGAAGAGATGATTTTCAATGAGAATGAAGTCGGCAGTGGCGCCTTGTTGACATAGCTACCCGGAAAATAAGGCGCTGCTCTTGTTGAGATGAGATCAAATGAAGTAAGAGTCCCTGTCTGAGCTGGAAGATATCATTACAGGGCAGAACAGTCAACAACTACCTGCCGGTAAGTTCTTCGCTCCATGGGAAAAATAACTGCTATGTTCACACACTGCGTTTTTTTACCTGCGTTTTTGGTCCGTTTTTGCTGCAGAAATTTCTTGAGAAATTCTTGTAACCTTTCTGTAGACATTCCCCAGCAAAACCTATAGCAAAAAAAATTAGCTGTGCACACACTGCGTTTTTTTCTTAAGAAAATTCTTTCAGTAGATTTTCTTAAGAAAAAGAATGAGCATGTCACTTCTTTTCTGCAGCTAACTGCGTTATTTGCCATAGATAATTGGCACAATAACGCAGGGAGCAACCAGCGGTAAAAACGCACCGAAAACGCACCAAAAACGGACCGAAAACGCGGCAAAAACGCAGGTGCGTTTTTGGTGCGTTTTTTAACACAGGTGCACTAATCCTTCACTCTTAAGAAATTTCTTAAGAAATTTTCTTCAGAAAAATCATTTTTCTAGTGTGAACATAAATGTCCTGGATATACCCCTTTAAGTCACAGAAATATCCACAAATCTTCTGTGTGTGAACATACCCTAATTGTACCCATCAAACATCTTTGTTAAAAGGGTTGTGTAATCACAGCTGCCATTATTGTGACACTCTACAGAATTCATGTTTATTGTAATTAACATGCAATGATTTAGCTTCAAAATGCAAAAACTCAGAATGCAATTGTGACTATATAGAAGCCAACTTTAGCTTTTGCTGGTATATTCATAACATATATGTCCACCACAAATTTTGTAAGGTACAATAATAAAGCGTTATATTTTCTATCTGTTCACATTATCGGAATATATAATTATTAATAATAATAATAATAATAATAAATGTATTCATTTATATAGCGCTATTAATTCCACAGCGCTTTACATAAATGGTTCACTAACACTGTCCCCATTGGGGCTCACAATCTAGGGTCCCTATCTGTATGTCTTTGGAGTGTGGGAGGAAACCGGAGTACCTGCAGGAAACCCACGCAAACACGGGGAGAACATACAAACTCCTTGCAGATAGTGTCCTTCGTGGGATTTGAACCCAGGACCCGAGCGCTGCAAGACTGCAGTGCTAACCACTGAGCCACCGTGCCGCCCAATCAAGTAGGTCTGATCCCCATACACGAAAACTCGGCCCCTAAGAGATGCAACAGGCCAGATCCTATTATTATTATTATAGCGCCATTTATTCCATGGCGCTTTACATGTGAAAGGGGTATACATAATAGGGACAAGTACAATAATCATAAACAATACAAGGCACAGACTGGTACAGAAGGAGAGAGGACACTGCCCGTGAGGGTTCACAGTCTACAATGGATGGGTGAGGATACAGTAGGTTAGGGTAGAGCTGATTGTTCGGCGTTATATCAGACTGAGGGTTACGGCAGGTTGTAGGCTTATCGGAAGAGGTGGATCTTCAGGTTCCTTCTGAAGCTTGTCAAGGTAGCTGAAAGTCTGATATGTTGTGGCAGAGCATTCCAGAGTATGGGGGAGGCACGGGAGAAATCTTGAATGCGATGGTGGGAAGAGGAGATAAGGGGGCAGGAGAGAAGAAGATCTTGTGAGGATCGGAGGTTATGTGCAGGTAAGTACCGGGAGACTAGGTCACAGATGTAGGGAGGAGACAGGTTGTGGATGGCTTTCTAGGTCATGGTTAGGTTTTTGAACTGGAGTCGTTGGGCGATGGGAAGCCAGTGAAGGGATTGGCAGAGAGGAGAGGTCGGGGAGTAGCGGGGGGACAGGTGGATTAGCCGAGCAGCATAGTTTAGAATAGATTGTAGGGGTGCGAGACTGTTAGAAGGGAGGCCACAGAGCAGAAGTTGAAATAATCCAGGCGGTAGATAATAAGAGCATGCACTAGGGTTTTTGCAGCTTCCTGGGGAAGGAATCCTAACAGTCCTAGCTTAAGCAAACTCAGACTTTCTTACCATGACTTAAAAAATTTACTGCAACATCATTTTTCAGCTAACATGAGCCCATAGACTTCTATGAGGAGTATGTAATCTGATAATTCAGTGAGCTTTTAGTTGTCTCACAAGATGAAGTTTAGCAATAAAATAAGAGTGGATGGTGAATATAAGAGAAGTGGCTCATAAGTGGAGAAAGATAAATTTTTTCTTTAATAAGATATATTATAGTTTCCTATATTCACTTGCTCTATCGGTTTATGCACTGCATGTTGAAATGACAATTTACAATCATTATGAAGTACATTTATTGTTTATCATGAAGTCAACATTACTGTCCTCATTCACAGAAGCGTACGTTACACAAATATATATATTTTAAAATATCTTACTTTTATCTAGAGATATTGTAGTAACAGGGCCAAACCCTGTGGGGGTACACTAGCAGAGGACACTGCAAAATGCAATATTGGGGAGTCTACAATTAGCAGGCATGTTGGCTTTGACACAATTTTCTTAAAATTCAACCAGATCCGTTTTGTATCACTGTGAGCAGCCTTTATGGTCTAATCATGCTCCTGTGGCCTGCAGTTTCTCCGGACTTGTCCCCATCAAGGAAATCTGGGACGTCGTTGATCGGCAATTACAAATGAGCTGCCAGCAGTAGATTCTGATAATTTGTCCAAGTGCAATCAGCGGCAGACCCTTCTTCAGACAGCCATTAATAACCTCAGTGACAAAAGCAGAGAGGCTGTAAGTCACGGAATTTCTGCTGATCTTTTCCCTTTCATCTTATTTCGGCATTGCTCCCATCCTGCGCTGCCATCACCGTAGCTTCAGACTGGCTAGAAGTCAGAAGTTACATCACTTCACAAGCACTCAATGCAAATCTATTAGCGCCAGAACGAGGCACTCTTAGGCGGGCTTTACACGTTGCGACATCGGTAACGATATATCGTCGGGTCACGTCGTTAGTGACGCACATCCGGCGCCATTACTGACATCGCAGCGTGTAAACCCTAGGAGCGACGATCAGTGAGCGCAAAAACGTCAAAAATTGTTGATCGCTGACATGTCGTTCCTTTTCATAATATCGCTGCTGCTGCCGGTACGATGTTCCTCGTTCCTGCAGCCTCACACATCGCTGTGTGTGAAGCCGCAGGAACGACAAACATCTCCTTACCTGCGTCCACCAGCAATGCGGAAGGAAGGAGGTGAGAGGGATGTTATGTCTCGCTCATTTCCGCCCCTCCGCTTCTATTGGCCGGCCGCTTAGTGACATCGTTGTGACGCTGAACACACCTCCCCCTTGAAGGAGGGATTGTTTGGTGGTCACAGCGACGTCGCCGACCAGGTATGTGCATGTGGAGCTGCCGTAGCGATAATGTTCGCAACGGCAGCAATCACCACATAAGGCATGTGCGATGGGGGCGGGTGCTATCGCGCTTGACATCGCTAGCAATTGCTAGCGATGTCGCAGCGTGTAAAGCCCGCCATAGAATTGCAATGAGTTGTGCCCTTAGGCACACTCCATGAAACACTTGAGCAGCCGGCAGGTCACAAACTGGAGAAGACCGAAAGGAGCGGTGGGGACAACAGATGAAGACGCCAGAAAATGATAAGAGAGGGGGCAAGTGACTTAGATTAAAGCACCACTCTAGTACTAAAATAAAAAAACAACACTTAAGTGGTGCTTTAAAGTATGTATGGTGTGCAACCCTTTAACATATATCCTCATAGGTACCCGTTTATACCTTGTGAGACTGTGACCGGGGTTATCTATGACGGCCGGTATGTCTCGCCCCGGTTGTGCTCACTCCATGATAGAAAGTAAATCCACTCTAGGGTTAATGCTGTTTCCCTACAGGCTGAAGGAAGGGTTAAATGGAAACAGGAACAAGGGCGGGTGTGCCGGGTGTGGGGGAGTGAACAGAACTCCCTGAGTTCTCTGCTGGAGAGGCACATGTATATTGTTGTGGACTTTTGTTTGGACATTAAAACCGTGTGCTGTGAACCTTAATGCCTGGATCCCGTGTCTTCTGCTGCGCAGCCGACCGTGCTACCTCACATATGGTGGAGAATCGGCGGGCATGACAGCCGGTGAGGTGTAGCATCCATCCCTGGTGACCCAGTAGCACATGTCCTGGATTCGAACGGCTATACTACAGCCCAAACCCGGCGACGCCATGGAGGACATACTAAAGCAGCAGCAACAGACTAATGCACAGCTACAAGAGGCTAATGCACAGCAGCAACAGACCAATGCACACCTGCTCCGGGCGTCGGAACGTCAGCAGCAATCCTTGCAAATGCAGGAAAAAAGGCACCAAGAACAGATGGTTCTCCTGGCCAAGTCGATCCGTGCCGGACCGGCAGCAACAACCCCGGGACCGGGTGACGACGGCAGCGTCCGGAAAGCGGTGAGACAAGCGTTGCAAAAGATGACCCCGGGGGATGATGTGGAAGCGTTCCTGGCGGTGTTTGAGCGGGTGGCCGAGCGGGAAAAGCTGCCGACCCCCCAGTGGGCTGAGGTATTGTCGCCCTATTTGACGGGGGAACCCCAAAAAGCGTACCTGGACCTCTGTACCGAGGACGCCATTGACTATGTGACCCTGAAAGCCGAAATACTGGCTCGGTTGGGGGTGAATACCTATGTACGGGCTCAGCGGGTAAATCAGTGGTTCTATGAGGAAGCCAAACCCGTACGCTCCCAGGCCTATGACTTGTTACATCTTGTAAAAAAGTGGTTGCAGCCTGACACTCTGAGCCCGGCGCAAATGGCGGAAAGGGTAGTAGTGGATCGTTTTGTGCGCACTTTACCCGTCACCGTTCAACGGTGGGTAGGACAGGGTGACCCGAGTACCCTGGACCAATTAGTGTCCCTGGTAGAGCGGCATGTGGCTACGCAGGACTTGATACGGGACACTGAGACTTTGCGTACCGCCCGTCGGTCCGGCCCCTCCAAGCCTAGGGCCAAGGACCCACCGCTGACAACGGTGCAGGAGTCCCCTACCGTCCCGTCTGAGGCCGCGGCCGCCATCCGGAAGGTTCTGTACCCTAAACGACAACCCGTCAAGGGGGTTTCCGTCCCCATTAGATGTTGGCGGTGCCAGCGGGTGGGACATATGGAAGCCCAGTGTCCACTCACCACGGAGCCCATGGATTGTGGGGTTACCCGGCGGGGTTCAATGTATGCTCAGGTGGTGTGTACCGCTGACCTGGTCTCCCCAGAGACGGAGCCCCACTTGTGCCAAATACAGGTGAATGGATGTCCGGTTACAGGATTGTTGGATTCCGGAAGCTTAGTGACCCTTGTGCGATCCACCTTGAGGGCTAAAGTAAAGGCCACAGGACGTACCGTGGGGGTGGTTTGCATACATGGGGACCGCCGAGACTATCCCACGGGGATTGTCACCATCACAGCACCTTGCGGTCAGGTGCAACATGAGGTGGGACGTCTTAACACTCTTCCTTATGACGTGATCCTAGGAAGGGATCTGCCCTATTTTTGGACTTTATGGAGGGGACCCCCTAAGTCCCCTCAGATATTGGTCAGTCCGGGACCTGAGCCCCACAATCCTGAATCCGGGATGCCTGCCGTAGGGGTCACCATGATAGGGACAGAGTGTGAACCCGATAGGTCACCCCTAGAGGTATTGGCAGGAGAGGCTGAGATGGTCGAGCCCATCCCGGAGTTGGAGGCGTCCCCGGATACGTTTGGGACAGCCCAACTCCAGGACCCTACGTTAATACATGCCCGGAGTCGGGTGACAGTAGTTGACGGGGTGGCACAGCTGCCCGGTGCCCAGGTAAGGTACCCCCATTTCGCTCTTAAGCAAGATTTACTCTACCGGGTAGATGAAATAAGGGGCGTGGGGGTAGAACAGTTGGTGGTGCCCCAGCCGTATCGCCGGCGGGTCCTCGACTTGGCTCATAAACACCTGATGAGTGGCCACCTAGGGGTCAAGAAAACGCAGGAGCGAATATTGCAAAGGTTCTATTGGCCCGGGGTCTTTGGGGAGGTAAAACGGTTCTGCGAAACCTGCCCGGAGTGTCAGCTTACCGCACCCCTGACCCATTTTCGCAGTCCGTTGGTACCGTTACCCATTATAGAAGTCCCTTTTGAACGGATAGGGATGGATCTGGTGGGGCCCCTCGTAAAGTCCGCTCGAGGGCACCAACATATCCTAGTGATCGTTGACTATGCCACCCGGTATCCTGAGGCGATAGCTCTCAGACATACTGCAGCAAAGCTTATAGCTCGGGAGTTGTTTGCTGTCTTCTGCCGGGTGGGGTTGCCCAAGGAGATCCTTACGGATCAGGGGACCCCATTCATGTCTAAAGTGACCAAAGAGCTATGCCGGCTACTCCAGATAAAGCAGTTGCGTACGTCTGTGTATCATACTCAAACGGACGGTTTAGTCGTGCGTTTCAATAAAACCCTGAAAACCATGCTAAAAAGGGTGATTTCAAAAGACGGGAAAGACTGGGATATGATGCTTCCCTATTTGATGTTTGCCATACGAGAGGTGCCACAGGCATCCACGGGGTTTTCGCCTTTTGAGTTGTTATACGGGCGACATCCCCGGGGATTGTTGGACCTGGCAAAGGAAACATGGGAGCAAGAGCCCACCCCCCATAAAAGTGTGATTGAACACATTTTGGGTATGCAGAACCGCATAAGCGCGGTCATGCCAATTGTGAAGGAGCATTTACAGGAGGCTCAGGCCGCGCAAAGCGGCCGCTACAATAGACAAGCCACCGTGCGGACCTTTAAACCCGGGGATCGGGTGTTGGTATTAATCCCCACGGCGGAGAGTAAATTCCTGGCTCAGTGGCAAGGCCCCTACGAGATAAAGGAAAGAGTAGGGGTGGTTAACTATAAAGTATTGCAGCCCGGTAGGCGGAAACCTGAACAAATATACCAAGTCAACCTATTAAAACCTTGGCAGGAACGGGAAAGCCTGATGGCTGTTTTTTCCCCACCTCCCTCCTCTTCGGGTTGTTCACATCCGGCTCCAGCGACCTCCGGAGAGGACGAACCGGAAGTAAGGATTGGAGAAGCCGTCACCAAGACTCAGAGGCGAGAGGCCAGACGGTTGGTTCAGCAGAACCCCGATGTCTTCTCCGAGCTGCCCGGTAGGACCAGTCTGATACGACATGATATTGTCACCGAGCCCCACCTGAAGGTACGCCTGAAGTCATACCGGGTACCGGAGGCTCGACGACAAGCCATATCGGAGGAAGTAAAGACAATGTTACGCCTGGGGGTCATCGAAAAATCCCGGAGTGAATGGGCTAGTCCGATTGTCCTAATACCAAAACCCGATGGCTCCTTAAGGTTCTGCAATGACTTTAGGAGATTGAACGAAATATCCAAGTTCGATCTCTACCCCATGCCCCGGGTGGATGAGCTGATTGATAGGCTGGGACAGGCGCGATATTTTACCACGCTCGACCTGACCAAGGGGTACTGGCAGGTGCCACTGACGGAGTCCGCCAAGGAGAAAAACGCTTTTGTTACGCCGGAGGGTCTCTTCCACTATGTTGTCTTGCCTTTTGGGTTACATGGCGCTCCGGCCACGTTCCAGAGGTTGATGGACTTAGTGCTGGAACCCCACCAGGCGTATGCATCAGCGTACCTGGATGACATCATTATTTACAGCTCCGATTGGCAGACCCACTTGGAACAGGTACAAGCGGTGGTGGACGCGCTTCGAACAGCCGGATTGACAGCCAATCCCAAGAAATGTGCATTGGGACTCACGGAAGCCCGCTACTTGGGCTACGTGATAGGCCAAGGAGTGATTAAGCCCCAAATTAACAAGGTTGAGGCGATCCAGAAGTGGCCTAGACCCCTGACCACGAAGCAGGTTAGGGCCTTCCTGGGTATCGTGGGGTACTACAGGAGGTTTGTAAAGGATTTTGCGGGACTATCAGCCCCCTTGACGGACCTTCTCAAAGGCAAGAAGTCCGTCATGGTGCGCTGGACTCCGCAGGCCGAGGACTCCTTCCGGGCCCTGAAGGAGGTCCTGTGCGGACAGCCCGTTCTTGTACACCCTGATTTCCGGAAGGAGTT
This sequence comes from Anomaloglossus baeobatrachus, assembly GCF_048569485.1. NCBI lineage: Eukaryota > Metazoa > Chordata > Amphibia > Anura > Aromobatidae > Anomaloglossus > Anomaloglossus baeobatrachus. Next base: position 63,905,057 of record NC_134363.1, read on the forward strand.
CATAGTACAGACTGACGCCTCAGAGGTCGGCCTGGGGGCAGTGCTGTCTCAGGTGGTTCAGGGGGAGGAACACCCCATCACCTTCTTAAGTAGGAAGCTCACCCCTCCCGAGCGGAATTATAGCGTAGTGGAGAAGGAGTGCCTGGCGATCAAGTGGGCCTTGGAGTCCCTACGCTATTACCTGCTGGGACGGCAGTTTCGCTTGGTGACGGATCACTCTCCACTGGTCTGGATGAGGTCCGCCAAGGAACGGAATGCCCGGGTTACCCGGTGGTTCCTTTCTCTGCAGAACTTCCGGTTTACGGTTGAACATAGGGCCGGTGGGTTGCAGGGCAACGCCGATGCCTTGTCCCGCGGCCCGTGTTTGATGGCGGGAGTTCAACCCCGCACGCTTGAACTGAGGGGGGGGGTATGTGAGACTGTGACCGGGGTTATCTATGACGGCCGGTATGTCTCGCCCCGGTTGTGCTCACTCCATGATAGAAAGTAAATCCACTCTAGAGTTAATGCTGTTTCCCTACAGGCTGAAGGAAGGGTTAAATGGAAACAGGAACAAGGGCAGGTGTGCCGGGTGTGAGGGAGTGAACAGAACTCCCTGAGTTCTCTGCTGGAGAGGCACATGTATATTGTTGTGGACTTTCGTTTGGACATTAAAACCGTGTGCTGTGAACCTTAATGCCTGGATCCCGTGTCTTCTGCTGCGCAGCCGACCGTGCTACCTCACAACCTGTAAAAAAAAATCTTTTTTCAATGTCCCGTTCTGCATACAAATTGTGTAATCTGATCCTATGGGTGTCTCCAGATCAGCCTCAGTGCTGCTTCTGTCCCTTCAAATGCCACCTCAAGTGGATGATGTCTCCTTAAAAAGTCATGGGCATGGTCTCCAAGGTATAAAACTGGGGACACGTTCCCTCGAACATATCCCAAATGTAAAGGCTGGAACTGCTTCAATTTGGTAAGGCGTGTGAGGTTAGGTGGTAATGATGATGCTGTTGTCCACAACTATTTTCCAAGTTTGTGCAGTCGACGCTTTGTGATACGTTTTGAAAAGAACTCGCAGCAGTAAGTTATACCAAACACAGACGAATATTTCAATGCATGTCTCCTCTAAGTGGGAAATTCCCCACTGCTCATGTAATGTTTATAGACCTCAATTCAGTGGGAGATCTGCAGTATACATCTCATAGGAGACACCGAAACAGCAGTGTAGACATCACATAGGAGACGTCAACTGCTCTATATACATCACATAGGAGTAACCAAGAGTGCTTTATAAACATCACATAGAAGAAACTGAGAGTGCTGTATATACTTCACATAGGAGAAACTGAGAGTGCTGTATAGACATCACACAGGAGAAAGAGTGCTGTATAGACATCACATAAGAGAAACCTAGAGTGCTGTATAGACATCACATAGGAAAAACTGAGAGTGCTATATATGTATCACATAAGAGAAACTGAGAGTGCTGTATATGTATCACATAGGAGAAACTGAGAATGCTGTATAGACATCACACAGGAGGAACCGAGAGTGCTGTATATACATCACATAAGAGAAACCTAGAGTGCTGTATAGGTATCACACAAAAGAAACAGAGTGCTGTATATGTATCACATAGGAGAAACCGAGAGTGCTGTATATACTTCACATAGGAGAAACTGAGAGTGCTGTATATTTATCACATAGGAAAAACTGAGAGTGCTGTATAGACAAAACATAGGAGAAACCGAGAGTGCTATATATACACATCACATAGGAAAAACTGAGAGTGCTGTATATGTATCACATTGGAGAAACTGAGAGTGCGGTATGTAAGGTCATGCACTTGGGTAGAGGAAATAACATTTATGATTATGTACTTAATTGTAGAACACTGGGTAAAACAGACACAGAAAAAGACTTGGGTGTATGGGTGGATGGTAAACTTCACTTTAGTGGACAGTGTCAGGCAGCTGCTGCCAGGGCTAATAAAATAATGGGATGTATTAAAAGAGGTATAAGTGTTCATGAAAAAAATATAGTTCTACCTCTGTACAAGTCACTAGTGCGACCGCACTTAGAATACTGTGTACAATTCTGGTCACCGATATATAAGAAGGACATAGCTGAACTGGAGAGGGTGCAGAGAAGAGCCACCAAGATTATTAGAGGAATGGGTGGGCTGCAATACCAAGACAGGTTATTAAACTTGGGGTTATTTAGTTTGGAAAAACGAAGGCTTAGGGGGGATCTAATCACAAGGTATAAATATATGAGGGGACAGTACAGAGACCTTTCCAAAGATCTTTTTACACCTAGGCCTGCGACTGGAACACAGGGGCATCCGCTACGTCTTGAGGAAAGAAGGTTTAATCATAATCACAGACGAGGATTCTTTACTGTACGAGCAGTGAGACTATGGAACTCTCTGCCGCATGATGTTGTAATGAGTGATTCACTACTAACATTTAAGCAGAGCCTGGATGCCTTTCTTGAAAAATTTAATATTACCAGTTATGTATATTAGATTTTATGACAGGGTATTGATCCAGGGAACTAGTCTGATTGCCGGATGTGCAGTCAGGAAGGAAATTTTTCCCCATTGGAACTTGTTTGCCACATTGGGGTTTTTTTTGCCTTCCTCTGGATCAACATGTTAGGCTACGGGTTGAACTAGATGGACTTAGAGTCTCCCTTCAACCTTAAAAACTATGATACTATGATACTATGGTATAGACATCACACAGGAGAAACTGCGAGTGCTGTATATGTATCACATATGAGAAACCTATAGTGCTGTATAGGCATCACACAAAATAAACTGAGAGTGCTGTATATGTATCACATAGGAGAAACCGAGAGTGCTTTATAGACATCACACAGGAGAAACTAAGAGTGCTGTATAGACATCACATAGGATACACTGAGACTGCTATATATATACACATTACACAGGATACACAGACTGCGTATATACAACATATACAGGGCCGTATTTGCCGGGCCGTATTAAATCCGGCGCCTTTTTGGAGGAGGGAGGGAGCGCACAGTCATTTATAGTCACGTCTATAACACGCGAATATAAATGACACTGTGAGCGTGCCGGCACTTACTTCCGGGGTCAGAGGAGCTGTAAATCAGCTCCCCGCCCCGACGTGCTGCCGTGCGCTCACTGTGCAGAGGTCACAGCAGTGTGAGGCAGCGCCGCGCAGAGGAGGACGGGACATGGAGCCGCCGCCGAGGAAGATGTGAGATGATGATCCTGCCACCGCCACCACCACCGCGGAGAACGGGAGGTGCAGCCGCCGGAGATGCCGCCTGGAGCAGGTAAGCGCTTTACAGCCGAAGACAGCGCCGAACAAGCAACCCGGGGGGGGAGGGGGGATGCCGGAGGATGTGGGGGCGCAACATGGAGGATGGGGGGATGGAACATGATATGGGGGCGCAACATGGAGGATGGGGGGATGGAACATGATATGGGGGCGCAACATGGAGGATGGGGGGATGGAACATGATATGGGGGCGCAACATGGAGGATGGGGGGATGGAACATGATATGGGGGCGCAACATGGAGGATGTGGGGATGGAACATGATGTGGGGGCGCAACATGGAGGATGGGGGGGGGTGCAGCATGATGTGGGGGTGCAACATGGAGGATGGGGGGGGGATGCAGCATGATGAGGGGGCGCAACATGGAGGATGTGGGGATGGAACATGATGTGGGGGCGCAACATGAAGGATGGGGGGATGCAGCATGATGTGGGGGTGCAACATGGAGGCTGGGGGGGGATGCCGCATGATATGGGGGCGCAACATGGAGGATGGGGGATGGAACATGATATGGGGGCGCAACATGGAGGATGGGGTGATGGAACATGATATGGGGGCGCAACATGGAGGATGGGGGGATGGAACATGATATGGGGGCGCAACATGGAGGATGGGGGGATGGAACATGATATGGGGGCGCAACATGGAGGATGTGGGGATGGAACATGATGTGGGGGCGCAACATGGAGGATGGGGGGGGATGCAGCATGATGTGGGGGTGCAACATGGAGGCTGGGGGGGATGCCGCATGATATGGGGGCGCAACATGGAGGATGGGGGATGGAACATGATATGGGGGCGCAACATGAAGGATGGGGGGATGGAACATGATATGGGGGCGCAACATGGAGGATGGGGGGATGGAACATGATATGGGGGCGCAACATGGAGGATGGGTGATGGAACATGATATGGGGGCGCAACATGGGGGATGGAACATGATGTGGGGGCGCAGCATGGAGGATGGGGGGAAGCCGCATGATGTGGGGGCGCAACATGGAGGATGTGGGGCGCAACATGGAGGATGGGGGGATGAAGCATGATGTGGGGCGCAACATGGAGGATGTGGGGGCGCAGCATGGAGGATGGGGGGGATGAAGCATGATGTGGGGCGCAACATGGAGGATGGGGGGGATGAAGCATGATGTGGGGGCGCAGCATGGAGGATGGGGGGGATGAAGCATGATGTGGGGGCGCAGCATGGAGGATGGGGGGGATGAAGCATGATGTGGGGGCGCAACATGGAGGATGGGGGGGATGAAGCATGATGTGGGGGCGCAACATGGAGGATGTGGGGGCGCAACATGGAGGATGTGGGGGCGCAACATGGGGATGGAGCATGATGTGGGGGCGCAGCATGGGGGATGGAGCAGAATGGGAAAATGGGGGGGGGAGGGAAAATGAGGGAGGGTGGTGGACAGTATAGCAAATGGGAGTTACAGTATGGAGAATGAGAGGCATGGTATGGAGAATGGGGTAGCATGGGGGGAGGCATGGTATGGAGAATGGGGTAGCACGGGGGGGGGGCATGGTATGGAGAATGGGGTAGCACGGGGGGAGGCATGGTATGGAGAATGGGAAAGCATGGGGGGTACTCTGTATGGAAGGGGAACCATGGTGGGCTTGGTATGGAGGGGGCTTGATATGGAGAAGGGGCAGCATGGGGAGCGCTCAGTTAGGAGCCTGGAAGGGCTCGGTATACATAATGCGAAGCATAAGGCTCATTATAGAGTGGGGACATCATGAGGGGGACAGTGAAGTGGGGGCTGCATGGAGAGGTGGGGACAGTGGAGGTCATAGTTCATAAGTGAGGAAGGTCTGGAGGGTATAATTCAGTGGGGAGGACAGTGGGGATTTCATGTGAGGGGGCAGTGTAGTGGAAATGTTACAGGAGAGAATGTGGAGGCTGTAAACTGTAAGTGACACGGTGTGTGGTCATTCTTTGTGCTGTGAGCTCAGTGATGGGCAATTATTTATTCTTGGGCACAGCCTTGGGCTTACTTCGGGTGGTTACTCTTTAGTGAGAATTATGAGTCTGTCACCAGGTTTTTGCCACCTAATTTGAGAGCAGCATAATGTAGGGGCAGAGATCCTGATTCCAGTGTTGTCACTTACTGGGCTGCTTAGTGTAGTTTTGATAACATCACTGTTTAATCAGCAGTAGTTATCATTACAGGACTACTTGGTGTGCTGCAGGTAGTCCAGCATATTCATGAGCTCTGTATAACTGCGAGATCTGCAGCAGAGAAAACGACAGCAAACAGCTCAGTAAGTGACACATCGCTGGAATCAGGGGCTCTGTCTCTACATTATGCTGCTCTCAGATGGGGGAGCAAAACCTGGTGACAGATTCCCTATACGGGCACCATTGCAGTATGTGCTGCAGCAGACCAAATAAGAGGGGAGTCTTGGGAGAGGCAGGACAATGTGTTGCTAAGAGCGATGACATTTTACTTTTACTCCCAAAATGGCAATTAATCTGCAGACACATTTATACAGGGGACGTCGCTCTGGCATGTACAGTTTTACCTTAATATTATATATATGCAAACTGTTCTGTCCCCCCTGGTGCAGCCGATGTCTTGGTGCAGATGTGCACCGTCCTATTTGCATATTAAAGACAGTCCCTCGTCCTTAGGTGAGTCAGTGCTGTTTAAAATCACTTAGCATTTCTGCACGTGTCCTGACACTGGAGGAGCAGAGTAGCACTCCAAGTGTCCGCGTGGGTGCGCCTGCAGTGTGACTGCAGTGTCCGCGTGGGTGCGCCTGCAGTGTGACTGCAGTGTCCGCGTGGGTGCGCCTGCAATGTGACTGCAGTGTCCGCGTGGGTGCGCCTGCAGTGTGACTGCAGTGTCCGCGTGGGTGCGCCTGCAATGTGACTGCAGTGTCCGCGTGGGTGCGCCTGCAGTGTGACTGCAGTGTCCGCGTGGGTGCGCCTGCAGTGTGACTGCAGTGTCCGCGTGGGTGCGCCTGCAGTGTCCGCGTGGGTGCGCCTGCAGTGTGACTGCAGTGTCCGCGTGGGTGCGCCTGCAGTGTGACTGCAGTGTCCGCGTGGGTGCGCCTGCAGTGTGACTGCAGTGTCCGCGTGGGTGCGCCTGCAGTGTGACTGCAGTGTCCGCGTGGGTGCGCCTGCAGTGTGACTGCAGTGTCCGCGTGGGTGCGCCTGCAATGTGACTGCAGTGTCCGCGTGGGTGCGCCTGCAATGTGACTGCAGTGTCCGCGTGGGTGCGCCTGCAGTGTGACTGCAGTGTCCGCGTGGGTGCGCCTGCAGTGTGACTGCAGTGTCCGCGTGGGTGCGCCTGCAATGTGACTGCAGTGTCCGCGTGGGTGCGCCTGCAGTGTGACTGCAGTGTCCGCGTGGGTGCGCCTGCAGTGTGACTGCAGTGTCCGCGTGGGTGCGCCTGCAGTGTGACTGCAGTGTCCACGTGGGTGCGCCTGCAATGTGACTGCAGTGTCCGCGTGGGTGCGCCTGCAATGTGACTGCAGTGTCCGCGTGGGTGCGCCTGCAATGTGACTGCAGTGTCCGCGTGGGTGCGCCTGCAATGTGACTGCAGTGTCCGCGTGGGTGCGCCTGCAATGTGACTGCAGTGTTCGCGTGGGTGCGCCTGCAATGTGACTGCAGAGTCCGCGTGGGTGCGCCTGCAATGTGACTGCAGTGTCCGCGTGGGTGCGCCTGCAATGTGACTGCAGTGTCCGCGTGGGTGCGCCTGCAATGTGACTGCAGTGTCCGCGTGGGTGCGCCTGCAATGTGACTGCAGTGTCCGCGTGGGTGTGCATGCAATGTGATGCAGGCACGTTCTGACACCTGGTTGCTGCCTGTATTTGACTGCCGATTCAATGAGGAAGGTTGTTGAAGTGAGCAGACAGCAGATCACAGCGCCGTGTCCCCCTCCTCACTGTGCTCCTCCTGTGTTGTGTGCACACCCGCACTGACGCTTGGAGTGTGCCGCTGTGCTCCTCCTGTGTTGGATGCACACATGCACTGACGCTTGGAGTGTGCCGCTGTGCTCCTCCTGTGTTGGATGCACACATGCACTGACGCTTGGAATGTGCCGCTGTGCTCCTTCTGTGTTGTGTGCACACCCGCACTGACGCTTGGAGTGTGCCGCTGTGCTCCTCCTGTGTTGGATGCACACATGCACTGACGCTTGGAGTGTGCCGCTGTGCTCCTCCTGTGTTGGATGCACACATGCACTGACGCTTGGAGTGTGCCGCTGTGCTCCTCCTGTGTTGGATGCACACATGCACTGACGCTTGGTGTGTGCCGCTGTGCTCCTCCTGTGTTGTGTGCACACCCGCACTGACGCTTGGAGTGTGCCGCAGTGTTGGGTGCGGTGCAGCAGGAGATCTGGTGTTACGGTGCTCACTCTCACCAATGGATCACTATTAATCAAGACAAAGGCCTGGCTAGTATTTTCCTATATTCGGTGGTAATGGTGCACCAGGCTTAGGCCGCGCAGAAATGTCCTCATTTTCATATCAAATGTGTCTTTTCAAGTGAACATTAAAGGGAACCTGTTACACCCTTTTTCAATTCTAAACTGCCCCCGATGTCTTGTTAGTGACGCAATGTAAGTGATGCACATTTTCTGACTAACAAGACAATGGAGCAGTTTAATATTAAAGGTCGTGACCAGTTCCTTTTAAGCTGAACTCTATATGGGTGGGATTATTTCTCCACAGATCATGTCCCCCATATAAATATTTCCGCAGTCTAGGTGTCATTTTGGGGTGACAGATTCCCTTTAAGTCAGCTTAAAAATCCTCTCACCTGACGAATGAAAGTTTTTTGCTCGTGCATCGGGTGATGGACACTGTTTAGATAAATCAGGTTCCCATCTTTGGCTGCAGTGTGAATGCTGCTTTAAAGGGGTTTTCTCACATTGGGATCTTACCCCCTATCCTTGGGATGGGGAATAACTTTCCAATCGCTGGGGGTCCGACTACCGTGGCCCCGAGTGTTTCCCAGAACCAGAACATGCAGACAGAATGGATTCCGGGAGTAAAATTTCATAGTCCTGTCTCCTGAGCTGTGCACTTAAGAGGTCTTTTGAGCAATTGGTGGGGGTCTCAAGTCCCACCCCATGATGCCCCTTCTCCCTACTGAGCCCACCTCTGCCCTACTAATCTCCTCAGAATTAATGGACCTAAACCTATAAGATCTGGTCCAAAAGTTAAGTCTACTGCCTGGGACTAATCAGTATTGTGGTTCTTATATGGTCCACAGTCTAATGATGGCTGGTAACAACTACCAGCATCTCCTTACCATTGTTAAGGACATACTGAGAGTTGTACGTTAATGCAATACATAGATGTATATGGGTCTAACCTGACACTGCACTTGATTGCTGTGTGAAGTTGGCATTGTATTCATGTACTGATGGTGGTTTTGGCGATGCATTGTCTTCAGGGTGGGTTTGGTGATGTGTTATTGTGTTTAGGGTGGTTTTGGTGATATTACTGTATTGACAGTAGTTCTGTTGATGTATTACTGTACTAACTGTGGTTTTGGTTACGTATTATAGTATGTAGTGTGGTTTTAGTTATGTATTACTGTACTGATGGTGGTTCTGGTGATAGTCATGTGGCTGTTGTAATCTTTACCTTATCAGTCTTGATCCTAAAACATAGGGTCAGCGTGCTGGACTAAAAATACAGCTATCTGCATGTCTGTCAGCCGAATAAGTAATAGACTAAAGCCCCCATACACTATACTCTGATTTTTAGGCCGGCAGCTATCTTGCTCGGCTCTCCCATATACAGGAGCACTCATTCTGCCAAGTGTTTCTGTGTTCTTTATTAGAGCCGCTGCTGGACATTTCCGACAGCAGCTTATCATTTAGAGGATAATAGGATCTACACTCCGTAATTGGACATTCTGGATCCTTATTCCCCTGACAATCAGAATTGAGAGCCCCTGTTCACATTGGGCTATCAGCAGAACCTGTCGATATTGGTGGGTTTAGACAACTTTAGGTTAATGTGTATGGAGGTCTTAACTACTATCTGAAGGCTCTGGGCTCTATCAGGGAATGTGCACACGTCTTGTAGTGGTCTGTGAACCCCCGGAATTATTCAGACAGAAAACACTTTAGGACAGTCATTTTATCCTGAAGCAAATATTTATTTTTTTTGCTGTGGCTTCTTGGTTGTTTTTTCCAACATCTTTTAGCTACTGGATTTTACTTATTTTTTTAAATGAAGTAGTAAGCGGCATCCAAGCAGCAGGCGCCATATAATGGACCGGTCACTGTCAGCCGCTTCATGTCTGAGGAAACCTGACGCGCTTAAAAAAACTCCAAAGACTGAACATATGGACAGCAAGTCGTTTTACACTGCAGTGTATGAGTTCATTTCTTTAATATTTAGAGTTTGGGTTTTTTGGGCGGGTTATAGGGCGGATCTGTCTTGGAAAAAAAAAAGCTGTGTGCACATACCCGTAATCTGACTGATCAGAAGGGGGCGCCACCACTGACAGTGCCTAGGGCAGCAAAAACCCCAAATACGGCCCTGAACATATAGAAGATACAGATTGCTACATATACATGATATAGGTGACATTGAGACTGCTGTATATACATTATATGGATTCACTGAGACTTCTGTATATACATTATATAGGATTCACTGAGACTGCTGTATATACATTATAAAGGATTCACTGAGACTGCTGTATATACATTATATAGGATTCACTGAGACTGATGTAGAACACGGTTTGCAAAAAAAACCATGCACATCTGAACAGCTCTTTAGACTTTAATAGGTACATATTTTATCCTTGAATGAGATTTTCCACAAGATGTTCCATTGCAGCTTTCCCTAGTGGTAGATTACATGTTCATCTGGACTGCCAATATATCTCGTTTTGTTTAACTCCGTATCTGGTATGGAACATGCAATATGATCAAATTAATTAAAGGTAAACATAAATATAAATAAATATATATATATATATTATATATAATTGCCTTATTCTGTCTGTCTGTCTGTCTGTCTTGCTCCAAAATTGTGTCCTTGCGGTGACAAACAGCGGATTGGCCGTTCGCCTCGCCTCGGCTCCGCCCCCCCCACACGGATTGGCTGCTCGCCCACGCTCCGCCCCCCACACGGATTGGCCTCTCGCCCTGGCCCCCTGCACGCATTAGCAACTTGGCTACGCCCAGCCCCCCTCACGCATTGCACGCTCGCTCTGGCCCCGCCCCCTGCACGCATTTCCCGAAACGACACGGAGCCCCAACTCCCAGGTGAGTGCTGTACCCTCGGGAGCCCACATCAGCGTACGCCGGTGTACGCTGGTGTGGGCTCCTGTGCGAGCGGGGGGGGCGGGGTACGCTGGTAACCATGTAATATTGTGTTGCATGGTTACCAGCGTACACCGGCTCCCAGGTGAGCGCATCAAGGTCCTGCAGCGGTGGAACACACACACACGCACACACATAAGAACAGACACACACACACACACACATCAGATCACACTCACTCTCACACACACCTCACACACACATCAGATCGCATCCACACACTCACAACATCCCGTGATATCGCTTGCTTCTCGGCGGCGATCCTGTGCGTGCACTGATCTTCCAGGACCTGTCGGAGGATCACATGGCCAGAAGCATGTGGTATCTCCGGATGTTGTGAGTGTGAGCGCGTATGTGCGATATCGTCAGTGTGTGTGCGTGTATGCGATAGGATGTGTGTGTGTATGCGATCAGATGTGTGCGTGTATGCGATAGGATGTGTGCGTGTATGCGATAGGATGTGTGCGTGTATGCGATAGGATGTGTGCGTGTATGCGATAGGATGTGTGCGTGTATGCGATAGGATGTGTGCGTGTCGGTAGAAGGCAGAGGAGCACGGCGTGCAGCACAGCTGCTAGGACCGCCCACCGGAGGGCACAGGCAGAAGTGGGGTTTGAGTGTATGCGATCAGATGTGTGCGTGTATACTGTCTGATGTGTGACTGTGGAGCACGATGGGGGGTGCACAGCATGGGGGATGGAGCACGATGGGGGGTGCACAGCATGGGGGATGGAGCACGATGGGGAGTGCGCAGCATGGGGGATGGAGCACGATGGGGAATGCGCAGCATGGGGGATGGAGCACGATGGGGAATGCGCAGCATGGGGGATGGAGCACGATGGGGAATGCGCAGCATGGGGGATGGAGCACGATGGGGAATGCGCAGCATGGGGGATGGAGCACGATGGGGAATGCGCAGCATGGGGGATGGAGCACGATGGGGAATGCGCAGCATGGGGGATGGAGCACGATGGGGAATGCGCAGCATGGGGGATGGAGCACGATGGGGAATGCGCAGCATGGGGGATGGAGCACGATGGGGAATGCGCAGCATGGGGGATGGAGCACGTTTGGGAGTGCGCAGCATGGGGGATGGAGCACGTTTGGGAGTGCGCAGCATGGGGGATGGAGCATGTTTGGGAGTGCGCAGCATGGGGGATGGAGCACGATGGGGAATGCGCAGCATGGGGGATGGAGCACGATAGGGAGTGCGCAGCATGGGGGATGGAGCACGATGGGGAGTGCGCAGCATAGGGGATGGAGCACGATGGGGGGTGCGCAGCATGGGGGATGGAGCACGTTTGGGAGTGCGCAGCATGGGGATGGAGCACGATGGGGAATGCGCAGCATGAGGGATGGAGCACGATGGGGAATGCGCAGCATGAGGGATGGAGCACAATGGGGAATGCGCAGCATGGAGGATGGAGCACAATGGGGAGTGCGCAGCATGGGGGATGGAGCACAATGGGGAGTGCGCAGCATGGCGGATGGAGCACAATGGGGAGTGCGCAGCATGGCGGATGGAGCACGATGGGGAATGCGCAGCATGGGGGATGGAGCACAATGGGGAGTGCGCAGCATGGGGGATGGAGCACAATGGGGAGTGCGCAGCATGGGGGATGGAGCACGATGGGGAATGCGCAGCATGGGGAATGGAGCACGATGGGGAGTGCGCAGCATGGGGGATGGAGCACGATGGGGAATGCGCAGCATGGGGGATGGAGCACGATGGGGGGTGCGAAGCATGGGGGATGGAGCACGTTTGGGAGTGCACAGCATGGGGGATGGAGCACGATGGGGAATGCGCAGCATGGGGGATGGAGCACGATGGGGAGTGCGCAGCATGGGGGATGGAGCACAATGGGGAGTGCGCAGCATGGGAATGGAGCACGTTTGGGAGTGTGCAGCATGGGTGATGGAGCACGATGGGGAATGCGCAGCATGAGGGATGGAGCACGATGGGGAGTGCGCAGCATGGAGGATGGAGCACAATGGGGAGTGTGCAGCATGGGACATTGAGCACAATGGGGAGTGCGCAGCATGGCGGATGGAGCACGATGAGGGGGTGCGCAGCATGGGGGATGGAGCACGATGGGGGGTGCATCATGGGGGATGGAGCACGATGGGGGTGCGCAGCATGGGGGATGGAGCATGATGGGGGTGTGCAGCATGGGGGATGGAGCACGATGGGGGGTGCGCAGCATGGGGGATGGAGCACGATGGGGGGTGCGCAGCATGGGGGATGGAGCACGATGGGGGGTGCGCAGCATGGGGGATGGAGCACGATGAGGGGTGCACACCTCCCCCCAAAACACACACACACACCGCCACACACGCACTGCTCAACACACCACACACACACACTGGGAACCACAAACACCGCCCTACACAGACACCCACACACACAGACAACGCCGCACACACCCAACACCCAAACACCGCGGCACACACAAATATACGCACATACCGCACAACACACACATTGCACAAAACATACCTCCCACCAAAACACACACACCCCACACCCACACAAACCGCGCAACACACACACACACAACGCTACAGACACACAGCGTTCCACAAACAACGCAACACACAACGAAACACACAAACAACACCGCTCTCACCCCCCGCCACACCCAGAACGTGTACAGCGCCCTACACAAACACTTGGTAACTACACACAACAACATCTCATATATATATATATATATATATATATATAAAACAAAAATCATAAATTAACTACACAATACGTAAATTCTAGAATACCCGATGTGTAGAATCGGGACACCTTCTAGTATATATATAAAAACATTAGATTTTTGTGAAATAAATGACAAACTGATCCTTATATATAAAGGAAATGTGTCACCAGGTTTTTGCTTTCCTAACTGACGCAGGGGCAGAAACCTTTATTCCAGTGATACTGGGCTGCTTGCAGTAGTTTTGGTACAGTGACATCACTGGAATCAGGGTCTCTGACCTATCATCATGCTGCTCTCAGATTAGGTGGCAAAAACCTAGAGGCATATTCCCTTTCAGCCACAATGTTGCATCGTGACACGACATCTAATGATTTCCTATGGTGTCACATCACCATATAATGACATTAAAACAATGGTAATTGAATGTGCACACAGACATTTCTGCATAAAAAACATGTCTCTTGGCACACTATGTGTGCACAACCCTTAAGGGTGCTTTACACGCTGCGACATCGCTAGCAATCTCGTTAGCGATGTGACACGCCAGATCGCAGATAAGATTTGCTGAGATCGCACATGAGTCATTTTTTTTTTTTTTTTAGCGCTGGTCACATGTGCGATCTTGGCAAATCGCATGTGCGATCTGGCGTGTTACATCGCTAACGAGATCGCTAGCGATGTTGCAGCGTGTAAAGCACCCTTTAGAGTGATTTCTGACACAAGTTGCATATAAACCATTTGCCTTTGCTCCTGACCGTCCGGGCTCCGCAGCTTCTTCTTCAGGGAGGGAATGTCAGGCATCTCTCTGCACATAATTAAAATAAAGAATTCATCTCTTCTCTGGTCTCCCTAACGCCATGCTCGCAGGCAGCAGCTCCAGCTATGTGCCACAGTCCACACTGAGGAAGATGGGAGAATTTGTTATACTTGACCTGTATTGCAGGCAGTGAAAACAGAGCAGCTTATACTGGTACATAGGGATACATCTGTACACAGCAGTGTATTTCTAAGTCTCTGTATTCTAGAGTTGAAGAAATATTAAGATTGTTTTGTTCCTATAAAATTACTAAAAACAATAATAAAAAAAAAAGTAAATTTCTTTCTAATGACAAAAACATAATTTTCTCTTTTTTTCTGAGAGTCTCTGGGGGCGTAAAGCCACGACCTGTACAATTGCAGCCAGGAGCTAAACCATTGAGCCACAGACTCTGCTGATGTCCCTGGGAGAGTTTTCTATACTTCATCTGCATTGCAGTCTATGACACCACAGGCAGAATATACTGGTACATAGAGGTACACTGCTCTGTACAAGTATCTCTATGATCCTGTATTCTAGAGGGAGAATAAAGGATAATTTTTCCTATAAAATTACTAAAAAATTTTTTTAAAAAATTAGTCATTTTTAATGCCCTTTTTTGAAAAATAAACATAAATCAGCAAATAACATGAACATAATTGTTGTCCCTGTAATCGTAACGACATGCACAATACAGCAATCAGATTATTTAAGGGGATATATCAATGGTGTAAAAGCATGGCATGACTGGTTATTTTTCTTTATTAAACCCATTAAAAAATGCAATAAAAATGTATTGCTGAGGCTGTGTTCACACGTAGCGTAAATGCTGCATTTTTCCCCTCAAGGTTTCCACACCACGCAATGCAATAACAATCTTCTGTTTTTGCTGTGGATCTTTTATGCTTTTCCCCCCTTATTTTATGCACTTTTGGTGCAGATGTGAATCTGTGCTGATAGGCTAGGTTCGCACACTGCGTCTTTTTGACGCTGCGTTTTTGTGCTTTTTTGGCCGCTAAAAACGCACAAAAACGCACCTGCGTCGAAAAAACGCATAAAAAAACGCATGCGTTTTTGCCGCGATTTGGTGCGTTTTTGGCTGCGTTTTGTTGCGTTTTTGATCTCTGCGTTTTGCTGCGTTTTTCAAATGCATTGCATGGGCGGAAAACGCAGAAAAACGCAGGAAAGAACTAACATGTCCATTTTTTTTTTTACTCAAAAACGCAGGTAAAAAAAACAGATGTGTGCGGACAGCAAAAATGAAAACTCATAGACTTTGCTGGGGAAGCAAAGTCCTGCAGTTTTGAGGCCAAAAACGCACCCAAAAAACGCACTGTGCGCACATAGCCTTAATGGTTTTTTTTTAGTATCACAGAAAAGCTTTGATTTTGCGCTTACAAACATTTAGGTTTTTTTTTTTTACCTGTTTTTATTTCAAGCTCCACATGAAGCCTATAGAAAAAAAAGCAATAAAACAGCACAATTCTGCGGCATCTTTACATGCACCAAGGGCGGAGATTTCATACATCACATCCACTTTCCTTGGCTATTTAGTCCGTGTTCACATGTAGAGTAAATGTTGCAGTTTTTCTGCTGCTTTTTTTTGTGTACGGAAATTCTGCTGTGTTTAAGGCTATATGCACACGTTGCTTTTTTGCGTGCAGATTTTATGCACATAAAGCATGTTTTGGCAAGAAAATAGCAGCTGGAAAAACGCCCATTTTTTTTATTGCATTTGCTCATTTTTTCATGCTTTTTTTTTAGTCAAGGCGATTGCGAGGGTTCAGACGCTGTACAGCCACGATCGCCTCTGGGTCTCCAGCTGATGTTGCAGTCGGGACCCAGCGCTCCTCCCAGCAGTTTAACCCCCTGAATGCTGCAATCAATGCGATTGCAGCAATCAGGAGGCAGGGAGAGGAATCGCTTAGGCTACTTTCACACATCAGTTTTTTCCCATCAGGTACAATCCGGAAAAAAAAGGGTAAACCGGATCCGGTATCGCATCCGATTTATCCCCATAGACTTGCATTGTAACCGGATTGTACCTGATTGCTTTGCGGTGCATCCGTTTTTTTCCGGATGCGGCAAAATAATTAAATGCGGCGGCCGGATAGAACGTTCCATGTAACGTTTTTTTGCCCCTTAAAAAAACCGCATTCTGCCGGATCCGGCACAATGCGGCATTGTATACAATGATTGTCTATGCATGCCGGATCCGGCGCAATGCGGTTTAAACCGGATGCGGTCACCGTATCCGGTTTGGTAAACAGAGCATGCGCAAATTTTTTTTTTTTTCATCACAAAACATATAAAAGTCTTCTGCACATTCTACACACTTCCTGCTGTTCGTTCCTGCCTTCAAGTTCTGCTGTCCTCCAGTCCAGTGCTCCAGGGAAGAGGTAATGTCCACAGATAACTTTTCTGAGCTGCGTACATGTACTTAGACATTTTTTTTTTTTTTTTACAGGTGCAGTGTTGCGGGCAGCGAATCTTATTGTGGTCCAGCCAGTTGCTGTTTCATCGCGTTCTGTCCTGTCCCTGTGTGCGTTTGGGGGAGTCCAGTGTTCCTGAGGTAATGTCCACAGTACTGTCCACAGATCACTGTTCTGAGCTGCGTACATGTACTTAGACATTTTTTATTTTTTTTTTACAGGTGCAGTGTTGCGGGCAGCGAATCTTCTGGTCCAGCCAGTTGCTGTGGAAGCGAGGCCTGTAAAAAAAAAAAGAGATGTCGTCTTCTGGTAGCCCTCCCTCCTGTTCACAAACTGAGGTATTTTTTTTTTTTTTTTTTGTGTTTTTTTTTTTTAAAAGAAAAAAAAAAGTTTTAAAATAACTAAATTTACACAGGTTGCAGAAACATCACAGGAGGTGCTGCCAGAAGTGGACGAAAGGGGTGGAGAAATACACGGAGCGGGCGGTCATAGTGTAAGTTTCATACAGGAATTGTTTACCACAGCACACCAAACACATAAGTAAATAATGTTTTTTTTTTTTCTTCACTAAAGGCTTCGACTTCTAGGGCTCACGATAGAGCTCCTCCAAGACCGTCCCAGGGTCGTCGTCGAGGTGGCGGTGGTCATAGTGTAAGAAAATTTTTTTTTTTTTTTTTTGGTTTATGTCTGTGTGAATTGCTGTCTAATTTTTTTTTTTTTCTTTTTTCTTTCTTTGAACAGGCATCACAGCGTGCTCCCGATTCTGACGGTGAGGAGGCCGGATGTATCAACATCGACCTCCTCATCGATGAAGTTAGAGAGAGGGAGCCGCTGTGGAACATGGCTGACCGCCGCCACGCTGATACTATCGTAACCCGTCGACTCTGGGACGAGGTATGCCACGCAGCGATAGAAGGTTGGGAGGAGCTCAATTCTCGTGGCCAGAAGAAAACACGTAAGTATTCACAGTTCAGTAGGTTATGCTGCAGGATGTAATGTGTTGTATACTAACCACTTTGTGCTTTCCACTTTCAGGTGACAAACTTCAGAAGCGGTGGCGGTCTATCAGGGATCGCTTCAAAAAGTAGTTGAATCAAGAGATGCAGGCCCCGAGTGGATCCGGAGGACGCAGATCGAAATACCGTTACTTTAGAGCGTTGTCGTTCCTCCGGACAACTATGGTGTGCAGAAGGTAAATATTCCCCACAATATGTACAAAGTATAATAGTTTATGTCTGATCTTTTTTGCCTTTTTTTTTTAGTCAGTGCCAATGTATAGCAATTAAATTAATTATTGTTTTGTTTTTCCTCTTTTTAACAGCACTGTCTGCAGCACTCGGGAGCCTGCATCGAACCCGTCAGGAGCGATCCCTGAACAGTCCGCCACTGGGGAACACAGGCACAGACCCGACCCATCTGAACCTTCCCTTCCATCTACATCTGTCCCATCCACCTGCGCTGGAGCTTCCGGTGAGACTTCATTACCTGAAGCTGCTGGTGACGAGATAGCTTTTCCCCTACCCCACCCCTCTGACACTGCTGCCCTCAGTAGAACACCTTTGGGTTCTGGGCGTCAGCGTCATAGGGGTCAGGATAGGAGCTATGCGCCAGAGTTCTTGCATCTAAATGCAGCCTTCCAGAACGCCATTAAATTATTAGCAGAACAATCTAGTTCTGGTTTTAGCTTCATGAAGGCCTCTATGGATAAAAATACACACGAATTGTGCACGCGTCTGGACAGGCTGCATTTAGATGCAAGTAAATCACCCAATCATTATTTTTTTCAAGCCGTACTCGAGCGCATGGAAAAGCTATCTCCTGACCAGCAGATGCATGTAATGCAAGCCACACAGCAGGCTCTGGCGCAGGTTTCCTCCCAACCACCTCCACCCACCCCTCGTCCAGCACCTGCCCCCCCTCCAGCCATTGTCCCTACTCCCCCTGCTGCCCAGTACCAGCCTGCTGCCCAGTACCAGCCTGCTGCCCAGTACCAGCCTGCTGCCCAGTACCAGCTCCCAACCACATCTGCCCCTACACTTCCTACCCACTACCACCTCTCGCCTTCCACACCCATCATGACCCCAACACAAGCCTCTAATTCACCCGCCACCTCTTCTGTCTCCCAATCCCTCCACTCAACCCCACAATCCTTAACACATCCCATCCCATCTCCTGTTTTCCCTCTTGGTTTCTCAACCACACCTTCACCTTCTGTTACTTCCCCACCACCACCACCAACACCACTTTCCACCCTCCATACTCCCACTGTGCGTGTGTTCCCATCTGACAGCCCCTCCAGTACTATCTCCACCCCAAGCCCAAGATATACAAATTTATAATTTATTTATGTATGTAATAAAAAATAAAACATTTTATTTGAAATGTATTTATTTGTTCTTGTTTTTTTTGGGGGGGAATATTATTTTGCAAGTTCAGTTAATAATAAGGTAATACAAAAACATAACATGTTATAATTTGACGGTGTAAAAATTACAAATTTTTAAAGATATTCAAAGATTAAAATTACCAAGGTAAACAAGATATTTTTTTATTTATTTTTAACTATTTTTATTTCTTATAAAACTAAAGATAAATCTTATACCATTTGATCTTGCCAATCTACTCTACCTTCTGGGGACACAAAATAGTCAGCATATTTGTCACGGATTGTGGAACAGGCAACACTACTCCTAAATCCAGGACTGGTGTAGTCTGACAAAGAGGTGGATTCCAAACTCTGGTCATCCAAGGACAAAGGTTCCTTTGTTAAAACAAAATTGTGTAGTACCACACATGCTTTCACTATTTCATCAACAGTTTCAATGTTTAAATTAATGGCTGTTAACAACACTCGCCATTTGCTGGTTAGTATCCCAAAGGAGCATTCCACCATTCTTCTGGCTCTGGATAATCGGTAATTATATATTTTTTGGGTTTGCGTCAATCCACGGCTTGCATATGGCTTTAATAGATGTTGGGAGAGTTGAAATGCTTCGTCGGCCACAAAAACAAAGGGCATTGGGGGCTCACATGTGCCAGGAAGAGGTCTTGCAGGAGGGAAATCAAAAGTATTCCCATAGATTCGCCGCCCCATTGGGGACATTTTAAAGACCTGCGAGTCATTGGATCTCCCATATGCGCCAATGTCCACTGAGATAAATTTGTAGTCCGCATCTGTTATTGCCATTAGGACAATTGAGAAATACTTTTTATAATTGTAGTATTCAGACCCCGAAGCTGCAGGTTTCACAATTCTTATATGTTTGCCGTCCACTGAGCCAAGGCAATTTGGAAACTGACAAATGTTGTAGTATTGTTCGGCAATTGCAAGCCATCTGTCCCTGGTGGGCTGGGGGATGAAATCCTCCTGGAGGCAATCCCACAAGGCTCGGCAAGTGTCTCTAATGATTCCCGAGATGGTGGAAATTCCTAGTCGAAACTGGTAGTGAAGGGACGAAAGTGACTCTCCAGTTGCAAGGAATCTGTAAAGGAAAGACAATAATTAAAAAAAAATAATAGCAAACACATTACAGTTAAAAGTCAATTTAAACAGGAGGATACAATTAAAAAAAAAAAAAAACTTACCTAAGCGTAACCAGCAAACGCTCCTCGGGTGTTATAGAGTAACGGCAGAAGGTGTCCGTTTTACGTATGTTGTCCGCAACAAGGCCAAGGAGGACGTCAAAATTATTCACTGCCATCCGGACATAGCTTGTGAATTTTTCATGGTTTCCACGGAGCTCCAGGTATAGGGTTGAAAACACCCCACGTGTCAGTCTCTGGGCAGTCAGGGGATGGATCCAAAAGCGTCGATGTCGCTGACGCCTCAGTCGCTGTCGCTCCTTTTCTCTGACGATGATCCCCAAGCGATTTGCCTCAAATGTAAAATCTGCAGTGATCTTTGTGATCTTTTCAAGAATAACATCCATGCTTTCTGCTTGTCTCTGTCTTCATTCTGTCATATATGCTTCAAAATACTGTATATATACCGTATTTTCCCAACAGCCAATCAGAATACGGAACGCGTTAATTGTTTGTTTAGTGTTTAAAAAACGGATCCGTAAAAAAACGGACAAAACGGATGCAAAACGGATGCAAAACGGAACCACCGGATCCGTTTTTAATCGGATCCGTTAGGACGGATCCGGAAAAAAACGGATCCGGTGGGTCCGTTTTGTACGAAAAAAACGGAAACGTTGGATACGAAAAAAAAAAGGACTGTACCTGAATACAGAAAACTGATGTGTGAAAGTAGCCTTACCTGTCTCTAGCAATCGGGTCCCTGTAATGCGATCACAAGGACCTAACCTCAGGTTACTGAGCTATGGAGAGCCTCACACACCATGCCAGAGTGTGAGTCCAGCACTTAGGCTATGTGCGCACGTTGCGTATTTGCATGCAGTTACGCTGCGATCTGCACTGCAGCATAACTCCATGCGTCCGTCGTCCCCAGCATAATCTATGGAGATTGTGCAGGAGACGTGCGCACGTGGCGTATTAGAGCGCAGCGCTTCAGCTACTGCCCGAAGCGCGCGTTCTAAAAAGTGACATGTCACTTATGCCGTGCGCTCTGTTTGCAGCCCCCGCTCTGTCTATGGGAGGGGCTGCACTCAGAGCGCATGAAATCGGCTTTTTTTTTTTTTTCATTACGGACTCTTTCTGCAGCGATTTGAAGCGCACGTGTGCTGTTCAAATTGCTGCAGAAATTTCTGCAGGGACAGAACGCTACGTGCGAACATAGCCTTACAGTTAGGCTATGTGCCCACGGGACAACGTCCCGGCGGTTTTGCCGCAGGTATTTCCGCAGGTTTCACGCAGCTGCTCCCCGGAATACGCAGCTATTACTGTTGAATTCGAGCAAAATTGTTGTGGTAAACCTGTGAAACAAGTGTGGCATTTGTGTGAAATACCTGCGGACGTCCCACCCTCTATCTCCAAAGTAGAAAGGCAGGATATCTGCAGATATTTCCGCATGAATAACTGACATGCAGTTACGTGCGGCTGCGGGAAATCCGCAACATTTCCCGCAGCCGCACATAACGCAGCATTGATAAAGCAGTCCCCAAATCCCATAATAAAAATAAAATAGGATAACATGGGGAGTGTCTGTACTTGCGTAAACCTGCGGATTTATATGGAAAATCCAGATAAATCTGCAAGTTTTCCGCAGCAAAATCTGCGGGTACATTGTCCCGTAGGCACATAGCCTTATAATCCACAGGAGTGATCAAGCCCTGCAGTGGAGTATATCAGACACAGGAAAAACCGCAGGAATCAATTCACATGCTGCTTCTTTTTTCAGCAACAAGATCTGCAAGGGAAAAAAGAAGCAGCGTGTGCAGCTTCTCATAGACATTGCTCAGATGCCTTTTTCCTTGCAATATTGATTCAAAAAGCAGCAAAACAGCAATGTGTGCACACAGCCTGATAACTGTGCAAGCAAAGTGCATGTGATTTTCTGAAAACTTCATGCTCTGAGCGGTTTTGGCGCTTTTTCTTTCTCTAGAAGCTTCTATGCGGAGGCTAATAACAGGTGCACCACTGTTTTTGTCACGTGTAACCATTGTGGCGCCCTGCATTACGGTTTCCTGTTTACCTCAGGTTTTTGGTAAACATGAGACATTTGTGCCTCCTCCCTGCGCCATTGATAACTGCACTGGGCGCCTTTACTTGTAGCTGCTCCCCGCCCGCAGGACACCGCCGGCATCAGCACCACAGCCTGCACCGGCCGGCACTGAGCGGTCACGTGTCCTCCCTCACTGCAGCAGCATAGCTCCTCCCCCTCAGTGTGTCAGTGACGAGGGGCGTGTCCATTATGTTCCCACTCCCAATGTGTACGCAGCTCAGTAGCCCCGCCCACAACCACGCTCTTGCATAGATCACGTGCTGATCCCCTCCAGTAGCGGCAGTGACTGCAGAGGGAGGGAGGAGCCACCACAGCATGCACATGGAGCGCCGCACACAGGCGGAGGACGCGGAAGGTACGGTTCAGCCGGCGTCAGTGCTGGCAGCCGAGCGCGATTTACATTACTGCGCATGTGTGAGATGCATGGTCAGAGGCTGTGCTGGGTTGCTGCTCAGGGTCAGATTTGGGGGATACACCCCAGGCTGGTGGTGATGAGGCTGAGCCTATATGTGCTCAGAGGGGTGGAGGGACCTCTGGTGCCTGATCACAGTGCAGCAACAGATGTACCCGGATCACCATGCCCATAGGTGGTCGGTAACCTAGGCAACAAGTAGCAAACAAATCATTATTTTCTTGAAAACAAGAGGCTTTGTAATAGGATAAGTTGGTTTTTACCTATAATAATCATTAATTGTGATATTGTACAACTAAGCTGTAAAATAAAAGTTTGGACAGTGTTATTTCTGTGGCCTGCAGCTTCTGCGGTGTCACCGCAGCCATCATGTCGCGGCTCTGATCTGGAGCAGCTTTGTGCCACTGGATTCTTTCCACTGTTTCCCTGCACAATCACTTAAAGGGGTTGTCCACTTTTCAAAAAGCTTTTTCGTATAGTGTTCCTCAGTAGTAATAATAATAAGCACGTGCTTTTCCCACCATCCCCTGGTCCAGCTCTTATCTGTGTCTGCTATCGCCAGTGCTGCAGCTGTTCAGTGAGCTCTACATCTGCAGAGCCACTGAGATTGATTGTCTGCAGCGTTATTGATGTGATGGATCCACTATTACAGCTGCAAAACTGAAGCCCCCCTGTAGTCTATCAAGTGAGACGGCTTTTTGCTTGCAAGATCAAGGGATTGTTCAAGGATATGGCGGGAAGACTCTGACCGCAACATATGCCGGAGTAATTCTGCAGCTTAGGCTACTTTCACACTTGTGTTGGACGGCTTCCGTTGCTATCCGCAGCCTTGAGGAATTACGGTAACCGTTGCAGGAATCCGTTATATTCCTCATAGACTTCTATTAGCTACGGATAGCAACGGATGGCCTTGCATTGCATCCGCCCCGTGGTGCATCAGTTGTTTTGTCGCTGACCGTCAGTGACCGTCGGGCGGATGGAACGCTGCATGTAGCGTTTTTCTGTGCTTGGCGGAGTGTCAAAAAAACGCAACCTGCAGGAATCCGTTGGCGTCCGTTGTTTTTATAATGGACGCCTATGGTGGCGGATTCCGTTAACGCAACCGTCTTTACACAACTGCGCATGCTCAGATGTGTAAAGTCAAGGAAAAAAAAACCTATAGCGGATTGCGTTATTTTGTACGATCTGTAGCATCCGTTGTGCCAATATATGCAACGCACCCATTGCATCCGTCACACAACGCAATGCTACGGATCCCGTCCAACGCAAGTGTGAAAGTAGCCTTACAGGCTAAAGAATATCATGTACACATCCTCCGTACACCCGCACACTCGGATCACAGGGCTTCGGTTAGAGACGCACACAATGACCGACCACCTAATGTCTGATTATTGCACAGAACGTCCTCGGATCCTAATCCATCTTCAGCAAGGAAAAGCCTTGGTATGGACAGCGGAGGACGCTCGCCGGATTCGGGAGGAGCACGCCCTAGTAGGAAACCTGGTGGGGGCGCTGGTGAGAAAACCAAGACAGAACACGCGGCTCGGCCTCCCAGTACAACTCCTGCCTGAAGAAGCCCGGCTACTGGTGGAAAATGGGGCCGCGAGACTAGTGCACCATCGCCTGGCGGAGCAAGAATCCTCCGAATGTGATGGATCCTCTGTGGTGCGTATAACGGTCTACCTGGAATTGTGTTGCGGTGATTAATATAGACCATAAATGGCGGTCTCTAAAGTTATGGGGTCGTTTACAGGGTGAAGCTGAGGTGTCAGCTGATGCAGATGAGAAGGAGACCTATGCACAGTTTCTGGATCAGAGCTATGCAGAGCAGTGGAAGCTGGCCTTACAGGACAAGAAGCGCACCCTGGAAAGCTTGTCAGAGCGGATCGCAGAAGGGAGAAGCAAGAGGAAAAGACATCGAGGTCAGCAGGAAGGTATGTGGGGGCAATAGGACCAATATCTGCCCGGATAATGCCCGTTATTAGTGGCATCTATGCCCAAACTTCAGTAGTTGTAGATAGTTTTCTATTGCCGGGGTCCTGTAGAGGAAAATCCTTTTAATGTCTGTGATGCCAGGTAAGGCTCTGTTCACATGTCGTCTTGTCATCTGTTTATTTGTAACTGATCCAGTGTTTAATAAACTAGATCCATTACAAATAAAGTAAAATGTGACTTACACTTTGGTTTCCATTTTTCATTCCATTCAGACCAATATTACTCTATGGAGCCGCTCCCATGTGCAATTTCAGTGCAGTATGCTGCGGGTGGAATCTGATTCGTTTTCACTGGCACCCATACAAGTCTATGGGTGCGAGAGAAACATCGCATTGCACCACTCGCATTACAGTGGAGTGCAGTGCGATATACGCATTAGCTGACAATGGAGGAGATAGGGAGATTAATCCCTCCTTCTCCTCTGCAGCTGTGCTCCAATCGCAGGATGGCATCACAGTGGGAGATGAGTGTCAAGCATTACCGCGAGTGCATCGCATATGTGGCCCCAGCCTAAAAGATCCATTATGTCTCTACACAATTACAGTTGTTCTTGGTATGAGCAGTGCTATAAAAAAATGGATCTAACAGAACAGATGACCATTAGTGATGAGCAGGCACTACTATGCTTGGGTGCTTGGTACTAGTGATGAGGGCGGTGGCCGTCGTGCTCGGTACTAGTGATGAGGGCAGTGGCCGCCGTGCTGGGTACTAGTGATGAGGGCGGTGGCCGCCGTGCTCGGTACTAGTGATGAGGGCGAGCGCCGCCGTCCTCGGTACTAGTGATGACGGCGAGCGCCGCCGTCCTCGGTACTAGTGATGAGGGCGAGCGCCGCCGTCCTCGGTACTAGTGATGAGGGCGAGCGCCGCCGTCCTCGGTACTAGTGATGAGGGCGAGCGCCGCCGTCCTCGGTACTAGTGATGAGGGCGAGCGCCGCCGTGCTCGGTACTAGTGATGAGGGCGAGCGCCGCCGTGCTCGGTACTAGTGATGAGGGCGGTGGCCGTCGTGCTCGGTACTAGTGATGAGGGCGGTGGCCGCCGTGCTCGGTACTAGTGATGAGGGCGGTGGCCGCCGTGCTCGGTACTAGTGATGAGGGCGGTGGCCGCTGTGCTCGGTACTAGTGATGAGGGCGAGCGCTGCTGTGCTCGGTACTAGTGATGAGGGCGGTGGCCGCCGTGCTCGATACTAGTGATGAGGGCGGTGGCCGCCGTGCTTGGTACAAGTGATGAGGGCGAGCGCCGCCGTGCTCTAGTGCTCGGTACTGGTAACAAGCAGTCGGATGCTCGGATGGGCGTGACTGGAGTACCAAGTATAATAGAAGTCAACGGGGAACTCAATCAATTTTCCAGAAAAATGCTCAAGTTTCTCATTGACTTCTATTCTACTCTGGCGCATGAGTCACGAGCGTCCGATTGCTTGTTACCAGTGCTGAGCATTGTCGTGCTCGCTCATCACTAATCACCATCCATTATGATCTGGGTCCCATAAACTTCAATGTGAAGAAAGCATCCGGTTGTTTTATTTATCCAGTTGAAGAGCGTATACGAGGCTGAAAAGACAAAACAGGAAGACGTTTTAGGATATCTCCATCCCCTTTTAAATGAATAGCTGTTTTTTATCATCCCAAAAATGGCAATAACTACATGTGAACAGAGCCATAAAGACATTTTAAAGTACAATGTCTCCAAATCAAACTTAATTTGATTTAGAAACACATGTTCATCACTAATCGGAGAAATGAAGTTTGGAAACTTGCTCTAGACAATTGCCTCACACATTTTTAATTTTTTTTTTGAGGGGTGTTCCATAGAAAACCACCTGAGTATCACAGCCACTATTTGTGTGTGCAGAGAGATGGAGGGTGGAAGTTACATCTTTTTTTTTTTTTTTTTTTAATCTCCATAACTGTCAAGTATCACCCTTCCCCAGCATTGGTGACAAATAGTCACGCGGTGGAGGCCGTGTCACCACCAATCCTCAGAATGAGGGTCCCTTCCTCAGGATTGAGTGTAGATGAGAGTCCACCGCTCAGTTATCTCAGTGGGTCCATGAGACCTTAATGGAGCGGCAGCGTTCCTGTGTGCTTCATCATGGATGTAGTGAGGCGGAATGGGGGATCAAGATCCGCGGTGTACTGATTGGTCGGGAGCAAAAATTTATAGGAAAATCCCTTCAGTGTACAATCCTGTCTATAGTGATTACAGAAGAAGCAATGGAGTCGTCCTCTCCGGCTCCTATCAAAGAGCTGCTAAATCTAGAAGAGACCTTCCACTTTCCGAAGGAAGCCATGATGGTGCAGATTCCTACTGCTCAGCTGCGTCCTGGTGATGAAGAAGAGGTGGATATACAGGAGGCCTCCCCACAATGGCCATACGCTGGCCAAAAGAGTCATGAAGCACGCTATAAGGTTTTCCGGGATCTTTGGCAGAAGGGCTACTACCTCACCAATGGTGGCAAGTTTGGAGGAGACTTTCTTGTTTATCCAGGTATCCGATTCCTCTCAGTACTATATTCTTTGTTACTTGTCTACTTTTTAGCGTTTAACGTCCTAACAACCAATGATGTACATTCCCGTCACATCGCAGTAGGCTATGGCGTGAATAAGGATCTTAGCTGGCTTTATATGGGGATGATGGCTGTGTTACATAGCTGTCATCCGCCTGTAACTGCAGTGACCGGAGTGCGCTTAGACGCAGCAGTTAACCATTTAAATGCCAAGGTACCGTATTTTTTGGTTTATAAGACGCACCCCAAATTCAGAGCAAAAAAGGTGAAAAAAAAATATGGGGTACAATCCGGTGGTGTCTTACCGGAGGGGGAGTCACAGGAGTCAGGGGCAATGGGTGTCCCAGAAACTGTAGGTTGTGCTGCGGCGGAGGCTGGGGCAACCATGCTAGTGCTGGGGCAGCCATGCTGGGGCTCGGGCTGTGAGCAGTCAGGGCTTCAAAGAAATGGTGCTTGGAGCTCAATGGCAAGCCAAGATCTCATCTGCGCAAGCACCACCTCTAGGCGCTGTTTTCCTTAAGTCCACTGCTGGGAGATCAATGGGCTGACTGGGCTGGTGCTGCAGCGGCGGCTGTGCGGGGTCTGTGGCGGCTGTGCGGGGCCTGCGGCGGCTGGTGCTTGGACGGCTGTATGGGGCCTGCGGCGGCCAGTGCTGGGGTGGCTGTGTGGGGCCTGCGGCGGTCGGTGCTGGGGCGGCTGTGCGGGGCCTGCGGCGGCCAGTGCTTGGGCGGCTGTGCGGGGCCTGCGGCGGCCAGTGCTGGGGCGGTTGTGTGGGGCCTGCGGCGGCCGGTGCTGGGGCGGCTGTGCAGGGCCTGCGGCGGCCTGTACTGGGGCGGTTGTGCAGGGGGTGAGGACTTCAAAAAATGCCGCCCGGAGTCGGTGCGTGTGCAGATGGAGCTCTTGGCTCAAATTCTCATCTGCGCACGCACAGCCTGGTGCCCTTTACAAGCCATTTGTGTACAATTTTAATACTAAGCAATCACCCCCTCCATGGAGTGGCAGCGTTTGAGTGGCGGCTCCATTAGTGTTTTGCACCTGTTGCTTCCATTCTTATTAATTACGGTAGTTTTGCTGCATCCTGTGAGTGCATTTGTTCCTAGGTAAACATTGGGGGACTTTTGTTACTGTGAATTTTTCTGTAATATTTTTGGGGAAAATGTAATTCCTGTTTTTGTGGTGTTCTTGGATCCGGAGCCTGCTCTCTTCCGTCCATTGCTGTCCTCTTTCCCAGCCCCATGTGCATAATGTGTCCTACCTCATCCACAGAGGCCTTTATGATGCTCCTGCACATGCGCACTTTGACCTGCCCTGCTAAGGACAGAGCTAAGTACTATAATGCGCAGGCGCAAGGAAGGTCAAAGACCGCAAGGAGGGACCAGTCTTCTACCCGGCCTCCGAGCAGCCGCATGTTGTGCAGGTCTCGTCTAAGGGTACTTTCACACTTGCTTTTTTTTTCCTTCCGTCACAATCCGCCCTTTTGGAAAACAGCGGAATCCGTTAACGGATTCCGCTGTTTCCCATAGACTTGTATGGATGACTGATTGTGCCAAAAGTACCTGCGTTGCTTCCGCTGGCCGACGCTGCGTTGCGTCCGCCGGGCGGAAGGAACGCAGCATGTAACGTTTTTCAGTGGCGGAATCCTCTATTTTTCACTGCGCATGCTCATCTTTTTTTCTTTTTTTTTTTATCACAAACTTTATTTTGTCTCTAGGTGGCCGAACGTTCAGCTGAGCGCTGGCCACCGACATGTGAGAGCTCTCAGCTGAGCGCCCGGCCGCCGGCATGTGAGAGCTCTCAGCTGAGCGCCCGGCCGCCGGCATGTGAGAGCTCTCAGCTGAGCGCCCGGCCGCCGACATGTGAGAGCGATCAGCTGAGCGCCCGGCCGCCGGCATGTGAGAGCGATCAGCTGAGCGCCCGGCCGCCGGCATGTGAGAGCTCTCAGCTGAGCGCCCGGCCGCCGGCATGTGAGAGCGATCAGCTGAGCGCCCGGCCGCCGGCATGTGAGAGCGATCAGCTGAGCGCCCGGCCGCCGGCATGTGAGAGCGATCAGCTGAGCGCCCGGCCGCCGGCATGTGAGAGCGATCAGCTGAGCGCCCGGCCGCCGGCATGTGAGAGCGATCAGCTGAGCGCCCGGCCGCCGGCATGTGAGAGCGATCAGCTGAGCGCCCGGCCGCCGGCATGTGAGAGCGATCAGCTGAGCGCCCGGCCGCCGGCATGTGAGAGCGATCAGCTGAGCGCCCGGCCGCCGGCATGTGAGAGCGATCAGCTGAGCGCCCGGCCGCCGGCATGTGAGAGCGATCAGCTGAGCGCCCCGGCCGCCGGCATGTGAGAGCGATCAGCTGAGCGCCCCGGCCGCCGGCATGTGAGAGCGATCAGCTGAGCGCCCGGCCGCCGGCATGTGAGAGCGATCAGCTGAGCGCCCGGCCGCCGGCATGTGAGAGCTCTAAGATGAGCGGCCGGCAGCTGGCATGTGAGAGCTCTAAGATGAGCGGCCGGCAGCTGGCATGTGAGAGCTCTCAGCTGAGCGCCCGGCCACCGGCATGTGAGAGCTCTCAGCGCCCGGCCGCCGGCATGTGAGAGCTTTCAGCTGAGCAGCCGGCATGTGAGAGTGCTCAGCTGAGCAGCCGGCATGTGAGAGCTCTCAGCTGAGCGCCCGGCACAGCCGGCATATGAGAGCGCTCAGCTGAGCGCCTGGCAGCCGGCATGTGAGAGCGATCAGCTGAGCAGCCGGCATGTGAGAGCTCTCAGCGCCCGGCCGCCGGCATGTGAGAGCTCTCAGCGCCCGGCCGCCGGCATGTGAGAGCTCTCAGCGCCCGGCCGCCGGCATGTGAGAGCGCTCAGCTGAGCAGCCGGCATGTGAGAGCGCTCAGCTGAGCAGCCGGCATGTGAGAGCGCTCAGCTGAGCAGCCGGCATGTGAGAGCGCTCAGCTGAGCAGCCGGCATGTGAGAGCGCTCAGCTGAGCAGCCGGCATGTGAGAGCGCTCAGCTGAGCAGCCGGCATGTGAGAGCGCTCAGCTGAGCAGCCGGCATGTGAGAGCGCTCAGCTGAGCAGCCGGCATGTGAGAGCGCTCAGCTGAGCAGCCGGCATGTGAGAGCGCTCAGCTGAGCAGCCGGCATGTGAGAGCGCTCAGCTGAGCAGCCGGCATGTGAGAGCGCTCAGCTGAGCGCCCGGCAGCCCGCATGTGAGAGCTCTCAGCTGAGCAGCCGGCATGTCAGAGCTCTCAGCTGAGCGCCCGGCATGTGAGAGCTCTCAACTGAGCGCCCGGCAGCCGGCATGTGAGAGCTCTCAGCTGAGCGCCCGGCAGCCGGCATGTGAGAGCTCTCAGCTGAGCGCCCGGCAGCCGGCATGTGAGAGCTCTCAGCTGAGCAGCCGGCATGTGAGAGCTCTCAGCTGAGCGCCCGGCAGCCGGCATGTGAGAGCTCTCAGCTGAGCGCCCGGCAGCCGGCATGTGAGAGCTCTCAGCTGAGCGCCCGGCAGACGGCATGTGAGAGCTCTCAGCTGAGCGCCCGGCCGCCGGCATGTGAGAGCTCTCAGCTGAGCGCCCGGCAGCCGACATGTGAGAGCTCTCAGCTGAGCAGCCGGCATGTGAGAGCTCTCAGCTGAGCGCCCGGCAGCCGGCATGTGAGAGCTCTCAGCTGAGCAGCCGGCATGTGAGAGCTCTCAGCTGAGCAGCCGGCATGTGAGAGCTCTCAGCTGAGCAGCCGGCATGTGAGAGCTCTCAGCTGAGCGCCCGGCATGTGAGAGCTCTCAACTGAGCGCCTGGCAGCCGGCATGTGAGAGCTCTCAGCTGAGCGCCCGGCAGCCGGCATGTGAGAGCTCTCAGCTGAGCAGCCGGCATGTGAGAGCTCTCAGCTGAGCAGCCGGCATGTGAGAGCTCTCAGCTGAGCGCCCGGCAGCCGGCATGTGAGAGCTCTCAGCTGAGCGCCTGGCAGCCGGCATGTGAGAGCTCTCAGCTGAGCGCCCGGCAGACGGCATGTGAGAGCTCTCAGCTGAGCGCCCGGCAGCCAGCATGTGAGAGCTCTCAGCTGAGCGCCCGGACGCCGGGTGATCAGTTGATCGTTCACAATAGTCTGCTGCCGGTAAAACTGTCAAGAAGAAAAAAAAAAAGCTTTCCGTTGTTTTTTACAATCCGTTGCGCCATTATATGCAACGCATCCGTTGCATCCGTCACACAACGCAATGCAACGGATGCCGTTCAACGCAAGTGTGAAACTAGCCTAAGGATGTGTTCAAAGTGAGGTTTTATTTGATCAGAAACTCTCCAAAAATCTCCAAGCTTTCCGTGTTTTCCCCGCCCACCGGCTGTCCTCTCAGCTGTGATTGGTCCTGGCTGACGTGCCCCCCCGGCCAGTGACAGTCTCTGCCGCGGTCATCGCTTATCGCGGCTCAGTAATAGGCTGCACTCAGAGCGGGCAGTCTTCTCTATGGCTGCTCGCTCTGATATGTAGCAGTGCTGGATGTGTCGGCATGGGACTTCCCCTGTGGATTACGTCGGAGCTGCAGGATGTTTGGGCTTAATAAAGAGGTGAAGCAGGGTGAGTTTTGTACTTTATTTCAAATAAAGGATTGTTCTCTGTATCTGTGTTGTTTTACTGTCACTTACAGGTTAGTGAGATGCAGGTATCTGATAGACGCCTGTGCCATCACAACCTAGGGTTTAGCAGCAGCTGTGTGCCACTATTAACCCCTGCTATTACCCCAACTGGCACCGCATCATGCCTGCGGGATGAGCCGGTATCGTACACCGGTATTGTCACATCTAATAGATGCGGCAATACCGGGCGGCTGCGGGCTGAGGATATACCAGCCCTCAGCTGGCGTTATCTTGGCTGGGGATGAAAATTAGAATCACACATGCGAGGGGCTCATGCGAGTCTGCCATGGCAGCACCCGGCAAAGCCTCGCACGTGTGACTCTGGCCACTGGATACAGAGCACAGATACAGCGCGACAGCTGGGGCTGCAGCCGCGCGCTAACTGTGCTGCCAAGTGTTTATTTTAAACACCGTGTACTGACCGACAGACTGTACTGCTTTCCCCGCCCACCGGCCGTCCTGGTGCCTGTGATTGGTTGCAGTTAGCTGACACGCTGCCACTCAGGGTGGGGGCGCGTCTAGCTGCAACCAACATGCGCCAGTGGGCGGGGAAAATGATGATTATTGAATTGCCGGCTCCGGAAGCTAACAGCGTGACCCGGAAGGAGTGTGCCGCCATGACAGTGCCTCGGTGAGTATGCCGTGCTCGCTCCTAGCCCCTCCACAAACGTTTTTAACCTCCAGATTCCGGTCCCCATTGACTTATAAGGGCACCGGATTCCGGAGCGGATCGGACTTTTATTTAAATCTGGCAGTGATCCGCCGGTCCCGGATTATTGGCCGTCCGATCAACTCTAGTCATTATCAAAATTCTGAGGTAAAGTCTGTGTTCAGTGAAGCCTTTCTCATTACTGAGATAGGAGATGGCAGTCGGTGCTGATGAGTGTCTATGTAGATAGAAGAGGGAGCAGGTTGCAGAGCTCGGACCCTCGCTCTTCCCCCTCGGACCCTCGCTCTTCCCCCCTCGGACCCTCGCTCTTCCCCCCTCGGACCCTCGCTCTTCCCCCTCGGACCCTCGCTCTTCCCCCTCGGACCCTCGCTCTTCCCCCTCGGACCCTCGCTCCTTCCCCTCGGACCTTTTCTTGGCCCCTCCCTCGGCCATTCTCGCTCCCCATCGCAACCCTCCCCCCCCTCTCGCGACCTCCCCCTCTCGCGACCCTCCCCATCGCAACCCTCCCCCTCTCGTGACCCCCCCCTCCCCCTCTCGTGACCACACCCCCCCTCTCGCGACCTCCCCCTCTCCCGACCCCCTCTCCATAGAATCTCATCAGCACCAACTGCCATGTCCTATCTCTGTGATGGAAATGTCTTTACTGGTTTTACCTCAGAATTATTTATGATAAGGATTGATCCATTGTGGCAGAGAAAGAAGCAGATTTCTCTGGTAAGATATATTATGGAGATGCTTATTTTCATGTGTACTATTGCTTTCTTAAATAATTTAAAATGCTGGTTATGTTTTAACCCCTTAGTGACGGAGCTAATTTTCATCTTAATGACCAGACCAAATTTTGCACTTCTGACCAGTGTCACTTCATGAGGTTATAACTCTGGAACGCTTCAACGGATCCTGGTGATTCTGAGATTGTTTTTTCGTCACATATTGGACTTCATGTTAGTACCAAATTTAGGACAATATTTTTTGCGTTTATTTATGAAAAAAATTGAATATTGGCAAAAATTTTGAAAATTTAGCAATTTTCAACTTTTGAATTTGTATACCGTTAAACCAGAGATTTCTGTGACACAAAATAGTTAATAAATAACATTTCCCACTTGTCTACTTTACATCAGCACAATTTTGGAAACAAATTTTTTTTTTTTTTTAGGAAGTTAGAGGAGTTCAAAGTTTATCAGCGATTTCTCATTTTTACATCAAAATTTACAAAACCATTTTTTTAGGGACCACATCACATTTGAAGTGACTTCGATAGGCCTAGATGACAGAAAATACCCAAAAGTGACACCATTCTAAAAACTGCACCCCCCAAAGTACTCAAAACCACATTCAAGAAGTTTATTAACCCTTCAGGTGCTTCACATGAACAAAAGCAATGTGGAATGAAAAAAAGCAAAAATTAAATTTTACCTAAAAATGTTGCTCTAACCCAAATTTATTCACTTTTAGAAGAAATAACACAACAAAATGGACCCCAAAACTTGTTCCCCACTTTCTTATGAGCGCGCCGATACCCCACATGTGGTCAGAAACCTCTGTTTGGACAAATGGGAGGGCTCGGAACAGAAGGAGCAATATTTGAATTTTGGGAAGCAAATTTGGCTGAAATAGATTGCGGGCACCATGTTGCATTTACAGGTCCGCTAAGGTACCTAAACAGAAGAAACCCCTCACAAGTGACACCATTTTGGAAACTAGACCCCTCAAGGCTTCTATCTAGGGGTATAGTGAGCATTTTAGATCCACAGGTACTTCACAGATTTTGTTAACGTTACGTTGTCATATTGAAAATTTTAATAATTTTCTCACAAATGTTGCTTTAGCATCAATTTTCTCACATTTTCAGGAGGTAATTCCAAAAATTTGACCTCAAGGTTTGTTAACCACTTTTTTATAAGCGCGGTGATACCTCACATGTGGTCTGAAACCTTTGTTTGGACAAATTGGAGGGCTTGGAACGAAAGGAGCAATATTTGAATTTTGGAAAGGAAATTTGGCTGAAAAAGATTGCGGGCACCATGTCACATTTGGAGGACCCCTAAGGTACCTAAACAGCAGAAACCCCGCACAAGTGACCCCATTTTGGAAACTAGGCCCCTCAAGGAATTTATCCAGATGTTTGGTGAGTACCCTGAACCCTCAGGTGCTTCACAGAATTTTATAACGTTGAGCCATGAAAAAAAAAAATAAAATTTTACCACAAAATTGTTATTTCAACCAGGTAGCTTTTTTTTTTACAAGAGTAAAAGGAAAAAATTCAGCATAACATTTATTGTGCAATTTCTCCTGAGTTTGGCGATACCTTATATGTGGTGGAAATCAACTGTTTGGGCGCACAGCAGGGCTCGGAAGGGAAGGAGTGCCATTTGACTGCAAAATTGGCTGGAATGAATAGCGGACGCCAGGTTGCATTTGGAGAGCCCCTGAGGTGCCTAAACAGTGGAGGTCCCCCACAAGTGACTCCATTCTGGAAACAAGACACCTCAAGGCTTTTATCTAGGTGTATAGTGAGCAGTTTGAATCCACGAGTACTTCTCAGAATTTGATAAGCTTAGGTTGCCATATTGAAACTTTTCATTTTTTTCACAAAAATGTTGCTTCAGCATCAAATTTCTTACTTTTTCAAGAGACAACAACAAACCGTGGACCCAACAGGTTGTTATCCAATGTCTTATGAGCACAGGGATACCCCACATGTGGCCAAAAACCTCTGTTTGGATAAATAGGAGGGCTTGGAATGGAAGGAGCACCATTTGAATTCTGGAAAAGTTGAAATAAATTGCGGGCACCATGTCACATTTGCAGGGCCCCTTGGGTACCTATACAGCAGAAACCCCCCACAAGTGACCCCATTTTGGAAACTGGATTTTATTCAGGAGTATAGTAAGCATTTTGAATCCACAGGTACTTCACAAAAATGTTGCTGTAGCAACAAATGTCTCACTTTTAGGCTATGTGGCCATGATCCAGCGACATGGCGTCTAGTACACAGTGTCAGCCTTCCTGCAGAGATGCGAGTGTTGTCCACGGGAGAACGCATCTGCCCATGCCCACGATTTGGTTTCAGGCTGCTGTGGAGCTCTATGCTACCTGCAGAGAACACTCTTGTCTCTGCAGCATAAATTGACATGCTGAGGCTCTGGAAGCTGCACCACAGGTCAGTGTATGCTGCGGAGAAAAGAAGCACATTGGGCAAGCACATTAGGCATGGGATTTCTAAAAATCCTTCCACTGTGCTTCTACTGCACAACGCAGCATTATGGACACAGGGAAAACACTCTGCGCCCAAAACGCTGCAAACCCTGATTGTGGGCACATAGCCTAAAATGCTACAATGGATGAATGGATAGATGTCAAACATATATAACGTCCCACCCCCTGCATATTCTAAGCTGGCGCCCTTTAGTGCCTTTTCATGTGGCACTAAAGGGCGCCTAGCCTTGTATTTAGCCCCCCAAAAAATTAATAATTAAAATAAACGACGTGGGGCCCCCCTATTTTTGATAGCCAGCTAGGGTAAAGCAGACCGCTGTAGCCTGCAAACCACAGCTGACAGCTTCACCTTGTCTGGTGATCAATTTGGAGGGCTCCCCAGGCGTTTTTTTAAAAAAAAAAACAAAAAAACCTGGGGTCCCCCCCAAATTAGATCACCAGCCAAGGTGAAGCGGACAGCTGGGGTCTGGTATTCTCAGGGTGGGAAGAGCCATGGTTATTGGACTCTTCCCAGCCTAAAAATAGCAGGCCGCAGCCGCCCCAGAAGTGGCGCATCCATTAGATGCGCCAATCCTGGCGCTTCACCCCAGCTCATCCCGCGCCCTGGTGCGGTGGCAGACGGGGTAATATATGGGGTTGATACCAGCTGTAATGTCACCTGGCATCAAGGCCTGGGGTTAGTGATGTCACGGCATCTGAATAGATACCCGACATCACGAACCCAGTCAGTAATAGAAAAAAATAAAGACAAAAAAAAAATTTATTTGAAAAAACACTCCCCGAAACATTCCTCTTTCGCCAATTTATTGAAAATAAAGAAATTCCCGTCGCTGTAATCCATTTTGGAGGTCCCACGCTGACTCTGGATCTTCTAGAATATGGGGGGCACGTTCAGGGAACGTATCCCCCATTTTCTGGAAGAGCAAGCTCTCCATGAGCAGTGTGGGTGCAGTAATCTGAGAATACTGCACTCACACTGCCCCGGTCCAACTTAGGGCAGAGTGACCTGCAGTAACCTCATTCCAGAATATGAGGGGCACGCTCACAGAATGTAGCCCCCATTTTCTGGAACAGCAGTCTCTCCATGTGAGGAGTGTGGCTGCAGATTACTGCACTCACTCTCCCCCGGTCCACAGTGGAGCAGCCTGTGCAGCAGCGACGTCAGTGTCCCTGCTTGCAGGGATCCAGCTGACAGCCGCTGTCTGCGCATGCGCCGCCAGCATTCAAGAAGGAGGCGGCGTGATCGTGGGACGGATCACCAGACAGGTAACGTAAGACCGGGGGCTGGGGGGGGTGACGGGGGGTGACCTAGCGGGACCTGGGGACACCTTTCTGTCGCATGCGCCGGCGGCAGTTTTCTGTGCGCTTCGGCGCCATTTTGACTGCTCCGGAGGGGGGGTAGGGGTGGGGGGGGACTCTCCGGTACCGGGGGCTTTGGGGGCACTAGGGGTTTAGATTTCTTTCTCATCTGACATGTTTGATCATGTCAGATGAAAAAGAAATCAGTTTTACCGGCCATTTCTTTTTTTTTTTTATGTGACCGTCGGTATAAGGTGTATACCGGCGATCGCATTATCGGGGTCCAAAAAAAACACCCCGATTCATAATCTGGGGGGTCTCAGCTACCCCCGGTAGCTGAAACCCCCGAGATTTTCGGTCGCTGGGGGGCGCTACAGGGTTTTTTCGGGCCGCTGCTTTAAAGCGGCGGAACAGAATAAGTACCCTGTTTTGCCGCCGCTTTAAGTCGTACGGCCGTCGTTATGAGGTTAAGAGCGGGAAATACCTGTAGAATGGCCAATTTATTTATTTATTTATTTTAACCCATTCAGTGTCTTTAGAAACCTGAACATACAGATGCTTCTATTCACTCTTCTGGGTACTTCTTCAGCCAGGATCTGGAGGGCATCTTCTGGAGACCCACTTGGTGGTGACCTTGGGCTCGGTGTCACCCACACACTGATGCAAGGTTGCATAATGGCACCTGTGGATGTAAAGTGGTGGGTGACGCTTTTACAATTTTTGAGGTGTCTGCCTATGGATCCTAGCAGGGAGCGTTACATTGTATCACACGGGTTATCTGGCCTTGTAGCTGTGACTGCAGGATTAGAATGGATGTAGCGGATCATAGACTCCTTGTGTAACCACGCGCACGTTTTGTCTGCAGGAGATCCCATGCGCTTCCATGCACATTACATCGCTATCTGCCTTCCAGAAGACGAGGACATTGCGCTGAGTGACATCATCACTGCGGGACGCCTGGGCACAAATGTGAAGAAGACCGTTCTGCTGTGCTCCGCCAACCACGAGGGACGGGTGACGTACACGTCTCTACAGTGGGCAGGACTGCAGTGAGGCCACACCAAGCCACTGGACTGGGCACGTTCTCCACATCCCAAAGCCAAGCTGTCAGGTGGATGCTTGGTTTGGACAGAAGGCAATGACGAAGGCGCTTCTGAAAAAAAAAACCTGTGGTTTATCTGAGGAATCTGTCAGCGGGAAACTAGAAGTCCCATGGATATATCGCCATATCTAATCAATGGCAACGTCTCGACCCAACATGACGTTTCTCATGTTTATTTTTCTGTGTAATGCAAAGAATTAAAGCTTGTTATACAGTGTGTCCACCCATATCCTGTCCACCGCCATTAACTTGAGAACGGCAGCAGCTATAGGCATAGAAGTGTTGTCTAGGTATAGTAAAGTATCCATGCGCTACGCAATTAAACCACCTATAGCGCCACCTGGTGGAAAACAACAGAGTCTGCATTTTTATCTCAAAAACGGAACGAGATACAGAAAAAAAGTGAATTACAAAGTTATAGGGCATCATCAATCGACACCTTGCATACAGAAATGCTATGATTAGAAAGTGTAAACCTTACAAGGCTGCGGACGTGAAGCGATACCTCATGGAGACCTTCCTACAAGTCATTGGGTATGGTGGCTGTGTGGAGTGGCCTCCACGCTCACCTGACCTGACCCCATTGGGTTTCTTTCTGTGAGGTGACATCAAACAGCAGGTGTATGCGACCCCTCCACCAACATTGCAGGACCTACGACGACGTATCACAGATGCTTGTGTAAACGTGTCACCTACCATATTGCACAGCGTGCAGCAAGATACAGTATGCTGTGCAGAGTCCAGATGTGCATTGCAGCTGACGGGGGCCACTTTGAGCATCAAAGTTAAATGAGCGCCATATGCGTGACCAGCATTCAATGTTTTGGGGGGTCATGGGTTTCATATCATAGCATTTCTGTATGCAAGGTGTCGATTCGTATTGAATTGATGATGCCCTACAATTTTGTAATTCACTTTTTTTCCTCTATCTCGTTCCGTTTTCGAGATAAAAATGCTAACTCCGTTGTTTTCCACCAGGTGGTGCTATAGGTGGTTTCATTGCGTAGCGCCTGGCTACTTTTACTATACCTAGACACCACTTCTATGCCTATAGCTGCCGCCGTTCTCAAGTTAATGGCGGTGGACAGGATATGGGTGGACACATTGTATAAAAAGAATATGCTTGTTATATTAAAAAAAAAAGAAATTAACAATGTTGCAATTCTCACACTAGACACTGAGGCTTTTTTTAAAAGCTACCTTTCAGCAGACACCTTATCAGTAAAGACAGGATTCACCTCTACCCACAGCTGATAACACAGGATTCACTAATCCCAATAGGTGACGTCCCAGCTGCCCCTGCTCCCTCCATTTACAATGAACTCTGCACATTATTGCTTCAAAAATGGAAAGCGAACACTAAATAATTTAGTGCAGCAGAGTTACGCAGCACATGCAAGAACTTGTCCCAGTCACATTACTGGGGCTTTCATAAAAATGGAAGAAGTGTCAGTGGAGCTATTATGTCATATTAGCTGTCAAATAACAGTACAGCTTGATGACCACTAGTTTTCAAATCTTGCAAAATCGGGAAATGGCCCTCAACATGTGCTGGATCCATTCTATGACGGGTGCCAATTTCCATCTTGGTCTTAGAAGTCAGTGATCACCTTTAATTTGTTTACTGATTGCAAGGTGTAAAATTTCTGAAAACTAAATGAATAAAGAGATTCCGCTATTAAAAAAAATAATGTTCATAGAGATTTGTTAACGTTTTATTTTTAGTTCTCTTGATGGTTATATTTATCCATTTGTGCAGAAATTAATCCACACTTATTACATATAATAGGGGTGGGGAATCTACAACCCATGATGACCTTTTCTGCAGCCCCAGAGCAGATTGCCAGGGACTGCGATGCTCAGGCGGCAGCCACATCTTGCTCACTGCTGGCCCTTTAAAGCCCCACAAGTACTGAACACTGCTTGCACATACAACAAAGGATTAGGTCTTCACGCTGAGCAGCGCCAACATGCTGAGAACGTACTTTGTGGGTGGGCTTAGCATGCGATGTCCTACAGAACTTAGAAGAGGAGCAGCAGCCCCAATACTATAATTGTCTCCCAGTGCTGTCTGTGCCCCCCAGATATATTTACCCACCTTGTACCTGCCTCCCAGTGATGTTTATACTACAGCCCTCATGTCTTGTGTGATGTATATACAGCAGTCCCAGCATGTGTGATGTATATACCGCAGTCCCAGCATCTGTGTGATGTATATACCGCAGTCCCAGCATCTGCGTGATGTATATACAGCAGTCCCAGCATCTGCGTGATGTATATACAGCAGTCCCAGCATCTGCGTGATGTATATACAGCAGTCCCAGCATCTGCGTGATGTATATACAGCAATCCCAGCATCTGCGTGATGTATATACAGCAGTCCCAGCATCTGCGTGATGTATATACAGCAGTCCCAGCATCTGCGTGATGTATATACAGCAGTCCCAGCATCTGCGTGATGTATATACCGCAGTCCCAGCATCTGCGTGATGTATATACCGCAGTCCCAGCATCTGCGTGATGTATATACCGCAGTCCCAGCATCTGCGTGATGTATATACCGCAGTCCCAGCATCTGCGTGATGTATATACAGCAGTCCCAGCATCTGCGTGATGTATATACAGCAGTCCCAGCATCTGCGTGATGTATATACAGCAGTCCCAGCATCTGCGTGATGTATATACAGCAGTCCCAGCATCTGCGTGATGTATATACAGCAGTCCCAGCATCTGCGTGATGTATATACAGCAGTCCCAGCATCTGCGTGATGTATATACAGCAGTCCCAGCATCTGCGTGATGTATATACAGCAGTCCCAGCATCTGTGTGATGTATATACAGCAGTCCCAGCATCTGTGTGATGTATAGGATTTACAAAACGTATGCCAGAGTTGACTGCTCTCCACACAGAGACAAACCTGGAAAAGCAGTTGTAAGAAGCAACATTATCAATATCACCGAACATCACAGCTGCACCGAAGAGAAGTGGCACAGTCGCTACAGTAGGGGTGAGTTAATTGACCAAATATTGCAGGCTAATTTTAAAGTTGATCATTTTGTGCAGCCCCTGAATGATGGTAGCAATACGGTATCAAAATGTCCCTTGGCAGAATAAAGGTTTCCAACCCTGACATAGAAGAATAACAGATGGGCACCTATAATCAGGAGAGCTGGAGAATGTCTCAAAAAAATAAAATTCCTGTTTTTTCAAACTTAAAGAGGTTGTCCACTACTTTTACATTGATGACCTACCCTAATGAGAGGCCATTAATGTAAAAGTAGTGGACAACCTCTTTAAAAGGAAACCTGTCCGGTCCAATATGCACCCATTACAAGTAATGCGCATGATCCCGGAGCTACGGTTATGCGCATTA
This sequence comes from Anomaloglossus baeobatrachus, assembly GCF_048569485.1. Classification (NCBI taxonomy): domain Eukaryota; kingdom Metazoa; phylum Chordata; class Amphibia; order Anura; family Aromobatidae; genus Anomaloglossus; species Anomaloglossus baeobatrachus. The sequence continues at coordinate 63,946,411 of NC_134363.1, forward strand.
CATGAGTTTGAAGCCGTGACGCGTACACCCGGCTTCGTAGTGCGCATGATCCAAACTCCGGGAGCATGCGCACTGAACCAAAATCCAGTGTCAGGCGGCGGATAGGTGAGTGACATCATTCTCTGATGCTGCACATACTTTAGCATGTTAGCACACCCACAAGGACGTAGTAACATGCTAATGAGGGGGGACTAACGCCCAGAAGAATAGTCCCCTTGCTAATTAGCATACGATAAAATCTTTAGAAATACTTTTCCAAAGATCTCTTTATCTATACTACTATATACTGGGACGGTTAGGCAGGGATTAGCAATATACACCCAGAACTGCTTGTGGGTCTCGGTGCAGATTGGACCTGACAGGTTCCCTTTAAGTTTGTGATTTTATTTCAAACATACATTTCTCCTGCCTGTATATTATACAGAATGTTCTGTCTGATATTTAACACGCACACACAAGCATTCACACCTGTTGCATATAGGAGAGTGTGGAATTTATCTGATGTGTGTATAGTAGAGCTACAAGTGCATCTCAATAAATAAGAATATCAAAAAGTTAATTTCAGTAATTCAATACAAAAGATAGATTTTTGTGTACTCACCGTAAAATCTCTTTCTCTGAGTCTTCATTGGGGGACACAGGACCATGGGTTATGCTGCTGTCACTAGGAGGCTGACACTAAGTAAACAGAAAAAGTTAGCTCCTCCCCAGCAGTATAACCCCTGAGCCAGAGGCGGACTCAATCAGTTTAGTGCACAAGCAGTAGGAGGAGAACCAAACAATCCGGAATAAGACAAGGAAAAAACCTTAACCAAATAGACGTGCGACCAATGGCCTGGGAATAAGGCCACTGAGGCAACAGACCGGTAAAATGTAACTCAAAAAAAACACAAGCAGGGTGGGTGCTGTGTCCCCCAATGAAGACTCAGAGAAAGAGATTTTACGGTGAGTACACAAAAATCTATCTTTCTCCATCGTTTCATTGGGGGACACAGGACCATGGGATGTCCAAAAGCAGTCCCTGGGTGGGAAGAGAACCATCACCGGAGATCGGTAGGAAACCGCTACCTCCAGTCGGGCTTGACCCAGACCTACAATTACCTACCTTGTTACAGGTGTGCTACTGCCGCCCGCAAAGATAACGGCAAGACTGGCCACTGCCAAAGCTTGGGTGTGACCTGATAGGAACTAGTAAAGGTCTGCCTACTAGACCAGTAGGAGGCCCGGCAGACCTCGGTCCGTCAACGTCTGTAGTCCAATCATCCAAGAAACCCTCCTTGGACGGTAGAAAAAAACGGCGGAGGTCCGTTTTCCATGCGATAGGCTTCACCTATGACGGAAGGATCTCTATGGAAATCTTAGCCCTGGGCGCCAGCATGCGCCTCCTGGGACCGGATGAAAAGAGGAACTGTCCTGAAAGATGAACTGACTGTCGGAGCATACCGAAAAGTGCGGTCCGGACTAGGCTCTTTTCAGGCTGAGAGAAGGTACTAGAACCGAACTCGAAACCCCAAACACCTTATCTGGAAGGAAGGCGGGCTGCCTTGGACCGAAGGGAGGGTAGTGGCCGGAGCACCCCCCTTGCCCTACTGGAGGACCTGGAAAAAAAGGGGGGGAACAAAGGCAACAAGAGAGAGATGTCCGCCCTGATGCCCCTTGAGACAAGGAGACGGTCACGAGGAGCCCACCTATCCAAACATGTGGGAGTAAGAAGCCCTCGGAAAAGCTCAAACCGAGAGCCGTGAGGTGAACCCATCGCTAGATTAAGGTCCCACGTCACTAGTGGACGGCGATGCCGCCGAGCCAGATGGACGCTTCTCTGCGTGAAACACCTTGGTCGTGGGACGATAAGTGATAAGCCTCTGAACTGAAATGACCGCGTCGACACCAGGCCCCTAGAGGGACGCGCTAGAAAGCCGCATCCAGATCTGACTGTCAGCATGGCAGTAGTGCAGGAAAGGAGCGAGAAAGAGAGAGGAAAGAAGATGTGCACTTTTACCCCCCGGATGAATGCCACACGTGTGGTAATACATTTTCGAGGGAACCAGCTCCCCGGTCTCCAACATTGTCTGCATCCTTCTTGCCAACCGGCCTGTGCGAGCAAGAACCCGGGATCCGCTCTTAAGGTCGGGAAACTTAGGGCTTCTAAGTCCTGGTGTCAGAGCGGGCTCGACACGGAAGAACTGGACGGTCTGGAAAGCGCCACAGGGTCTCTGCGAGTGGATTGAGTGACTTCTGTGAACTATGCTCGCCTGGGCCCCTCCATAGCCACCCTCTGCCTCGGTCCCTCTTGAGAAGCTCGAGATCATGGGGAGCCGTAGGCAGATGCCCAAGAAAATGAAAAAATGAACCGGCCTCACAGCCGGGCGAGGGCGTCGTCACCTAGCGCAGAAAAGGGTGGCACCCTAGGTGCGCCGTTGACTAGAAGCTGGATCGGGGGGCAAATAGGACCACTACTGGAGGTCTTCCTTCGTCGTAGATCTGGCTGGAGACTACCCGGTTGAGGAGCCATTCTGCCTAGTAGGGAAGTGGACTGCTGAGATTAGAGAGCGCGAGATCCGGCCCAGAGCAAGATCTTCTTGACCTCTTCCTTATTCACGACACTTCCTGCGTCTCCCTGGTGGATGATGCACGCCACCGCTGTGGCATGGTCCGACTGGGACCTGACCGGAACAACCTCGCCCCAGTGAAGAAAACGTAACCAGTCTAACCGGATGGATCTGAAATCCTGGAATGCTGAAGGGGAGACCACACAAAGGGGGTGTTCCTAGGGATCGTGCTGTGGAAAGTGGACAAGCCCACCCTAGCATAGGAGACTGGTAATGGCTGATGCTATTCGCCAGAGGAGACGGAGAGGGGATCTTCCCAGGGACCGGACACGAAAGCTGGTCCACTAGGAAGGGAAAGGCGGATCCCCCGGGGCAGACGGAGGTTACTTATCTCCGTTCTTCAGTGGGGACCTCTGGAAGGGCAAGGATGAACACCGGTAAGTGTACCACCGCTATCACCTCCCCCAGCCGCTGCGGAGTAACGTATCGAACCTAACTTGGTGCGGGGAAGGAAAAACTACTCCAGCGTGAAGAGTAACTTCCCTATGGCGGTCTCGAAAAACATGCCTAAGGGGATGATCTACCGGGCCGAGATCTGAAAGGACTCCAACCGGTGGAACAGCTGCCCTAGTAGCGAGAAATGACGATGAGAAATAGAGGCGCCCTGACGGTTGCGGCTCGAACGGACAGGAGCCGAGCGGTGAAGGCGACGATCCTGAGCGTCTGGGCCGATGCTGGGAAGAGATATGCCCTTCCCTCACGTAGCCTATGGAGAGATGTACACTTCCCTCACGTAGTCTAGGGGATCCACTGGACTAACCTATGTCCGAAGGTACGTTCACCTAAAGGCGGAAGGAAGGTCAGCGACTCTTTAGATGTCGCCTCCGCGATCCCGCTCCTGAGGCAGAGGCCTCGACGTGTGGTCACACTGCTGCTATAGGCTCAGACCGTGAAGCTGTGAAAGTGCCAGGGCTATGATGAGAAGGGACTTACCGAAGATGTCAACCAGTTCTGATCGGCAGATATGGAATGTAGTCCTCTGCGTAGGGAGACCGTGTGGTCCCTGAGAGACGTCACCTTAGGGATGATCAGCCAAGAGGTAACCTGGCGAGTCGATCGCAGGGGGGCATGCCACTTCTCTCCGGAGCCCCTTGGAGAATGAATAAAGAGAATAACAAGACTTACCGCTGGTAACGTCCAGTCTGGCTGATGTCTGTGAAGGAGCAGTAGCTCTGCGAACTATTGGATGTCCACTGACAAACATCCTGGGTCCTCTAGAAAAGTCTTCAAGGAGACCTGCGTGCTCAGAGAGGAGAAGAGAACTATCCGTGGCCTTATGGTCTGACTCACCGTATCTTCCAGGCTAATCGTCATGCGCTGAACCTCGGCGCTTGCCCGGAATCCAGCAGAGGTGGTACGTCTGGGTCATCCCCAGAGAGGTCGGAAGGCTTCTGGACGAGCGGGAGCTTTGGACCTGGGAATGAAGGAAAAACCAGGGGGAGGCGCCGAAGGCGAGACCTGGCGGGTACGCTTCGAGCAGCGGGTGAGGTCCCTGGTACGGGACTCACCTCCCCCGGTGCGTGCACGTAGAGAAGGACTGTCCGTACCTTTAAGGCTTGACTCACCATCCTTACCCGGCTATTAGTCATGCGCCAAACATCCCGGTACTCCTGCTCGAAGTCCAGCAGAGGTGGAAACGCCTGGGCCATCCCCGAAAGGTCGAAAGACTACTAGAGGAGAGGCAGTCTGGACCTGAGGAGTAAGGTGAACCCTGGGAGCGCAGAAGACGAGACCTGGCGGGTCCGCCTTGGGCAGAGGAAAAGATCCTTAGTACGGGACCCAACTCACCGGGGGGAAAGCGCCAGTCTTGCGGACGGTTACGGCAGAGCGACAGCCCGGGGGCGCAGCGCATGCGCACCCACCCGAGGGACGTCAGCACGGGTATGCGGGGTCTGAGAGAGAGAGAGCGCCAACCCGCCTGCCGGTGCGGGATACCGGTGCGTGCAGTGCCAGGGCCCGCGGAAGCTGGAGTACTAATGTGACAACGTTCGGGGCAATTCATAACTGAGAGAACAGCCCTAAACCAACTGTACCTCTTATGCAAATCAAGAACCCGAATAAGAGCTCGTAAGAGTTAATATACATAATCTATATCTATATATATATATCTATATATATATATATATCTATATATCTATATATATATATATATATATATATATATATATATATATATATATATATATATATATATATATATATATATATATGTACATAGAAAAACCACTTCCAGATTTCCATTATTTAGAACTTATATTGCAGACTCAAACAATAACCTTGAACACAAAGAAAAAAGGGGGAGTCTAGAATGCAACCATGTACTTTTTGCAAATATCAAAAAGTATGTTCTTACTAAGAATAAAAAGAGCAATTTACAACCATCATAAGGAAGCACCTGTAGGATCTCACACAAAGAGTCATGATGCAAGAAAAGACAGGTTCAGACATTATGCTGCAGAAAAAATGCAGAAAAAATTCCCATTGAATCAAACCAATCCCATAATTTTTAATTAAATTCTCAACCTGTATTGTGCTCGTAATAGTTAATATACATATATGTCTACCTTTACATATTGAAATAAACTGAGCCCATGACAAAAGAACAGAACAACCACTACCGTTCAGTGGCTAATGCTGGCTACTTTTCCCCCCTATGAGTGGTTGCTGTAGCTTCAGCAATCCGCAGACTAGGGAGACTGCTATAATCAGTCTCTTTTTTTTTTTTTTAAAATGAATGCTGGGGTGGGAGTGGGGGGGGGGGGGGCCGAGGAGAGCGGGAAAAAACCCCCACCGCCCCCTCCTGTGATGCCTGGGGCTGGGAGGAGGGTGGAGATTGAGCGGCCGGCGGCCAATCGCGCTGCGGCAGGAGGCGGGCCTAGGACGCCGGGGACAAGGCCGAAGCCGGGGCCTAAATTTTGAAGGCTGCCGGAGCATGGAGGGTACCGGCCGGCTGTCCGGTGGCTGCGGCGCAGCTGCGAAGACCGGATGGCGGCAGTGCGTGCGCTCTGTCGCCCGATGCGGCCCGGGGCGTCCGGTGACTAGGCCCAGGCCGGAGCCTAAAAGGAAGCAGCCAGCGCCGGATTATGTAGAAACCGGCGGTTCTACCTGTGGGGGCGGCGGCGCGGCAGCGACATCCGTGCACCGGCCGTCAGTGCGGACTCCAGCGCTGGGAGAGGACGTGGCCGGGGCGCCCGGTGAGTAGGCCCGGACCGGGGCCCATATTTTGTAACCGCCTGGGGGGAAGGTAGGAGGGGGTGTCCTACCTGGTCGGCGGCGTAGCCTCTGCCAGTGTGCAGGCTGCGGACCGCAGAAGGATGAGGCAGGCAGGCAGGCAGGCAGGGAAGGTGGACGCCGGTGGGGGCAGGGAGCCCCCTGAAGCAGCGCTGCGGGCCCCATCATCATCCAGACGCGCTGTGAGGTCCAGTCCCTGCTGTATGCCCTTGCACCCTTTGGGGTGATACCGCAGGGTGAATAGGAGGTGCCCAGGAAGGATTAGCCCAGCGTGCCAACCCGGGAGTGGTACCGTGGAATTGGACGGGGGAGAGGGCCCGAGAACTCAAGCTTCTGCGACCCAGGGGAGCGGTACCCACACGGGCTGCGAGGGCTGAGGTAGAGAAACGATACCTGCAGAAAAAGAAAATTCCAACAGATGAGAGCGACGAGCGTCGCCGAGAGAAAAAAGAAAAAATATACGCAAAAAATCAAGTGGCTGAAGAGGGCCCAGTCGGCCCACATCAGCCTCCTACGACACTAAGCAAAAAAACTGATTGAGTCCGCCTCTGGCTCAGGGGTTATACTGCTGGGGAGGAGCTAACTTTTTCTGTTTACTTAGTGTCAGCCTCCTAGTGACAGCAGCATAACCCATGGTCCTGTGTCCCCCAATGAAACGATGGAGAAAAGGGAATTATATGGAGTTATTAAATCAGTGTATTTCACGTGTTTATTTCTGTTAATGTTGATGATTATGGCTTATAGCCAATGAAAAGCCAAAAGTCATTATCTCAGGAAATTAGATTATATAAGAACTGAAAAAATGATTTTAAACTCAGAAATGTTGGCGCCTGCTGAAAAGTCTGTACAGTAAATGCCTCAATATTTGGTCGGAGCTCCTTTTGCATGTGTTACTGCATCGGTGCGGCAATGTGGTATGTAGGTGTTCAGCCTGTGGCACTGCTGAGGTGTTATCAAAGCAACCTGGACTTCCATAGCAGTCTTCAGCTCGTCTGCATTGTTGGATCTGGTGTCTTATCCTCCTCTTGACAATACCCCATAGATTCTCTATGAGCTTTAGGTCAGGTGAGTTTGCTGGCCAATCAAGCACAGTGATACTGTGGTTATTAAACCAGGTATTGGCACTTTTGGCAGTGTGGACAGGTGCTTAGTCCTGCTGGAAAATGAAATTTCCATCTGCAAAAAGCTTGTCAGCAGAGGGAAGCATGAAGCTCTAAAGTTTCCTGGTAGACGGTTGTGCTGACTTTGGTATTGATAAAACACAGTGGAGCTACACCAGCAGATGACATGTCTCCCCAAACCATCAGTGATTGTGGAGACTTCACACTAGACCGCAAGCAGCTTGGATTGTGGCCTCAGCACTCTTCTTCCAGACTCTGGGACCGCGAATTCCAAATGAAATGCAAACTTTACTTTCATCTGAAACCACCTTGGACACTGAGAACAGTTCAGTTCTTTTTCTCCTTGGCCCAGGTAGGACACTTCTGGTGTTGTCTATTGGTCATGAGTGGCTTGACACAAGGAATGTGACACTTGTAGCCCATGTCCTGGATACGTCTGTGTGCGGTGGCTCTTGAAGCACTGACTCCAGCAGCGTCCACTCCTTGTGAATCTTCCCCAAATTTTTGAATGGCTTTTTCTTAATCCTATCAAGGCTGCGGTTATCCCGGTTGCTTTTGTACCTTTTTCCTTCCACTCAACTTTCCATTAATATGCTTGGATACAACACTCTGAACAGCCAGCTTCTTTAGCAATGACCTTTTGTGGTTTACCCTCCTTGTGGAGTGTGTCAATGTCTGCCTTCTGGACATCTGTCAAGTCAGCAGTCTTGCCCATGATTCTGTGACCTCCTGAACCAGACTAAGGAAACATTTTAAACGCTTAGGAAGCCTTTGAAGGCGTTTTGCGGTAATTAGTCTAATTTTCTTAGATTACTTTTGGGTTTTCATTGGCTGTAAGCCATAATCATCAGCATTAACAAAAATAAACCCTTGAAATAGATCACTGTGTGTAATGTCTATATAAGATGAGTTTCCCTTTGTGTATTGAATTACTGAAATTAACTTTTTCGTGATATTCTAGTTTGTTGAGATGCACTTGTAGATGTATACCAGCTCATAATTAGATGCTGCGGTCAGTCAGTGCGGGGGGTGCATTTCCAACTGCACTCTATACAGATCGGTGACTGAACTCGCATTGGCACCACCCCCAGGACTGAAATCTGACTGCTGCTTGGAGGATTAAAGTTTTTTTCCTCCCTATAGCAGGGTTTAACTTGCAATCAACAAGCAGGTTCAGGATGCTATTAACCTGCAGATCATCCCCATATCGGCAGGTCAATAGCGTTTTTTCACGTAACATGTTTCTTTTAACTTAAGAATCAAAATATTTGATTGCCAATATCTATGCAACGTAGAGCCAAAACTACAAAACAAAGACTACAACTCTGCAGTTAGAAGTTAACATGCTATGTAATTGTATGTGAAAGATCCATTGCACCTTGATCTTGTACTGTGGCTGCTGCCCTGATAACAGCCGCGTAGAAAAAAAAAAATTCACAATTTTGATAAATCAGCATTTTAATGTCAAAATTAATTTGACTAGTGACCCTGACCCAGTGGGAACAGAATATTTCAGCACCTATAAGGCTTGCAGCATTTTAATGAAGAACCTCCAAATGGAGAAAACTGCTGATAACTAGTCCGAGGCCAGTCCCATGCGGCTTGTCCTCGATCCCAGTGATGTACAGGGCTGTGCTAACACACACACATAGGAGAGGCCATTGCTAGAGAGCAGGAAGGGTAGAGCGTAAGACTTCTGAGATACAGAGTTACCGTCCTTTGTTGTCTTTATTTTGCCACAGTGCTTGACAGTAAAACATACATGGTCTCGGATTCATGCGTTCCTGTGGTTCAGGCACCATAAATCAAATGGCAGGTTCCCTATGAAGTGCAGGTACACCAACTTGCAAGAAAAGACTTTTATTCCTGGTTTGGTGAGAAAAAGTACATTTATGCCCTAAATATAGACTCATGATATCGATATTTACATGTAGGATCATTGCGCTTTTAGTGCTTTCTCCTACATTGGAGGTGTGTGAACATGACGCTACCCCTTGTCAGACTGATGAAAAATGTCGTTGCAGAAAATAGACAATATATTTAAGGTCATATCCTATCTAAAAAAGAGTTCATGTAAAACACACAGTGTTTGTAAGCGCCCAGCAATATAAGGGACAGGGCAGAAGCCTTCTTTATAAATAAGTGTCCTTAGAAATGAAGAAAGTGGCTTTTAACGATCTATGAGAAGGCCACGTGTTCGTGAGTGTTGGGGATCTGTTGTACCCGGCCGTGGTGTCGTCATTTACCCCACTGATTGATTTGCACATTGTCCATACTGATGAGTGGAGAACGGCCTCATACGCTGATTGTACGAAACACGTTGAAGCCAGACAAGGCCGTGCTGATGAGCACCCCCGGGCACTGCGGGTGCCAATGTAACTCCTTGATGTCCTTTTCTCCTTGGTGCACAAACAGCAGCTGTGGTGGGATGGCCTGCAGCGTGGGGTCTTCTGTGTCCCCCTCCTGATCCTGATCTCTCTCCACCGCCAGATCCCACTGCGTTATCTGATCATCCGCGCCGGCAGCTGCAAACACCCCGCTGTCTGTAGGATGCCACTCCACAGAGGTGATCGGGGCCGTGTGCTGCTTAAACCGCGCCACACTTACTCCTTTCTGTGAAAATAAAGAAAAATCAGCATGAGTACAAGAAAAAAATAAAAACTAATAACATTTTAAAGGGAATCTGTCAGCAGGTTTTTGCTATGTAAGCTGAAGCCAGCATGCTGCAAGGGTTAATACAGAGAATTCAGAGGTGCCTGTATTGTCAAGGGCCCATCTGTTTATTTGCCATGTTTGTTTAAGTAGTAATATTATTATTTATTCACTTATGTAGCGCTATTCGTTCCACAGCGCTTTACATTCATTGGCAACACTGTCCCCATTGGGGCTCACAATCTAAAGTCACTATCAGTAGGTTTTTGGAGTGTGGGAGGAAAACTGAGTACCAGGAGGAAGCCCATGCAAACACGGGGAGAACATACACAATCCTTGCAGACGGTGTCCTTGGCGAGACCCTTATCAGTGCGGGGAGTGCAATGTCTGGCGCATGGCAGGCCGACACCCCCCCCCCTCCTCTGTGCTCAATCTCTATAGAGAGCCTGGTGTGGGTGAGGACAGCTCTCTCAGCTCTGCTACATGGCAAAAACTAACAATTTGATTATGTCAGAACAGTTTCACCCAGTAATCTAAGCTAAGTGATACTCTGTTGGATTTATGACCTCTTTGCCTACATTATGGTGCTCTTAGATAAGATGGGAAAAACCTGCTGACAGATTCTCTTTAGAAGGAGTTCTCATACAATGAACCGCTGCCTATATGCCAAACCGACTAAAATGGGTTGTCCCAAGTGTAAAAACATGCAACGATGCAAATTAGCGTATCATTCGCTGACAAGGTTACCAGCCACCCTGCAGGCCACCTGCACTGGCTGCCTCTGCGCTTCCCAGGCTGTAGAGGTAAAGCCGCCTCTGCCGACAGCCTCATGAGGCGCTCAGATCAGCAGCGCAGCCACAGAGGGGTGCCAATTTACAATCTCTAGGAGCGCGCAGCAACTGACAAGAAGGAAAATGTGTGCCAAGATCAGGCTTCTCCCACTGAGAAATGATTTAGGGTGAGAAGAAACGTTGGCTTCTTTCTAAGAGGATATCCAATGAGACGACTCCTTTAGGATTCCAGTCACATGAGAATTAAGAACATTGTATAAAAAAAAAACAAAAAACAATCTTTAACCATTCCACGACCGGACGATTTAGAGCTTTCCGTTTTTTTTGTTGTTTTTTTTTTGCCACTCTTCTTCCGAGAGCCGTATAGTTTTTATTTTTCCCGTCAATATAGGCATATAAGGGCTCGTTGATTGCGGGACAAGTTCTACTTTTAAATGAAATCATGAGTTTTAACATATAGTGAATTGGAAACCGGCAAAAAATTCCAAATGCAAAAAAAGTGTGATTCCACAATTGTTTGAGGTATTTTAGTCACGGTTTACTATATGGTAAAACTAATGGTGTCTGTGTGATGTCTCAGGTTGGTGCGAGTTCGTAGATACCAAATATGAATAGGTTTATTTTTATCTAACGAATTAAAAAAACATCAAAAGTTTGTCCCAAAAAAAAAAAAAAAAAAAAAAAGTGTCGTACATTTTGCAACATTTTCCGAGACCCGTAGCCTTCTTATTTTGTGGGATCTATGGCACAGTGACTGGTTATTTTTTGCGTCTTGAGCTGACGTTTTTAATGGTATCATTTTTGTGCAGATGCTACGTTTTGATCGCCTGTTATTGCATTTTGCACAAAATTTGTGGCGAGCAAAAAAAAAAAACAAACGTAAAATTGGCAGTTGGAATTTTTTTTGCCGCTACGGCATTTACCAGATTAATTGATTTTATATTGTGATAGATCGGGTGTTTCTGAACGCGGCAATATCAAATGTGTGTATATTTCTTTAACCCTTTAATATTCTATGAAGCAAAAGGGGGGTGGCTTTGAACTTATTTTTTTTTATTTTTTTTAATGTTTCAATACTTTTTTTTTATTTTACTAGTCCCCCTAGGGGACTATAAGGATCAGCAGTCTGATCGCTCTTCCATATCTGCTGATCACAGCTACCCAGCTGTGAACATCAGATATGCTTATCTCCTCTCTCACAGCTCTCGGCCCTGTGATATTGGAAGTGAGTGATGTGAGCTACAGGAGTCATCGCATGACCCTGTGCTACCATGTCAACCATCGGGATCACGTCATGTGACTTTTTATGTTGGGCAGTGAATAAACGGAACACCACTATTATAATGCCGCTGTAACAGTTTCACAGCGGCAATTAAAGGGGTTAACACGTACGGGCGGATCGCAGATCTGCTCGTACCAGGTAGGCACACGTCAGCTGTATAAATCAGCTAACATGTGCGGCACGATTTAAATGGCCGCAGTGGGGATCTCACCGTTCCCCACTGCCATTGGAGGCCCTGTGAAGCGATCATGGGGAGCCAATGAATGCCATGGTAGCAACGGGTCATGTGATGATTCCTGTCGCTATCATGATGTATTTCCTGTTACAGAGCAGCGACACTAACAGGAACGCAGCATTTCTGCTGATCTGAGCAGCTCTGATCAACAAATACACAAGCGATCAGACTGCTGATCCTTATAGTCCCCTAGGAAAACGAGAAAAAAAAAAAAAAAGTATGAAAAAACAAGAAAATAAACACCTAAAATGTTCAGATCACCCCCCCCATTCACCTTATTGAAAATAAAAACAGATAAACACATTTGGTATCACTGAGTGCAGAAATGCCCAATTAAAATATATAATCAAGTAATCTGATCGGTACACAGCGTGGAGAGAAAAAAAAAAAAAGTCAGTTACGTTTTTTTGGGCGCCACAATTTTTTTAAAATGCAATAACAGGTGATCAAAACTGCACATCTGCACAAAAATGGATTAAGAACGTCATCTCGAGAAGCAAAAAATAAGCTGTCACTGATCCCCAGATGCCAAAATATGAGAACACTACAAGGCTCCATATAGGAAAACGGCACCAAAAGCGCAATTCTTTTTTTGGACAAACTTCTGAATTTTTTTTTTTACCCTGTAGATAAATGTAAAAAGTATACATGTTTGGTATCAACTAACTCGCACTGACCTGAGGCATCACACTGACATCAGTTTTACCATATAATGAACTTTGTGAATAAAATATCCCAAAAACAAATCGTGCAATTGCACTTTTTTTTGCAATTTCACAGCACATTTGGATTTTTTTTCCCCGTTTTCCAGTACATTATATGGTAAAACTAATGGTTTTATTCAAAAGTACAACTCAGCCCGCAAAAACAAGCTCTCAGATGGCAAGATTGACTGAAAGAAAAAAAAAATGCCAGAGGGTGAAGGGGTTAGGATCTCTCCAAAGGTATGAATAGGATTTAGACCCAAACACATTGCTGCCACTTCAGAACTCTCTAGCTCTTTGTTACCATCTATTTCTGGGGGCTTCTTGACTTGTGTTTGGGGTCATTGTCCTGCTGGACAGATTTTTGGTAAAGCACATCATTCCACTGTTTACTGAAAACAGAATGAGGCCTACAAAGAAAAGAACACACGACCTACCATCAAATAGGGTGGAGGCTCAAAGATGTTTTGCTGCCTCTGGCACTGGGTGCCTTGACTGTGTCAGAAAGTCATAAACCTAGCTCTGGCACACTCAAGAAAATATGAAGAAGTCCAAAGTGGTGCTCAAATTTGTTTTTTTATGATATTTCATATATCGTCCAATAGGACGATATATGAATTATAAATAAAAAAACATTTTTTGAGCACCACTTTGGACTTCTTCATATTTTCTTGAGTGTGCCGGAGTATATACATATTAACTCTTATTTTCTCCCGTGCACCTCCAAGTTTGGTAGTTGAGCCAAGTCTATTCTATTTAGTAAACCTAGCTCTGACACTGGGCACTAAATTGCCACAGAAGGAGGGAATTTTGTTTACTTACCGTAAATTCCTTTTCTTCTAGCTCCTATTGGGAGACCCAGACAATTGGGGTGTATAGCTTCTGCCTCCGGAGGCCACACAAAGTTATTACACTTTAAAAAGTGTAACCCCTCCCCTCTGCTATACACCCTCCCGTGCATCACGGGCCCATCAGTTTTGGTGCCAAAGCAGGAAGGAGGAAACTTATAAATTGGTCTAAGGTAAATTCGATCCGAAGGATGTTCGGAGAACTGAAACCATGAACCAAAGAACAATTGAACATGAACAACATGTGTACACAAAAGAACAACAGCCCGAAGGGAACAGGGGCGGGAGCTGGGTCTCCCAATAGGAGCTAGAAGAAAAGGAATTTACGGTAAGTAAACAAAATTCCCTTCTTTGTCGCTCCATTGGGAGACCCAGACAATTGGGATGTCCAAAAGCAATCCCTGGGTGGGTAAAAGAATACCTCGATAAAAAAGCCGAAAAAACGGCCCCTTCTTACAGGTGGGCCACTGCCGCCTCAAGGACTCGCCTACCTAGGCTGGCGTATGCCGAAGCATAGGCATGCACCTGATAGTGTTTTGTAAAAGTGTGCAGACTCGACCAGATAGCCGCCTGACATACCTGCTGAGCCGTAGCCTGGTGCCGCAATGCCCAGGACGCACCTACAGCTCTGGTAGAATGGGCTTTCAGCCCTGAAGGAATCGGAAGCCCAGACGAACGGTAGGCTTCAAGAATCGGTTCCTTGATCCACCTAGCCAAGGTTGACTTGGAAGCCTGCGACCCCTTACGCTGGCCAGCGACAAGGACAAAGAGCGCATCAGAACGGCGCAGGGGCGCCGTGCGTGAAATGTAGAGCCTGAGTGCTCTCACGAGATCTAACAAGTGCAAATCCTTTTCACATTGGTGAACTGGATGAGGGCAAAAAGAAGGTAAGGAGATATCCTGATTGAGATGAAACGGGGATACCACCTTAGGGAGAAATTCCGGGACCGGACGCAGAACCACCTTATCCTGGTGAAACACCAGGAAGGGGGCTTTGCATGACAGCGCTGCTAGCTCAGACACTCTCCGAAGTAATGTGACTGCCACTAGGAAGGCCACCTTCTGCGAAAGGCGAGATAGAGAGACATCCCGCATCGGCTCGAAAGGTGGCTTCTGGAGAGCCGTCAGCACTCTGTTAAGATCCCAGGGTTCTAGCGGACGCTTGTAAGGTGGAACTATGTGGCAAACCCCCTGCAGGAACGTACGGACCTGCGGAAGCCTGGCTAGACGCTTTTGAAAAAACACGGAAAGCGCCGATACTTGTCCCTTGAGAGAGCCGAGAGACAAGCCCTTGTCCATTCCGGATTGAAGGAAAGAAAGAAAAGTGGGCAAGGCAAACGGCCAGGGAGTGAAACCCTGATCAGAGCACCAGGATAAGAAGATCCTCCAAGTCCTGTGGTAGATCTTGGCGGACGTTGGTTTCCTGGCCTGTCTCATGGTGGCAATGACATCTTGAGATAACCCTGATGACGCTAGGAGCCAGGACTCAATGGCCACACAGTCAGGTTGAGGGCCGCAGAATTCAGATGGAAAAATGGCCCTTGAGACAGCAAGTCTGGTCGGTCTGGGAGTGCCCACGGTTGACCCACCATGAGGTGCCACAGATCCGGGTACCACGATCTCCTCGGCCAGTCTGGAGCGACGAGGATGGCGCGACTGCAGTCGGACCTGATCTTGCGTAATACTCTGGGCAGCAGTGCCAGAGGAGGAAATACATAAGGCAGTCGAAACTGCGACCAGTCCTGAACTAACGCGTCTGCCGCCAGAGCTCTGTGATCCTTGGACCGAGCCATGAATGCCGGGACTTTGTTGTTGTGCCGAGACGCCATTAGATCGACGTCCGGCGTTCCCCAGCGGCAACAGATCTCCCGAAACACGTCCGGGTGAAGAGACCATTCCCCTGCGTCCATGCCCTGGCGACTGAGAAAATCTGCTTCCCAGTTTTCTACGCCCGGGATGTGAACTGCGGAGATGGTGGAGGCTGTGGCTTCCGCCCACAGCAGAATCCGCTGAACTTCTCGGAAGGCTTGATGACTGCGTGTGCCGCCCTGGTGGTTGATGTACGCAACCGCCGTGGCGTTGTCCGACTGTATTCGGATCTGCCTGCCCTCCAGCCACGGCTGGAACGCCTTTAGGGCCAGATACACTGCCCTTATCTCCAGAACGTTGATCTGAAGGGAGGACTCTGTCGGAGTCCAGGTTCCCTGAGCCCTGTGGTGGAGGAAGACCGCTCCCCACCCTGACAGACTCGCGTCCGTCGTGACCACAGCCCAGGATGGGGGCAAGAAGGATTTTCCTTTCGACAAGGAAGTGGGAAGAAGCCACCACTGAAGAGAGGTCTTGGCTGTCCGTGACAGCGAAACGTTCCTGTCTAGGGACGTCGGCCTCTTGTCCCATTTGCGGAGGATGTCCCATTGAAGTGGACGCAGATGAAACTGCGCAAAAGGAACTGCCTCCATTGCTGCCACCATCTTCCCTAGGAAGTGCATGAGGCGCCTCAAGGGGTGTGACTGACCCCGAAGAAGAGATTGTACCCCTGTCTGTAGTGAACGCTGTTTGTCCAGCGGGAGCTTCACTATCGCTGAAAGGGTATGAAACTCCATCCCGAGGTAAGTCAGCGATTGGGTCGGTGTCAAATTTGACTTTGGGAAATTGAGGATCCACCCGAACCTCTGGAGAGTCTCCAGAGTGACGGTCAGGCTGTGTTGGCATGCCACCCTGGAGGGTGCCTTGACTAGAAGATCGTCTAAGTAAGGGATCACCGAGTGGCCCTGAGAGTGTAGGACCGCCACCACTGCTGCCATGACCTTGGTGAAGACCCGTGGGGCTGTCGCCAGGCCGAATGGCAGCGCCACAAACTGAAGGTGTTCGTCCTTGATGGCGAAACGCAGAAAGCGGTGATGCTCGGGAGCGATCGGCACATGGAGATAAGCATCCTTGATGTCGATTGATGCTAGGAAATCTCCTTGTGACATCAAGGCGATGACTGAGCGGAGAGATTCCATCCGAAACCTTCTGGTGCTCACATGCTTGTTGAGCAGCTTGAGGTCTAGAACGGGACGGAATGATCCGTCCTTTTTTGGCACCACGAACAAGTTGGAGTAGAAGCCGTGACCATGTTCCTGAGGTGGAACGGGAATCACCACTCCTTCTGCCTTCAGAGTGTTTACCGCCTGAAAAAGTGCATCGGCTCGCTCGGGGGGCGGAGATGTTCTGAAGAAACGAGTCGGAGGACGAGAACTGAGCTCTATCCTGTAACCGTGAGACAGAATGTCTCTCACCCATCGGTCTTGGACATGTGGCCACCAGGCGTCGCAAAAGCGGAAGAGCCTGCCACCGACCGAGGATGCGGTTTGTGGAGACCGAAAGTCATGAGGAGGCCGCCTTGGGGGCGGCTCCTCCGGCGGTCTTTTTAGGACGTGACTTAGACCGCCATGCAGAAGAGTTGCTCTGGCCCTTCTGTGACCTGTTGGACGTGGAGGAATGGGACCTGGCTGAGGGCCGAAAGGACTGAAACCTCGGTTGAATCTTTCGCTGCTGAGGTCTGTTCGGTTTAGACTGGGGTAAGGACGAGTCCTTTCCCTTGGATTGCTTGATAATTTCGTCCAATTGCTCACCAAACAAGCGGTCGCCGGAAAATGGCAAACCGGTTAAGAACTTCTTGGAAGCAGAGTCTGCCTTCCATTCGCGTAGCCACATGGCCCTGTGGACTGCCACCGAATTGGCGGATGCTACCGCTGTACGGCTCACCGAGTCGAGGACAGCGTTCATGGCGTAGGACGAAAAAGCCGACGCCTGAGAAGTCAAAGACACGACCTGCGGAGCAGAGGTACGTGTGACCGCATTAATCTCAGACAGACAAGCTGAGATAGCTTGGAGTGCCCACACGGCTGCAAATGCTGGAGCAAAAGACGCACCTATGGCTTCATAGATGGATTTCATCAGGAGCTCTATTTGCCTGTCAGTGGCATCTTTGAGCGATGAGCCATCTGCCACTGATACCACGGATCTAGCCGCCAGCCTAGAGACTGGAGGATCCACCTTGGGACACTGAGCCCAACCCTTAACTACGTCAGGTGGGAAGGGGTAACGCGTGTCATTAAGGCGCTTAGTAAAGCGCTTGTCCGGATATGCTCTGTGCTTCCGGACAGCATCCCTGAAGTTAGAGTGATCGAAAAAAGCACTCCTTGTACGTTTGGGAAACCTAAACTGGTGTTTCTCCTGTTGTGAAGCTGACTCCTCAACAGGTGGAGTTGGAGGAGGAAGTTCTAGCACCTGGTTAATGGACGCTATAAGGTCATTTACAACGGCGTCTCCTTCAGGTGTATCAAGATTGAGAGCACCGTCAGGATCAGAGCCCTGAGCTGCAACCTCCGCCTCATCCTCCAGAGAGTCCTCATGCTGAGACCCTGAGCAGCGTGATGAAGTGGATGAAGGTCCCCAGCGAGCCCGCTTAGACGGTCTGTGACTGCGGTCCGAGTCGGAGTCCTCCCCGTGGGACCTATGTGTCACCTCAGGAGCAGTTTGCTGCTCCAACCGAGGGGGGCCTGGGGTCAATGATTCAACAGTGCCCGGGGCCTGTGTTACCGGTCTGGACTGCAAAGCTTCAAGTATCTTAGCAGACCATTTGTCCCTAGACTGAGCCATGGATTGTGAAAGGGACTCAGAAAGTTTCTCAGCCAACACTGCAAACTCTGTCCCTGCCACCTGGACAGTGGCAGCCGGTGGTTCTACCTGAGCCGAGGGTCCCACCAGTGCCTGAGGCTCCGGCTGAGTGAGTGTCACAGGGGCCGAGCATTGCACACAATGAGGGTAGGTGGAACCTGCAGGTAACATAGCCGCACAAGAGGTACAAGTTGCAAAAAAAGCCTGTGCCTTGGCACCCTTGCTTTTTGCAGACGACATGCTGTTATCTCCTCTTAGCAAACAGTGAGGGTATATAGCCAAGCAAATACTGCGGCCGAGCAGAGCAAATGTATACCCAATATGGATATATATATATATATATATATACACTGCGGCACCCAGGGGGGCCAGCACCTGTAACAGGTGCGGCTTACCGACCGCGCTCAGCGGTTGTGTGTCCACCAGATTCCCTGCCTGGGCCTCCCAGAGTTGTGGAGCTCTCTCTGAAGTTCTCCTCCGGCAGCAGCGATGATAACAATGGCTGCCAGCGTTCTGAGAGGAGGAGGGAGCCGTGGGCGTGCCTCAAAGTGCGGGAATCTGGTGCCCCACGGTGCTCAGTGAGGGGGGAGGAGGATACTAAGTATGCTCCAGCCCTCACCGCTGACGTTCAGTCTAGCGTCCCGCCCTTGCCCCTGACTGGCAGGCCCGGGGGCGGGAATATGCGGTACTAGGCCGCAAAAGCCGGGGACTCGATTTATAAGCGCGGCCGGCAAACAGGCGCGGTCGGCGCGGTAGTCCCGGCGACCCCAAACACAGAGCAGCTGCTGCAGCGTCCGATCCACAGGCGCTCTATGCGCCGTCCCCAAGGGGACACAGAGTACCTCAGAGAAGCAGGGCCTGTCCCTGATGACATCCAGTCTCCTGTCCGTCAGGTTCCCACAGGGGCTGCGGAGGGAGCCCGGTCCCAGTGCCTGGTGACCGGTTAGGATCCCACTTCTCCCAGAGCCCCTAAGGGATGGGGAAGGATAACGGCATGTGGCTCCAGCCTTTGTACCCGCAATGGGTACCTCAACCTTAACAGCACCGCCGACCAAAGTGGGGTGAGAAGGGAGCATGCCGGGGGCCCTGGGGCCCTCTTGTCTTCCATCCGATAAAGTCAGCAGCTGCTGCTGACTAAAATGTGGAGCTTGCGTGAATGTGTGCCTCCTTCAACACAAAGCATAAAACTGATGGGCCCGTGATGCACGGGAGGGTGTATAGCAGAGGGGAGGGGTTACACTTTTTAAAGTGTAATAACTGTGTGGCCTCCGGAGGCAGAAGCTATACACCCAATTGTCTGGGTCTCCCAATGGAGCGACAAAGAAAATCCTTTGGTAATCTTCAGATTTCATGATACCTTGATCACAGTCAAGGCCCCCAGTGCCAGAGGCAGCAAAATATTGAGCCTCAACCGTATTCGATTGTAGGTACTGTGTTCTTTTCATTGTTGGCCTCATTCAGTTTTTGGTAAACAGTAGAATGATGTGCTTTACCAAAAAGCTCTTAGTCTCATCTGTTCATAAGACACTTTCCGTAAGGATTTTGGCTTATTCATGTACATTTTCACAAACTGCAGTCTAGCTTTTTTATGTCCCAGTGTCAGCAGTGGGGTCCTCCTGGGTCTCCTCCATAGCATTTCATTCAGATGTCGATAGATTGTTCACGCTGACACTGATGCCCTGTGCCTACAGGACAGCTTGGATTTTTTTTTAAACTTGATTGGGGCTGCCTATCCTGCGTTGCAACCTTCCTTTAATATTTCTCTGCCGTCCACATCCAGGGATATAAGCTGCAGTGTCATAAGTTGTAAACTTCAGGATTATGTTGCGCCCCATGGACAAAATAAGAATTATTCTTACCGATAATTCGGTTTCTAGGACCTTCCACGACAGCATAGGAGGTTGTCTCTCCACGCCCTAATTGGGACAGGAAGTTCAAGAGGTTTAAAAGGACCCTCCCACCTCCCACAGCCAGTGTCTTACAAAGAATCCATAGCATATGAGAAGTACCACACATTCAGGAATATATGAATACAAAGGGGAGGGAATTACCTGCTGTCGTGGAAGGTCCTAGAAACCGAATTATCGGTAAGAATAATTCTTATTTCTCTAGTCCCTTCCACGACAGCATAGGAGGAATACCAAAGAATTGATACCTAGGGGGGGGACCACAGCCTGCAGGACCCTCCTGCCAAAGGCCAAATCCCTGTTGGAATCCAGATCCAACCGATAATGCTTCGTGAAAGTATGGAGCGAAGACCACGTAGCCGCCTTGCAGATCTGCTCAGGGGAGGCCCCTGCCCGTTCAGCCCAGGAGACAGAGGTAGCCCTGGTGGAGTGCGCCGTGAATCCAGTAGGTGGAGAGAGATGCTGAGCGAGGTAGGCATCTCTAATTGCCCGTACAATCCAGTTGGCGACGGAACTCTTAGCCACCTTCTTGCCCTTATTGCGGCCAAAGGGCTGGATGAACAGGTTAGAATCAAGGCGCCAAGAAGCAGTAACCTCCAGGTAGTGCAACACTATCCGACGGACATCCAAAGAATGAAACACTTCCTCACCCGGAGTCCGAGGATTCTGACAGAAGGAAGGCAGGACGATGGACTGAGAACGGTGAAAATCCGAAACCACCTTGGGAAGGAAGGAAGGGTCCAGCTGAAAAACAATGCTGTCATCTCTGATGGTCAGGTAAGGTACCCTAATAGACAAAGCCTGAAGTTCTCCGACTCTGCGAGCAGACGTAATAGCCACAAGAAAAGCAGTCTTGTGAGAAAGAGAACGAATGTTACAAGAGCACAGAGGTTCAAACGGTGACTGAGATAGTCCGGTAAGGACCACATTGAGATCCCAGCGAGGCGTCAGGACCCTCTGACGTGGACAGAGCCTACTAGCGGACACAAAGAACCGACGGATCCAACGATGATCTGCCAGAGCCGTGTCAAAGACAGCACTGAGGGCGGACACCTGAACCTTCAGGGTGCTAGGCCGAAGGCCTAAGTCCAATCCACTCTGGAGGAAGTCCAGAATCTGCGCAATATTAGGCCGAAGTGGGTCAGGAGGCCGAGAACCACACCAGGAGGAAAATCTCTTCCAGATTTTGTTGTAAATACTATTAGTCACAGGTTTACGGTTCTTCTGTAGGGTAGCCACAACTTTGTCGGAAAGCCCTTGGGCCTTTAGTGCCCGGGCCTCAGAAGCCAGGCAGCCAAGTTGAGTTTCTGGGGAGCCGGATGGAAAATCGGACCCTGTGACAGTAAGCTGGGGTCCGAACCTAATAGGACTGGCCCGTCGATTCCTAGCGTCAAGACCAGGCTGTACCAACTCCTCCGGGGCCACAGCGGGGCTACCAGTATAGTTGGGACCC
Organism: Anomaloglossus baeobatrachus; assembly: GCF_048569485.1. Taxonomy (NCBI): domain Eukaryota; kingdom Metazoa; phylum Chordata; class Amphibia; order Anura; family Aromobatidae; genus Anomaloglossus; species Anomaloglossus baeobatrachus. The sequence goes on from NC_134363.1 coordinate 63,967,909, forward strand.
CCTCGTCTCTGATCTTCCTCAGGGCCCTTGCGAGAAGAGGAAGAGGGGGAAACGCGTAAGCGAGGCGAAAGGACCACTTGTGGCAGAAAGCGTCTACCCCTAACGCCTCGTCCCGTGGGTTCAGGGAGAAATATGTTGCGACCTTGCGATTCCCTGCCGAAGCAAAGAGGTCCACCTCTGGAGCACCCCACCTTGCCACCAGAGAGCAGAACACCGCCTGATCCAGACTCCATTCCCCCGGATGAACGACTCAGGAAATCCGCCTGAAGATTTAGGGAGCCCTTCAGATGGACCGCAGAGAGGGAGAGCAGAGATTGTTCCGCCCATTGAAAGATTCGGGAGGACACTGACTTCAGGGCGCCTGAGCGTGTACTGCCCTGATGGCGGAGATGCGCCACTGTTGTGATATTGTCTGAATACACCAGGACGTGAGAGTCCCGGACGAGGTCCTGAGCCGCAAGGAGGGCTTCCCTGACTGCCCTGAGCTCCCGGTAGTTGGAGGATTGGGAGCTGACGTAAGGACTCCAGACCCCTTGAAATGGGGAGTTTGCCACCATTGCCCCCCATCCTCGTAGGCTGGCATCTGTGGTCAGTGTAACTAGGGGTGTCTGAGTCCAGGCAACCCCCACCTGCAGGTTGGTGGGACGCAGCCACCAGAGAAGGGATGAGGAGACTGACCCCGAGAGGCGAAACCGTCTGTTTAGGGATGACGGGAGTCTGTCCCAATGTGCCAGGATATGATCCTGGAGACACCGAGAATGGGCCTGAGCCCACCTGACTGAGGGAATGCAGGACGTCATGGAACCCAGAGCTGACATAGCCGCTCGAAGCGTCGGGCGAGCCTGCCTGCGAAGCTTTGATATTTTGGCTAACAGAGCTACCCTGTGGCCTTCTGGGAGAAAAGATGCCTGTCTGTCGGAGTCCAGCACCACTCCGAGAAACTGCCGAGTGGGGGAGGGGGTTAACTGTGATTTTTTGAGATTGGGAATCCATCCCAGGGACCGAAGGATTTCCAAAGACCTTTCCACATGGCTCCGGAGGGTTGGAGCAGATGGAGCCATGAGAAGAAAGTCGTCCAAATACGGAACCAGACAGATACCCTGCAATCTTATGAAGGCGACCACCTCTGCCATGATCTTTGAAAAGATCCTTGGAGCCGAGGAGATCCCGAAGGGAAGTACATTGAATTGGAAATGAAGCACTTCCTCCCCGTGTAGCACCGCAAACCTGAGGTATTGCCTGTGCCCCGGATGGACGGGTACATGGAAGTAGGCGTCTTTCAGATCTATAGAGGCCATCTGGTGGTGTAGACCTATCAGGGGAATAGCTGATTTTACTGACTCCATCTTGAACCGCCGGTACCTGACCTGACGGTTTAGACGTTTTAAATTGATAATTATTCGGACGTCGCCAGACGGCTTCTTGACAAGGAAGAGGCGGGAGTAGTGTCCTATCCCTTCTTCCTGACTCGGGACTGGGGAAACGACCCCCGAGTGCATTAGCTCTATAATCTTTGAGTACAACAGAGCCTGTGAAACCTGCGACGCCAGAGCAGTGACTCGGAGACCCGGACGAGGGGGGGGGAGAGGAATTCTATGAGGAGACCTTCCGAGACGATCTTCAGAACCCATTGGCAAGTGGTTATGGATCGCCACTGGGGAAGAAACGCCGAGAGTCGTCCCCCCACCCGGGCCGAGTCACTGTTTGTCCTGCTGAGGACGTTGCTGATGGGAAGGGATAAGGATGTTTCTCCCTCTACCCTTGGGATAGCTCCACCTGCCTGCCTTCCCTTTCCCTCTGGGCTGGGAGGCCTGAGGCATCGAGGGACGAAAGGACCGCTTCCTGTTGGGTCTAGGATCGGGCAAGGCCTTACGATCGGTCGCCTTGTCCAGAATATCATCCAGGGCAGGCCCAAACACCAAATCCCCTTTAAACGGAAGGGAGCAAAGCCTCATTTTGGAGGTGGAGTCTCCGCTCCAGGCCTTAAGCCAGAGGGCACGTCTGGCAGAGTTAGAAAGAACCGAGGTCCTGGCCGCCAGGCGGACAGATTCCACCGAGGTATCTGCCAAAAAACTGGTGGCCTTCCTAAGCAAGGGAAGGGATTCCAGTAATTCCTCCCTAGGGGTCCCCTGGGAAATATGAGCCTCCAACTGGTCCAACCACCTAATTAAGGACCTGGATACACAGGTGGAGGCAATGTTAGCCTGAATAGAAGAAGTGTGGAGGTGGCACTGAGCTATAGCTTGTTTGTTCAAACGTAATAAGAATATCTGTGTATATAACTAAATTAAAATGTAGATGTAGATGCAAAATTATCTGTTTGTCTGTGTAGCAATTGCACAGACCCATAGTATAATTCAAAGTTGTATAATCATGAAGGAGTTAACTAAAGATGATGAAGCCAGAATGTAAAGCTATAAACTCTTATCAGTAATGTTCACACAAAAGGAATGTACGGGAGGGCAGCAGTGATGTGAGAAATTGGGGAGTGAACGCACTCCTTCGTTAGTTTCAAGGTTATTTATGCTTACTTACTGTATAATTGGATCTATCGTAATATACGAGTCAGTTGGTGATGCTGGCTGAAAAGAGAGCATGTCTGTGTTCTTTGTCTTATATACATTAATATATATCGGCACTGGTATACAGCATTAATGGGGCACCGTCTCTGGATCCTAAATGAAGACTCCATTAGCAGTCTTGACCCAAAATTCCTCCCTTGACAGAAGACGATGCCTCCCAGGATCGCTTCATCAGGCCTTCTACCTTCCTATCCATCTGATCCTTCAGTTGGGAAGTATCTTCAAAGGGAAGAGCCGTTTGCTTAGCTACCCTAGCCACCTGAACGTCTACTCTTGGGACCTCCCAATGTAATCCAGAAGGTTCCAGAGGAAACCGGCGTCTAGGGTCACTCCGTACCCGTCTCTCAGGAAATTCCCATTCTTGAGAGACAATATCCAAAATATTGGTATGAACTGGGAATCCTAACTGTTTGACTGACTTCAGGCCAGCAAACATTTCGTCCTGGATTGAGGGAAGCAACTGCACTTCCTCTAATCCCATAGTGCTCCGAACTGCCCCAATAAGATCCCCCAAATCTTCAGAGGGAAACAGAAAGGACTGGTCAGACCCCCCAGAGGGGAATCCTTCATCAGGACCCTCAGAGGTGGAATCAGCATCCTCCTGATCAGACGGGGTCGACTGGAGTCTCCTCTTTTTTGGAGGAGAGGATCCAGGAGCAGGGCCAGGAGCAGGGCCAGGAGCAGGAAGGGAGGCCAGTGAAGCCCTAATCTCCTGTTTCATCATGGACCGCAACTCGTCTATCAGGGACGGTTGTTCGGCCCTAATAATCTGGTCCGTACATTGTTGGCAAAGCTTTTTATCCCATACTGCAGGGAGCTTTTTTATACAGATAGGACATTTTTTAATTTTTTCCATTCTGTCAGGTCTATCAGGTTTATCGGACTTGTCAGCCTTTTCTGACTTCTCAGGCTTCTCTGATTTTTCATTTCTGTCAGTTTTCTTGGTGGCCTTGTCCTCCTAGAAAACACAGACCAGAGAACCATAAATCATCTGACTGAGACCTATGTCTGAGGGACCATCCCCCTCCATACTTACAGTAGCAGGGGGCACACTGGGTTCTGCAGATGCAGCTGCAGCGGAAGACATGACTGGGAGCACGGTTGCTTACCATGATCTGACGTCTTCGCGGCAGCCCTTATGCAAAAGGGCCTGCCCCTCCCAGTGACGGTATTCGTTCCCCGCCTCCCGCATCCGGTCCTGGACAGGCCAAGTCACCGTGTCCTCCACGCTGCCTCCGCAAACCGGAAGCGCTCGACCGGAAGTCCGCAAGACCGGAAGTCCCGCCCCCGGGAGCACTTCCGGATCGCTCCGGCAGCGTGCATGCAGGAAGCGGCCGGCGGCTCAGGGAGGACGCCGGCCGGGGAGCTCAACAGCCTGCATCACCCCTAAGGAGGCTCCGGAAGGCTGGAGCAGCGGTCCCCCACAGCGTGAGGGAACAGCAAGGAAGGAGCGGTGAAGGCCCGACCGATGCTGTCCGGCTTAAGGTAACAGGGGAAAGAAGGGAATTTTGTTTACTTACCGTAAATTCCTTTTCTTCTAGCTCCTATTGGGAGACCCAGACAATTGGGTGTATAGCTTCTGCCTCTGGAGGCCACACAAAGTAATTACACTTTAAAAAGTGTAACCCCTCCCCTCTGCTATACACCCTCCCGTGCATCACGGGCCCCTCAGTTTTGGTGCCAAAGCAGGAAGGAGGAAACTTATAAATTGGTCTAAGGTAAACTCAATCCGAAGGATGTTCGGAGAACTGAACCATTAACCAAAGAACAATTGAACATGAACAACATGTGTACACAAAAGAACAACAGCCCGAAGGGTACAGGGGCGGGTGCTGGGTCTCCCAATAGGAGCTAGAAGAAAAGGAATTTACGGTAAGTAAACAAAATTCCCTTCTTTGTCGCTCCATTGGGAGACCCAGACAATTGGGATGTCCAAAAGCAATCCCTGGGTGGGTAACAAAATACCTCGATAAAAAGAGCCGGAAACCGGCCCCCTCTTACAGGTGGGCAATTGCCGCCTGAAGGACTCGCCTACCTAGGCTAGCCTCTGCCGAAGCATAGGCATGCACCTGATAGTGTTTTGTGAAGGTGTGCAGACTCGACCAGGTAGCCGCCTGACACACCTGCTGAGCCGTAGCCTGGTGCCGCAAAGCCCAGGACGCGCCTACGGCCCTGGTAGAATGGGCTTTAAGCCCTGAAGGAATCTGAAGCCCCGATGAACGGTAGGCTTCAAGAATCGGTTCCTTGATCCACCGAGCCAAGGTTGACTTGGAAGCCTGAGACCCCTTACGCTGGCCAGCGACAAGGACAAAGAGCGCATCCGAACGGCGCAGGGGCGCCGTGCGAGAAATGTAGATTCTGAGTGCTCTCATGAGGTCTAACAAGTGCAAATCCTTTTCACATTGGTGAACTGGATGAGGGCAAAAAGAAGGCAAGGAGATATCCTGATTGAGATGAAAAGGGGATACCACCTTGGGGAGAAATTCCGGGACCGGACGCAGGACCACCTTATCCTGGTGAAAGACCAGGAAGGGGACTTTGCATGACAGCGCTGCTAGCTCAGATACTCTCCTAAGTGAAGTGACTGCCACTAGGAAGGCCACTTTCTGTGAAAGGCGAGATAGAGAGATCTCCCGCATCGGCTCAAAAGGTGGCTTCTGGAGAGCCGTCAGCACGTTGTTAAGATCCCAGGGTTCTAGCGGACGCTTGTAAGGTGGGACTATGTGGCAAACTCCCTGCAGGAACGTGCGGACCTGCGAGAGTCTGGCTAGACGCTTTTGAAAAAACACTGAAAGCGCCGACACTTGTCCCTTGAGAGAGGCAAGAGACAAACCCTTGTCCAATCCTGATTGAAGAAAGGAAAGAAAAGTGGGCAATGCAAACGGCCAGGGAACAAAACCCCTATCCGAGCACCAGGCTAAGAAGATCTTCCAAGTCCTGTGGTAGATCTTGGCGGACGATTTCCTGGCCTGTCTCATGGTGGCAATGACATCTTGAGATAACCCTGATGACGCTAGGAGCCAAGACTCAATGGCCACACAGTCAGGTTGAGGGCCGCAGAATTCAGATGGAAAAATGGCCCTTGAGACAGCAAGTCTGGTCGGTCTGGGAGTGCCCACGGTTGCCCCACCGTGAGGTGCCACAGATCCGGGTACCACAACCTCCTCGGCCAGTCTGGAGCGACGAGGATGGCGCGCCTGCAGTCGGACCTGATCTTGCGTAACACTCTGGGCAGTAGTGCCAGAGGGGGAAATACATAGGGTAGTCGAAACTGCGACCAGTCCTGAACTAACGCATCTGCCGCCAGCGCCTTGTGATCTTGAGACCGTGCCATGAATGCCGGGACTTTGTTGTTGTGCCGAGACGCCATTAGATCGACGTCCGGCGTTCCCCAGCGGCAACAGATCTCTTGAAACACGTCCGGGTGAAGAGACCATTCCCCTGCGTCCATGCCCTGGCGACTGAGAAAGTCTGCTTCCCAGTTTTCTACGCCCGGGATGTGAACTGCGGAGATGGTGGAGGCTGTGGCTTCCGCCCACAGCAGAATCCGCCGAACTTCTTGGAATGCTTGACGACTGCGTGTGCCACCTTGGTGGTTGATGTATGCGACCGCCGTGGCGTTGTCTGATTGTATTCGGATCTGTCTGCCCTCCAGCCACCGCTGGAACGCCTGTAGGGCCAGATACACTGCCCTTATCTCCAGAACATTGATCTGCAGGGCGGACTCCGTCGGAGTCCAGGTTCCCTGAGCCCTGTGGTGGAGGAAGACCGCTCCCCACCCTGACAGGCTCGCGTCTGTCGTGACCACAGCCCAGGATGGGGGCAGGAAGGATTTTCCCTTCGACAAAGAAGTGGGAAGAAGCCACCACTGAAGGGAGGTTTTGGCTGCTCTTGACAGGGAAACGTTCCTGTCTAGTGACGTCGACCTCTTGTCCCATTTGCGGAGAATGTCCCACTGAAGTGGACGCAGATGAAACTGCGCAAAGGGAACTGCTTCCATTGCTGCCACCATCTTCCCTAGGAAGTGCATAAGGCGTCTCAAAGAGTGTGACTGACCCCGAAGAAGAGATTGGACCCCTGTCTGTAATGAACGCTGTTTGTCCAGCGGAAGCTTCACTATCGCTGACAGAGTATGAAACTCCATCCCGAGGTAAGTCAGGGATTGGGTCGGTGTCAATTTTGACTTTGGGAAATTGATGATCCACCCGAACCTCTGGAGAGACTCCAGGGCAATGGTCAGGCTGTGCTGGCAAGCCACCCAGGAGGGTGCCTTGACTAGGAGATCGTCTAAGTAAGGGATCACCGAGTGGCCCTGAGAGTGTAGGACCGCCACCACTGTTGCCATGATCTTGGTGAAGACCCGTGGGGCTGTCGGCAAGCCGAAAGGCAGTGCCACGAACTGAAGGTGTTCGTCCCCAATGGCGAAACGCAAGAAGCGTTGATGTTCGGGTGCGATCGGCACATGGAGATAAGCATCCTTGATGTCTATTGATGCTAGGAAGTCTCCTTGTGACATTGAGGCGATGACCGAGCGGAGAGATTCCATCCGAAACCTTCTGGTGCTGACATGCTTGTTGAGCAGTTTGAGGTCTAGAACGGGACGGAAAGATCCGTCCTTTTTTGGCACCACGAACAAGTTGGAGTAGAAGCCGTGACCATGTTCCTGAGGGGGAACGGGAATCACCACTCCTTCTGCCTTCAGAGCATTCACCGCCTGAAAAAGTGCAGCGGCTCGCTCTGGGGGCGGAGATGTTGTGAAGAAACGAGTTGGAGGACGAGAGCTGAACTCTATCCTGTAACCGTGAGACAGAATGTCTCTCACCCATCGGTCTTGGACATGTGGCCACCAGGCGTCGCAAAAGCGGGAGAGCCTGCCACCGACCGAGGATGCGGTTTTGGGAGGCCGAGAGTCATGAAGAGGCCGCCTTGGTGGCGGTGCCTCCGGCGGTCTTTTTAGGCCGTGACTTAGACCGCCATGCAGAAGGGTTCCTCTGGCCCTTCTCCGACCTGTTTGACGTGGAGGAATGTGACTTGGCCGAAGGCCGAAAAGACTGAAACCTCGATTGAAACTTTCGCTGTTGAGGTTTGTTTTGTTTAGACTGGGGTAAGGACGAGTCCTTTCCCTTGGATTGTTTAATAATTTCGTCCAATTGCTCACCAAACAAACGGTCGCCAGAAAATGGCAAACCGGTTAAGAATTTCTTGGAGGCAGTCTGCCTTCCATTCACGTAGCCACATGGCTCTGCGGACTGCCACCGAATTGGCGGATGCTACCGCTGAACGGCTCACCGAGTCCAGGACGGCGTTCATGGCGTAGGACGAAAAAGCCGACGCCTGAGAAGTCAGAGACACAACCTGCGGAGTAGCGGTGCGTGTGACCGCAGTAATCTCAGACAGACAAGCTGAGATAGCTTGGAGTGCCCACACTGCCGCGAATGCCGGAGCAAAAGATGCTCCTATGGCTTCATAGATGGATTTCATCATGAGCTCTATCTGCCTGTCAGTGGCATCCTTGAGCGATGAGCCATCTGCCACTGAAACCACAGATCTGGCCGCCAGCCTAGAGACTGGAGGATCCACTTTTGGACACTGAGCCCAACCCTTCACTACTTCCGGGGGGGAAGGGATAACGTGTGTCATTAAGGCGCTTAGTAAAACGCTTGTCCGGGTATGCTCTGTGCTTCTGGACAGCATCCCTGAAATTAGAGTGATCGACAAAGGCACTCCGTGTACGTTTGGGAAACCGAAACTGGTGTTTCTCCTGCTGTGAAGCCGCCTCCTCTACAGTTGGAGTTGGAGGAGAAATTTCTAGCACCTGGTTGATGGACGCTATAAGGTCATTTACTATGGCGTCCCCTTCAGGTGTATCTAGATTGAGAGCACCGTCAGGGTCTGAGCCCTGAGCTGCGCCTTCCTCTTCATCCTCTAGAGAGTCCTCATGCCGAGACCCTGAGCAGCGTGATGAAGTGGAGGAAGGTCCCCAGCGAGCCCGCTTCACCGGTCTGGGACTGCGGTCCGAGTCGGAGTCCTCACCGTGGGACCTATGTGTCACCTCAGGAGCAGATTGCTGCGCCAACTGATGGGGACCTGGGGACGAAGAACGTACAGTGCCCTGCATCTGTGTTGTTGGTCTGGACTGCAAGGCTTCTAGTATCTTTGCAGACCATTTGTCCATAGACTGAGCCATGGACTGTGAAAGCGACTCAGACAGTTTGTCAGCCAAAACTGCAAACTCTGTCCCTGTCACCTGGACAGTGGGAACCGGTGTCTCTACCTGAGCCGGGGGTCCCACCAGTGCCTGAGGCTCCGGCTGAGTGAGTGTCACAGGGGCCGAGCATTGCACACAATGAGGGTAGGTGGAACCTGCAGGTAGCATAGCCGCACATGAGGTACAGGTTGCAAAATAAGCCTGTGCCTTGGTACCCTTGCTCTTTGCGGACGACATGTTGTTGTCCTCCAAGAGATAAGTAAGGGATCACCGTGATCACTGAGGGATAGATATATATATATATATATATATATATATATATATATATATATAGCCTCAAGTTAACAGTACAGCCGAACCAGCAAATGTATACACAAAAGATAGATAGATAGATAGATAGATAGATAGATAGATAGATAGATAGATAGATATATATATATATATATATATATACACATATACAGTTCGGCACTCTGGGGGGTCCAGCACCGGCAGACCGGTGTGGCTTACCAACCGCTCTGTGTGGCCACCAGATTCCCTGCCCCGGGTCTCCCTCAGCTGCAGCCAGAAGTTCTCCACCGCAGACTGTGCTGAAAAAATGGCTGACGGCGTTCTCAGAGGAGGAGGGAGGCGTGGGCGTAGTCACAAAAGTGCGAGAATCTGGTGCCCCAGCGTGAGTAGTGAGGGGGGCGGAGGACAGCTCAGTGTACTCCAGACCTCACTGTCGGCGTCATACCGACCGTCCCGCCCTTTTCCCTGACTGGCAGGCCTGGGGGCGGGAGAAATACTATACTAGGCCGCAAAAGCCGGGGACTAAAGTTAAAACCGCGGCCGGCCGGCAGTGCACGGTCGGCGCGGTAGTCCCGGACCCATACCGACGCCGCAGTCGCTGCAGTGTCTGGGCCCAAGGTGCTTTATGCGCCGTCCCAACGGGGACACAGAGTACCTGTGGATGCAGGGCCATGTCCCTGACGATACTCCGTCTCCTGTCCGGCAGATTCCCCCAGGGGCTGCGGAGGGAGACCGGTCCCAGTGTCTGGATGACCGGATAGGATCCCACTTCCCCAGAGCCCCTAAGGGATGGGGAAGGAAAGCGGCATGTGGCTCCAGCCTGTGTACCTGCAATGGGTACCTCAACCTTAACAACACCGCCGACCTGAGTGGGGTGAGAAGGGAGCATGCCGGGGGCCCCATAGGGGCCCTCTTTTCTTCCATCCGATAAAGTCAGCAGCTGCTGCTGACTAAAAACGTGGAGCTTGCGTGAATGTGTGCCTCCTTCAACACAAAGCAAAAAACTGAGGGGCCCGTGATGCACGGGAGGGTGTATAGCAGAGGGGAGGGGTTACACTTTTTAAAGTGTAATTACTTTGTGTGGCCTCCAGAGGCAGAAGCTATACACCCAATTGTCTGGGTCTCCCAATGGAGCGACAAAGAAAGAAAAAAAAAAAAAAAAAAAATTATACTGTAGTTCGCCGGCCACCATGGCATAGGAGAAAAATAAAAACCTCTCCATGCCCCATGGGGACAGGAAAGACACTGGCTGTGGGAGGTGGGAGGGTCCTTTTAAACCTCTTGAACTTCCTGTCCCAATTAGGGCGTGGAGAGACAACCTCCTATGCTGTCGTGGAAGGGACTAGAGAAAACTAAGATCTCTGAAGATGGACTTAACCTTGAGGTTGTTAATATTTTTCAACAATTTTGTTTCTCAAGTCCTCAGGCAATTCTCTTTCTGTTCTCCATGCTTAGTATGGCACACACAATACAAAGATTAAGTCAACTTCTCCCTTTTATCTGGTTTCAGGTGTGATTTTCATATTGACCACGCCTGATACTTGTCACAGGTGAGATTGAATGGGCATCACATACTTGACAGTTTATCAAAAAATTTGGAAAAGCGTTGCTAATTTTGTAAAGCCCATTTTTTGTGGGGGGGGGGGGGGGGTGGTGGTGGTGTGCAAAATGTCCAATTTGCCTTTTTTCCTGTTTTTTTTTGTGTTGCTCCAATACACACAAACGAAATCATGTGTATGACAAAACACGTAATAGCAATAACAGAGAAATAGTTCATTTTCTGGAACAATTTCAAGGGTGCCAACACACGGCCATGACACTATGGCAAACTTCAGAGGCTCACATGACATATGCCACCTACAAACACTATGCAAAGAAGGGAATTTTGTTACTTACCGTAAATTCCTTTTCTTCTAGCTCCTATTGGGAGACCCAGACGATTGGGTGTATAGCACTGCCTCCGGAGGCCACACAAAGCAATTACACTAAAAAGTGTAAGGCCCCTCCCCTTCTGGCTATACACCCCCAGTGGGATCACTGGCTCACCAGTTTTAGTGCAAAAGCAAGAAGGAGGAAAGCCAATAACTGGTTTAAACAAATTCACTCCGAGTAACATCGGAGAACTGAAAACCGTTCAACATGAACAACATGTGTACCCGCAAACAAACCAAAAATCCCGAAGGACAACAGGGCGGGTGCTGGGTCTCCCAATAGGAGCTAGAAGAAAAGGAATTTACGGTAAGTAACAAAATTCCCTTCTTCTTCGGCGCTCCATTGGGAGACCCAGACGATTGGGACGTCCAAAAGCTGTCCCTGGGTGGGTAAAGAATACCTCATGTTAGAGCTGCAAGACAGCCCTCCCCTATAGGGAGGCAACTGCCGCCTGCAGGACTCTTCTACCTAGGCTGGCGTCCGCCGAAGCATAGGTATGCACCTGATAATGTTTGGTGAAAGTGTGCAGACTCGACCAGGTAGCTGCCTGGCACACCTGTTGAGCCGTAGCCTGGTGTCGCAATGCCCAGGACGCACCCACGGCTCTGGTAGAATGGGCCTTCAGCCCTGATGGAACCGGAAGCCCAGCAGAACGGTAGGCTTCAAGAATTGGTTCTTTGATCCATCGAGCCAGGGTGGCCTTAGAAGCCTGCGACCCTTTGCGCTTACCAGCGACAAGGACGAAGAGTGCATCCGAACGGCGCAAGGGCGCCGTGCGGGAAATGTAGATTCTGAGTGCTCTCACCAGATCTAACAAATGTAAATTCTTCTCATACTGATGAACTGCATGAGGACAAAACGAAGGCAAAGAGATATCCTGATTAAGATGAAAAGAGGATACCACCTTCGGGAGAAACTCCTGAATGGGGCGCAGCACTACCTTGTCCTGGTGGAAGACCAGGAAGGGAGCCTTGGATGACAGCGCTGCCAGCTCAGACACTCTCCGAAGAGATGTGATCGCTACCAGAAAAGCCACTTTCTGTGATAGTCTAGAAAGTGAAACCTCCCTCAGAGGCTCGAAGGGCGGCTTCTGGAGAGCAACTAGTACCCTGTTCAGATCCCATGGATCTAACGGCCGCTTGTACGGGGGTACGATATGGCAAACCCCCTGTAGGAACGTGCGCACCTTAGGAAGGCGTGCCAAACGCCTCTGAAAAAAGACGGATAGCGCCGAGACCTGACCTTTAAGGGAGCCGAGCGACAAACCTTTTTCTAACCCAGATTGCAGGAAAGAAAGAAAGGTAGGCAATGCAAATGGCCAGGGAGACACTCCCTGAGCAGAGCACCAGGATGAAGGGAATTTTGTTACTTACCGTAAATTCCTTTTCTTCTAGCTCTTATTGGGAGACCCAGACGATTGGGTGTATAGCACTGCCTCCGGAGGCCACACAAAGCAATTACACTAAAAAGTGTAAGGCCCCTCCCCTTCTGGCTATACACCCCCAGTGGGATCACTGGCTCACCAGTTTTAGTGCAAAAGCAAGAAGGAGGAAAGCCAATAACTGGTTTAAACAAATTCACTCCGAGTAACATCGGAGAACTGAAAACCGTTCAACATGAACAACATGTGTACCCGCAAACAAACCAAAAATCCCGAAGGACAACAGGGCGGGTGCTGGGTCTCCCAATAAGAGCTAGAAGAAAAGGAATTTACGGTAAGTAACAAAATTCCCTTCTTCTTCGGCGCTCCATTGGGAGACCCAGACGATTGGGACGTCCAAAAGCTGTCCCTGGGTGGGTAAAGAATACCTCATGTTAGAGCTGCAAGACAGCCCTCCCCTATAGGGAGGCAACTGCCGCCTGCAGGACTCTTCTACCTAGGCTGGCGTCCGCCGAAGCATAGGTATGCACCTGATAATGTTTGGTGAAAGTGTGCAGACTCGACCAGGTAGCTGCCTGGCACACCTGTTGAGCCGTAGCCTGGTGTCGCAATGCCCAGGACGCACCCACGGCTCTGGTAGAATGGGCCTTCAGCCCTGATGGAACCTGAAGCCCCGCAGAACGGTAGGCTTCAAGAATTGGTTCTTTGATCCATCGAGCCAGGGTGGCCTTAGAAGCCTGCGACCCTTTGCGCTTACCAGCGACGAGGACAAAGAGTGCATCCGAACGGCGCAGGGGCGCTGTGCGGGAAATGTAGATTCTGAGTGCTCTCACCAGATCTAACAAATGTAAATCCTTCTCATACCGATGAACTGCATGAGGATAAAACGAAGGCAAAAAAATATCCTGATTAAGATGAAAAGAGGATACCACCTTCGGGAGAAACTCCTGAATGGGGCGCAGCACTACCTTGTCCTGGTGGAAGACCAGGAAGGGAGCCTTGGAAGACAGCGCTGCTAGCTCAGACACTCTCCGAAGAGATGTGATCGCTACCAGAAAAGCCACTTTCTGTGATAGTCTAGAAAGTGAAACCTCCTTCAGAGGCTCGAAGGGCGGCTTCTGGAGGGCAACTAGTACCCTGTTCAGATCCCATGGATCCAACGGCCGCTTGTACGGGGGAACGATATGGCAAACCCCCTGTAGGAACGTGCGCACCTTAGAAAGTCGTGCTAGATGCTTCTGAAAAAAGACGGATAGCGCCGAGACTTGTCCTTTAAGGGAGCCGAGCGACAAACCTTTTTCTAACCCAGATTGCAGGAAAGAAAGAAGGGTAGGTAATGCAAATGGCCAGGGAGACACTCCCTGAGCAGAGCACCAGGATAAGAATATCCTCCACGTTCTGTGGTAGATCTTAGCGGACGTGGGCTTCCTAGCCTGTCTCATGGTGGCAACGACCCCTTGGGATAATCCTGAAGACGCTAGGATCCAGGACTCAATGGCCACACAGTCAGGTTCAGGGCCGCAGAATTCCGATGGAAAAACGGCCCTTGGGACAGTAAGTCTGGTCGGTCTGGTAGTGCCCACGGTTGGTCGACCGTGAGCTGCCACAGATCCGGATACCACGCCCTCCTCGGCCAGTCTGGGGCGACGAGTATGACGCGGCTGCAATCGGATCTGATCTTGCGTAGCACTCTGGGCAAGAGTGCCAGAGGTGGAAACACATAAGGGAGCCGGAACTGCGACCAATCTTGCACTAGGGCGTCTGCCGCCAGCGCTCTTTGATCGCGAGACCGTGCCATGAAGGTTGGGACCTTGTTGTTGTGCCGGGACGCCATTAGGTCGACGTCCGGCCTTCCCCATCGGCGACAGATTTCCTGAAACACGTCTGGGTGAAGGGACCATTCCCCTGCGTCCATGCCCTGGCGACTGAGGAAGTCTGCTTCCCAGTTTTCTACGCCGGGGATGTGAACTGCGGATATGGTGGAGGCCGTGGCTTCCACCCACATCAGAATCCGCCGGACTTCCTGGAAGGCTTGCCGACTGCGTGTCCCCCCTTGGTGGTTGATGTATGCCACCGCTGTGGAGTTGTCCGACTGAATTCGGATCTGCCTTCCTTCCAGCCACTGCTGGAAGGCTAGTAGGGCAAGATACACTGCTCTGATTTCCAGAACATTGATCTGAAGGGTGGACTCCTGCTGAGTCCACGTACCCTGAGCCCTGTGGTGGAGAAAAACTGCTCCCCACCCTGACAGACTCGCGTCTGTCGTGACCACCGCCCAAGACGGTGGTAGGAAGGATCTTCCCTGTGATAATGAGGTGGGAAGAAGCCACCACTGCAGAGAGTCCTTGGCCGTCTGGGAAAGGGAGACTTTCCTGTCCAGGGATGTTGACTTCCCGTCCCATTGGCGGAGAATGTCCCATTGAAGTGGGCGCAGATGAAACTGCGCAAACGGAACCGCCTCCATTGCCGCCACCATCTTCCCGAGGAAGTGCATGAGGCGTCTTAAGGAGTGCGACTGACTTTGAAGGAGAGCCTGCACCCCAGTCTGTAGAGACCGCTGCTTGTCCAGCGGAAGCTTCACTATCGCTGAGAGAGTATGAAACTCCATGCCAAGATACGTTAGTGATTGGGTCGGTGACAGATTTGACTTTGAGAAGTTGATGATCCACCCGAACGTCTGGAGAGTCTCCAGTGCAACAGTCAAGCTGAGTTGGCAAGCCTCTTGAGAGGGTGCCTTGACCAGTAGATCGTCCAAGTAAGGGATCACAGAGTGTCCCTGAGAGTGCAAGACTGCTACCACTGCCGCCATGATCTTGGTGAACACCCGTGGGGCTGTCGCCAGACCAAATGGCAGAGCTACGAACTGAAGATGGTCGTCTCCTATCACGAAGCGTAGAAAGCGTTGGTGCTCTGTAGCAATCGGCACGTGGAGATAAGCATCCTTGATGTCTATTGATGCTAGGAAATCTCCTTGAGACATTGAGGCAATGACTGAGCGGAGGGATTCCATCCGGAACCGCCTTGCGTTCACATGCTTGTTGAGCAGTTTTAGGTCCAGAACAGGACGGAATGAGCCGTCCTTTTTTGGCACCACAAAGAGATTGGAGTAAAAACCTTGACCTCGTTCCTGAAGAGGAACAGGGACCACCACTCCTTCTGCTCTTAGAGAATTCACCGCCTGCAGAAGGGCATCTGCTCGGTCGGGATGTGGGGAAGTTCTGAAGAACCGAGGCGGAGGACGAGAACTGAACTCTATCCTGTACCCGTGAGACAAAATGTCTGTTACCCACCGGTCTTTGACCTGTGGCAGCCAAATGTCGCAAAAGCGGGAGAGCCTGCCACCGACCGAGGATGCGGAGGGAGGCGGCCGAAAGTCATGAGGCAGCCGCCTTGGAAGCGGTACCTCCGGTTGCTTTCTTGGGGCGTGAGTGAGCCCGCCAGGAATCAGAGCTCCTTTGCTCTTTCTGAGTCCCTTTGGACGAGGAGAATTGGGGCTTGCCCGAGCCTCGAAAGGACCGAAACTTTGACTGCCACTTCCTCTGTGGAGGTTTGCTTGATCTGGGCTGGGGTAAGGAGGAGTCCTTACCTTTGGACTGTTTAATGATTTCCGCCAATTGCTCACCAAACAGTCTGTCTCCAGATAATGGCAAGCTGGTTAAACATTTTTTAGAAGCAGAATCTGCTTTCCATTCTTTTAACCACAAGGCTCTGCGCAAAACTACAGAGTTGGCGGATGCCATTGAGGTACGGCTCGTAGAGTCCAGTACCGCATTGATAGCGTAGGTCGCAAACGCAGACATTTGTGTAGTTAGGGACGCCACTTGCGGCACTGCTGGACGTATGAGAGAGTCCACCTGTGCCAGACCAGCTGAAATAGCTTGGAGCGCCCA
The DNA here is from genome assembly GCF_048569485.1 of Anomaloglossus baeobatrachus. Lineage (NCBI taxonomy): Eukaryota > Metazoa > Chordata > Amphibia > Anura > Aromobatidae > Anomaloglossus > Anomaloglossus baeobatrachus. The sequence continues at coordinate 63,984,193 of NC_134363.1, forward strand.
CACAGCCGCGAATGCTGGAGCAAACGACGCGCCGATAGCTTCATAGACAGATTTCAACCAAAGGTCCATCTGTCTGTCATTGGCATCTTTAAGTGAAGCCCCATCCTCCACTGCAACTATGGATCTAGCTGCAAGCCTGGATATTGGAGGGTCCACTTTTGGACACTGGGTCCAGCGTTTGACCACGTCAGGGGGAAAAGGATAACGTGTATCCTTAAAGCGTTTAGAAAAACGCTTGTCCGGATAAGTATTGTGTTTCTGGATGGATTCTCTGAAGTCAGAGTGGTCCAGAAAAGTACTCAATTTACGCTTGGGATACAGGAAATGGAATTTCTCCTGCTGTGCAGCTGCCTCCTCTGCAGAAGGGGCTGGGGGAGAAATATCCAACAGCCTATTGATGGCCGCTATAAGGTCATTTACCATGGCGTCACTATCTGGCGTATCCAAATTGAGTGCGGCGTCAGGACAAGACTCCTGATCACCCACCTCTGAGTCATCATATAGAGACCCTTCTCGCTGAGACCCTGATCCGCGTGATGACGTGGAGGGTCTCTCCCAGCGAGCTCGCTTAGGCGGACTGGGACTGTCATCGGAGTCAGAGCCCTCAGCCTGTGATGCCTGGGACCCCCTTGAATTACGGATTAATTCCAGCTGAGGGGGGCCGGGGAACATAGACACAGCGGTGTCCATGGTCTGAGCAACTGGCCTGGACTGCAAGGTTTCCAGGATTTTTGCCATAGTCACAGACATTTTATCAGCAAAAACTGCAAATTCTGACCCCGTCACCGGGGCAGGGTTCGCAGGCGACTCTGCCTGGGCTACCACCACCATAGGCTCTGGCTGACGAAGTGCCACTGGGACTGAACATTGCACACAATGAGAGTCGTTGGAGCCTGCTGGTAGATTAGCCCCACATGCTGTACAAGCAGTGTAAGCAGCCCTTGCCTTGGCACCCTTGCGTTTTGTGGATGACATGTTGTTGTCTCCCCAGAGTAATATAGGGTATACAGCCAAGAAGCGACCAAACAGTGCAGTATATATATATATATAAATATATCTGGTACAGCGAAAAACAGTACACAAATATAACACTGTGGCACTAGTGGGGCCGCACGTATGTGCTGCTTACCGCCCGCTTAGCGCGGGTGTGTGGTCGCCAGAAAACCCTAGCCTGGGTCCCCCAGAGCCTGCGTCCGTTCTCCAGCCAGACTGCATGTGTATAATGGCTGCCGGCGTCCTGGGGAGCTGCAAGCCTGGGGGCGGGCCTAGGGCGTGCACAGAGAAAAAGCGCGAAGCCTGTGTCCTACTGTGCTCAGTGAGAGGGCTGGAGCATGTAAATCGTGCTCCAGCCCTCGGCGCTGCCGATTGAACAACGTCTCTCCCCTACCCTGATTGACAGGGTGGGGGGCGTTAACGAAGCGGAGCTAGGCCGCAGAACAAACCGGGAACTAAAGTTAGAAGCGCCGCCGCCGTAAAAGCGCGGTCGGCGCGTCCCCGGCGCACTACAAGTCGCAGCTGCGCCGCCGCTCCAGGGGCGGTCGGCGCGGCGATCCACACACATAAAGTCCCCCAGTAATCTGCGGGGACTATAAGCCCAGCGCACAGCGCTACAGTCCCCGGCGCACTAGCACACCCAGCAAGTCTGGGATGTGCGTGGCCTGTCATACGGGGACACAGAGTACCTGAAAGTTGCAGGGCCTTGTCCCTGAACGGCACTCCCGCTCCACATCCAGCAGGTTCTATGGGTCTGTGGATGGAGCCTGGCCTCAGGGCTTGGTGGCCGGTAAGATCCCACTTCCTCAGAGCCCCACAGGGGGATGGGGAAGGAAAACAGCATGTGGGCTCCAGCCTCCGTACCCGCAATGGGTACCTCAACCTTACAAACCACAAGTGGGGTAAGAAGGGAGCATGCTGGGGGCCCCATATGGGCCCTCTTTTCTTCCATCCGATATAGTCAGCAGCTACTGCTGACTAAACAGTGGAGCTATGCGTGGATGTCTGACCTCCTTCGCACAAAGCAGAAAACTGGTGAGCCAGTGATCCCACTGGGGGTGTATAGCCAGAAGGGGAGGGGCCTTACACTTTTTAGTGTAATTGCTTTGTGTGGCCTCCGGAGGCAGTGCTATACACCCAATCATCTGGGTCTCCCAATGGAGCGCCGAAGAAAGCGACATTTCTGAATATCAGCAAAGACAATACCGCATTCACTTACTATACATGTATGATGTAAGCTGAATGTCTACTGCCTGAAACTCACCTGAAACTGGCGCAAGTCCCAAATCTTGAGGACGCCATCATCACCTCCACTGACGATAAAAGGCTCATGTTGGTTCCAGCCGATCACGTTTACGTCGCTCTCGTGTGCCTGGCAGGCGGTCAGCATGCACGCCTTGTTAGGAGCTGCTCGGATGTCCCAAATACGAATTGAAGCATCGACTGAGCAGGAGGCGAAAACCTGTTGAATAAATCATTAGGAGCTGAAAATATTCATCTGTGGTCATCTGTCATTTCAGATCCTAAGATCGATAAATCTATCTCACAGTTGGCAGTGGCCTACAGGAGCCTCTTACTACAGGATCCACTGGTCACATAGAAGTGGCTGAGCTGCAACATCACTGCACAAATTAGACCACTGCTACATTGGTATTTCAATGAATATCTGAACAATTCTTAAGGGGCTGTCCGCTACTTAAAAACAATTTAAAATGGGATTGTGGCAATGCTTTTAACAAAAACCAGATCCCCGACATTCCTCCATAATACTACCGGTGTCCACGGATATTCACTTGACTTCCTTTCCCAGTGGGGTATCAGGCGATTGGCTAGTGAGGACAGTATCTTGTCGCCAAGACAGATCAATGTCACTGATTGACTGCAGCGGTTACCTGACTCATCACTTCCTTCTAGAAGAGGAAACCAGGAAATCAAAGGACACTAGAAGTGGTATGGAGGCATGGCAAAGGATGGTAGGGTTAAACTTGTCAGCCCATTTAAAAAATGTATATATATATATATATATGTGTCAACATAGCAATATCTCAATGAAGTGCTAGGGTTAAAGAGGTTGGCCACTACTCAGGACACCCCTCCTCAATTGCTATATTTCCCCATGTAAAATAACAGCACCCCTCCGATGTGAGCGCCATTCCGGTGACGTCAGTTCCAGGGCTCGTGTGAGGTTATGTCACAAGTACAGTGTCCATTTTAGGGCACGATCATATATCAGTGTTAAACATTAGAAATGCCCTGAGGCCCGACCACTGACCACTGACAGTTACCTATAGCTAAGTTCTTGAGTGGGTACAAAAGTGTTGGACACTGATATATGATCATGTGATAAAATGGCCACTGTACACGAGAGCCCAGTAGCCAATCAGGGGCTGCGTCTTTCACTTCCTTTGGATGTAGCAGACATTTGGATGAAGTCATAGATAGCAGCAGCTCTCCCTTCTTCCACATACCGGTAGTGTTCATAGGACGTCTATGGAAAGTGGCCAGTGACTGGTTGCAGGTCTCAACCTCACGTGAGCCCTGGGGCAGACTGATGCTATCAACGTTTTGGCAGAGGAGAGTATCTACTTACCGTGGCTTCAGTTGGTGACCACTGCAGATCCTCCACAGACTTGGTGTGACCAGTGAAAGGCCTTTGGTCGACGTGCCAGGACCCTCCTTCTTTAGGATTCCATAAGTGAATGTTCTTGTTACAGTCTCCAGTAATCAATCGGCCTGGAGAGGACAAGACAGAACATTATAACAGACATCGTGAAGGAGGTTTTATAAACAAAAAAATACATCTCTAAGTGAACTACGAACTGTTAAAAAAAAAAAAAAAAATATCTGTCACCAGGTTTTTGCCACCTAATTATAGCAGCATGATGCAGAGACAGAGAGCCTGATTCCAGCGATGTGTCACTTACTGGACAGCTTAGTGTAGTTTTGATAAAGAAGGGAATTTTGTTTACTTACCGTAAATTCCTTTTCTTCTAGCTCCTATTGGGAGACCCAGACAATTGGTGTATAGCTTCTGCCTCCGGAGGCCACACAAAGTATTACACTTTAAAAAGTGTAACCCCTCCCCTCTGCTATACACCCTCCCGTGCATCACGGGCTCCTCAGTTTTGGTGCAAAAGCAGGAAGGAGGAAACTTATAAATTGGTCTAAGGTAAATTCAATCCGAAGGATGTTCGGAGAACTGAAACCATGAACCAAAAGAACAATTCAACATGAACAAAATGTGTACACCAAAGAACAACAGCCCGAAGGGAACAGGGGCGGGTGCTGGGTCTCCCAATAGGAGCTAGAAGAAAAGGAATTTACGGTAAGTAAACAAAATTCCCTTCTTTGTCGCTCCATTGGGAGACCCAGACAATTGGAACGTCCAAAAGCAATCCCTGGGTGGGTAAAAGAATACCTCGATAAAAAGAGCCGAAACGGCCCCCTCTTACAGGTGGGCAACCGCCGCCTGAAGGACTCGCCTACCTAGACTGGTGTCTGCCGAAGCATAGGTATGCACCTGATAGTGTTTCGTGAAGGTGTGCAGACTAGACCACGTAGCTGCCTGACACACCTGCTGAGCCGTAGCCCGGTGCCGCAATGCCCAGGACGCACCCACGGCTCTGGTAGAATGGGCTTTCAGCCCTGAAGGAAGCGGAAGCCCAGAAGAACGGTAGGCCTCAAGAATCGGTTCCTTGATCCACCGAGCCAAGGTTGACTTGGAAGCCTGCGAACCCTTACGCTGGCCAGCGACAAGGACAAAGAGCGCATCTGAACGACGCAGGGGCGCCGTGCGAGACACGTAGTCGGAGTGCTCTCACCAGATCTAAGTAGTAACACGGAAAACAGCTGTGGAAAAACAAGCGCAATAGGGTCTTACCCCAATATGTAAGGGGTAGGGATAGGGGAGTAAACCTACTCACCAAATGCAGTTGTGAGAAGCCACAACTACTATAATCGCATGTATCAAACGATCCAAGGCTGCAGCCACCAATATGGTAGATAACAGAGAGCACAAGAGAGAGGTGTTCAATGCCGCGCCAATAGATCACTTCAGAAGATGTTCAGATCAGTGTCACTTTATTGTCATTCAGGTCGACGCGTTTCTGGGGCATCTGCCCCCTTCATCAGGACCACCAGAAAAAGAAATAACATCCAATCATTTTTTGATTTGATTGGATGTTATTTCTTTTTCTGGTGGTCCTGATGAAGGGGGCAGATGCCCCAGAAACGCGTCGAACTGAATGACAATAAAGTGACACTGATCTGAACATCTTCTGAAGTGATCTATTGGCGCGGCATTGAACACCTCTCTCTTGTGCTCTCTGCAGATCTAAGTAGTGCAAATCCTTTTCACATTGGTGAACTGGATGAGGGCAAAAAGAAGGTAAGGAGATATCCTGATTGAGATGAAACGGGGATACCACCTTAGGGAGAAATTCCGGGACCGGACGCAGAACCACCTTATCCTGGTGAAACACCAGGAAGGGGGCTTTGCATGACAGCGCTGCAAGCTCAGACACTCTCCGGAGTGATGTAACTGCCACTAGAAATGCCACCTTCTGCGAAAGACGTGATAGAGAGACATCCCGCAGCGGCTCGAAAGGTGGTTTCTGAAGAGCCGTTAGCACCCTGTTAAGGATCCCAGGGTTCCAGCGGACGCTTGTAAGGTGGGACTATGTGGCAAACTCCCTGCAGGAACGTGCGGACCTGCGGAAGCCTGGCTAGGCGCTTTTGAAAAAATACGGAGAGCGCCGATACTTGTCCCTTGAGAGAGCCGAGTGACAAACCCTTGTCCATTCCGGATTGAAGGAATGAAAGAAAAGTTGGTAAGGCAAACGGCCATGGAATAAAACCATTATCAGAGCACCAGGATAAGAAGATTTGCCAAGACCTGTAATAGATCTTGGCGGACGTTGGTTTCCTGGCCTGTCTCATGGTGGCAATGACATCCTGAGATAACCCTGAAGACGCTAGGAGCCAGGACTCAATGGCCACACAGTCAGGTTGAGGGCCACAGAATTCAGATGGAAAAACGGCCCTTGTGACAGCAAGTCTGGGCGGTCTGGAAGCGCCCACGGTTGACCCGTGAGATGCCACAGATCCGGGTACCACGACCGCCTCGGCCAGTCTGGAGCAACGAGAATGGCGCGACGGCAGTCGGACCTGATCTTGCGTAACACTCTGGGCAGCATCGCCAGAGGAGGAAACACATAAGGCAGTCGAAACTGCGACCAATCCTGAACTAGCGCGTCTGCCGCCAGAGCTCTGTGATCTTGAGACCGAGCCATGAATGCCGGGACTTTGTTGTTGTGCCGTGACGCCATGAGATCGACGTCCGGCGTTCCCCAGCGCCGACAGATCTCTCGAAACACGTCTGGGTGAAGAGACCATTCCCCCGCGTCCATGCCCTGACGACTGAGAAAATCTGCTTCCCAGTTTTCTACGCCCGGGATGTGAACTGCGGAGATGGTGGAGGCTGTGGCTTCCACCCACTGCAGAATCCGCTGGACTTCCTGGAAGGCATGACGACTGCGCGTGCCGCCCTGGTGGTTGATGTATGCGACGGCAGTGGCGTTGTCCGACTGGATACGGATCTGTCTGCCCTCCAGCCACCGATGGAAAGCCAATAGGGCTAGATACACTGCCCTTATCTCCAGAACATTGATCTGAAGGGAAGACTATCGGAGTCCAGGTTCCCTGAGCCCTGTGGTGGAGAAAAACCGCTCCCCACCCTGACAGGCTCGCGTCCGTGGTGACCACAGCCCAGGTTGGGAGTAGGAAGGATTTTCCCTGCGATAGAGAATTGGGAAGGAGCCACCACTGAAGAGACGTCTTGGTTGCAAGGGAAAGAGAGACGTTCCTGTCGAGGGAAGTCGACCTCCTGTCCCATTTGCGGAGAATGTCCCATTGGAGTGGCCGCACATGGAATTGCGCGAACGGCACTGCCTCCATCGCTGCCACCATCTTCCCCAGGAAGTTCATGAGGCGCCTCAAGGGGTGTGACTGACCCCGAAGAAGAGATTGCACCCCTGCCTGCAGAGAAAGCTGTTTGTCCAGCGGTAGCTTGACTACCGCTGACTGTGTATGAAACTCCATCCCGAGGTAAGTAAGTGATTGGGTCGGTGTCAACTTGGATTTCGGGAAGTTGATGATCCACCCGAACTGCTGGAGAGTCGCCAGAGCGACTGTAAGGCTGTGTTGACACACCACCCGAGAAGGTGCCCTGACTAGGAGATCGTCTAAGTAGGGAATCACCGAGTCGCCCTGAGAGTGTAGGACCGCCACAACGGATGCCATGACTTTTGGTGAAAACCCGTGGGGCTGTCGCCAGGCCGAAAGGCAATGCCACGAACTGAAGGTGTTCGTCCCCGATGGCGAAACGCAAGAAGCGTTGATGTTCGGGTGCGATCGGCAGGTGGAGATAAGCATCCTTGATGTCGATCGATGCTAGGAAGTCTCCTTGTGACATCGAGGCGATGACCGAGCGGAGAGATTCCATCCGAAACCGTCTGGTGCTCACATGTCTGTTGAGTAGTTTGAGGTCCAGAACGGGACGGAATGATCCGTCCTTTTTTGGCACCACGAACAAGTTGGAGTAAAATCCGCGACCACGTTCCTGAGGGGGAACGGGGATCACAACTCCTGTCTTCAGAGCGTCCACTGCCTGAAAAAGTGCGTCGGCCCGAGCGGGGGGCGGAGAGGTTCTGAAGAAACGAGTCGGAGGACGAGAGCTGAACTCTATCCTGTAACCGTGAGACAGAATGTCTCTCACCCATCGGTCTTGAACATGTGGCCACCAGGCGTCGCAAAAGCAGGAGAGCCTGCCACCGACCGAGGATGCGGCTTGGGGATGCCGAGAGTCATGAGGAGGCAGCCTTGGAGGCAGTGCCTCCTGCGGCCTTTTGGGGGCGTGACTTGGACCGCCACGCATAGGAGTTCCTCTGGCCTTTCTCCGGCCTGCTGGACGAAGAGGATTGGGGCTTGGCGGAGGGACGAAAGGACCGAAACCTTGATTGTATTTTTCGTTGCTGAGGTCTCTTAGGTTTGGACTGGGGTAAGGAGGAGTCCTTTCCATTGGATTCCTTAATAATCTCATCCAATCGTTCGCCAAACAAGCGGTCGCCAGAAAACGGCAAACCGGTTAAGAACCTCTTGGAGGCCGAGTCTGCCTTCCATTCGCGCAGCCACATGGCCCTGCGGACTGCCACAGAGTTAGCGGATGCCACCGCTGTACGGCTAGCAGAGTCTAGGACTGCGTTTATGGCGTAGGAAGAAAAAGCTGACGCTTGAGAAGTCAAAGACGCAACCTGCGGAGCAGAATTACGTGTGACCGCATTAATCTCAGCCAGACAAGCTGAGATAGCTTGGAGTGCCCACACGGCTGCAAAGGCCGGGGCAAAAGACGCGCCCGTGGCTTCATAGATGGATTTCACCAGGAGCTCTATCTGCCTGTCAGTGGCATCTTTTAGTGATGAGCCATCTGCAACCGATACCACAGATCTAGCCGCCAGCCTAGAGACTGGAGGATCCACCTTGGGACATTGAGCCCAACCCTTAACTACTTCAGAGGGGAAGGGGTAACGTGTGTCAGTAAGGCGCTTAGTAAAGCGCTTGTCCGGAACCGCTCTGGGCTTCTGGACAGCATCTCTGAAGTTAGAGTGATCGAAAAACGCACTCCGTGTACGTTTGGGGATCCGAAACTGGTGTTTCTCCTGCTGAGAAGCCGACTCCTCTACAGGTGGAGGCGGGGGAGAGAGATCTAACACCTGGTTGATGGACGAGATAAGATCATTTACTAAGGCGTCCCCTTCAGGTGTATCAAGGTTGAGGGCGACGTCAGGGTCAGAGCCCTGAGCTGCGACGTCCGCCTCGTCCTCCAGCGAGTCCTCAAGCTGGGAACCCGAGCAGCGTGAAGAAGTCGGGGAAGATTCCCAGCGAGCCCGCTTAGCCTGTCTAGGACTGTGGTCCGGGCAGGAGTCCTCCACGTGAGACCTAGGGCCCAACCTGGGAGCGCGCTGCGGTGCGGACCGAGAGGGGCCTGGAGGCGACGATCCAACAGGGGCCGGGGCCTGTGTAAGGACCGGTCTGGACTGCAAAGCTTCAAGCAGCTTGGCAGACCATTTGTCCATAGACTGAGCCATGGATTGTGAAAGTGACTCAGAGAGTCTCTCAGCAAAAGAGGCGAACTCTGTCCCTGCCGCCTGGACAGGGGGAGCAGGGGGGTCTACATGAGCCGAGGGGCCCACTAGTGACCGAGGCTCCGGCTGAGCAAGCGAAACAGGGGTCGAGCATTGCTCACAGTGAGGGTAGGTGGAACCCGCAGGTAACATAGCCCCACAAGAGGTACAGGCCGCAAAAAAACCCTGTGCCTTAGCACCTTTGCTCCTTGTGGACGACATGCTGTTGTCTCCTAGGAGAGTGATCACTGAGGGTATATGGGAAAGGGTATACAGCCCGACCGAACAGAAATATATATATAAATACGTATCTATTCCGGCACCCTAGGGGGACCAGCACCGGGTGACCGGTGTGGCTTACCGACCGCTAAAAAGCGGAGTGTGTGTCCTCCAGATTCCCTGCCTTAGGTCTCCCAGAGCTGCAGAGCTCTTCCCTGAGAATCCTCCACCGGCAGAATGCCAAAAAAATGGCTGCCGGAGCTCTCAGGGGAGGAGTGGAGCCGTGGGCGGCGCCAGGAAAGTGCGGGAATCTGGGGTCCCCACAGTGATCAGTGAGGGGGGAGGAAACATACAGGATGCTCCGGCCCTCACATCCGACGTCAGGTCGGCAGTCCCGCCCTTACCCCTGACAGGCAGGCCCGGGGGCGGGATATTTGCTACTAGGCCGCGATGAAGCCGGGGACTAAATTTAAGACCGCGCCCGACAAGCAGGCGCGGAAGTCCGCCGGCCTTCTCCATTCAGCAGCTGCTGCAGCGTCCGGGAAGAAGGCGCTCCCTGCACAGTCCCCATGGGGACACAGAGTACCTTAGAGTTGCAGGGCCCGGTCCCTGAGGATGAATAGACTCCGGTCCGGCAGATTCCCACAGGGGCTGCGGAGGGAGCACGGTCCCAGTAAATGGATGACCGGTCAGGATCCCACTTCTCCCAGAGCCGCTAAGGGATGGTGAAGGAGACGGCATGAGGCTCCGGCCTTTGTACCCGCAATGGGTACCTCAACCTTAACAACACCGCCGACGTAGTGGGGTGAGAAGGGAACATGCCGGGGGCCCCGTGGGGGGCCCTCTTTTCTTCCAACCGATATAACTAATATGAGAATGCATGAGTGGATGTGTGCCTCCTTCCACACAAAGCATAAAACTGAGGAGCCCGTGATGCACGGGAGGGTGTATAGGCAGAGGGGAGGGGTTACACTTTTTAAAGTGTAATACTTTGTGTGGCCTCCGGAGGCAGAAGCTATACACCAATTGTCTGGGTCTCCCAATGGAGCGACAAAGAAATCATTGTTTAATCAGCAGTAGATTATCATTACAGGACTACTTGTGCTGCAGGTAGTCCAGCATATTCATGAGTCGTGTATAACTGCTAGTTATGCAGCAGAGAAAAGTGATTTTATCAAAATGACAAGAAACAGCTCTCTCTACATTATGCTGCTCTCAGGTGAGGTAGCAAAACCTGGTGACAGATTCCCTTTAAATCAGAAGCACAGAGCTACAGTGCCCACATCAATGACTGGTTACTATAATAGATACATTACATAAGGATCAATTTATACGCACGGCCGTCCCTTACCTGCTGTCTTTGGAGACCAGTCCATGGCAAATCCCTCAGTCATATGGCCAGAAAAAGAAAAGACGGGTTTGATATTTGCTTGTTCTTCTTTTAGAAACGCTGCCAACGTCTGCGAGTCGGACACGGCCGCCAATTGCTTTTGCAGATCATAGATTTCTACTTGGCCTTTTTCTGACCAAACAGCGGCGACCGGAGTGTCCAAAAGAGTAGAGACCTGAAGAGAAATCCAGAGTACTGACATCATCAGATCTAAGGTCTGTCCTGTAATGTGCAGCTACACAATCTCCTACAGTGAACGCTGAAAATAACAGGAAAAAATAATCCAAAAATACAAAGGATCTTTTGCCCAATCGCTGGACAGACGGATGTTACACTCAGACTATACCAAAATTCCAGTTACAAAAAAATAAATAAATGTCACAATTTGCATAACAAAGGGCATGAAAAATAAATGTCCAATCATGTGTGTTGCTTCCATTTTTTAAAGCAGGTTTGCTGACAAACAAGATTCAGTCCAAGAATAAAATATACACGCCCCGATGTAATCAGTGAGGGCTCATCTCAGATTCAATAACACTCAACCCTTGCACTTTCCCATGGAAATCTTAATTATTAAAAGGGAATCTGTCACCAGGTTTATACTATGTAATCTGAGAGCAGCATAATGTATTAACAGAGACCCTGATTCCAGTGATGTGTCACTTAGCTTACTAGGAGCAGACATTGTGATGCAATCACTGCTTTCTCTGCTGCAGATCAATCAGAGCTCAGAATTTATAAGGCTAGTTTCACACTTGCGTTGGAAGGCTTCCGTTGCATTGCGTTGTGTGACGGATGCAACAGATGTGTTGCATGTAGTGGCACAACGGATCATACAAAACGGAATTTTTTTTTTTTCCTTTCCTTTTACCGGCGGCAGACTATTGTGAACGATCAGCTGATCGCTCACAGCAGCCGGTCGCCGGGTGATCAGCTGATCGCTCACAGCAGCCGGTCGCCGGGTGATCAGCTGATCGCTCACAGCAGCCGGTCGCCAAGTGATCAGCTGATCGCTCACAGCAGCCAGTCGCCGGGTGATCAGCTGATCGCTCACAGCAGCCAGTCGCCGGGTGATCAGCTGATCGCTCACAGCAGCCAGTCGCCGGGTGATCAGCTGATCGCTCACAGCAGCCAGTCGCCGGGTGATCAGCTGATCGCTCACAGCAGCCAGTCGCCGGGTGATCAGCTGATCGCTCACAGCAGCCAGTCGCCGGGTGATCAGCTGATCGCTCACAGCAGCCAGTCGCCGGGTGATCAGCTGATCGCTCACAGCAGCCAGTCGCCGGGTGATCAGCTGATCGCTCACAGCAGCCAGTCGCCGGGTGATCAGCTGATCGCTCACAGCAGCCAGTCGCCGGGTGATCAGCTGATCGCTCACAGCAGCCAGTCGCCGGGTGATCAGCTGATCGCTCACAGCAGCCAGTCGCCGGGTGATCAGCTGATCGCTCACAGCAGCCAGTCGCCGGGTGATCAGCTGATCGCTCACAGCAGCCAGTCGCCGGGTGATCAGCTGATCGCTCACAGCAGCCGGTCGCCGGGTGATCAGCTGATCGCTCACAGCAGCCGGTCGCCGGGTGATCAGCTGATCGCTCACAGCAGCCGGTCGCCGGGTGATCAGCTGATCGCTCACAGCAGCCGGTCGCCGGGTGATCAGCTGATCGCTCACAGCAGCCGGTCGCCGGGTGATCAGCTGATCGCTCACAGCAGCCGGTCGCCGGGTGATCAGCTGATCGCTCACAGCAGCCGGTCGCCGGGTGATCAGCTGATCGCTCACAGCAGCCGGTCGCCGGGTGATCAGCTGATCGCTCACAGCAGCCGGTCGCCGGGTGATCAGCTGATCGCTCACAGCAGCCGGTCGCCGGGTGATCAGCTGATCGCTCACAGCAGCCGGTCGCCGGGTGATCAGCTGATCGCTCACAGCAGCCGGTCGCCGGGTGATCAGCTGATCGCTCACAGCAGCCGGTCGCCGGGTGATCAGCTGATCGCTCACAGCAGCCGGTCGCCGGGTGATCAGCTGATCGCTCACAGCAGCCGGTCGCCGGGTGATCAGCTGATCGCTCACAGCAGCCGGTCGCCGGGTGATCAGCTGATCGCTCACAGCAGCCGGTCGCCGGGTGATCAGCTGATCGCTCACAGCAGCCGGTCGCCGGGTGATCAGCTGATCGCTCACAGCAGCCGGTCGCCGGGTGATCAGCTGATCGCTCACAGCAGCCGGTCGCCGGGTGATCAGCTGATCGCTCACAGCAGCCGGTCGCCGGGTGATCAGCTGATCGCTCACAGCAGCCGGTCGCCGGGTGATCAGCTGATCGCTCACAGCAGCCAGTCGCCGGGTGATCAGCTGATCGCTCACAGCAGCCAGTCGCCGGGTGATCAGCTGATCGCTCACAGCAGCCAGTCGCCGGGTGATCAGCTGATCGCTCACAGCAGCCAGTCGCCGGGTGATCAGCTGATCGCTCACAGCAGCCAGTCGCCGGGTGATCAGCTGATCGCTCACAGCAGCCAGTCGCCGGGTGATCAGCTGATCGCTCACAGCAGCCAGTCGCCGGGTGATCAGCTGATCGCTCACAGCAGCCAGTCGCCGGGTGATCAGCTGATCGCTCACAGCAGCCAGTCGCCGGGTGATCAGCTGATCGCTCACAGCAGCCAGTCGCCGGGTGATCAGCTGATCGCTCACAGCAGCCAGTCGCCGGGTGATCAGCTGATCGCTCACAGCAGCCAGTCGCCGGGTGATCAGCTGATCGCTCACAGCAGCCAGTCGCCGGGTGATCAGCTGATCGCTCACAGCAGCCAGTCGCCGGGTGATCAGCTGATCGCTCACAGCAGCCAGTCGCCGGGTGATCAGCTGATCGCTCACAGCAGCCAGTCGCCGGGTGATCAGCTGATCGCTCACAGCAGCCAGTCGCCGGGTGATCAGCTGATCGCTCACAGCAGCCAGTCGCCGGGTGATCAGCTGATCGCTCACAGCAGCCAGTCGCCGGGTGATCAGCTGATCGCTCACAGCAGCCAGTCGCCGGGTGATCAGCTGATCGCTCACAGCAGCCAGTCGCCGGGTGATCAGCTGATCGCTCACAGCAGCCAGTCGCCGGGTGATCAGCTGATCGCTCACAGCAGCCAGTCGCCGGGTGATCAGCTGATCGCTCACAGCAGCCAGTCGCCGGGTGATCAGCTGATCGCTCACAGCAGCCAGTCGCCGGGTGATCAGCTGATCGCTCACAGCAGCCAGTCGCCGGGTGATCAGCTGATCGCTCACAGCAGCCAGTCGCCGGGTGATCAGCTGATCGCTCACAGCAGCCAGTCGCCGGGTGATCAGCTGATCGCTCACAGCAGCCAGTCGCCGGGTGATCAGCTGATCGCTCACAGCAGCCAGTCGCCGGGTGATCAGCTGATCGCTCACAGCAGCCAGTCGCCGGGTGATCAGCTGATCGCTCACAGCAGCCAGTCGCCGGGTGATCAGCTGATCGCTCACAGCAGCCAGTCGCCGGGTGATCAGCTGATCGCTCACAGCAGCCAGTCGCCGGGTGATCAGCTGATCGCTCACAGCAGCCAGTCGCCGGGTGATCAGCTGATCGCTCACAGCAGCCAGTCGCCGGGTGATCAGCTGATCGCTCACAGCAGCCAGTCGCCGGGTGATCAGCTGATCGCTCACAGCAGCCAGTCGCCGGGTGATCAGCTGATCGCTCACAGCAGCCAGTCGCCGGGTGATCAGCTGATCGCTCACAGCAGCCAGTCGCCGGGTGATCAGCTGATCGCTCACAGCAGCCAGTCGCCGGGTGATCAGCTGATCGCTCACAGCAGCCAGTCGCCGGGTGATCAGCTGATCGCTCACAGCAGCCAGTCGCCGGGTGATCAGCTGATCGCTCACAGCAGCCAGTCGCCGGGTGATCAGCTGATCGCTCACAGCAGCCAGTCGCCGGGTGATCAGCTGATCGCTCACAGCAGCCAGTCGCCGGGTGATCAGCTGATCGCTCACAGCAGCCAGTCGCCGGGTGATCAGCTGATCGCTCACAGCAGCCAGTCGCCGGGTGATCAGCTGATCGCTCACAGCAGCCAGTCGCCGGGTGATCAGCTGATCGCTCACAGCAGCCAGTCGCCGGGTGATCAGCTGATCGCTCACAGCAGCCAGTCGCCGGGTGATCAGCTGATCGCTCACAGCAGCCAGTCGCCGGGTGATCAGCTGATCGCTCACAGCAGCCAGTCGCCGGGTGATCAGCTGATCGCTCACAGCAGCCAGTCGCCGGGTGATCAGCTGATCGCTCACAGCAGCCAGTCGCCGGGTGATCAGCTGATCGCTCACAGCAGCCAGTCGCCGGGTGATCAGCTGATCGCTCACAGCAGCCAGTCGCCGGGTGATCAGCTGATCGCTCACAGCAGCCAGTCGCCGGGTGATCAGCTGATCGCTCACAGCAGCCAGTCGCCGGGTGATCAGCTGATCGCTCACAGCAGCCAGTCGCCGGGTGATCAGCTGATCGCTCACAGCAGCCAGTCGCCGGGTGATCAGCTGATCGCTCACAGCAGCCAGTCGCCGGGTGATCAGCTGATCGCTCACAGCAGCCAGTCGCCGGGTGATCAGCTGATCGCTCACAGCAGCCAGTCGCCGGGTGATCAGCTGATCGCTCACAGCAGCCAGTCGCCGGGTGATCAGCTGATCGCTCACAGCAGCCAGTCGCCGGGTGATCAGCTGATCGCTCACAGCAGCCAGTCGCCGGGTGATCAGCTGATCGCTCACAGCAGCCAGTCGCCGGGTGATCAGCTGATCGCTCACAGCAGCCAGTCGCCGGGTGATCAGCTGATCGCTCACAGCAGCCAGTCGCCGGGTGATCAGCTGATCGCTCACAGCAGCCAGTCGCCGGGTGATCAGCTGATCGCTCACAGCAGCCAGTCGCCGGGTGATCAGCTGATCGCTCACAGCAGCCAGTCGCCGGGTGATCAGCTGATCGCTCACAGCAGCCAGTCGCCGGGTGATCAGCTGATCGCTCACAGCAGCCAGTCGCCGGGTGATCAGCTGATCGCTCACAGCAGCCAGTCGCCGGGTGATCAGCTGATCGCTCACAGCAGCCAGTCGCCGGGTGATCAGCTGATCGCTCACAGCAGCCAGTCGCCGGGTGATCAGCTGATCGCTCACAGCAGCCAGTCGCCGGGTGATCAGCTGATCGCTCACAGCAGCCAGTCGCCGGGTGATCAGCTGATCGCTCACAGCAGCCAGTCGCCGGGTGATCAGCTGATCGCTCACAGCAGCCAGTCGCCGGGTGATCAGCTGATCGCTCACAGCAGCCAGTCGCCGGGTGATCAGCTGATCGCTCACAGCAGCCAGTCGCCGGGTGATCAGCTGATCGCTCACAGCAGCCAGTCGCCGGGTGATCAGCTGATCGCTCACAGCAGCCAGTCGCCGGGTGATCAGCTGATCGCTCACAGCAGCCAGTCGCCGGGTGATCAGCTGATCGCTCACAGCAGCCAGTCGCCGGGTGATCAGCTGATCGCTCACAGCAGCCAGTCGCCGGGTGATCAGCTGATCGCTCACAGCAGCCAGTCGCCGGGTGATCAGCTGATCGCTCACAGCAGCCAGTCGCCGGGTGATCAGCTGATCGCTCACAGCAGCCAGTCGCCGGGTGATCAGCTGATCGCTCACAGCAGCCAGTCGCCGGGTGATCAGCTGATCGCTCACAGCAGCCAGTCGCCGGGTGATCAGCTGATCGCTCACAGCAGCCAGTCGCCGGGTGATCAGCTGATCGCTCACAGCAGCCAGTCGCCGGGTGATCAGCTGATCGTTCGGCCTCCGAGAATGTGTGAGGGGAGCGGGGGCGGAGTGCGGGGTGGGTGGAGCCGAACGGGTCCATGGCGCTGAGGACGTCAGTGCAGCGAGGAATGCAAGGCTGGGGACAGGTGAGTGTGTGTGTGTGCGCATGTGTACATGTGGAGTGCAGGAGGGGGTGGAGCCAAGCGGGAATGTGTCAGGCTCCCTGCACACGTAGCCAGGGTAAAAATCGGGTAACTAGGCAAAGCGCATTGCTTAGTAACCCGATGTTTACCCTGGTTACGTGTGCAGGGAGGCAGAGAGCATGCGCAGCAAAATCCTACGGATTACGCTGCTCAAAAAACGCTACATGCAGCGTTCCCTCCGCCCGACGCATCAAAATAATGATGCTGCGTTGTGCAGCGGATGCAACGCAAGACCATCCGTTGCTATCCGTAGCTAATAGAAGTCTATGAGGAACATAACGCTTTCCTGCAACGGTTACCGTAATTCCTCAAGGCTGCGGATAGCAACGGAAGCCGTCCAACGCAAGTGTGAAAGTAGCCTAACCCTATATGACCCAACCCCGTCACGGATTGTCAAAGCTACTAATCAGCACCAATTCCTTTGTTGGACCAGGAGGAACGAGACACCTAGTCCTATGGTGATAATCTCCTGCTAATAAAACACTGATTATATTGAAACAGGAACACAGCTTAAGTGACACATTACTGGAATCAGTCCCTACATCATATCTTGAATTCAGATTATATAGCAAAAGCCTGTGGACAGATTCCCTTAATCTAATTCAGCGTTTTGGTGTGTCTGTTGGGGCCAAGTTCCCACAATCAGTATTTGTTCAGTTTTCGGCAGCAAATCCGCATCAATTAGCTAAAGTAGGTTACTTTTTTATACAGCATTTTGTTAGCTGACATTTCAGTCTTTGGCTTGTCCTATTTTAACTCCTTAGTGACAGAGCCAGTGTTGACCTTAATGATGAGGCCAAATTTTGGAAATCTGACCAGTGTCACTTTAGGAGGTCACTGTGGAACGCTTCAACTTTATAATGGAGCTAAGAAGGGAATTTTGTTTACTTACCGTAAATTCCTTTTCTTCTAGCTCCAATTGGGAGACCCAGACAATTGGGTGTATAGCTACTGCCTCCGGAGGCCACACAAAGTATTACACTTAAAAGTGTAAGGCCCCTCCCCTTCTGGCTATACACCCTCCCGTGGGATCACGGGCTCCTCAGTTTTAGTGCAAAAGCAAGAAGGAGGAAAGCCAATAACAGGTTTAAAGACAAATTCAATCCGAAGAAACATCGGAGAACTGAAACCATTCAACATGAACAACATGTGTACCCGAAAAAACCAAAAATCCCTAAGAAAAACAGGGCGGGTGCTGGGTCTCCCAATTGGAGCTAGAAGAAAAGGAATTTACGGTAAGTAAACAAAATTCCCTTCTTTCTCGCTCCTAATTGGGAGACCCAGACAATTGGGACGTCCAAAAGCAGTCCCTGGGTGGGTAAAAGAATACCTCGTGATAGGGCCGTCAAACAGCCCTGTCCTACAGGTGGGCAACCGCCGCCTGAAGGACTTGTCTACCTAGGCTGGCGTCCGCCGAAGCGTAGGTATGCACCTGATAATGCTTGGTAAAGGTGTGCAGACTCGACCAGGTAGCCGCCTGGCACACCTGCTGAGCCGTAGCCTGGTGCTGTAATGCCCAGGACGCACCCACGGCTCTGGTAGAATGGGCCTTCAGCCCTGAAGGAACCGGAAGCCCCGCAGAACGGTAGGTTTCAAGAATTGGTTCCTTGATCCACCGAGCCAGGGTGGATTTGGAAGCTTGCGACCCTTTACGCTGACCAGCGACAAGGACAAAGAGTGCATCCGAGCGGCTTAAGGGCGCCGTGCGGGAAATGTAGATCCTGAGTGCTCTGACCAGATCCAACAAATGCAAACCTTTCTCAAATTGATGGACTGGATGAGGACACAAGGAAGGTAATGTGACATCCTGATTGAGATGAAAGGGGGATACCACCTTAGGGAGAAACTCAGGAATCGGACGTAGAACCACCTTGTCCTGGTGAAACACCAGGAAGGGAGATTTGCATGACAGCGCTGCTAGCTCGGACACTCTCCGAAGAGACGTGACCGCTACTAGAAAGGCCACTTTCTGTGAAAGACGAGAAAGGGAAACATCCTTCATAGGCTCGAAAGGCGGCTTCTGGAGAGCAATTAGAACCTTGTTCAGATCCCAGGGCTCTAACGGCCGCTTGTAAGGAGGGACGATATGACAAACTCCTTGCAGGAACGTGCGTACCTGAGGAAGTCGTGCTAGGCGTTTCTGACAAAGAAGGGAATTTTGTTACTTACCGTAAATTCCTTTTCTTCTAGCTCTTATTGGGAGACCCAGACGATTGGGGTATAGCTACTGCCCTCTGGAGGCCACACAAAGCACTACATTAAAAGTGCAAGGCCCCTCCCCCTCTGGCTATACCCCCCCGTGGTATCACGGGTTCTCCAGTTTTAGTGCCAAAGCAAGAAGGAGGAAGCCAATAACTGGTTTAAACAAATTAACTCCGAATAACATCGGAGAACTGAAAAACCGTTCAACATGAACAACATGTGTACCCGCAAACAACAAAAAAACATCCCGAAGGACAACAGGGCGGGTGCTGGGTCTCCCAATAAGAGCTAGAAGAAAAGGAATTTACGGTAAGTAACAAAATTCCCTTCTTCAGCGCTCTATTGGGAGACCCAGACGATTGGGACGTCCAAAAGCTGTCCCTGGGTGGGTAAATAAATACCTCATGTTAGAGCTGCAAAACAGCCCTCCCCTATGGGGGTGTCACTGCCGCCTGCAGGACTCTTCTACCTAAGCTGGCATCCGCCGAAGCATAGGTATGCACCTGATAATGCTTGGTGAAAGTGTGCAGACTGGACCAGGTAGCTGCCTGGCACACCTGTTGAGCCGAAGCCTGGTGACGTAATGCCCAGGACGCACCCACGGCTCTGGTTGAGTGGGCTTTTAGCCCTGAAGGAACCTGAAGCCCCGCAGAACGGTAGGCTTCAAGAATTGGTTCTTTGATCCATCGAGCCAGGGTGGCTTTAGAAGCCTGCAACCCCTTGCGCGGACCAGCGACAAGGACAAAAAGTGCATCGGAACGGCGTATGGGCGCCGTGCGGGAAATGTAGATTCTGAGTGCTCTCACCAGATCTAGCAAACGTAAGTCCTTTTCATACCGGTGAACCGGATGAGGGCAAAAAGAAGGCAAGGAAATATCCTGATTAAGATGAAAAGAGGATACGACCTTAGGAAGAAACTCCGGAATGGGGCGCAGCACAACCTTGTCCTGGTGGAACACCAGGAAGGGAGCCTTGGATGACAGAGCTGCCAGCTCAGACACTCGCCGAAGCGATGTGATGGCAACAAGAAATGCCACTTTCTGCGACAGCCGAGAAAAGGAAACTTCCTTCAGAGGCTCGAAGGG
Source organism: Anomaloglossus baeobatrachus (assembly GCF_048569485.1). Taxonomy (NCBI): domain Eukaryota; kingdom Metazoa; phylum Chordata; class Amphibia; order Anura; family Aromobatidae; genus Anomaloglossus; species Anomaloglossus baeobatrachus. The sequence goes on from NC_134363.1 coordinate 64,004,199, forward strand.
CGGCTTCTGGAGAGCAACTAGTACCCTGTTCAGATCCCATGGATCTAACGGTCGCTTGTACGGGGGCACAATATGACAGACCCCCTGCAGGAACGTGCGCACCTTAGGAAGACGTGCTAGACGCTTCTGAAAAAACACGGATAGTGCCGAAACTTGCCCTTTAAGGGAGCTGAGCGACAAGCCCTTTTCTAACCCCGATTGCAGGAAAGAAAGAAACTTGGGTAATGCAAATGGCCAGGGAGACACTCCCTGGGCCGAGCACCAGGATAAGAAAATCTTCCACGTTCTGTGGTAGATCTTAGCAGAATTCGACTTTCTAGCTTGTCTCATTGTGGCAATCACTCCTTGAGATAATCCTGCAGATGCTAGGATCCAGGACTCAATGGCCACACAGTCAGGTTCAGGGCCGCAGAATTCTGATGGAAAAACGGCCCTTGGGACAGTAAGTCTGGTCGGTCTGGCAGTGACCACGGTCGACCGATCGTGAGATGCCACAGATCCGGATACCACGACCTCCTCGGCCAGTTTGGAGCGACGAGTATGATGCGGCTGCACTCGGATCTGATCTTGCGTAGCACTCTGGGCAAGAGCGCCAGAGGCGGAAACACGTAAGGGAGCTGAAACTGCGACCAATCTTGAACCAAGGCGTCTGCCGCCAGAGCTCTTTGATCGCGCGACCTCGCCATGAATGCCGGGACCTTGTTGTTGTGCCGGGATGCCATTAGGTCGACGTCCGGCACTCCCCAGCGGCGACAGATTTCCTGAAACACGTCCGGGTGAAGGGACCATTCCCCTGCGTCCATGCCCTGGCGACTGAGGAAGTCTGCTTCCCAGTTTTCTACGCCTGGGATGTGAACCGCGGATATGGTGGATGCTCTGTCCTCCACCCACATTAGAATGCGCCGGACTTCTTGGAAGGCTTGCCGACTGCGCGTCCCTCCTTGGTGGTTGATGTATGCCACCGCTGTGGAGTTGTCCGATTGGATTCGGATCTGCTTTCCTTCCAGCCACTGCTGGAAGGCTTGCAGGGCAAGATACACTGCTCTGATTTCCAGAACATTGATCTGAAGGGTGGACTCCTGCGGAGTCCACGTCCCCTGAGCCCTGTGGTGGAGAAACACTGCTCCCCACCCCGGCAGACTCGCATCTGTCGTAACAGAGCGGAGGGTTTCCATCCGGAACCTCCTGGCGTGCACATGTTTGTTGAGCCGTTTTAGGTCCAGAACAGGACGGAACGAGCCGTCCTTTTTTGGAACCACAAAGAGATTGGAGTAAAACCCTTGCCCTTGTTCCTGAGGAGGGACTGGGATAACCACTCCTTCCGCTTTTAGGGAATCCACCGCCTGCAGCAGAGCATCTGCTCGGTCTGGATGTGGGGAGGTTCTGAAGAACCGAGCTGGAGGACGAGAATTGAACTCGATTCTGTACCCGCGAGACAAAATGTCCGTCACCCACCGGTCTTTGACCTGTGACATCCAAATGCCGGAAAAGCGGGAGAGCCTGCCCCCGACCGGCGATGCGGAGGGGGGGGGCTGGAAGTCATGAGGTAGCCGCTTTGGAAGCGGTACCTCCATTTGCTTTCTTGGGGCGTGTGTGAGTCCGCCACGAATCTGAGTTTCTTTGCGTCCTCTGAGTCCCTTTGGACGAGGTAAATGGTGTCTTGCCCGAACCTCGAAAGGACTGAAACCTCTGCTGCCACTTTTTCTGCTGAGGTTTGGATGTTCTGGGTTGTGGTAAAGAGGAGTCTTTACCCTTGGACTGCTTAATGATGTCAGCCAATGGCTCGCCAAACAGTCTATCTCTAGACAAAGGCAAACTGGTTAAACATTTTTTGGAACCAGCATCTGCTTTCCAGTCCTTTAACCACAAGGCTCTGCGCAAAACTACCGAATTGGCGGACGCCATTGAGGTGCGACTGGTAGATTCTAGGACCGCATTGATAGCGTAAGACGCAAACGCCGACATCTGCGTGGTAAGGTGCGCCACTTGCGGCACTGCTGGATGCATGATAGCATCCACTTTTGCTAAGCCAGCTGAAATAGCCTGGAGTGCCCATACGGCTGCGAATGCCGGAGCAAACGACGCGCCTATAGCTTCATAGACAGATTTTAACCAAAGGTCCATCTGTCTGTCATTGGCATCTTTAAGTGAAGCGCCATCCTCCACTGCAACTATGGATCTAGCTGCAAGTTTGGAAATCGGGGGGTCTACCTTTGGACACTGTGTCCAGCGCTTGACCACCTCAGGGGGGAAAGGGAAACGCGTATCTTTAGATCGTTTAGAGAAACGCCTTTCTGGGTGAGCGTCGTGCTTCTGGATTGATTCTCTGAAGTCAGAGTGATCTAACAAGGCACTCAATTTACGCTTGGGATAAAGGAAACGAAACTTTTCCTGCTCCGCAGCCGCCTCTTCTGCTGAAGGGGCTGGGGGAGAAATATCCAACAGCCTATTGATGGCTGAGATAAGGTCGTTTACCATGGCATCCCCATCCGGGGTATCCAGGTTGAGAGGGGTTCCAGGAGTGGATTCCTGATCACTCTCATCAGACACATCACAGGGAGACTGATTGCGCTGAGACCCTGAGCAGTGTGAAGACGTCGAGGGTCTTTCCCAGCGAGCTCGCTTAGGGTGGCTGGGGCCATCATCTGAGTCATAATCCTCGGCCTGTGAAGCCGGGGACCCCCCTGTGGGCTGGATACATTCCAAGTAAGGGGGACCTGAGGACAGAGGCCTCGCCGTGCCCAGAGACTGAGCCCCATGCATAGATTGCAAGGTCTCAAGGATTTTTGCCATAGATACAGACATATTATCTGCAAAAACTGCAAAGTCTGTCCCTGTCACCGGGGCAGAACTTACAAGCGTCTCAGCCTGGGTCGCTACCTCTCCTGACTCCGGCTGGCGAAGCAGCACCGGGTCGGAGCATTGCACACAATGGGGGTCATCGGAGCCTGCTGGTAGATTAGCCCCACATGCAGCACACGCAGTATACACAGCCCTTTTTGCCTTGGCCGCCTTGCGTTTTGAGGATGACATGTTGCTGCTTCCACAGAGCGATCTGGGATATGCAGCCAGAAGCGCACCTCACAGTGCAAGTAATACAATAACTATATATCTGTACCCAGTACACTGATACACAGTGAGGCACTAGAGGGACCAGCACAGAAAATCGCTTACCGCCCGCTTAAAAAGCGGGTGTGTGGTCGCCAGATAGCCCCTAGTCCAGGTCTCCCAGAGCCTTGCGTCCTTCCTCCAGCCAGGCATGCATGTAATGGCTGCCGGCGTCTCGAGAGAGGAAGGGGGGCGGGCCCTGGGTGTTCCTGGCCAAGAGCGGGAAGCCTGCTTCCCTCTGTGCCAAGTGAGAGGGCTGGAGCATGTAAATCAGGCTCCAGCCCTCGTCGCTGCTAGCGAACAGCGTCTCTCCCCTACCCTGAATGACAGGGTGGGGGCGGGAACGAAACGGAGCTGCCGGCGTCCTAGGCCCAAAAAGCCGGGGACTAAATTTATAACCGCCGCCGCCGTAAAAGCGCGGACGGCGGATCCCCGGCGCACCACAAGTCACAGCAGCGCCGCCCGGTCCAGAGGGGGTCGGCGCTGCGTTCCCAAACACAAACAATCCCCCAGTAATCTGTAGGGACACCAACTCCACGTTGCGGTCCCCGGCGCACTACAACACCCAGCCAGCCCGGAGTGTGTCTGTGCCTGCCGGGGACACAGAGTACCTGTATGATGCAGGGCCTGTCCCTGATCGTACTCCTGCTCCGTCTCCATCAGGTTCTAATGGGTCTGTGGATGGAGCCCGGCATCAGAGCTGAGAGGCCGGCAGGATCCCACTTCCACAGAGCCCTACAAGGGGATGTGGAAGGAAAACAGCATGTCAGGCTCCAGCCCTGTACCAGCAATAGGTACCTCAACCTTACAACACCATCCAGGGGTGAGAAGGGAGCATGCTGGGGACACTATATGTGTCCTCTTTTCTTCCATCCGAAACAGTCAGCAGCTACTGCTGACTAAAATCTGTGGAGCTATGCATGGAATGTCTGACCTCCTTCGCACACAAAGCTAAAACTGGAGAACCCGTGATACCACGGGGGGGTATAGCCAGAGGGGGAGGGGCCTTGCACTTTTAATGTAGTGCTTTGTGTGGCCTCCAGAGGGCAGTAGCTATACCCCAATCGTCTGGGTCTCCCAATAGAGCGCTGAAGAAATACAGATAGCGCTGAGACTTGTCCTTTAAGGGAGCTGAGCGACAAACCTTTTTCCAACCCGGATTGCAGGAAGGAAAGAAAAGTAGGCAATGCAAAAGGCCAGGGAGAAACTCCCTGAGCAGCGCACCAAGATAAGAATATCTTCCACGTCCTGTGGTAGATCTTGGCGGAGGAAGGTTTTCTAGCCTGTCTCATGGTGGCAATAACCTTTCGAGATAATCCTGAAGACGCTAGGATCCAGGACTCAATGGCCACACAGTCAGGTTCAGGGCCGCAGAATTCAGATGGAAAAACGGCCCTTGAGACAGCAAGTCTGGTCGTTCTGGTAGTGCCCATGGTTGGCCTACCGTGAGGTGCCACAGATCTGGGTACCACGATCTCCTCGGCCAGTCTGGAGCGACGAGGATGGCGCGGCGGCAGTCGGCCCTGATCTTGCGCAGCACTCTGGGTAACAATGCCAGAGGTGGGAACACATAAGGTAGCCGGAACTGCGACCAATCTTGAACTAAGGCGTCTGCCGCCAGAGCTCGGTGATCGTGAGACCGTGCCATGAAAGCCGGGACCTTGTTGTTGTGCCGTGACGCCATCAGGTCGACGTCCGGCATCCCCCAGCGGCGACAGATCTCCTGAAACACGTCCGGGTGAAGGGACCATTCCCCTGCGTCCATACCCTGGCGACTGAGGAAGTCTGCTTCCCAGTTTTCCACGCCTGGGATGTGAACTGCGGATATGGTGGATGCCGTGTCTTCCACCCACGTCAGAATCCGTCGGACTTCCTGGAAGGCTTGCCGACTGCGTGTTCCACCTTGGTGGTTGATGTACGCTACCGCTGTGGAGTTGTCCGACTGAATTCGGATCTGCTTGCCTTCCAGCCACTGCTGGAAGGCTTGTAGGGCAAGATACACTGCTCTGATTTCCAGAATATTGATCTGAAGGGTGGACTCTTCCTGAGTCCACGTCCCTTGAGCCCTGTGGTGGAGAAACACTGCTCCCCACCCCGATAGACTCGCGTCTGTCGTGACTACCTCCCAGGATGGGGGTAGAAAGGACTTTCCTTTCGACAATGCGGTGGGAAGAAGCCACCACCGAAGAGATTCCTTGGCCGCCTGAGAAAGTGAGACGTCTCTGTCGAGGGACGTCGACTTCCCGTCCCATTGGCGGAGAATGTCCCATTGTAGTGGACGGAGATGAAACTGCGCGAAAGGGACTGCTTCCATTGCTGCTACCATCTTCCCTAGGAAGTGCATGAGGCGTCTCAAAGGGTGTGACTGGCCTTGAAGGAGAGATTGCACCCCTGTCTGTAGTGAACGCTGTTTGTCCAGCGGAAGCTTCACTATCGCTGAGAGAGTATGAAACTCCATGCCAAGATATGTTAGCGATTGTGTCGGGGTTAGATTTGACTTTGAAAAGTTGATGATCCACCCGAAACTCTGGAGAGTCTCCAGCGCAACGTTCAGGCTGTGTTGGCATGCCTCTTGAGAGGGTGCCTTGACAAGTAGATCGTCCAAATACGGGATCACAGAGTGACCTTGAGAGTGCAGGACTGCTACTACTGCTGCCATGACCTTGGTGAAGACACGTGGGGCTGTCGCCAGCCCGAAAGGCAGAGCTACGAACTGAAGGTGTTCGTCTCCTATAACGAAGCGTAGAAAACGCTGGTGCTCTGGAGCAATCGGCACGTGGAGATAAGCATCCTTGATGTCTATAGATGCTAGGAAATCTCCTTGAGACATTGAGGCGATGACGGAGCGAAGGGATTCCATTCGGAACCGCCTGGTTTTTACGTGCTTGTTGAGCAGTTTTAGATCCAGAACGGGACGGAAAGACCCGTCCTTTTTTGGCACCACAAACAAGTTGGAGTAGAAACCGTGACCTTGTTCCTGAAGAGGAACGGGGGTCACCACTCCTTCCGCTTTTAGAGTGGACACCGCTAGCAGCAGAGCATCGGCTCGGTCGGGAGGTGGAGAAGTTCTGAAGAAGCGAGTTGGAGGACGAGAACTGAACTATATCCTGTACCCGTGAGACAGAATGTCTCTCACCCAACGGTCTGTGACCTGTGGCAGCAAAATGTCGCCAAAGCGGGAGAGCCTGCCACCGACCGAGGATGCGGAGAGAGGAGGCCGAAAGTCATGAGGAAGCCGCCTTGGTAGCGGGTCTTCCGGCTGTCTTTTTTGGGCGTGACTGAGTCCGCCAAGAATCTGAGCTCCTCTGATCCTTTTGAGTCCTTTTGGACGAGGAGAATTGGGACCTGCCTGAGCCTCGAAAGGACCGAAACCCCGACTGTCCTCTCCTCTGTTGGGGTTTGTTTTGTCTGGGCTGAGGTAAGGATGAATCTTTACCCTTGGAGTGTTTAATGATTTCATCCAAGCGCTCACCAAACAGTCGGTCACGAGAAAATGGCAAACTGGTTAAACACTTTTTGGAAGCAGAATCTGCCTTCCATTCTCTTAACCACAAGGCTCTGCGTAAAACCACGGAGTTGGCGGACGCCACTGCCGTACGGCTCGTAGAGTCTAGGACAGCATTAATCGCGTAAGACGCAAATGCAGACATTTGAGAGGTTAAGGGTGCCACCTGCGGAGCAGATGTACGTGTGACCGTGTCAATCTGTGTAAGACCAGCTGAAATAGCTTGGAGTGCCCATACGGCTGCGAATGCCGGAGCCAATGACGCGCCAATAGCCTCATAGATGGATTTCAACCAGAGCTCCATCTGTCTGTCAGTGGCATCCTTAAGTGCCGCCCCATCTTCCACTGCAACTAAGGATCTAGCTGCAAGCCTGGAGATTGGAGGATCCACCTTGGGACACTGGGTCCAGCCCTTGACCACGTCAGGGGGAAAAGGATAACGTGTATCCTTAAGCCGTTTGGAAAAACGCTTATCCGGATAAGCGTGGTGTTTCTGGATTGCCTCTCTAAAGTCAGAGTGGTCCAGAAATAAACAATTTACGCTTGGGATACCTGAAATGGAATTTCTCCTGCTGTGAAGCTGTCTCCTCCACAGGAGGAGCAAGGGGAGAAATGTCCAACATTTTATTGATGGACGCTATGAGATCATTCACTATGGCGTCACCATCAGGTGTATCCAAATTGAGAGCGGTCTCAGGATCAGAATCCTGATCAGCTACCTCCGCCTCATCATACAGAGAGTCCTGCTGGGACCCTGACCAGTGTGATGAAGTCGAGGGCCGCTCATAGCGAGCTCGTTTAGGCTGTCTGGGACTATCGTCCGTGTCAGAGCCATCACCCTGGGATGTAAGTGACACCCCCGGATCCCGGAGCTGTTCCAACTGAGGGGGACCAGGGAGCAATGAGTTAACAGTGCCCATGGCCTGAGTTACTGGTCTAGACTGCAATGTTTCAAGAATTTTAGTCATAGTCACAGACAATCTGTCAGCAAAAACTGCAAACTCCGTCCCTGTCACCTGGACAGTATTCACAGGAGGTTCTGCCTGGGTCACCTCCAGCAGAGGCCCCGGCCGAGCAAGTGCCACAGGGGCCGAGCACTGCACACAGTGGGGGTCAGTGGAACCTGCCGGTAGAACAGCCCCACATGCGGTACAAGCAGCATAGAAAGCCTGTGCCTTGGCACCTTTGCTTTTTGCGGTCGACATGCTGTTGTGTCCTCTGAGTAATCTAGGAGGGTATATAGCAGAGAATCACCAGCGACCGTACAGTGCAATGTATAGCTGCAAGCATAAAATACAAATATACACTTCGGCACCAGTGGGGGTCAGCCCTTGAGGGCAGCTTACCGCCCGCTCAAAAGCGGGTGTGTGGGCACCAGAATCCCGTGTCTGGGTCTCCCAGTCTCCTCTCTCCAGCTCAGACTGCACACAGGAATGGCTGCCGGCGTCCTGTGAAGAGGGGCGGACCGTGGGCGTGCCTCAAACAAAGTGCGGGAAACTGGCGTCCCACTGTGCCCAGTGTGAGGGCTGGAGTATGCAAAGCAGACTCCAGCCCTCTGCGCTGACGTTCTGTACAGCGTCCCGCCCTTCCCCTGACTGGCAGGCCTGGGGGCGGGAATGAACCGAAACTAGGCCGCAAAAAGCCGGGGACTCGAGTAATAAGCGCGGCCGTCATATATGCACGGTCAGCGCGGAAGTCCCCGGCGCACCACAAGTCCCAGCCGCGCCGCAGCGAAAAAACTGACAACAGCGGCCGGCGCGGCAGTTTCAAATACATGTCCCCTCTCAGCAGAGCTGTAGATAGGAATGGCACCAGCGCGCAGCGCTGTTGTCCCCGGCGCACTAACACACCCAGCAATGCTGCGGTGTGCGCGCGATATGTACGGGGACACAGAGTACCTTGACGTAGCAGGGCCTGTCCCTGACGATACTCAGCTCCATTCCAGCAGATTCTCCAGGGGCTGTGGATGGAGCACGGTCTCAGTGCCTGGAGACCGGTAAAATCCCACTTCACCCAGAGCCCGAAGGGGGATGGGGAAGGAAGCAGCATGTGGGCTCCAGCCTCCGTACCCGCAATGGGTACCTCAACCTTAACAAACACCGCCGACAAAAAGTGGGGTGAGAAGGGAGCATGCTGGGGGCCCTAGTATGGGCCCTCTTTTCTTCCATCCGACATAGTCAGCAGCTGCTGCTGACTAAACAGTGGAGCTATGCGTGTATGTGTGCCTCCTTCGCACAAAGCATGAAAACTGAGGAGCCCGTGATCCCACGGGAGGGTGTATAGCCAGAAGAGGAGGGGCCTTACACTTTTAAGTGTAATACTTTGTGTGGCCTCCGGAGGCAGTAGCTATACACCCAATTGTCTAGGTCTCCCAATTAGGAGCGACAAAGAAATTTAGATCCATATTTTATTGCGTTTGTGAAAATATCAGTATTTGGACAACATTTTTCCGCAATTTTCAAACTTTCAATTTTTATGCCCTTAAACCAAAGTTACGTCCCACAAAATAACAACATTTGCCACCTCTCCGCTTTATATCAGCATCATTTTATTTTGTTAGGATGATAAAAAGGCTAAAAGTTTAGCAGCAATTTCATTTTTTTCAAGAAATTAACAAAACCTGCTTCTTTTGGGACCTATTAAGATTTAAATACACTGAGGGGCGATTTTTTAGGTGTGCGCAGAGCTGTGTGCTGTGTGCAGAGCACACTTGTGTGCTACAAAGACGGGACATGCTTTTTTGATAGTAGTTTTTCCATCGTCATATTCTGAGAGCTATAACTTATTTTTTGGCCGACAGCTGTATAAGGAGTTATTTTTTGTGCAACAAGTTGGGAGATTTTTTTGGTACCATTTTGGGAACATAACTTTTTTTTTTAATCGCTTTTTATTCACATTTTTCAGGTAAAGAATGAACAAAAACCAGCAATTCACTTATTGTTTTATATATTTTTGCGCGGTTCCCAGTGCGGTAAAAATAAGATTTATTCTTCAGGTCAGTACAATTACAGCGATACCAGACCTACCATATTTTTTGTTTTATAAGACGCACCGGATTATAAGACTCACCCCAAAATTAATTTATTATTTTGTCTTACCGGGGGGCTGCAGCTGTGGTGGAGCAGGGATCACAGGAGGCAGTGCAGGAGTACGGTGATACTGTGGCGATGCAGGGGGGGCCCAGATGTTCACTGGGGGCTGCGGTGCTGTCCTGGGGCAGTGGGCGCTGCTGCTCGCTGCGGGTGGTAAGTCACGGGACATTCTGAAGACTCTAGGCGCCAGTATTTGAAGCCCTCACTGTAGACATCTTCAGAATGGCTCGTACCTCGCTGCCTGCCGCATTGCCCCTGCCTCCTGTGACCCCTCTCTACCACCCCCCGATAAGCTACATTTGGATTTTAAGATGCACCCCTCATTTTTGTCCCAAATTTTTGGGAGGAAAAGTGTGTCTTATAATCCAAAAAACACTATTTTTTTATGCTTTGCTGCTGTTACACACTAAAAATAGGGGGTCTTTGAGGCCTCTTGACCACTTAGATAACGCTGTCACGATTGAGGGATTAATCAGCTACGATTGTTACAAAACGAGTCAGGGCTGATACCTGCAGGTGTCAGCCGTCATCCTCGGGATTTTCAGTGGCGGGGCAGCACTACCCTTTATATGAGTATTGGTGGTCATTGAGGGGTTAAATAAAATGATTTTGTTTTTCTAGCTTCCTGTTTGCACCGTAACGTGGGCCGATTCCATGCACATCTCTGCAGAAATGAAATGCAATGAAAATGCATAGGGTTTTTTTTTTTTTTTTACCTGCAGACTTTCTCATCTCAATCAAGTGTATGGGGAAAATTAATAAAAATATGTTAAAAAAAAAAAAAAAAAAAAAAAAAAAAGGGGGGGGCATGAGATTTAGAGAAATGTTATACTTTGCTGGAGCCTGTAAGACTGTCCACACCAAGTACAGGCGCTCGGTGCATCATGGTGGCTAATCAGTTACTTGCACCTGCCCACCTTTTCCATCCTTCTACTGTATGGCTGTATGACATCAGAGCTGTCAATCAAAGAAGAGGGGAGGCTGCTGGAGATGGATGGAAAACAAGCAGGTGGATTTAATGTCTGACCCCACCATGATGCACCGAGCGCCTATGCTTGGTGTGAACAGTCATCCTGTGCGGATACAGGCCCTTTAGAGGAAGCTCATACTAAAATTAAATGAAAACAAAAGAAATGGCAATTACCCGAATTCTGTTAATCCCTCCGTAGTGTGGGACCATGGCCAACTCCAACTGCGGCTTCCGTTCTTCCTCCTCCTCTTCACTTTCACTGCTTTCTGAGTCGGATTCGTTCTTCTCTTTGCTGGTCCGGTGCAAGTTGTGCATCTTCATCACTAGTATCCTGAGTAACACAAGAGGGCAGTAGTAAATTACGGCACATCTATGCAGTGGGAGTTTCATACACGTGTCCTCAGCGCCCGCAGCTCCGGAGGAGAGCACAGCTCCGGAGCAGAAAGGCATCCCCCGCAGCTCCGGAGCAGAGAGGCATTCATGCATGCACGTCTCTAATCAGTTCTATAGGAGCAGAGACTTGACAGGTGTGCTTGAAGGGATATTCCAGGTGAGCCGAGCCTTGAGGGCATGACTGCTGATGTCAGGTATGGGTATCCATATACATGATATCACCAGCTATGCTTACAAAATATGGGAGGTAAGCAGAACTGGAATGCCCCTTTAAGAGGAGACCTGCATATTTATAACATGCCCCATCCATAAGGCAGAAATATCCCAGAAGGTAAAGGGTATATGCCAAGATCCTAAGTTACGCCTTCTCTATAGGACAGGGGAAAGCTTCCCCATCCCATAAACACCTCCATTTAAAAAGGCCCCTTTCTGTGGATCACAGATTGGGGGAGACTTCCCTGAGGTGAACAACCCCTTTAAAGGGAACCTGTCATCAGAAATTTCGCCCAAAAGCTAAAAGATTCCCCCTCTGCAGCTCCTGGGCTGCATTCTAGGAAGGTCCCTGTTATTATTGTGCCCCATGTGAGACCAAAGAAGGGAATTTTGTTACTTACCGTAAATTCCTTTTCTTCTAGCTCTTATTGGGAGACCCAGACGATTGGGGTATAGCTACTGCCTCCGGAGGCCACACAAAGCACTACACTAAAAAGTGCAAGGCCCCTCCCCTTCTGGCTATACCCCCCCGTGGTATCACGGGTTCTCCAGTTTTAGTGCCAAAGCAAGAAGGAGGAAAGCCAATAACTGGTTTAAACAAATTAACTCCGAGTAACATCGGAGAACTGAAAAACCGTTCAACATGAACAACATGTGTACCCGCAAACAACAAAAAAATCCCGAAGGACAACAGGGCGGGTGCTGGGTCTCCCAATAAGAGCTAGAAGAAAAGGAATTTACGGTAAGTAACAAAATTCCCTTCTTCTTCAGCGCTCTATTGGGAGACCCAGACGATTGGGACGTCCAAAAGCTGTCCCTGGGTGGGTAAAGAAATACCGCATGTTAGAGCTGCAAAACAGCCCTCCCCTACGGGGGTGTCACTGCCGCCTGCAGGACTCTTCTACCTAAGCTGGCGTCCGCCGAAGCATAGGTATGCATCTGATAATGCTTGGTGAAAGTGTGCAGACTGGACCAGGTAGCTGCCTGGCACACTTGTTGAGCCGAAGCCTGGTGTCGTAATGCCCAGGACGCACCCACGGCTCTGGGTGAGTGGGCTTTTAGCCCTGAAGGAACCGGAAGCCCCGCAGAACGGTAGGCCTCTAGAATTGGTTCTTTGATCCATCGAGCCAGGGTGGCTTTAGAAGCCTGCAACCCCTTGCGCGGACCAGCGACAAGGACAAAAAATGCATCGGAACGGCGCATGGGTGCCGTGCGGGAAATGTAGATTCTGAGTGCTCTCACCAGATCTAACAAACGTAAGTCCTTTCCATACCGGTGAACCGGATGAGGACAAAAGGAAGGCAAGGATATATCCTGATTAAGATGAAATGAGGATACGACCTTAGGGAGAAACTCCGGAATGGGGCGCAGCACTACCTTGTCCTGGTGGAACACCAGGAAGGGAGCCTTGGATGACAGAGCTGCCAGCTCAGACACTCGCCGAAGCGATGTGATCGCAACGAGAAACGCCACCTTCTGTGACAGGCGAGAAAATGAAACTTCCTTCAGAGGCTCGAAAGGCGGCTTCTGGAGAGCAACTAGTACCCTGTTGAGATCCCATGGATCTAACGGCCGCTTGTACGGGGGTACGATATGACAGACCCCCTGTAGGAACGTGCGCACCCTAGAAAGACGTGCTAGACGCTTCTGAAAGAACACGGATAGTGCCGAGACTTGCCCCTTAAGGGAGCCGAGCGACAAGCCCTTTTCTAACCCCGATTGCAGGAAGGAAAGAAAAGTAGGCAATGCAAATGGCCAGGGAGACCCTCCCTGAGCCGAGCACCAGGTTAAGAAAATCTTCCACGTTCTGTGGTAGATCTTAGCAGAGGTGGACTTCCTAGCCTGTTTCATGGTGGCAACGACCCCTTGGGATAATCCTGAAGACGCTAGGATCCAGGACTCAATGGCCACACAGTCAGGTTCAGGGCCGCAGAATTCCGATGGAAAAACGGCCCGTGGGACAGTAAGTCTGGCCGGCCTGGTAGTGACCACGGTCGGCCGACCGTGAGATGCCACAGATCCGGGTACCACGATCTCCTCGGCCAGTCTGGGGCGACGAGTATGACGCGGCTGCAATCGGATCTGATTTTTGCGCAGTACTCTGGGCAAGATTGCCAGAGGTGGAAACACATATGGGAGCCGGAACTGCGACCAATCTTGCACTAAGGCGTCTGCCGCCAGAGCTCTGTGATCGCGCGATCGTGCCATAAATGCCGGGACCTTGTTGTTGTGCCGAGACGCCATTAGGTCGACGTCCGGCACCCCCCAGCGGCGACAGATTTCCTGAAAACACGTCCGGGTAAAGGGACCATTCCCCTGCGTCCATACCCTGGCGACTGAGGAAGTCTGCTTCCCATTTTTCTACGCCCGGGATGTGAACTGCGGATATGGTGGATGCTGTGTCCTCCACCCACATGAGGATTCGCCGGACTTCCTGGAAGGCTTGCCGACTGCGCGTCTCTCCTTGGTGGTTGATGTATGCCACCACTGTGGAGTTGTCCGACTGGATTCGGATCTGCTCTCTTTCTAGCCACTGCTGGAAAGCTAGTAGGGCAAGATACACTGCTCTGATTTCCAGAACATTGATCTGAAGGGTGGACTCCTGCTGAGTCCACGTCCCCTGAGCCCTGTGGCGGAGACAAACTGCTCCCCACCCTGACAGACTCGTATCTGTCGTGACTACTGCCCAGGATGGGGGTAGGAAGGATCTTCACTGTGACAATGAGGTGGAAATACGCCACCATTGCAGAGAGTCCTTGGCCGTCTGGGAAAGGGAGACTTTCCTGTCCAGGGAGGTTGACTGCCCGTCCCATTGGCGGAGAATGTCCCATTGAAGTTGGCGCAGATGAAACTGCGCAAAGGGAACTGCCTCCATGGCTGCCACCATCTTCCCTAGGAAGTGCATGAGGCGCCTTAAGGGGTGCGACTGGCCTTGAAGGAGAGACTGCACCTCTGTCTGCAGTGAACGCTGCTTGTTCAGCGGAAGCTTCACTATCGCTGATAGAGTGTGAAACTCCATGCCGAGATACGTTAGTGATTGAGTCGGTGACAGATTTGACCTTGCCAGATTGATGATCCACCCGAAAGTCTGGAGAGTCTCCAGCGTAACATTCAAGCTGCGTTGGCATGCCTCGAGGGAGGGTGCTTTGACGAGTAGATCGTCCAAGTAAGGGATCACCGAGTGTCCCTGAGAGTGCAAGACTGCTACCACTGCTGCCATGACCTTGGTGAACACCCGTGGGGCTGTCGCCAGACCGAATGGCAGAGCTACGAACTGAAGATGGTCGTCTCCTATCACAAAACGTAGAAAACGTTGGTGCTCCGTAGCAATTGGCACGTGGAGATAGGCATCTTTGATGTCTGTTGAGGCAAGGAAGTCTCCTCGAGACATTGAGGTAATGACGGATCGGAGGGATTCCATCCGGAACCGCCTGGCGTGCACATGATTGTTGAGCAGTTTTAGGTCCAGAACAGGACGGAAGGAGCCGTCCTGTTTTGGAGCCACAAAGAGATTGGAGTACAAACCCTCGCCCTCGTTCCTGAGGGGGGGGGACAGGGATCACCACTCCTTCTGCTCTTAGAGCGTCCACCGCCTGCAGCAGGGCATCTGCTCGGTGGAGAGGTGGGGCCGTTCTGAAGAATGGAGTCGGAGGACGAGAACAGAACACTGTCCTGTGCACGTGAGCACAATGTCCGTCACCCACCGGTCTGTGACCTGTGGCAGCTAAATGTCGCCAAAGGCGGGGGAGTCTGCCATCAACCGCGGATGCGGAGAGAGAGAGAGAGAGCTGAGAGTCATGAGGAGACCGCCTTGGTAGCGGATCCTCCGGCTGCCTTCCTTGGGCGTGATTGAGCCCGGCCGGAATCTGAGCCCGTCTGAGGTTTTGTAGCCCTTTTGCACGAGGACAATTGGGACCTGCCCGAGCTTGGGAAGGACCGAAACCTCGACTGTACTTTTAGGACAGCATTAATAGGGTAAGTCGCAGTGCAGACATTGCGGGGTTACGGACGCCTCTGCGGTACAGATGTACATGTGCTCAAGGCCAGCTGCGCAAGAACAGCTGAACAGGTTAGGTTGCCTATACGGCTGTGAATGCCGGAGCAACCGACACGCCGATAGCCTCCTAGACAGATTTCAACCAGAGTCCATCTGTCTGTGAATGGCATCTTTAAGTGAAGCCCCATCTCCAATGCAACTATGTCTCTAGACGCAAGCCTGGAGATTGGAGAATCCACCTTTGGACCCTGGGTCCAGCGCTTGACCACGTCAGGGGAAAAGGGATAACGTGTATCTTTAAAAAACGTTTGGAGAAAACGCTTATCTGGTAAGCGTGGTGTTTCTGGACTGCTTCTCTGAAGTCAGCGTGGCCAGAAAAATACTCAATATCCGTTTGAGATACTGAAAAGGGACTTCTCCTGCTGTGAAGCTGACTCCTCCACTGGGGGAGCTGAGGGAGAAAGATCCAACCTTCCATTGATGGACGCTATAGGATCATTCCGTATGGCGTTACCATCCGGTGTATCCGGATTAAGAGCGATGTCAGGATCAAAGTCCTGGAGAGCTGCCTTATCATACAGAGAGTCCTCCTGGGACCCCCCCGTTCCAAATGAGGTTGGTCAGGAAGATTGCCCATGGCCTGTCTGGACTGCAAGTCTCTATCTTATGACAATATATCTGTCGAAACTGCAACTCCGTCCCTGTCCTTGGACAGGGTTGACAGGTGGTTTCTTTGGCCACGACTAGTAGAGACCCCGGCAGACGAAGTGCTAGAGACCCCGGCAGACGAAGTGCTACAGGGGAGCATGCACACAATGGGACGGTGTCATGAATAGCATCCCATGTAGTAAAAACAGCACTGAAAATCTGTGTTGCTTTTTTGCCGCTGCCGACTAGCCATCTAGAAGTATATAGCCAAGAATGGTGACCGTACAGTGCAATGTATAGCATACAAGCATAAAGTACAAATGAACACTGCAGCACAAGCAATACAAGCAGCATAGAAGCCTATGCCCTGGCACCCCAGCTCTTCTGCTGCTGTAGACTAGTCATCTAGGGGAATATAGCCCAGAAGAGTGACCCTACAGTGCAATGTATAGCATACAAGCACAAGTACAAATGAACACTGCAGCACATGCAATCCAAGCAGCATAGAAGCCTGTGCCCTGGCACCCCTGCTCTTCTGCTGCTGTATACTAGTCATCTAGGGGAATATAGCCCAGAAGAGTGACCCTACAGTGCAATGTATAGCATACAAGCACAAGTACAAATGAACACTGCAGCACATGCAATCCAAGCAGCATAGAAGCCTGTGCCCTGGCACCTCTGCTCTTCTGCTGCTGTAGACTAGTCATCTAGGGGAATATGGCCCAGAAGAGTGACCATACAGTGCAATGTATAGCATACAAGCACAAGTACAAATGCACACTGCAGCCCATGCAATACAAGCAGCATAGAAAAAAACCTGTGCCCCAGCACCCTTGGTTTTCAGCTGCTGTAGTCTAGCCATTCCAGGAGAATATAGCTAAGACTAGCGACTGTACAGTGCAGTGTATAGCATACAAGCATAAACACAAATGAACACTTCAGTACGTGCAATACAAGCAGCATAGAAAGCCTGTGCCTTAGCACACCTGCTTTCCTGCTGCTGATGTGTCGCTCTCCAAGCGGGCATATAGCGACCTATGCAGTTAAAATACACATGTACACACTGCAGTATATATTGGGGTCAGCACTATGTGTGCCGCTTACCGCCCGCCTATAAGCGGGTGTATGGTCGCCATAGTCCTGCCTGGTTGCCGAAAGTCCGAGCTCGGACTGCGGTAATGGCTGCCGGCGTCTTCCCCAGCTCGTGTGAGGAGGGGCGGGCCGTGGGCGTGCCCCAAGTCAGAGCGGGAATCCGGCGTCCGACAGTGTGCAGTGAGAGGGCTGGAGCATGTAAAAAGGCTCCAGCCCTCGGCGCTGCTGATTGCTCAGCGCCTGTCCCCTTCCCTGAGTGACAGGGAGGGGGCGGGAACGAAGCGGCACTAGGCCGCAGAAGCCGGGGACTGGATTTATAAGCGCCGCCGCCGTAAAAGCGCGGTCGGCGCCCAGTCCCCGGCGAACTACAAGTCCCAGCCGCGCCGCCGCTCCCGGAGCGTCCGGCGCGGTAGTTCCCAATACACAAAGTCACTCAGCAAAGCTGCAGTGACTGTAACCCTTTACTGTCCCCGGCGCACTAGCACACCCAGCAAGTCTGGAGTGTGCTGTGTCTGTGTGTCCGGGGACACAGAGTACCTGTAATGGTGCAGGGCCATGTCCCTGAACGGTACTCCAGCTCCGTATCCAGCAGGTTCAAATGGGTCTGTGGATGGAGCCCGGCGTCAGAGCTTTGAGGCCGGCAGGATCCCACTTCCTCAGAGCCCCTCAGGGGGATGTGGAAGGAAAGCAGCATGTGGGCTCCAGCCTCCGTACCAGCAATAGGTACCTCAACCTTACAACACCATCAACGGGTGAGAAGGGAGCATGCTGGGGGCCCTATATGGGCCCTCTTTTCTTCCATCCGAAATAGTCAGCAGCTACTGCTGACTAAAATCTGTGGAGCTATGCATGGATGTCTGACCTCCTTCGCACAAAGCTTGAAAACTGGAGAACCCGTGATACCACGGGGGGGTATAGCCAGAAGGGGAGGGGCCTTGCACTTTTTAGTGTAGTGCTTTGTGTGGCCTCCGGAGGCAGTAGCTATACCCCAATCGTCTGGGTCTCCCAATAGAGCGCTGAAGAAATAAAGCCTTTATAAAGTTCTACCTTTTTGTATGCAGCTTCTGTAAATCTGACACGGGGGCGGGCTCTCTGCCGTCCGTTATTCTGCCTCCTGGTCCTGTATGCCGCCCCCATCGCTCCTTTCCATATCTGATGCACCGCCCACTGCTCCAGCCATCCCCACGCATGCCCAGTGCCAGTCTCACAGGACTGAGCAGTGTGACCGCTGGTGACGTGTGCGCAGGCAAGTGATTATGGACGGGACTGTGACTGTTATCAGCAAGTACCCGGCCATAATCTCGTGAGCGCGCAAACCTCTCCAGCGGTCACACTGAGCTCAGTGTAGATGCTAGACTGTATGGGCTGCTTCCAGGGATGACGTCCCTTTGTCATGTGATAGGGGCGTGTTCGAAATACTATCACATGACAAAGGGACGTCATCCCTGGAAGCAGCCCATACAGTCTAGCATCTACACTGAGCTCAGTGTGAATGCTGGAGAGGTTTGCGCGCTCACGAGATTATGGCCGGGTACTTGCTGATAACAGTCACAGTCCCGTCCATAATCACTTGCCTGCGCACACGTCACCAGCGGTCACACTGCTCAGTCCTGTGAGACTGGCACTGGGCATGCGCGGGGATGGCTGGAGCAGTGGGCGGTGCATCAGATATGGAAAGGAGCGATGGGGGCGGCATACAGGACCAGGGGGCAAAATAACGGACGGCAGAGAGCCCGCCCCCGTGACAGATTTACAGAAGCTGCATACAAAAAGGTAGCACTTTATAAAGGCTTTATTTTGGTCTCACATGGGGCACAATAATAACAGGGACCTTCCTAGAATGCAGCCCAGGAGCTGCAGAGGGGGAATCTTTTAGCTTTTGGGCGAAATTTCTGATGACAGGTTCCCTTTAATGAATATTTCAGCAGTGCTGAGGAGTTAGAGATCGCCACCAATCACAGTCCAGCTCTCATTCCTGAGCAGCCTCTTAGAAGATGAAAGCCGCCCCTTGATTGGCGGAGGGGACGCTACCTGTTGGCCTGTGCGCTGTCAGCCTGAGTCCCGGCGCAGAGAAGCAGCGACATGGGGAAATCGCAGCGATCCGCCCCCAGACCGTCCGGGATCACATCGAAGCTCAGACACGGCGACCCTGCAACACAAGAGCCGGCATGAAGCAGACAGAGACCCCCGGCCATCACCCCGGCCGCCCCCATACCGCACCTGTCTGCGCCTGGTGGTAGAGCACATAGGCGTCCTGCTCCATCACCAGCTCCTCTCCTTCGCTCAGGGGCTGCACTCCCGGCAGATACACTCTCTGAGGCGCTTCGTCTGTTCCTTCCTCCTCGTTTTCCTCCATTATCTCGTCACCATTATCGTCCTCTTCTTCCTCCTCGCTCTCCGTCCCCTCCATGTCTTCATCTTCTCCTTCCTCAGCGCTTCTCCACGTGGGTTCTCCCTTGTCTGCCATGTTGGTAGAGGCTAGATCGGAGTTGATTTTTTGAGGGGGAGGAGTGATTTCATGAAATCATGATGTCACCGGAAGGGGCGGGGCCTCCTCAGTGCCGTGCAGATCTGTGGGCGGGAAGCGGCAGTGCTTGGGCTCCTCAGTGCAGAGCGGACGGATCCTGACCCTGAGGTGGGGGAATATTCAGCTTTCCCTCATTAGTTATAGCTCTGGGGTCTCAGGCTGGATGTTGGGGGCACAGAGCAGTGTCTCCTGTCACCACTGGGGGCTGCAGCTCGTGTATATCTCAGGGCATGTACTGAAGCTGCAGCACCGTTCTGTGGAGGCTTCCATAAGGTAAGTGGCTTATGAAGGGGGGTTACACGGAGCAGGGGGCGATGCTGTGGAGGTTTCATAAGGAATGTGGGGGTTATTCTAGGCAGGAGGCGACGCTGCATGTTTGGGGGGCTTGCAGGAGGCAATGTGGAACGTTTAGGGCGGCTCGCACTTGCCACGGAGCGACTGCATGTTTGGGGTGGACTCGCACTGGACAGGGGGTGAAGCTGCACGTTTGGGGGGGCTGGCAGTGGGCGACGCTGCACGTTTGGGGGGGCTGGCAGTGGGCGTCGCTGCACGTTTGGGGGGGGGGCTGGCAGTGGGCGACGCTGCACGTTTGGGGGGGCTGGCACTGGGCAGTGGGCGACGCTGCACGTTTGGGGGGGCTGGCACTGGGCAGTGGGCGACGCTGCACGTTTGGGGGGGGCTGGCACTGGGCGACGCTGCACGTTTGGGGGGGCTGGCAGTGGGCAGTGGGCGACGCTGCACGTTTGGGGGGGCTGGCAGTGGGCAGTGGGCGACGCTGCACGTTTGGGGGGAGTGGGCAGTGGGCGACGCTGCACGTTTGGGGGGGCTGGCAGTGGGCAGTGGGCGACGCTGCACGTTTGGGGGGGGCTGGCACTGGGCAGTGGGCGACGCTGCACGTTTGGGGGGGCTGGCACTGGGCAGTGGGCGACGCTGCACGTTTGGGGGGGCTGGCACTGGGCGACGCTGCACGTTTGGGGGGGCTGGCACTGGGCAGTGGGCGACGCTGCACGTTTGGGGGGGCTGGCAGTGGGCGACGCTGCACGTTTGGGGGGGGCTGGCAGTGGGCGACGCTGCACGTTTGGGGGGGCTGGCAGTGGGCGACGCTGCACGTTTGGGGGGGCTGGCAGTGGGCGACGCTGCACGTTTGGGGGGGCTGGCACTGGGCAGTGGGCGACGCTGCACGTTTTGGGGGGGCTTGCAGGGGGCGACGCTGCACGTTTTGGGGGGGGCTTGCAGGGGGCGACGCTGCACGTTTGGGGGGGCTGGCACTGGGCAGTGGGCGACGCTGCACGTTTTGGGGGGGCTTGCAGGGGGCGACGCTGCACGTTTTGCGGGGGGCGACGCTGCACGTTTGGGGGTTCTCGCTGGGCAGTGGTGCGTGTTGTGGGGGCTCTCGCTGGGCAGTGGTGCTTGTTGTGGGCTCTCGCGGGGCAGTGGTGCTTGTTGTGGGCTCTCGCGGGGCAGTGGTGCTTGTTGTGGGGGCTCGCGGGGCAGTGGTGCGTGTTGTGGGGGCTCTCGCGGGGCAGTGGTGCGAGCCCCCCCCGACGTGCAGCCTCTCTCTCCCTGCGAGCCCCCCCGACGTGCAGCCTCTCTCTCCCTGCGAGCCCCCCCGACGTGCAGCCTCTCTCTCCCTGCGAGCCCCCCCGACGTGCAGCCTCTCTCTCCCTGCGAGCCCCCCCGACGTGCAGCCTCTCTCTCCCTGCGAGCCCCCCCGACGTGCAGCCTCTCTCTCCCTGCGAGCCCCCCCGACGTGCAGCCTCTCTCTCCCTGCGAGCCCCCCCGACGTGCAGCCTCTCTCTCCCTGCGAGCCCCCCCGACGTGCAGCCTCTCTCTCCCTGCGAGCCCCCCCGACGTGCAGCCTCTCTCTCCCTGCGAGCCCCCCCGACGTGCAGCCTCTCTCTCCCTGCGAGCCCCCCCGACGTGCAGCCTCTCTCTCCCTGCGAGCCCCCCCGACGTGCAGCCTCTCTCTCCCTGCGAGCCCCCCCGACGTGCAGCCTCTCTCTCCCTGCGAGCCCCCCCCGACGTGCAGCCTCTCTCTCCCTGCGAGCCCCCCCGACGTGCAGCCTCTCTCTCCCTGCGAGCCCCCCCGACGTGCAGCCTCTCTCTCCCTGCGAGCCCCCCCGACGTGCAGCCTCTCTCTCCCTGCGAGCCCCCCCGACGTGCAGCCTCTCTCTCCCTGCGAGCCCCCCCGACGTGCAGCCTCTCTCTCCCTGCGAGCCCCCCCGACGTGCAGCCTCTCTCTCCCTGCGAGCCCCCCCGACGTGCAGCCTCTCTCTCCCTGCGAGCCCCCCCGACGTGCAGCCTCTCTCTCCCTGCGAGCCCCCCCGACGTGCAGCCTCTCTCTCCCTGCGAGCCCCCCCGACGTGCAGCCTCTCTCTCCCTGCGAGCCCCCCCGACGTGCAGCCTCTCTCTCCCTGCGAGCCCCCCCGACGTGCAGCCTCTCTCTCCCTGCGAGCCCCCCCGACGTGCAGCCTCTCTCTCCCTGCGAGCCCCCCCGACGTGCAGCCTCTCTCTCCCTGCGAGCCCCCCCGACGTGCAGCCTCTCTCTCCCTGCGAGCCCCCCCGACGTGCAGCCTCTCTCTCCCTGCGAGCCCCCCCGACGTGCAGCCTCTCTCTCCCTGCGAGCCCCCCCGACGTGCAGCCTCTCTCTCCCTGCGAGCCCCCCCGACGTGCAGCCTCTCTCTCCCTGCGAGCCCCCCCGACGTGCAGCCTCTCTCTCCCTGCGAGCCCCCCCGACGTGCAGCCTCTCTCTCCCTGCGAGCCCCCCCGACGTGCAGCCTCTCTCTCCCTGCGAGCCCCCCCGACGTGCAGCCTCTCTCTCCCTGCGAGCCCCCCCGACGTGCAGCCTCTCTCTCCCTGCGAGCCCCCCCGACGTGCAGCCTCTCTCTCCCTGCGAGCCCCCCCGACGTGCAGCCTCTCTCTCCCTGCGAGCCCCCCCGACGTGCAGCCTCTCTCTCCCTGCGAGCCCCCCCGACGTGCAGCCTCTCTCTCCCTGCGAGCCCCCCCGACGTGCAGCCTCTCTCTCCCTGCGAGCCCCCCCGACGTGCAGCCTCTCTCTCCCTGCGAGCCCCCCCGACGTGCAGCCTCTCTCTCCCTGCGAGCCCCCCCGACGTGCAGCCTCTCTCTCCCTGCGAGCCCCCCCGACGTGCAGCCTCTCTCTCCCTGCGAGCCCCCCCGACGTGCAGCCTCTCTCTCCCTGCGAGCCCCCCCGACGTGCAGCCTCTCTCTCCCTGCGAGCCCCCCCGACGTGCAGCCTCTCTCTCCCTGCGAGCCCCCCCGACGTGCAGCCTCTCTCTCCCTGCGAGCCCCCCCGACGTGCAGCCTCTCTCTCCCTGCGAGCCCCCCCGACGTGCAGCCTCTCTCTCCCTGCGAGCCCCCCCGACGTGCAGCCTCTCTCTCCCTGCGAGCCCCCCCCGACGTGCAGCCTCTCTCTCCCTGCGAGCCCCCCCGACGTGCAGCCTCTCTCTCCCTGCGAGCCCCCCCGACGTGCAGCCTCTCTCTCCCTGCGAGCCCCCCCGACGTGCAGCCTCTCTCTCCCTGCGAGCCCCCCCGACGTGCAGCCTCTCTCTCCCTGCGAGCCCCCCCGACGTGCAGCCTCTCTCTCCCTGCGAGCCCCCCCGACGTGCAGCCTCTCTCTCCCTGCGAGCCCCCCCGACGTGCAGCCTCTCTCTCCCTGCGAGCCCCCCCGACGTGCAGCCTCTCTCTCCCTGCGAGCCCCCCCGACGTGCAGCCTCTCTCTCCCTGCGAGCCCCCCCGACGTGCAGCCTCTCTCTCCCTGCGAGCCCCCCCGACGTGCAGCCTCTCTCTCCCTGCGAGCCCCCCCGACGTGCAGCCTCTCTCTCCCTGCGAGCCCCCCCGACGTGCAGCCTCTCTCTCCCTGCGAGCCCCCCCGACGTGCAGCCTCTCTCTCCCTGCGAGCACCCCCCGACGTGCAGCCTCTCTCTCCCTGCGAGCCCCCGACGTGCAGCCTCTCTCTCCCTGCGAGCCCCCCCGACGTGCAGCCTCTCTCTCCCTGCGAGCCCCCCCGACGTGCAGCCTCTCTCTCCCTGCGAGCCCCCCCGACGTGCAGCCTCTCTCTCCCTGCGAGCCCCCCCGACGTGCAGCCTCTCTCTCCCTGCGAGCCCCCCCGACGTGCAGCCTCTCTCTCCCTGCGAGCCCCCCCGACGTGCAGCCCTCTCTCTCCCTGCGAGCCCCCCCGACCGTGCAGCCTCTCTCTCCCTGCGAGCCCCCCCGACGTGCAGCCTCTCTCTCCCTGCGAGCCCCCCGACGTGCAGCCTCTCTCTCCCTGCGAGCCCCCCCGACGTGCAGCCTCTCTCTCCCTGCGAGCCCCCCCGACGTGCAGCCTCTCTCTCCCTGCGAGCCCCCCCGACGTGCAGCCTCTCTCTCCCTGCGAGCCCCCCCGACGTGCAGCCTCTCTCTCCCTGCGAGCCCCCCCGACGTGCAGCCTCTCTCTCCCTGCGAGCCCCCCCGACGTGCAGCCTCTCTCTCCCTGCGAGCCCCCCCGACGTGCAGCCTCTCTCTCCCTGCGAGCCCCCCCGACGTGCAGCCTCTCTCTCTTTGCGAGGGACGCTGCGGGGCTCGCTGGGCAGCGGGGCGCGGCGCGTTGGGGTGGGGCTGGCACTGGGCAGGGGGTGACGCTGCACGTTGTGATGGGGGCCGGCACTGGGCAGGGGGTGACGCCTGCACGTTGTGAGGGGGGCCGGCACTGGGCAGGGGGTGACGCTGCACGTTTGGTGGGGGCTCGCACTGGGCAGGGGGCGAAGGGGGGCCCTGTGTGTGTGTGGGGGCCCTGTGTGTGTGTGGGGGCCGTGTGTGTGTGTGTGTGGGGGCCGTGTGTGTGTGTGTGGGGGCCGTGTGTGTGTGTGTGGGGGCCGTGTGTGTGTGTGTGGGGGGCCGTGTGTGTGTGTGTGGGGGCCGTGTGTGTGTGTGTGGGGGCCGTGTGTGTGTGTGTGGGGGCCGTGTGTGTGTGTGTGGGGGCCGTGTGTGTGTGTGTGGGGGCCGTGTGTGTGTGTGTGGGGGCCGTGTGTGTGTGTGTGGGGGCCGTGTGTGTGTGTGTGGGGGCCGTGTGTGTGTGTGTGTGGGGGCCGTGTGTGTGTGTGTGTGGGGGGCCGTGTGTGTGTGTGTGGGGGGGCCGTGTGTGTGTGTGTGTGTGGGGGCCGTGTGTGTGTGTGTGTGTGGGGGCCGTGTGTGTGTGTGTGTGTGGGGCCGTGTGTGTGTGTGTGTGGGGGCCGTGTGTGTGTGTGTGGGGGCCGTGTGTGTGTGTGTGGGGGCCGTGTGTGTGTGTGTGTGGGGGCCGTGTGTGTGTGTGTGTGGGGGCCGTGTGTGTGTGTGTGTGTGGGGGCCGTGTGTGTGTGTGTGTGGGGGCCGTGTGTGTGTGTGTGGGGGCCGTGTGTGTGTGTGTGTGGGGGCCGTGTGTGTGTGTGTGTGGGGGGCCGTGTGTGTGTGTGTGTGGGGGCCGTGTGTGTGTGTGTGTGTGGGGGCCGTGTGTGTGGGGGCCGTGTGTGTGTGTGTGGGGGCCGTGTGTGTGGGGGCCGTGTGTGTGTGTGTGTGGGGGCCGTGTGTGTGTGTGTGGGGGCCGTGTGTGTGTGTGTGGGGGCCGTGTGTGTGTGTGTGGGGGCCGTGTGTGTGTGTGTGGGGGCCGTGTGTGTGGGGGCCGTGTGTGTGTGTGTGGGGGCCGGTGTGTGTGTGTGGGGGCCGTGTGTGTGTGTGTGGGGGCCGTGTGTGTGTGTGGGGGCCGTGTGTGTGTGTGTGGGGGGGCCGTGTGTGTGTGTGTGTGGGGGCCGTGTGTGTGTGGGGCCGTGTGTGTGTGTGTGTGGGGGCCGTGTGTGTGTGTGTGTGGGGGCCGTGTGTGT
The DNA here is from genome assembly GCF_048569485.1 of Anomaloglossus baeobatrachus. Taxonomy (NCBI): domain Eukaryota; kingdom Metazoa; phylum Chordata; class Amphibia; order Anura; family Aromobatidae; genus Anomaloglossus; species Anomaloglossus baeobatrachus. The sequence goes on from NC_134363.1 coordinate 64,029,596, forward strand.
GTGTGTGTGGGGGCCGTGTGTGTGTGGGGGCCGTGTGTGTGTGTGTGTGGGGGCCGGTGTGTGTGTGTGGGGGCCGTGTGTGTGTGTGTGTGGGGGCCGTGTGTGTGTGTGTGGGGGCCGTGTGTGTGTGTGTGGGGGCCGTGTGTGTGTGTGTGGGGGCCGTGTGTGTGTGTGTGGGGGCCGTGTGTGTGGGGGCCGTGTGTGTGTGTGTGGGGGCCGTGTGTGTGGGGGCCGTGTGTGTGTGTGTGGGGGCCGTGTGTGTGGGGGCCGTGTGTGTGTGTGTGGGGGCCGTGTGTGTGTGTGTGTGGGGGCCGTGTGTGTGTGTGTGGGGGGGCCGTGTGTGTGTGTGTGTGGGGGCCGTGTGTGTGTGTGTGGGGGCCGTGTGTGTGTGTGTGTGGGGGCCGTGTGTGTGTGTGTGTGTGTGTGTGTGTGTGTGGGGGCCGTGTGTGTGTGTGTGTGGGGGCCGTGTGTGTGTGTGTGTGTGGGGGCCGTGTGTGTGTGTGTGTGGGGGCCGTGTGTGTGTGTGTGTGTGGGGGCCGTGTGTGTGTGTGTGTGGGGGGCCGTGTGTGTGTGTGTGGGGGCCTGTGTGTGTGTGTGTGGGGGCCGTGTGTGTGTGTGTGGGGGCCGTGTGTGTGTGTGTGGGGGCCGTGTGTGTGTGTGTGGGGGCCGTGTGTGTGTGTGTGTGGGGGCCGTGTGTGTGTGTGTGTGGGGCCGTGTGTGTGTGTGTGGGGGCCGTGTGTGTGTGGGGCCGTGTGTGTGTGGGGGCCGTGTGTGTGTGGGGGCCGTGTGTGTGTGGGGGCCGTGTGTGTGTGGGGCCGTGTGTGTGGGGGCCGTGTGTGTGGGGGCCGTGTGTGGGGGCCGTGTGTGTGGGGGCCGTGTGTGTGGGGCCGTGTGTGTGTGGGGGCCGTGTGTGTGTGTGTGTGTGGGGGGCCGTGTGTGTGTGGGGGCCGTGTGTGTGTGTGTGTGTGTGTGGGGGCCGTGTGTGTGTGTGTGTGTGTGGGGGCCGTGTGTGTGTGTGTGTGTGTGTGGGCCGTGTGTGTGTGTGTGTGTGTGTGTGTGTGTGGGCCGTGTGTGTGTGTGTGTGTGTGTGTGTGTGTGTGTGTGTGTGTGGGGGCCGTGTGTGTGTGTGTGTGGGGGCCGTGTGTGTGTGTGTGTGGGGGCCGTGTGTGTGTGTGTGTGTGGGGGCCGTGTGTGTGTGTGTGTGTGTGGGGGCCGTGTGTGTGTGTGTGTGGGCCGTGTGTGTGTGTGTGGGGGCCGTGTGTGTGGGGGGCCGTGTGTGTGTGGGGGCCGTGTGTGTGGGGGCCGTGTGTGTGGGGGCCGTGTGTGTGGGGCCGTGTGTGTGTGTGTGTGTGTGTGGGGGCCGTGTGTGTGTGGGGGGCCGTGTGTGTGTGTGGGGGCCGTGTGTGTGTGTGGGGGCCGTGTGGTGGGTGTGTGTGGGGGCCGTGTGTGTGTGTGTGTGGTGTGTGTGGGGGCCGTGTGTGTGTGTGTGTGGGGGCCGTGTGTGTGGTGTGTGGGGCCGTGTGTGTGTGTGTGTGTGTGGGGGCCGTGTGTGTGTGTGTGTGTGTGTGGGGGCCGTGTGTGTGGGGGCCGTGTGTGTGGGGGCCGTGTGTGTGGGGGCCGTGTGTGTGGGGGCCGTGTGTGTGTGGGGGCCGTGTGTGTGGGGGCCGTGTGTGTGTGGGGGCCGTGTGTGTGTGTGTGGGGGCCGTTTGTGTGTGTGGGGGCCGTGTGTGTGTGTGTGTGTGTGTGTGTGTGTGTGTGTGTGTGTGTGTGTGGGCCGTGTGTGTGTGTGTGTGGGCCGTGTGTGTGTGTGTGTGTGTGTGTGTGTGTGTGTGGGCCGTGTGTGTGTGTGTGTGTGTGTGGGGGCCGTGTGTGTGTGTGTGTGGGGGCCGTGTGTGTGTGTGTGTGGGGGCCGTGTGTGTGGGGGCCGTGTGTGTGTGTGTGGGGGCCGTGTGTGTGTGTGTGTGGGCCGTGTGTGTGTGTGTGTGGGGCCGTGTGTGTGTGTGTGTGGGGGCCGTGTGTGTGTGTGGGGGCCGTGTGTGTGGGGGCCGTGTGTGTGTGTGTGTGGGGGCCGTGTGTGTGGGGGCCGTGTGTGTGGGGGCCGTGTGTGTGGGGGCCGTGTGTGTGGGGGCCGTGTGTGTGGGGGCCGTGTGTGTGTGTGTGTGTGTGTGTGTGTGTGGGGGCCGTGTGTGTGTGTGTGGGGGCCGTGTGTGTGTGTGTGTGTGGGGGCCGTGTGTGTGTGTGTGTGTGTGGGGGCCGTGTGTGTGTGTGTGTGGGGGCCGTGTGTGTGTGTGTGTGGGGGCCGTGTGTGTGTGTGTGTGTGGGGGCCGTGTGTGTGTGTGGGGGCCGTGTGTGTGTGTGTGTGTGGGGGCCGTGTGTGTGTGTGTGTGTGTGTGGGGGCCGTGTGTGTGTGTGTGTGTGTGGGGGCCGTGTGTGTGTGTGTGTGTGTGGGGGCCGTGTGTGTGGGGGCCGTGTGTGTGTGTGTGTGTGTGGGGGCCGTGTGTGTGTGTGTGTGTGGGGGCCGTGTGTGTGTGTGTGTGTGTGGGGGCCGTGTGTGTGTGTGTGTGTGGGGGCCGTGTGTGTGTGTGTGGGGGCCGTGTGTGTGTGTGTGGGGGCCGTGTGTGTGTGTGTGGGGGCCGTGTGTGTGTGTGTGGGGGCCGTGTGTGTGTGTGGGGGCCGTGTGTGGGTGTGGGGGGGCCGTGTGTGTGTGGGGGCCGTGTGTGTGTGGGGGCCGTGTGTGTGTGTGTGTGTGTTGGGTGGGGCTCGCAGGGAGAGAGGCTGCACGTTGGGTGGGGGGGAGCTTGCAGGGGGAGAGAGGCTGCACGTTGGGGGGGGGGGGGAGGATGCAGGGGGGAAAGAGGCTGCACGTTGGGGAGGGGGTAGAGGCTGCACGTTGGGGGGGGGGGAGCTTGCAGGGGGAAAGAGGCTGCACGTTGGGGGGGGAGCTTGCAGGGGGAAAGAGGCTGCACATTGGGGGGGGGAGCTTGCAGGGGGAAAGAGGCTGCACCTTGGGGGGGGGGGGAGCTCTCAGGGGGGAAGAGGCTGCACGTTGGGGGGGGGGGGGGGAGCTCTCAGGGGGGAAGAGGCTGCACGTTGGGGGGAGCTTGCAGGGGGAAAGAGGCTGCACGTTGGGGGGAGCTTGCAGGGGGAAAGAGGCTGCACGTTGGGGGGGGGAGCTTGCAGGGGGAAAGAGGCTGCACGTGGGGGCCGAGCTTGCAGGGGGAGGGAGGCTGCACGTGGGGGGGCTCGTGCTGGGCAGGGGGCCGTGTTGCACTTTGTGGGAGGTGTGCTATTAATCTTCTCCCTTTGTTTTTCTAACACAGTTTGTGACTACTGGCATCTGGGTGTAATTGCCCCCCGTCGTCCCACCTTAAAGACTGAGAGAACAGTGTGGTCTAATGCACATCACACCTCCTATGTCCTCCAATGTATTCAACAAGAGCATTTTTATGGTAAATGGAGAAATACAATTTTTACACCTAAAACGCACGGGACTCCGATACAAAAGATTTTTTTTCTTTCATTGTTGCCAATGTCCAATATGGCTTTATTCTACGTATTGATTTGTAAAGTTGATTGTTACAGTGTATATTTGTATCCCCGACCTACTGTCTCCCCCTCTCTAATTACCCTGTAGACTGTAACCCCCCCGAGAGCAGGGTCCGCTCCCCTCTGTACCAGTCTATCAGTGTTATATATTTGTATCCCCGACCTTCTGTCTCCTCCCCATTACCCTGTAGACTGTGAGCCCCTGAGGGCAGGGTCCGCTCCCCTCTGTACCCGTCTGTGAGGATTGGTTTATTCACTGTAATTTATATCTGTATTTTGTGTGTTACCCGTTCCCATGTACAGCATGGAATAAATGTTCTCTATAAAAATAAAACTGTATAAATATATTTCTCCTTCTTTTTTTTTTTTTTTTTAAATTGATATACTTATTTTAATAAAACTGTTCTAGAAGTTTGGGCTGAATGTTCATTTCTATAATGATAAAGCTCGGTGTGACATTAGTGAGCAGTCACTGCCGGTCGGGCTGCGGTCACAGTGTTGTAGGTAGTTTCCCAAAACATCTGTCCTCACATGTAGACCCACAGTAAACTGATCAGATCTCGCTGACAATTTATTTTCTGTCTTTAGCAGACCCCTGATCCTCTCTCACGCCCCCCATTTATTAGGCCCCAGTCCTGTTTCACCGTGTTTCCCTCCTTTGGTGGCAACATAACTCCATGAGGCTCACACCGCCTGATTCCGGTCATATGGGGCGAAACGTTTTTTTGTTTTTTCTTTAAATTTAAAGGGACGTAAGTTGCTTTTTGCTGAGCGTCTGAAGCTGTTGCCACCACTGTTCCATAGGACGGGCTCTGGCAGAGGTGACACTACATATTTTACAGAGGGGTAACAATACTTCTTAGAAATTTTGAGAAGTATTTTTAGCCGCTGAGGAGAACATCATAATTTGCAGCAACTCAAAATGATAGTACATACAGTAGATGGGTATCTATAAGGCCCCTTTCAGATGTCCGTGTTTAAACAGGTGCAAGCCACACGTACCAGTATGGTTGTCCGTGTGGTACCGGTAAAAAAAAAAGTAAGATACTGAAATGAATGTTTTTTTGGTTTTGTTTTTTTTTTTGATTTTTTTTTTTGTTTAATGTGGAAAGCCTGAAAAATTAAAGATATAGGAAGATAAATAGAGCTTATAGAATAGTGTTCTAGAGATAGTTAGCTTGACCAGCATTTTTACACCATTTTTAATTTAAAAAAAAAAAAGTGGGGTCCCCCCAACTTTCATATCCAGCACAGGAACAGCAGCAGCTGTAGGCTGAAATCCTCAGCTCTTTGCAGTACCTTGGCTGGTTATGAAAAATAGAGGGGATCCCACGCTTATTCTTTACATTTTTAGATTAAAAAAAATTACGTGTGGTCCCCTCTATTTTTACTAAAAAAACAGCCATGGTACAGCAGACAACTGGGGGATGATATTCTTAGGGTGGAAAGGGCCATGGTTATTTGGCCCTTTCCAGCCTAACAATAGCAGCCCACAGACGCCCGAGAAGTGGCACATCAATTAGATGCAGCAATTGTGGTGCTGGACCTGGCTTTTCCCGTTGCTTTGGTGCAATGGCAAACTGGGTAATATTTGTGGGGTTGATGCCAGCTCCAGCATACACCCCTACTACTAATCCAGTAGATGAAAGGAGAATAACAAACTTTATTTGAACAAAAAACCTTCGACTCAGACCTCATTCACCAATTTATTTGATTTTTATAAATAAAAAACAGTTCTACCGTAATCTATGGTGAGGTCCCACGACATTCCCCAAAAGCAAACCTGGAAAGACATAAAAGAGAAAATCATTCAATAAATAAAGACAAAAGACACCCTCTTTTCCAATTTATTTCTCTATCAAAGCCCTAATCCTGGTCTGCCGAAAGCCAATTGGGGGCGGTCACGTCAATACTGCTGTCACACTCAATGGAGAACCGAACATTCCTCATTGGTTGTGAGAGTACTCACACACACACTGCTGTGGATGCTTCTGTTTGATGACCTTCATCTCATAAGGTGAGCTCAGGTTATTCAGGTCAGCAGTATGTGTGCGGGCGCGGCAGTGATGTCACAGGTTAATCAGAGTTCACAATGAACTCAGATGACATCCTTATGACACCCGTGCTACTGTGGGGGTCGCGGCAGTAACGTCATGGGTTCATCGGAGTTCTCAATAAACTTTGAAGAACCCGTGAAGTCACTGTCGCTACACCCGCGGTGGCGTAGGCGTCAGGATATCAGAGTTCCTTGGATACTCACCTGTCCCCAGCGATGCTGTCCCTGGCACTGATGTCTATGGTGCTGCTGCTTCCAGGTCCTCCGTTGAGTGCATATTCATTGAGTATAATGAGCGGGGATCGGAAGCAAGTGACAGCAGGGCTGGAGACAAGTAAGTATAAAAATTCATTTTATTTCAGAGACACGTGTTTTCTCTGGTTCTTGTCACACGGATTACATCAGTGTGTGACATCCGTGCTGCCTGAGAAAAAAAAACAATGTCTGCGTGCAGGGAAATGTGGGGCAACACGGTCCATGTAAAAACATGCATGTGTGAGGAACACTATAGAATAACGTGAGTACGTGTGGCATCCGTGTTAAAAATGGATGTCACACATACCTGAAACATATGGATAAAAATTCCCCGTTTTCCCAATCGGTGCGGGTTCCAGTGATCGGACACTGATCAGCAGGTGATCACCTGGCCCATGGATAGGTGATAACTTGTTTTCACTAAACAATCCCTTTAAGGCGTGTAAACAATCCCTACAATTATTTGTCCGACAGCTCTCTCTTGACTATCACATACAGGAGTGCTCAGCCAAATGTTCTTGTGTTCTCTCTCTGAGAGCTGATGTCGCCTCCTCTGGGGGTGGATTATCTTTCAAGAGATCAAAAGCATCAACAAGTGGAATTCAAACACGCCGGTTCCTTCCCTCCCTTTAAGCTGGGTTCACACTAATCGACAGCGACAACGACGTCGCTGTTACGTCACCATTTTCTGTGACGTAACAGCGACCTTGTAAGTCGCTGTTATGATCGCTGCTTAGCTGTCAAACACAGCGACGCAGCAGCGATCATAACGTCGCTGTGCTACATGTGCAGAGAGCAGGGAGCCGCGCTTAGCGCTGGCTCCTTGCTCTCCTAGGTACAGTACACATCGGGTTAATTAACCCGATGTGTGCTGCAGCTACATGTCACAGTGCAGAGAGCAGGGAGCTGCGCGCACTGCTTAGCGCTGGCTCCTTGCTCTCCTTGCTACAGTATACATTGGGTTAATTACCCGATGCGTACTGCAGCCACATGTGCACAGAGCAGGAGCCGGCGCTGGCAGCAAGGGCGGAGGCTGGTAACGAAGGTAAATATCGGGTAACCAGGGAAAGGTCTTCCCTTGGTTACCCGATGTTTACGCTGGTTACAGCTTAACGCAGCTGCCAGACGCCGGCTCCTGCTCCCTGCTCGCTTCATTTCGTCGCTCTCTCGCTGTCACACACAGCGATGTGTGTGTCACAGCGGGAGAGTGACGACCAAAAAATTAAGCTGGACATTCAGCAACGACCGGCGACCTCACAGCAGGGGCCAGGTCGTTGCTGGATGTCACACACAGCGACAGTGACTGGACGTCGCTGCAACGTCACAGTCAATGGTAACGTAGCAGCGACCTCGTTGTTGTTGTCGCTGTGTGTGACACCAGCTTTACATCCATTCTCGAGGTAAGTCAGATAGCCCCCATACACATCATATTGTTGTCTGATCCGGGCAATTTTAGCCCTATGTTTATGGGAGCTTTCATGTAATCTGTATAAGGGCTTATTCAAACATCTATGAACGTCAGTACAATCTCTGAACACAATGCATGGACTGGCTGAGGCCGTCCTTATAGACAGTGCTGTGAGCTCAGAAATCATGAACCTCAGTGCAGCAACTCCGCTCTAGTCACCTCTAGTGAGATAGAATGGAGTTACTGTACAGGGGATGTTCCTTACAGACAGTGCTGTGAGATCAGAAATCATGAACCTTAGTGCAACAACTATGATCTAGTCATCTCTGTGCTGGGCAGTGTTGTAACTAGAATTTGATGGGCCCCAATGCAAAATTAGGACCTGCCCCCCCCCCCAACACAGATACACTGGGTACAGGATAATGACATCGACACTCGGGGCATGGGATAATGACGCTGACACTCAGGGTGCGGGATAATGAAGTTAACACTTGGCTCTTTCCCTCAGCACTCAGGTTTCCCATGATCTGAAATCCCTCTTTCTATCATCATCCAGCTTTCCTATGTTCTGATATCCATCTTGTCCTCAGCACCCAGCTTCCCTAGGCTCTGCTATACATCTTTCCCTCAGCACCCAGCTTTCCCATATCATAGCATCGTAAAGCTGGGTGCTGCGGGTAAGAGCCTCTTTCCATCAGCACAAAACGTTCCCATCCCAAGCTTATGTCTTTGTCCCCCCTCGTATATATAGTTCTCCAAATACTATAATGGCCCCCACATAGCCATCCATATAGCATATTGGGTCCCACGTAACCCTTCATTTTACTAGAATGCGCCCCATAGTCCTCCTTGTATTATAATGCATTTCCCATAGTCCTCTATGTATAAGGTAACTCTTATAGCCCTCCAATTATTATACTACAACTCCCATAGTCCTCCATGTATTATAATTCACTCCATAGTCCTCCATATATTATACTGCACCCCATAGTCCTCCATATATTATAATGCACCCCCATAGTCCTCCATGTTTTATAATGCACCCCCATAGTCCATGGATAAGGTAGCCCTCATAGGCCTTCATATATTATAATGCAGCCCCCATAGTCATGCATGTATTATAATGCACCCCACAGCTCACCATGTATTATAATGCAGACCTCATAGGCCTCCATGTATAATAATGCAGCCCCCATAATCCTCCATATATTATAATAGTAGCTGTCATATACCGTCCCCCAGGCCCACCCACCCAGTTCCTTGACCACTTTTCAGCCTGGCTGCCGCACTTCATGTCCTCAGAATTACCAACCCTCATCCGAGGAGACTTTAACATACCCATGATCAGCCCCTCCTCCCCATCTGCATCCCAGCTTCTATCTCTCACCACCTCCCTTGGCCTCTCACAGCTCTCATCTTCTGAGACACATGAAGATGGTAACACTCTTGACCTGGTCTTTATCGGCCTCTGCTCAATCTCTGACTTTGACAACTCACCTCTTCCCCTCTCTGACCACAACATCCTCTCCTTCAAGCTCACAAACCCTCGTCCACCCCAGTACACTCCCACCTATCACACATTCAGAAACCTACAGGCCATTGACTTTCAGACCCTTACAGACTCTTTACACTCATCACTGTCCCCTATGTCCTCACTTTCCTGTCCTGATCTGGCTGTAAACCATTACAATGACACACTCAGAAATACCCTAGACCAAGTAGCACCCCTCACCCTCAGAACCTCCAAACACAGAGTAAAACAGCCTTGGCTCACTTCCCAAACTCGATTTCTCCAGTGATGCTCTAGGAGTGCCAAACGCATATGGAGGAAAACCCGCACACCAGAAAACGTCATCCACTACAAGTTCATCTTAAGGACCTACAACTCTTCACCTCGCCAAACAGACCTACTTCACCACCCTTATTTCCTCACTATCCAACAATCCAAAAAAGCTCTTTGACACCTTTCACTCCCTCCTCAGTCCCAAAGTACATACCCCCATCACAGACCTTCATGCTGATGACCTGGCCTCATATTTCACAGATAAAATAGAAAACATCCGCCAGGAGATCAGCTCCCAGCTACCAAGCGTTGTGAATCCCATCCCTCCATATATCCCATCAAGCTCACTTTCCACATTTGACCCAGTCACAGAGGAGGAAGTCTCCAGGCTCCTCTCTTCTTCTCATCCTACCACTTGCCCTACTGATCCCTTTCCCTCACACCTACTCTGGTTGTCACCACTCACCTAACTAAAATCTTCAATCTCTCTCTCTCTTCGGGTATCTTCCCCTCCTCCCTCAAACACTCTATTATTACTCCATTATTAAAAAACCCTTCCCTTGATCCGTCCTGCACAAGCAACTACAGACAAGTCTCCAATCTCCCCTTCATCTTCAAACTCTTGGAGCGCCTGGTCTACTCTCGCCTCACCCGCTACCTGTCCTCTCACTCTCCTCTAGATCCTTTACAGTCTGGCTTCCGCCCTTTACACTCAACAGAAACTGCCCTTGTCAAAGTGACCAATGACCTATTGACTGCAAAACATAATGGTGACCACTCTCTGCTTATCCTTCTTGACCTCTCTGCCGCCTTCGACACTGTTGACCACCATCTCCTTCTCTCTATGCTCCATTCTATCGGCCTAAAGGACACTGTGCTCTCGTGGTTCTCTAACTATCTTTCTCGCCGTTCATTCAATGTATCATTTGCTGGCTCCACATCTTCTCCTCTTCCTCTCACTGTTGGGGTCCCTCAAGGTTCAGTCCTCGGCCCTCTTCTTTTCTCCCTCTACACTGCCCCAATTGGAATGACCATTAGCAGATTTGGTTTTCAGTACCATCTTTATGCTGATGACACACAGCTATTCACCTCATCCCCTGAGCTCACCCCCGCTGTACTACAGAACAGAAGTGACTGCCTGACTGCAGTTTGCAATGTCATGTCTGCTCTCTATCTCAAACTTAACCTTTCCAAAACTGCCCGCTCCTGCCGCTTGCACCTCAAGAACATCTCTAGAATCCGCCCCTTTCTCACAATGGAAATGACAAAAACACTCACCGTGGCCCTGATCCACTCTCGCCTTGACTACTGTAACTCTCTATTAATTGGTCTCCCCCTAACTAGACTCTCTCCTCTACAGTCCATCCTTAATGCAGCAGCTAGGGTCATCTATCTGGCTAATCGCTACTCGGATGCCTCTGCTCTGTGCCAGTCATTGCACTGGCTGCCCATATATCACAGGATCCAATTCAAACTGCTTGTTCTCACCCACAAAGCTCTCCACAGTACAGCACCCCCTACATCTCCACCCTCCTCTCTGTCTATCACCACAAAGCTCTCCACAGTGCGGCACCCCCCTACATCTCCACCCTCCTCTCTGTCTGTCTCTGTCTCACCCCACCCGGTCTCTACGCTCTGAAAACGACTTTCGACTAACATCAACACTAATCCGAACCTCCCACTCCCGGATCCAAGACTTCTTCCGAGCTGCACCAATCCTCTGGAACGCTCTACTGTTAGGGCCAGGTGGACGGGCAGACCCAGGAGGCGGATCCACTGGGCCGAACTCCTTGATGAAGGCAAGGGGTCCGGTAGCCGGAGCACTACGGGTAGCAGGACAGTCCGTATACAAGAGTAGAATGGAGAAGTCCCTGGGACCACGGAGTCACTGATGGTAGTCCGGGTGACGGAGCTCAGGTTCGGAGGCCGAGATGTTGTCAGGCGGAGTCCGGAACCGATGGAGCGAGAGGACGGGTCACCTCAGGGATCAGAGATGGTACGGACTGACAGGATGGCAGATAGTCAGCGTTCTGGGTTCGGGAATCGGCAGGACCGGATGGCGAGGCAGGAGCGGCTCTAGAAGAGAGATAGGTAAGTATGGCACAGAGACACAAGGAGACCTGACTCCTAGCTTGGGAAACACGAAGAACAGGCCCCGCCCACTTGGACACTAAACCCCTTTATACCCTGTACCTGTGTGCTCAATTTCCTGTCAGTGGACGCTGGCCCTTTAAGAAAGGGTCAATGACCGCGCGCGCGCCCTAATGCGCATGCTCGAGGCCCGGGTGCCAGAAGCCAGGGCAGGGAGCGGTGAGCAGGAAGCAGGAGAGCCGGGCTGGGGCTGAGCAGCCGACGGGCGCCGGGAGCGGGGACCGGACCGCCTGGAGACCGCAGGCAATGGAGGCTGGGGACCGGGGAGAGAAGAAGGGAAGCCGGGGAGCGTGGCAGGTGAGCCGGGGAGCAGAGCAGGGGAGCCGGAGAGCGTGACATCTACCCCAAGAAGATATAATGAATCATAACTTACTCTGCTTCAGACGCTCCCTAAAAACGCATCTTTTTAGGGCGGCCTACCACACTCCCTAATCTAATCCAATTCACACAGTGCCTCTACAACTTCTCACAACATAACCTCACGTCAAACTCCATGCCACCCAAATGCATCTCAAGATTCAGGCCCACTGGTCCAGGAAGCCATTATCTATCCCCCATTTCCTTGAAATTGCTGGATTGTCATTGTAAATAAGCACTTGTACCTTGCCCCCCCCACCCATATCTCATTGTAGATTGTAAGCTCTCACGAGCAGGGTTGTCTTTTTTTTCCCCTCTAAATATTGCATTTTCTATTACTGTTATTACTGTTACTTTTTTGTATATGATCCTCCTGAATTGTAAAGCGCTGCGGAATATGTTGGCGCTATAGAAATAAAGATTATTATTATTATTATTATTATTAATATTATTAATACAGCTCACATAGTACTCCATGTATTACTGTATAATGCACTCCCCATAGTCATTCATGTATTATAATGCAGCCCTCAAAGTCCTCTGTATATTATACTGAACCCCATTGTCCTACATATACTGCACCCCATAGCCATCTATGTAAAATTCACCCCATAGTACTCCATATATTATACTGCACCACATAGTTCTCCATGTATTATACTGCACCCCATAGTACTACATACAGTTAGGTCCAGAAATATTTGGACAGTGACACAATTTTCGCGAGTTGGGCTCTGCATGCCACCACATTGGATTTGAAATGAAACCTCTACAACAGAATTCAAGTGCAGATTGTAACGTTTAATTTGAAGGTTTGAACAAAAATATCTGATAGAAATTGTAGGAATTGTACACATTTCTTTACAAACACTCCACATTTTAGGAGGTCAAAAGTAATTGGACAAATAAACCAAACCCAAACAAAATATTTTTAATTTCAATATTTTGTTGCCAATCCTTTGGAGGCAATCACTGCCTTAAGTCTGGAACCCATGGACATCACCAAACGCTGGGTTTCCTCCTTCTTAATGCTTTGCCAGGCCTTTACAGCCGCAGCCTTCAGGTCTTGCTTGTTTGTGGGTCTTTCCGTCTTAAGTCTGGATTTGAGCAAGTGAAATGCATGCTCAATTGGGTTAAGATCTGGTGATTGACTTGGCCATTGCAGAATGTTCCACTTTTTTGCACTCATGAACTCCTGGGTAGCTTTGGCTGTATGTTTGGGGTCATTGTCCATCTGTACTATGAAGCGCCGTCCGATCAACTTTGCGGCATTTGGCTGAATCTGGGCTGAAAGTATATCCTGATACACTTCAGAATTCATCCGGCTACTCTTGTCTGCTGTTATGTCATCAATAAACACAAGTGACCACGTGATCACGTTGCCTCCACCATGTTTTACAGAGGATGTGGTGTGCCTTGGATCATGTGCTGTTCCCTTTCTTCTCCAAACTTTTTTCTTCCCATCATTCTGGTACAGGTTGATCTTTGTCTCATCTGTCCATAGAATACTTTTCCAGAACTGAGCTGGCTTCATGAGGTGTTTTTCAGCAAATTTAACTCTGGCCTGTCTATTTTTGGAATTGATGAATGGTTTCCATCTAGATGTGAACCCTTTGTATTTACTTTCATGGAGTCTTCTCTTTACTGTTGACTTAGAGACAGATACACCTACTTCACTGAGAGTGTTCTGGACTTCAGTTGATGTTGTGAACGGGTTCTTTTTCACCAAAGAAAGTATGCGGCGATCATCCACCACTGTTGTCATCCGTGGACGCCCAGGCCTTTTTGAGTTCCCAAGCTTACCAGTCAATTCCTTTTTTCTCAGAATGTACCCGACTTTTGATTTTGCTACTCCAAGCATGTCTGCTATCTCTCTGATGGATTTTTTCTTTTTTTTTCAGCCTCAGGATGTTCTGCTTCACCTCAATTGAGAGTTCCTTAGACCGCATGTTGTCTGGTCACAGCAACAGCTTCCAAATGCAAAACCACACACCTGTAATCAACCCCAGACCTTTTAACTACTTCATTGATTACAGGTTAACGAGGGAGACGCCTCCAGAGTTAATTGCAGCCCTTAGAGTCCCTTGTCCAATTACTTTTGGTCCCTTGAAAAAGAGGAGGCTATGCATTACAGAGCTATGATTCCTAAACCCTTTCTCCGATTTGGATGTGAAAACTCTCATATTGCAGCTGGGAGTGTGCACTTTCAGCCCATATTATATATATAATTGTATTTCTGAACATGTTTTTGTAAACAGCTAAAATAACAAAACTTGTGTCACTGTCCAAATATTTCTGGACCTAACTGTATATTATACTGCACCCCACAGTCCTGCGTATATTATACTGCACCCCATAGTTTTCCATATATTATAATGCACCCCCATAGTCCTATATGTATTATAATGCAGTCACCATAGTCCTTCATACACTGTGTGCAGAATTATTAGGCAAGTTGTATTTCAGAGGATTTTTTTCTATTATTGATCAACAACTATGTTCTCAATCACCCAAAAGACTCATAAATATCAAAGCTTAATATTTTTGGCAGTTGGAGTGGGGGTTTTTAGATTTGGCTATCTTAGGCTAGATTTGGCTATCTTAGGTCCACGCAGCGGAAAATGCACGGATTTTGCCGCGGATTTCTCGCAGAAAAGCCGCGGATTTCACGAAAATCTGCAGCACCGGCACTTCCCAGCCATTTCTATGGCATTTTGGAAATGCTGTGTCCATGCTGTGGATTTTTCCGCAGCGGATTTCGTGCGGATTTTGGTCCGGAAAAATCTGCAACATGTCAATTATTGTTGCGGATTTTCATCCGGATTTTGGCTTTAAAATTGGGGAAAAAAAATCCGCATCAAATCCGCGGCAATTACGCGGTAAATCCACGGCAAATCCGCACCTTTGAAAAGGTGCGGATTTTGCGGGAAAGCTGCGGATTTTGATGCAGAAAAATCCGCAGCTACATTCTCTCGTGGACACATAGCCTTAGGAGGATATCTGTCTGTGCGGGTAACTATTACTGTGCAGAATTATTAGGCAACTTAATAAAAACCAAATCTATTCCCATCTCACTTGTTTATTTTCACCAGGTAAACCAATATAACTGCACAAAATTTAGAAATAAACATTTCTGACATGCAAAAAAAACCACAAAAAATTAGTGACCAATATAGCCCCCTTTCTTTATGATGACACCTAACAGCCGACTATCCATAGATTCTGTCATTGCTTGATCTGTTTACACTCAACATTGCGTGCAGCAGCCGCCACAGCCTCCAGACACCACAGCCTCCAGACACCACAGCCTCCAGTCACCACAGCCTCCAGCCACCACAGCCTCCAGACACTGCTCCCAGAGGTGGACTGTTTTCTTTCCCTGTAGATCTCACATTTTATGAGGGACCACAGATTCTCTATGGGGTTCAGATCAGGTGAACAAGGGGGCCATGTCATTATTTTTTCATCTTTTAGACCTTTACTGGCCAGCCACGCTGTGGAGTAGTTGGATGCATGTGATGGAGCATTGTCCTGCATGAAAATCATGTTTTTCTTGAACGATACTGATTTCTTCCTGTACCACTGCTTGAAGAAGTTGTCTTCCAGAAACTGGCAGTAGGTCTGGGAGTTGAGCTTCACTCCATTCTCAACCCGAAAAGGTCACACAAGTTGATCTTTGATGATCCCAGCCCATACCAGTACCCACCTCCACCTTGCTGGTGTCTGAGTCGGAGCGGAGCTCTCTGCCCTTTACTGATCCAGCCTCTGGCCCATCCATCTGCCCATCAAGAGTCACTCTCATTTCATCAGTCCATAAAACCTTTGAAAAATCAGTCTTAAGATATTTCTTGGCCCAGCCTTGACGTTTTATCTTATGTTTCTTGGTCAGAGGTGGTGGTTTATCAGCCTTCCTTACCTTGGCCATGTCCCTGAGTATGGCACACCTTGTGCTTTTTGATACTCCAGTAACGTTGCAGCTGTGAAATATGGCCAAACTGGTGGCAAATGGCATCTTGATTTTCCTCAATTCATGGGCAGTTATTTTGTGCCTTTTTGTCCCGGAACGCTTCTTGCGACCCTGTTGGCTATTTGACATGAAACGCTTGATTGTTAGGTGATCACGCTTCAAAGGTTTGGCAATTTCAAGACTGCTGCATCCCTCTGCAAGACATCTCACAATTTTAGACTTTTCAGAGCCCGTCAAATCTCTCTTCTGACCCATTTTGTCAAAGGAAAGGAAGTTGCCTAATAATTAAGCACACCTTATATAGGGTGTTGATGTCATTACACCGCACCCCTCCTCATTACAGAGATGCACATCACCTGATTTACTTAATTGGCAGTTGGCTTTCACTATACAGCTTGGAGTAGGACAACATGTAGAAAAAGTATCATGTGATCAAAATACTAATTTGCCTAATAATTCTGCACACAGTGTATTGTATTATTCACCCCATAGTCCTTAATGTATTCTAATGCAGCCCTATTGTCCATGTATAAGGTAACGCCATTAGTCCTCATATAATGCAGCCCCCATAATCCTATATGTATTATAACGCATCCCCATAGTCCTTCATATTGTATTATGCAGCCCTATAATCCTCCATATACAGTGAGTACAAGTAGTATTCAACCCCCTGCAGATTTAGCAGGTTTACACATTCGGAATTAACTTGGCATTGTGACATTTGGACTGTAGATCAGCCTGGAAGTGTGAAATGCAGCAAAAAAGAATGTTATTTCTTTTTTTATTTTTTTTTTAAATTGTGAAAAGTTTATTCAGAGGGTCATTTATTATTCAACCCCTCAAACCACCAGAACTGTTTGGTTCCCCTAAAGTATTAAGAAGTATTTCAGGCACAAAGAACAATGAGCTTCACATGTTTGGATTAATTATCTCTTTTTCCAGCCTTTTCTGACTAATTAAGACCCTCCCCAAACTTGTGAACAGCACTCATACATAGTCAACATGGGAAAGACAAAGGAGCATTCCAAGGCCATCAGAGACAAGATCGTGGAGGGTCACAAGGCTGGCAAGGGGTACTAAACCCTTTCTAAGGAGTTGGGCCTACCTGTCTCCACTGTTGGGAGCATCATCCGGAAGTGGAAGGCTTATGGAACTACTGTTAGCCTTCCACGGCCTGGACAGCCTTTGAAAGTTTCCACCCGTGCCGAGGCCAGGCTTGTCCGAAGAGTCAAGGCTAACCCAAGGACAACAAGGAAGGAGCTCCGGGAAGATCTCATGGCAGTGGGGACATTGGTTTCAGTCAATACCATAAGTAACGTACTCCACCGCAATGGTCTCCATTCCAGACGAGCCCGTAAGGTACCTTTACTTTCAAAGCGTCATGTCAAGGCTCGTCTATAGTTTGCTCATGATCACTTGGAGGACTCTGAGACAGACTGGTTCAAGGTTCTCTGGTCTGATGAGACCAAGATCGAGATCTTTGGTGCCAACCACATACGTGACGTTTGGAGACTGGATGGCACTGCATACGACCCCAAGAATACCATCCCTACAGTCAAGCATGGTGATGGCAGCATCATGCTGTGGGGCTGTTTCTCAGCCAAGGGGCCTGGCCATCTGGTCCGCATCCATGGGAAGATGGATAGCACGGCCTACCTGGAGATTTTGGCCAAGAACCTCCGCTCCTCCATCAAGGATCTTAAGATGGGTCGTCATTTCATCTTCCAACAAGACAACGACCCAAAGCTCACAGCCATGAAAACCAAGGCCTGGTTCAAGAGGGAAAAATCAAGGTGTTGCAGTGGCCTAGTCAGTCTCCTGACCTTAACCCAATTGAAAACTTGTGGAAGGAGCTCAAGATTAAAGTCCACATGAGACACCCAAAGAACCTAGATAACTTGGAGAAGATCTGCATGGAGGAGTGGGCCAAGATAACTCCAGAGACCTGTGCTGGCCTGATCAGGTCTTATAAAAGACGATTATTAGCTGTAATTGCAAACAAGGGTTATTCCACAAAATATTAAACCTAGGGGTTGAATAATAATTGACCCACACTTTTATGTTGAAAATTTATTAAAATTTAACTGAGCAACATAACTTGTTGGTTTGTAGGATTTATGCATCTGTTAATAAATCCTGCTCTTGTTTGAGGTTTGCAGGCTCTAACTTATTTGCATCTTATCAAACCTGCTAAATCTGCAGGGGGTTGAATACTACTTGTAGGCACTGTATAATGCACCCCTAAAGTCCATGTATAAGGTAACCCAATTAGTCCTCCATATAATGCAACCCCCTAAGTCCTATATGTATTAAAATGCACCCCATAGTTCTTCATATTGGATTATGCAGCTCCATAGTCCTCCATGTATAATGCACCCCTATATTCCATGTAAAAGGGATCCTTCATATAGTATTATGCACCCCTTATATTCCTGCATATAGTATTTTGCACCCCTTATATTCCTCCATATAGTATTATGCTCCCCTTATATTCCTTCATATAGTTTAGTACACGCCTTATATTCCTCCATATAGTAGTATGCACCCCTTATATTCTGCCATATACTAGTATGCAGCCCCCATATAGTGCACCACCATATTGTGTGCCCCAATATAATATTGTGCGCCAACATATAGTTATATGTGTCACGCTCCCCGGTGCCCGTGCCATGCTCCCCGGTGCCCGTGCCACGCTCCCCGGTTCCCCTGCCACGCTCCCCGGCTCCCCTGCCACGCTCCCCGGCTCCTCTGCCACGCTCCCCGGCTCCTCTGCCACGCTCCCCCGCTCCCGGACCTCGCTTCCCCACTCCCGTGCCACGCTCCCCGGTCCCCTGCTCCTCAGCCTCCATGCTCCCTCACCTGCGTCCTCCAGGCAACCCGGTCCCCGGTCCCGGCGCCCGTCTGCTGTCCTGAGCCGGCCCGGCACTCCTGCCTCCTGTACACCGCATCCTGCTCTGGCTTCTGGCACCCGGGCCTCGCGCATGCGCATTAGGGCGTGCGCGCGGTCATTGACCTTTTCTTAAAGGGCCAGCGTCCTCCAACAGGATATTGAAGATGCAGGTACAGGGTATATAGGGGGTTCCTTTCCAAGTGGGCGGGGCCTGTTCTTCGTGTTTGCTAAGCTAGGAGTCAGGTCTCCCTGTGCCATTGTCTCGTACTCACCTATCTCTCTTGTAGAGCCGCTCCTGTCCCGCCAACCGGTCCTGACGGTTCCAGAACCCCGAACGGACTGTCCGCCATCTTCTCAGTCCCTACCGTCTCCGATTCCTGGATCTGTGCGGTGACCGATCTCCCCGTTCCGCTGGTTGTGGACCCTGCCTGACATCATCTCGGCCTCCGAACCTGCGCTCCGTCACCCGGACTACCTTCAGAGACTCCGTGATCCCAGGGACTTCTACACCCACTCCTCTGAACGGACTGTCCTGCTACCCGTAGTGCTTCGGCTACCGGGCACCTTGCCCTCGGTTGGGTGCTCAGTCCAGTGGATCCACCTCCTGGGCCTACCCGTCATCCTGGTCCTAACAATATGCAGCCCCATATACTATTTTGCATCCCCAATAAATGCTTCCCCATAGTCCTCTGGAATTCCTGATTAAATACACAAATATACTCACTTCTCCTCATTCAGCCACTGCCCCAGTCTCCTCAGCGTGTGTCCACTGTTATGCCACTCTGACATTTTAGCACATCAGTGCGCAGTAGTGACGTCACTGCTAGAGATGAGCGATGTTCGAGGTTCGCCAATTTCATGTTCGAGTGATTTTTGCTAAAAGCTCGACAGTTCGAGTTACGTTCGAGAACGGTTCGATCACCAAAAAGCCTAGCTAGTTACTAGCTGGCTTTTCACTGTAATCGTGTGAGTCACTCTGTGATTCACACTATTATCAAATTTCAGCTTATAGTGTGTGGGGGGGACGGGGTTTAGATCTGTGCTACTGCAAAGTGCTGAGAGAATGCCGATCACCATTTATTAATTTTTTTTTCCCCTAACCGCGCGTGCAGTGGAGCGTTCTAAGCTGTCAGCAAATCACAGACACAAACACAGCTAAGTTGATTTTTGCCAGACAAGCAAGGGCATGTGTCATAGGCTGTGCATGTCACATGTCCTTAACCTATAAGATACGGCCATTTTCCCCTTCGCCGCTATTATCTGTCTTCTGCGTGTGGGTGACAGTCACCGCTCACGCTGCTGCTGCTGCTGCTGTGTGCGCTATAGAGATACAGTGCAATCTACACAGCGCTTTAGGGATTAGGGACTGCTGGTTATTTCAGCCCTTTTCAGGGCTGATTTACAGGCATTCATAGCCATAGCTGCTAAGCATGTCCGTGCAAATGCGGTGTAGGGATTTAGATAACAGCGTCTGGCTACCTCAGCTCAGGCAATTCCTTACTGCATTTTTTCATTAGCAGGGATAGAAAGTGAGGCTTCCTTTGCTGTCCTGCTCCCCAGAGCACCCGTGCATTCTACCCACATGCACATTTTTGCCACGCTATTTTATTTGCCCAAGGAGCTGACACTTTTTGTGCCATCCTAAAAGTGTCTGGAATACTACCTTAGTGTTCCTTTGCTGTCTTGCTACCTACAGCACCCGTGCATTATACCCACCTGCCCATTTTTGCCATGCTATTTTATTTGCCCTAAGAGCTGACACTTTTTGTGACATCCTAAAAGTGTCTGAGATAGTACCTTAGGGCGGCTTTGCACACTACGACATCGCAGGTGCGATGTCGGTGGGGTCAAATTGAAAGTGACGCACATCCGGCATCGCATGCGACATCGTAGTGTGTAAAGCCTAGATGATACGATTAACGAGCGCAAAATCGTCGTAATCGTATCATCGGTGCAGCGTCGGCGTAATCCATAATTACACTGACGCGACGGTCCGATGTTGTTCCTCGTTCCTGCGGCAGCACACATCACTGTGTGCGAAGCCGCAGGAGCGAGGAACATCTCCTACCGGCGTCACCGCGGCTTCCGTAGGATATGCGGAAGGAAGGAGGTGGGCAGGATGTTCACATCCTGCTCATCTCCGCCCCTCCGCCGCTATTGGCCGCCTGCCGTGTGACGTCGCTATGACGCCGCACAACCCGCCCCCTTAGGAAGGAGGCGGGTCGCCGGCCAGAGCGACGGTCGCAGGGCAGGTGAGTGCGCGTGAAGCTGGCGTAGCGATAATTTTTGCTACGCCAGCTATCACACGATATCGTACCTGCGACGGGGGCGGGGACTATCGCGTGCGACATCGCAGCATCGGCTTGCGATGTCGCAACGTGCAAAGCCCGCCTTAGTGTTCCTTTGCTGTCCTGCTACCCACAGCACCCGTGCATTATACCCACCTGCCCATTTTTGCCATGCTATTTTATTTGACCAAAGAGCTGACACTTTTTGTGCCATCCTAAAAGTGTCTGGAATACTACGTTAGTGTCCCTTTGCTGTCCTGCTACCCACAGCACCCGGGCATTCTACCCAACTGCCCATTTTTCCCACACAATTCTATTTGCAAACTGTGCTGCCACTGTTAGGGGCATATTAAAATTGTCTGGGATAGTCAGTGTTGGTTCTTCAGCTGTCAATAAAGCTAGACCACCGCTGCAATCTACAGCACCTCTCCATTTTTGCTACCACATTTTAAGTGTCCAATCTTTTCGCTAACAAAATGAGTGGCAAAAGGACAGATGCTGGTGGAAAGGGGAACAGGCGTGTTGGAAAAGGAAAAAAAGTTTGTGTCCGTGGGGTAGGTGGGAAAGCTACATTAACATCTGCTGAAGAAATGCCATCTTCCAGCAAAAGTAAGATGTCTACTACTTTCCGTGGACAATCCGATGTGCTTCCTTTTTTACGGAACCGAACAACTGTAACAAAGGTAGATGATGCACAAAAAAAAACAAGCTTGAATGGATCTCAAGTGCTCCAACAAGTGGCCTCTCCTCCACCTCAACTTCAACATCCAAAAAACAACAGTCCTCTGAGTTGTCATCCCAATCGCACTTGCTTTCTCCCAGCTCTCAAGTCTCCACCCGCCCTGAAGAGTATGGTGTAACAGAGATGGCTGAGTCTGCAGAGCTGTTCAGTCCCACTATAGCCTCTGGGAATCAGAGGTCTGTTGCCAAGCTACAGTGAGTACAGACCAGGAAATGGTCTGCAGTGATGCCCAGAAGCTTTGTGAGTCTGATTCAGGCCTTGATGACCAAGTTTCTGAGCATAATGTAGACCCTCATTCCCAAACTGTAACACCTGTTGGTAGAGACAATGAGGAACATACTGATGACGATGAGACGCAGATACCAGATTGGGATGACAACTTAACTTGATAATGAAGTTCTAGATCCCACTTACTGTCAACCCACAGTCAGGTACTCGAGGAGGACACCAGAGGCGGTGGAGGAGGATGCAACTGATGACGAAGTTACCTTGCGCCTTCCTGGACAGAGTCGGAGAACTGGAAGCACGTCAACAACTGCATCCTCAGCCACAACTCTGCCTCTGAGCACAAGTCGGGGTGGCTCTGCAGGTCGCATGGCCTCTAAGCCTTGCCTAGCCGGGTCCTTTTTTGACCTTGCAAAGGATCTCCCAAATCATGTGATCTGTAAAATTTGTCACCAATCTATAAGTAAAGGCCAAAACCTCACCAGTTTGACAACTTCTTCCATGAATCGTCACATGAATAACAAGCATAAGTCCCAGTGGGAAGCTCACCGTGCTGCAATGCGGCCTAGCGGAGCGAGACAACCACCGCCTGCCCCTTCAAATTCCTCCGCGCGCCCTTCATCTTCTATGACTGTGGGGACAGCTGTCACACATGTTTTTCCACGCAGATCTTCCACCTCTTTAACCGCAACAGCCAGTTTGCTTGGCAGGTTGTCAGTTGGTTTGGAAGGGGAAACAAGTGCTGGTGTAGAGCTCTCTCAGACATCGAGAGCATCAACTTTGGATGAAGGCAACATCATGTCTCCGCCTGCACTTTCCTCACAGATCTGCAGTTTTCCAGGGACACCCTACTCACCACCGTCTCCACACAGCAGCCAGATCTCGGTCCCTCAGATGTGGACAAATAAAAGGCCATTTCCTCCGAGCCATGACAAAGCTAAGAGGTTGACTTTCACCCTCTGTAAGCTCTTGGCTACCGAAATGCTGCCTTTCCACCTGGTGGACACAGAGGATTTTCAAGACCTTATATCAGTCGCAGTGCCACAGTGCCAGATGCCCAGTCGCCACTACTTCTCCAAGAAAGGTATGCCTGCGCTACACCAGCATGTCGCACACAACATCGCCGCTTCCTTGAGAAACTCTGTGTGTGACAGGGTGCATTTCCCCACCGATACTTGGACCAGTAAGCATGGACATGGGCGTTACATGTCGCTGACTGGGCACTGGGTAACTATGGTGAGAGATGGTGAGGGGTCTGCTGAACAAGTCTTGCCGTCCCCACGACTTGTGCGTCAATCCTCTGTATGTCGAAGTTCCTCCACTGCTTCTGCCTCCTCAACCTCATCTGGGTCCTCCACCTCCGCCCAAAGCCTGTGTGGTCAGGCCACCCGCGTTGTAACTGTGCACAAGGAATCCCACACACCTCCTTACTATGCTGGCAGTAGAGCTCAACTGCATCAGGCGGTCTTTACGTTGAAATGTCTGGGAAATAAGAGTCACACAGCTGAGGAGTTGTGGTCAGCTCTGCACTCAGAGTTTCGTAAATGGTTGTCTCCACTCAACCTGCAGCCAGGTAAGGCCGTGTGCGACAATGCTGCAAACCTGGGTGCGGCCCCTCGCCGGGGCAAGGTGACACACGTGCCTTGTATGGCTCACATTTTGAACCTTGTTGTCCAGCAATTTTTCACCCACTATCCCGACCTAGATGGGCTTCTGCACAGGGCACGGTCACTCTCTGCTCACTTCCGCCGTTCAACCGCCGCAGCTGACCGACTTGCATCGCTGCAGAGGTCTTTCGGCCTGCTGGTTCATCGCCTGAAATGCGATGTGACGACACGCTGGAATTCGACTCTCCACATGTTACAGCGACTGTGGCAGCACCGCCGAGCCCTGGTGCAATACGTTATGACGTATAGCCTGGGCCAACGAGATGCAGAGGTGGGGCAGATCACGCTGATGGAGTGGTCTCAGATCAAGGACCTATGCACCCTTCTGCACAGCTTCGACATGGCGACGAATATGTTTAGCACTGACAATGCCATTATTAGCATGACAACGGAAGGGTTAACATGATCTACAAGGACCAGACGTTCATCATCACCAAGGCGGCAGGCATGGGACAGTGGGGGAGAGGGATTAACAAGGGCGCATGGTAGCAGCCAAACTGTTTAGGAAGGGGCAGGAGCCCATGAAGAAATGGAGGACGAACTGTCGATGGGCATGGAAGACTCAGCTGATGAGGGAGACCTTGGTCAAATTTCGGTTGTTCGAGGTTGGGAGGATATGTCAGAGGAAGGCAGCATGGTTATCACCTCGCCGCCACCAACACAGCAAGGACTTGGTCCGCAGGGATGCGCAAGACACATGAGTGCCTTCTTGCTGCACTACCTTCAACATGACCCTCGGATTGTCCGAATTAGAAGTAATGATGACTACTGGCTTGCCACACTCTTAGATCCCCGGTACAAGTCCAAGTTTTGCAAAATAATTCCAGCCATAGAAAGGGACGCACGTATGCAGGAGTATCAGCAGAAGCTGTTACTCGATCTTAGCTCGGCTTTTCCACCAAACAACCGTGCAGGTGCAGGGAGTGAATCTCCCAGTTGTAACTTGACAAACAGGGGACTGTCTCGTCATCAACAGTCAAACCGTACCAGCAGCACCGTATCTGGTGGTAACAGCAGTTTTATTGAATCGTTTCATAATTTTTTAGACCCTCCTTTGCAAGGCCACCAGAGACAAGAAGTCTGACACATAGTAAACGGCTGGAGAGGATGATACAGGAGTATCTCCAAATGAACATCGATGCCATGACTTTGCAAATGGAGCCTTGCTCATTTTGGGCTTCAAATCTTGAAAAATGGCCAGAGCTCTCCACTTACGCCTTGGAGATCTTGTCATGTCCCGCGGCCAGCGTTGTCTCTGAATGTGTCTTCAGTGCTGCTGGGTGTGTGCTGACAGATAAGCGCACGCGTCTGTCCAGTGACAATGTGGACAGACTAACGTTCATCAAGATGAACAAGTCATGGATCAGCAAGGACTTTGCTACCCCGGTGTCATCCTGGGGAGAGTAAAGGCTTGTGGATTTGGATTGTGCTTGATGCAAGTCAACATGTGAAGTTTACAACTAGGGCACAAGTGATGCCACTGAAGTGGTGTGTGTGGGGCCCAATTTTTGGAAAAAAGGGAGACTCCGCTTGGAGTCCCCTTGCTGTGTTTTTAAAAATGATCCAAGATGAACAAGTCATAGTTCAGCAAGGACTTTGCTACCTACCCAGGTGTCATCCTGAAGACAGTTAAGGCTGGCGTATTTTTGAATGTGCTTGATGCAAATCAACAGGTCAAGTTTGCAACTGGGGCACAAGTGATGCCACTGAAGGGGTGTGTGTGGCCCAATTTTTGGAAAAAAGGGAGACTCTGCTTAGAGTCCCTTTGCTGTGTTTTACATGATTTTAGAAGGGCGTGCCATGCCTATATCTGTGTCTCCTCCTCTTTTTCCTCGTCCAGCTGTTTCGTTTTCGCATGAGTATATGTCCTTGTCACTTTCCCATGTGTTTGTGGTATGTTGTGAGTTGTTTGTCACCTTTTGGACACCTTTGAAGGTGTTTTCTATGTGTTTTTAGGTGTTTGCCTCCCATTGTTTTCAATGGGGTTCGAGAGGTTCGTCAAACGGTTCGTCGAACGGCACCTCGAACGGAGCCTTCAGAGGCTCGCTCATCTCTAGTAACCGCAGTCCTCCATGCTGAAACATCAGTGTCTCACAGACACATAGTAGTAGAATGATTAGAAATAGTGTTCTGCTCCTCCTCGCATTGTTCCTTTCAATTGTATTGGCATCTGTGATGGTGATGCCGATATAAATGAAAGTACGATCGTCGTCAGGAGGTCCACGGGGCCACAGTGACTCACGGGCCCAATCTAGACAGCTCACTAGTGAATCATCTAGAATAGAGTGGCAAAAATGAGGTGCTCAAAATATCCACTCTGATCTAGACGGCTCACTGCTAAATCACCTAGAACAGAGTGGCTAAAATGAGGTACTCAAAAAATCCACTCTGATATAGACGGCTCACTACTGAAGCAGCTAGAACGGAGTGGCTTTTTTGAGGTCCTCAAAAAATCCACTACGACACAATGTGGATATTATGAGGACTTTCAGCTGCGCACTGTTACGCTTTTTGCTTTGAGGCTCCTCCCACTCTTCGAAAAAATCCATTGCAGTCACCTCAGTACCAAATGTACATAATGTAGTGGCTAAAATGAGGTCCTCAAAAAATCCACTCTGATATAGACGGCTCACTACTGAAGCAGCTAGAACGGAGTGGCTTTTTTGAGGTCCTCAAAAAATCCACTACGACACAATGTGGATATTATGAGGACTTTCAGCTGCGCTCTGTTACGCTTTTTGCTTTGAGGCTCCTCCCACTCTTCGAAAAAATCCATTGCAGTCACCTCAGTACCAAATGTACATAATGTAGTGGCTAAAATGAGGTCCTCAAAAAATCCACTCTGATATAGACGGCTCACTACTGAAGCAGCTAGAACGGAGTGGCTTTTTTGAGGTCCTCAAAAAATCCACTACGACACAATGTGGATATTATGAGGACTTTCAGCTGCGCACTGTTACGCTTTTTGCTTTGAGGCTCCTCCCACTCTTCGAAAAAATCCATTGCAGTCACCTCAGTACCAAATGTACATAATGTAGTGGCTAAAATGAGGTCCTCAAAAAATCCACTCTGATATAGACGGCTCACTACTGAAGCAACTAGAACGGAGTGGCTTTTTTGAGGTCCTCAAAAAATCCACTACGACACAATGTGGATATTATGAGGACTTTCAGCTGCGCTCTGTTACGGTTTTTGCTTTGAGGCTCCTCCCACTCTTCGAAAAAATCCATTGCAGTCACCTCAGTACCAAATGTACCTAATGTAGTGGCTAAAATGAGGTCCTCAAAAAATCCACTCTGATATAGACGGCTCACTACTGAAGCAGCTAGAACGGAGTGGCTTTTTTGAGGTCCTCAAAAAATACACTACGACACAATGTGGATATTATGAGGACTTTCAGCTGCGCTCTGTTACGCTTTTTGCTTTGAGGCTCCTCCCACTCTTCGAAAAAATCCATTGCAGTCACCTCAGTACCAAATGTACATAATGTAGTGGCTAAAATGAAGTCCTCAAAAAATCCACTCTGATATAGACGGCTCACTACTGAAGCAGCTAGAACGGAGTGGCTTTTTGAGGTCCTCAAAAAATCCACTACGACACAATGTGGATATTATGAGGACTTTCAGCTGCGCACTGTTACGCTTTTTGCTTTGAGGCTCCTCCCACTCTTCGAAAAAATCCATTGCAGTCACCTCAGTACCAAATGTACATAATGTAGTGGCTAAAATGAGGTCCTCAAAAAATCCACTCTGATATAGACGGCTCACTACTGAAGCAGCTAGAACGGAGTGGCTTTTTTGAGGTCCTCAAAAAATCCACTACGACACAATGTGGATATTATGAGGACTTTCAGCTGCGCACTGTTACGCTTTTTGCTTTGAGGCTCCTCCCACTCTTCGAAAAAATCCATTGCAGTCAACTCAGTACCAAATGTACATAATGTAGTGGCTAAAATGAGGTCCTCAAAAAATCCACTCTGATATAGACGGCTCACTACTGAAGCAGCTAGAACGGAGTGGCTTTTTTGAGGTCCTCAAAAAATCCACTACGACACAATGTGGATATTATGAGGACTTTCAGCTGCGCACTGTTACGCTTTTTGCTTTGAGGCTCCTCCCACTCTTCGAAAAAATCCATTGCAGTCACCTCAGTACCAAATGTACATAATGTAGTGGCTAAAATGAGGTCCTCAAAAAATCCACTCTGATATAGACGGCTCACTACTGAAGCAGCTAGAACGGAGTGGCTTTTTTGAGGTCCTCAAAAAATCCACTACGACACAATGTGGATATTATGAGGACTTTCAGCTGCGCTCTGTTACGCTTTTTGCTTTGAGGCTCCTCCCACTCTTCGAAAAAATCCATTGCAGTCACCTCAGTACCAAATGTACATAATGTAGTGGCTAAAATGAGGTCCTCAAAAAATCCACTCTGATATAGACGGCTCACTACTGAAGCAGCTAGAACGGAGTGGCTTTTTTGAGGTCCTCAAAAAATCCACTACGACACAATGTAGATATTATGAGGACTTTCAGCTGCGCTCTGTTACGCTTTTTGCTTTGAGGCTCCTCCCACTCTTCGAAAAAATCCACTGCAGTCACCTCAGTACCAAATATACATAATGTAGTGGCTAAAATGAGGTCCTCAAAAAATCCACTACGACACAATGTGTGAAATTATAAGCACTTTCTCGGTTGCGCTCTGTTACGTTTTTCGCCGTGAGGCTCCTCCCACTCTTCAAAAAACTGAATTTCAGTCACTTCAGTACCAAATGTACATAATGAAGGCTACAGAGAGATCCTCAAAAAATCCACTCTGATCCAATATGGTAAGTTATGAAGATTGTCAGCTGCGCGGTTCCGTTTTTCCTTGTGAGGCTCCGCCCACTCTTTTAATGTCAGTCCTGCGGCCACGACTTGTGGAAATACGGTAAAATTAAAATTCTAGCAAAACTGAACAATCAGCGCTGTGTGGAATTATTTATATTGTAAAAAATAATAATAAAATGTAAGTTATAATAATAATGAAAATAAAAATTTGCCCTTTGGAAAAAAATAATAAATATAACAGTGTGAGCATCTAATAAATAAAAACATGAAATCATTCCAATTATACATCTGATTCCAGCCCCTGCTGTAGAAACTGAACTGTGCTGTATGGAGAAAAGATCACAGAGATCATCAAAAAATCAACTCTGATCTAGCCACCTCACTGGTGAAGCAGCTAGAACGGAGTGGATAAAATGAGGTGACCAAAAACATGTGACTACAGCGAGGCCTCAAGAAATCAACTCTGATCTAGACACTTCAGCAGTGAGCCGGCTAGATCAGAGTTGAAAAAATGAGGACCACAAAAAACCCACTCTGATCTAGACACTTCAGTAGTGAGCCGGCTAAATCAGAGTGGAAAAAATGAGGCCTCAAAAAATCAACTCTGATATAGCCGGCTCACTACTGAAGCAGCTAGATCAGAGTTGATTTTTTGAGGACCACAAAAAATCAACTCTGATCTAGACGCAACCCTGCCATGTTGGAGTAGGCATGACGTCACTTCCGGTGGCTTCAGTTACGTACTTTCTTTTTTTTTTTTTTTTTTTACAATCTTTATCGACAACTATTATAAATGACAAAGTGCGGTTTTACTTTAGAACATGGGAAGAGGCGGGTTCACCCTGTTAGTAATTGTTGTGCCCCTAGTGAGTAATGAGACCAGTTATAATTGTGTATATTGTCTAACAATAAACTCAAATAAACGAATTACACTCTACTGCTTTCTGCTATCAGCCATTTCATGCTCAGGAATGACTGTCTATAATACTGCCCTATGCATAAATTACAATCCAGGCCCCAAATTACTACACTCTCTTTAGTTATCACATTTACCTCATACGTCTGGATTTTATATTTATTTTTATAAAATTTTGTATAAAAAAATAATAATTCTGGTCATGTAATTGTAGTGTTTGGCCTAGTCACAATAACTAGGGCACAACGGGGTACATGGACCCTAGGTCAGGGAGTAGCTTCAGGCAACCTGACAATTGACCCGACGAGAACGGAGCCTTCAAGATCCGTTCTCCACCTGCTCCAAAATCGGGGTACTAGCGCAACGAGGGGGATAGGACTTTCCCACTACACGGTCCAGAAAATCCCAAGCGTGAACCCTGAGAGCAAGCTCCCACAGTTAGCCACACTGGGGAGCGGGACACGGCTAGTTCCACACTTCCGGGACCAACAGAGAAGTAACTTAGTGCCAGGAGGCAGGTCACGGATCACCAGGCAGCACCATCGGGGACGGGACCCGAACTAGCTCCCCTCAGCGGCAGCGGTGTCCAGAACTTTGGTTTACCCAGTTGTCGGTGTCAGCTTTATGGACTAAGTGAGTACGAAAGTGGCCCCTGCGCTCCCCACAGCACCCCCAACACCATCACCGAATCCTGGGGCATTCCCCCTACCCGTGGAGGGTCCTAACAGCTGGCTGCCCCATTTCATCGCCCCCGGGTACTCCCAACTGCAGCGGTGCTACTTCCCAAATTACCACACACCACGGGTGGCGTCATGAACTCTAACACATCCCCTGTAAATAACCCCCTTCGTTTTGAGGAGCCGCACGATCCCCGGGTCCGGAGACCCCTCGAGCCACTGTGGATCCGGATCCGAGCAGCTCGGCTGCTGACGCGGGGCGGCATACTGGTGCTGAGTGATTGGCGGGATTATGGGCGTGGGCAGCAGGAAATATGCATGTTATTTAATAGCAGCATGTGGACATATGCCATAATGGGGCTATGATGGAGACAAATGTAGCGCCCCTTAGCCACTCAGGGCACTACTGGGTACTGCATCCTCACAAGGATGCAGAGCCTACCCCTTAGGACCTGGAACGCCAGTAACATCTACACACACCAAAATCCTAGTTCCCACAACACACCTGGGGACATGGCCTAGTCAGACACTGGGGGATGGCCACCTAGAGGGCGGAGCCAAACCAGGGGACTAGACAGCCTGGTGGGAGTGGACAGTAGGGAGAACAGTAGTGCTCAGTGAAGTGCACGGACGTGCCTAGAGCTGGGTCATGTAACGGTGACCCGGGGGCACAGGACAGTGGTCGCCAGGGTGGGTACACCCGAGTACCGCTGGGACCAGAGCACCGACGGGGCACAGGGCCCAAGGTCAGGCGACAATTTCATATGTCCTGGCAAATACCTGCACAGTGAGGGGACCCTTCACGGACCGCACTGACCTACAGATCCGGGGGGACCAGCAGTAAAGCAAGGATCAGGGTTCGGGACACAGACCAGCCCTACAGGATCCACACTGCCCGCCGTGCAGACAAGGAGACTGCCACAATAAGGGACAGTCGGGCCCCCAAACCGCTTCAAGCTACGGTGACCCCCAAAAACACACTGGTGGTGCCGGGGACAGAGCAACCGAGTTATCAAGCTGGCACTGGAAATACAGGGACCTGAACCAGCCGTCCAAGGGTCCAAGAGTGAGTAGAGACTGTTAATTACAACCCCGGTGTGGTCTCCCTTATTCCGGCGCTTCCACCATACAGCTCCCTGGGCTCAGCCCTACCTGTGGAGGGCCTACCACCACAGCTGCCATTGCCACCAGCCCAAGGGATAGCCAACCCAGCAGCAGTGGTTCCACTATCTTAACCGCCACCGGCAGGTGGCGTCACACTAATGACTCCAATTTTCCCTGTAAATATTCCCCTTTTAAAAAGCCCCCAGGGCATGGGACCGGGCAAAGGCCACCAAAGTGACATTCCCCAGTGATACACCACCCGTGAGCGAGTACCCCATTCCCTGGGCGGCATACATAAATACCAGGATTGGGCTATGATGGGGTCATATATACCAGGATGTGGAAATTATTGGGACATATATACCAGAATGGGGGAAATGATGAGGACATATATACCAGGATGGGGGAAATGATGAGGACATATATATATCAGGATGGGGGAAATGATGGGGACAAATATACCAGTATGGGTCCATGATGGGGACATATATTCCAGATTGGGGTCATGATGGGGACATATATACCAGGATGGGGCCAAATATGCCAGGATATAGCCATGATGATGGTCATACACCAGGATGTGGCCTTGATGGGTACATATACCAGGATGGGGCCATAATAGGGACATATATACGAGACTGGGGCCATGACGGGAACATATATACCATGATGGGGCCATATATACCAGGATATAGCCATGATCAGGGTCATACACCAGGATAGGACCTTGATGGTTACATATACCAGGATGGGGCCATGATGGGAACATATATACCAGGAAGGGGCCATAGATACCAGAATATAGCCATGATGGGGATCATACACCAGGATGGGGCCATGATGGGTACATATACCAGAATGGGGCCATGATGGGGACATATAAACAACGATGGGGACATGGTGGGAACATATACCAGGATGGGTCCATGATGGGAACATATACCAGGATGGGGCTATGATGGGGACATATAAACCACAATGGGGCCATGATGGGGATATATACAGGGATGGGGCCAGGATGGGGATATATACAGGGATGGGGCCAGGATGGGGATATATACAGGGATGGGGCCAGGATGGGGATATATACAGGGATGGGGCCATGATGGGGATATATACAGGGATGGGGCCAGGATGGGGATATATACAGGGATGGGGCCAGGATGGGGATATATACAGGGATGGGGCCATGATGGGGATATATATGTGGCGCCCCTGACCTGGTCAGGCACCACTGAGTACTGCACCCATGCTGGGGACAGTACAATACAGGTAATCCAGAAGGCTGACCGAGGTGTGACTACACAGGCGCATAGTGATCAGGTCTCACACATGTACCTTTGAGAGGACCCCTGGGGATCCCAGGAGGGGGAAAAGCCTTCACCTCCACTGGAATAGTGGAGGGGGCCAAAAGCCTCCATCTCCTCTCAAGGGGTGTGGTAAGAGAGCCTGGTTGCTAGGTGGCGTAGGCAAGAACAGGAGAGGAGGAGCAGTGAGCCAGTTCAGTGCAGAGTCCAGGGAGCTCGAGAGAGGAGCAGATCCCGTGGGCTGCTGTAGTCTGACAGCGTCCGCGCAGTGGCTACCGACGGGGGAGAACGGTCAACTAGGAGTGCTACCCGAAACCCATCTCAGCTAGAGAGAGAGCACGGAGTGGGAAGTAAGGAGACTGCTAGGGAGTACCAGGCCCAAACGGGCGGCAGATCCCGAAGCGGAGATAGATCCAGCTTTCTTTTGCTAAACCTGCCGGTGTGGGGCTCTCAAAGCCCACGCCACAACACCACAAAAGCCGCAGCCGCGTAGCCACAGTTAGGGCCCATAGGTCACAGGAGGCAAGTAGCTGGAGTGGCCTGGTCCAGGCGACAAGCAAACGGCAAACGAAGGGGAGAGAGGCTGCAGCATCTTCCCTGGGTGACCCCCATAGGGACTAAAAGTCGGGGTTACCCCAAACCACCAAGGGCTAAGGAAGGCGAGTTGGTAGTCACCATCAGAAGTCAGCCTGAAGGATACCTGGTTCCCACTTGGTTCATCCCAGCTATGCCCGGGTCACTCACCCTGCCATCAACTGTGAGTAAAAACCCTGAAAGACATCCTGCTTGTGTGGAGTCATTCTGCGCCTTGTAGTTCTACACACCTACACAGGGCCCTGGGGCTTGCCTCACTCTCAGGAGGCTATCACAACTGACTGCACCCACCATCAGCCCCAGGCATCCCTTAACCTGCAGTGGCGGTCCCCACTGACCGCAAATCTGAGAGTGGCGTCACGACAATCAAGAAAGAAGGTTTCCTACCTGTGACAAGATCCAGACTGACAGCGGAGTCCCTGAAGGTAATGCACCGACACAGCGTTTCCGGGGCTCGACATCTGGCGTCACGAACAGGATAAGGACTAGACCTGTTCAGACAGGTGACCATGTGCCTGGGCGGTCCGCTTGAAAAATTGGAAGCGCCGCCATATTGCCACCATGAAAAGCGCGCTGAAAAACAACAGCAGCCCGCGCTGGAAGAAGTTACCGCCCACGAAGAGGTGTGGCTACCCAGAGATCCCCTGCAGAGTTCTGACCTCGCTTGTAAAGAGAGCGGAAGCGTCCAGAGACGTCGGGACAGAAAGGGAGCCAGAAGCCTGCTGCTGGGAGAGGAGCTGCTGAAAGAGGCAGAGCGGAAACTGAACAGCTTGCTACTAGAGGCAACGACGAGTCCACTGCTGGGAAATCGTGCAGAAGAGGGCGCAGAAGAAATGGCGTCTGACCGCAGAAACCCAGAACCGGGCTCCGCTGCCTGGTGGTATCGGGAGCTGGCCCAGTTCTGCGACCGACTAGAGACCCGGGTCGTGGAGCAGATCAGAGAAGAACGCATGGAACTTCTGGAGATGGCTGCCGCGGTTCAGGCCTATGAAGGGAGAGCCGCGCGCCGAGCGCCAGACCGAGTGGCAACGACTCAGACCCCGATGCTGCCACCGATGGGTGAGTCCAGTATTACCCCTGCCGGCCCGGATGCCCCGACCCCTGCTGCCACGCCCGCGGTCCCTGAAGAGGCGCCCGGCGCGGCGACGCTGAGCCAGGCCGCAGCCACGCCAGGTGCGGCCCGCCAAGCCCAGGCCGCCGCAGCGATGCCCTGCTCGGCCCACCAAGACCCGGTCCCTGCAGCGATGCCCTGCTCGGCCCACCAAGACCCGGTCCCTGCAGCGATGCCCTGCCCGGCCCGCAAAGAACCGGCTGCCACCGCGACCCTCATCCGCGCTGCAGGCGTAACGCTGACCCAGGCCGCCGCCCTGCTAGGCCCGGCCCGCCAAGACCCCACCGCCGCAGCAACGCTCGTCCGTGCCGCAAGTGAGGTGCTGAACCAGGCCGCAGCCACGCCAGGCGCGGCCCGCCAAGCCCAGACTGCTGCAGCGACGGCCAGCTCAGCCTGCACAGAGCCCACTGCAACAGCGACGCCGACCCAGGCCGCCGCCATGCAGGGCGCGGCCCGCCAAGACCAGGCCGCCGCCATGCCAGGCGCGGCCCGCCAAGATAAGATTGCATCATCATTAACCCCGGCCTGCAAGGCCAGAGCAGACACCGCTCCCCAGTCCAAAGAGGTCCCTGCTGGAAAGCCCACGCTGGGGGAGGACCCCGCATACTGGCAGCTGAAGGCTGACATGGAGGCCAAGTTTCCACAATGGTTGGTGGACCAGTACATACTCCCTCCGCACACCCCCAAGAGGATTCCGGCAACCCCTGCAGCAATCACGCCAAAGAGTCCCCCGCCTGGGCCTGCTGAAGGAAGTCCATCCCCAGCACCGCCACCAAAGGAGTGCCAAGAAGAACTAAGGGGGAGAGGAGGCCAGGAAGTTGAGGAGTTGACTCAGGAGCCACCAGCTGTGGATCCATGCCCAGAGCCGGAGATGTTGCCATATTCCCGCTGGGATGAAGAAGACCTGACACCGTCTGCTGAAGAAGATCTGCCCAGAAACCTCACCTGGGGGCCTGCAGGCATTGAAGTAACAGCCCAGCAGAATCAAGCCCGCAAGACACGGCGCCGTAGCAGAACCCAGTCTTTCCCTGCACCGCAGTCTCCAGAGCAGAAAGATGAAATAACGGCCAGAGACCTAGAAGAAAAACGGTTCCTGAGAAGAGCCAAAGCACAGGTCAGAGGACCCCTTTGTAGAGGAATTGTGGAAGACTTTAGCCTGAAGTCAGGATACGGGTTCATCGTTGCACCTGGTATCAAAGAAGGCATTTTTGTCAATAGGAGAGACGTCAGAGCTAATTTGCCCAGAGGACATCCTGGAAGGAACCTGCGTACAGGAGACTCCGTACAGTTTACCATGCATCAAGGAGAAAGAGGGTGGTATGCGCTAGACGTAACACCATGTCCTACAGAAAAAGAAACAGATACAGAGAAAGAACCTACTGATGAGACTACCACAGACGAAGAAAGAGGTCAAGAAACCAACAGGTGCCGCAGCCCTACAGGCCCAAGCCCTGGTGAGGAGGAATCTGCCTAAAGTAAGAAGTACAGCAGTTGAAAAGTTAAAGTTTTGACCAGTTTGAAGTTTGCAACGTTTACAAGTTTAAGAGATGTGCCCACATAAACTATTGTGAGAAACCCATAAACCTTAAGGCTATGAACTGGCTATAGCCACAAACTCTCGCAGTGTAAATAGTTACACCAGAGGGCACCACCACCACCAGAGCCAGCCTGTTTAGGGGCTTGGCTCGTCTGCAACCAGGGAGCACGTCCGTATATAGGGCCTTGGCTCACCTGCAACCAGAGAGCATGCCTGTTTATGGGGCCTGGCTCTCCACCACAAAGAGGGTACCTGGTCAGCACCAACTGTGGAGGCCGCCTCTACATCCTGCCAGAAGAGGCTGAAGGCGCGGATCCACCAGGCCAGGTATACCCTGAAAAACCACCAGCCCATGAAAGCCGCCTCTACATCCTGCCAGAAGTGGCTGAAGGCGCGGCCAACGTGAAAGGGTTTTGGGTGGGTTAACGGACTTGTGGGTGGAGGGTGGTGATGTATGGTACCTGGTGATCTTAAAAATGTTTTACATGTTTTAATGTTTTATGCATTTTAAAATGTTGTCTTGCAGCCCGAGGACGTGCTGGTGATAACTAAGGGGGAATGTGGCGCCCCTGACCTGGTCAGGCACCACTGAGTACTGCACCCATGCTGGGGACAGTACAATACAGGTAATCCAGAAGGCTGACCGAGGTGTGACTACACAGGCGCATAGTGATCAGGTCTCACACATGTACCTTTGAGAGGACCCCTGGGGATCCCAGGAGGGGGAAAAGCCTTCACCTCCACTGGAATAGTGGAGGGGGCCAAAAGCCTC
Source organism: Anomaloglossus baeobatrachus (assembly GCF_048569485.1). NCBI lineage: Eukaryota > Metazoa > Chordata > Amphibia > Anura > Aromobatidae > Anomaloglossus > Anomaloglossus baeobatrachus. The sequence continues at coordinate 64,065,777 of NC_134363.1, forward strand.
CATCTCCTCTCAAGGGGTGTGGTAAGAGAGCCTGGTTGCTAGGTGGCGTAGGCAAGAACAGGAGAGGAGGAGCAGTGAGCCAGTTCAGTGCAGAGTCCAGGGAGCTCGAGAGAGAGGAGCAGATCCCGTGGGCTGCTGTAGTCTGACAGCGTCCGCGCAGTGGCTACCGACGGGGGAGAACGGTCAACTAGGAGTGCTACCCGAAACCCATCTCAGCTAGAGAGAGAGCACGGAGTGGGAAGTAAGGAGACTGCTAGGGAGTACCAGGCCCAAACGGGCGGCAGATCCCGAAGCGGAGATAGATCCAGCTTTCTTTTGCTAAACCTGCCGGTGTGGGGCTCTCAAAGCCCACGCCACAACACCACAAAAGCCGCAGCCGCGTAGCCACAGTTAGGGCCCATAGGTCACAGGAGGCAAGTAGCTGGAGTGGCCTGGTCCAGGCGACAAGCAAACGGCAAACGAAGGGGAGAGAGGCTGCAGCATCTTCCCTGGGTGACCCCCATAGGGACTAAAAGTCGGGGTTACCCCAAACCACCAAGGGCTAAGGAAGGCGAGTTGGTAGTCACCATCAGAAGTCAGCCTGAAGGATACCTGGTTCCCACTTGGTTCATCCCAGCTATGCCCGGGTCACTCACCCTGCCATCAACTGTGAGTAAAAACCCTGAAAGACATCCTGCTTGTGTGGAGTCATTCTGCGCCTTGTAGTTCTACACACCTACACAGGGCCCTGGGGCTTGCCTCACTCTCAGGAGGCTATCACAACTGACTGCACCCACCATCAGCCCCAGGCATCCCTTAACCTGCAGTGGCGGTCCCCACTGACCGCAAATCTGAGAGTGGCGTCACGACAATCAAGAAAGAAGGTTTCCTACCTGTGACAAGATCCAGACTGACAGCGGAGTCCCTGAAGGTAATGCACCGACACAGCGTTTCCGGGGCTCGACATATACAGGGATGGGGCCAGGATGGGGATATATACAGGGATGGGGCCTGGACGGGGCCATATACAGGGATGGGGCCATGATGGGGACATATTTATAAGGAGGTGGCCCAGGATGGGAGTCATTACTACACAATGAAGGGAGGGGGGCAATTCATATGTCTTTATAGGATTTAGAATACTACAATGGCCCACATATCTGCCTGGGGGGACCAGGCTCAAACTTCGCACAGAGGCCCATCAGACTTTAGTTACACCACTGGACACACTGAAGGGTTTTTTTTGTTTTTTTTAGGAGAGTCACTCCAAAGTCCTTTTCAAAATCTCTTGACCGTTCTTTCAGATCATGTCTGCAGTATGGGAAATCCACTTTGCTGTTTATATGAAGAGTTTTAGCAACCTTTTTTTCTTTACTGATAAGGTGTGGGAAAATACCTGGTGAAAAAAAATGCACATCACTTTGCAGAGGATGACAAAGGAAACCGCTCCAAACTAGGTACAGTCCAATCAAAAAGCTGCAAAGATGCTTCCAAGATTGCCTTTTCCTGGTCTCAACAGCAGCACAAAAAAAAACAGCGATCTTTGGACACGCGACCTCATGGCCAACATCACCATGTAGCCCCAGCAGAGGCTGGGTTCAAAAAAAGAGTATGCAAAATCTGTTTTATGTCCAGAAAAATGATGATATTTAATATTGAAGTCTGCATGCTATCTATGTGCCCATGTGTTACCTCCATATACCATCCTTATGTCCGGTTCTTCCATCCTTATGCCATCCGTTTATTATATTATTATTATTTATTATTATCGCACCATTTACAAGTGAAAAGGGTATACATAAAAACAAGTACAATAATCATGAACGTAACAAAAACAGACTGGTATAGGAGGAGAGAGGACCTTGCCCACGAGGGCTCACAGTCTATAGGGAATGGGCAATAGGTGAGGGAGGACAGAGCTGGTTGTGCAGTGGTGTGTACTGGACTGAGGGTTATTGCAGGTTGTAGGCTTGTCGGAAGAGGTGGGTCTTCAGGTTCCTTTTGAAGTTTTCCACAGTAGGTGAGAGTCTGATATACTGGGGTAGAGCATTCCAGAGTATGGGGGAAACGCGGGAGAAATCTTGTATGCGATTGTGGGAAGAGGAGATAAAAGAGGAGATGAGAAGGGATCTGAGGTTACCTGCAGGTGAGTACCAGGAGACTAGGTCACAGATGTAGGGAGGAGATAGGTTGTGGATGGCTTTGTAGGTTATGGTTACTGTTTTGAGAACTGGAGTCTTTGGGCAATGGGAAGCCAGTGAAGGGATTGGCAGAGTGGTGAGGCCAGGGAATAGCGGGGGGACAGGTAGATTAATCGGGCCACAGAGTTTAGGATAGATTGTAGGGGTGCAAGAGTGTTGGAAGGGAGGCCACAGAGCAGGAGGTTGCAGTAGTCAAGGCGAGAGATGATGAGGGCATGCACCAATGTTTTTGCTGATTCTTGGTTAAGGAAAGCACGGATCCGGGAGATATTTTTATTTACATTAACAAAACTACTGATTTCACCAATAGGATGCAGACACCAGGAGCAGCGTCAGAGACTCAGTCTTGGACCTGGGGAGAGTGAGTAAAGCACAGTTTTTTTTAACCCCTCCTCGACCTTGGACGTATTGGTACGTCCAAGATCATGTCACTGCCTTTAACGCGGGCTTGCGTGGCGAGCTGTCATGTTTCTCGCACATGTCGCTGATCTGACGAGTCAACATATACCTTTGATAGGTGCTGGTGGATCTCCAAATCACTTGCTCCTGTTAACTAGTTAAATCCGACTGTCAATGACAGCGAGATTTAATGCACGCCGGCAGGGAGTGCATCAACCCTTCGCCATCAGAGGTGCCGATGGGTTGTCAAGACAGTCAGGGGTCAGCTGATGACCTCTGTATCTGTCATTGCTAGTTTCTGTGAATGCCAGCATACGCAGATCAGCATTTGGATTGCATAGCATCGCTGCTGCAAATCTCCTAAGGGAACTAGTAAAAACAATAAAAAGTGTAAAAAAAACCCCCAAGCTTTAAAAAAACATATGAAAAAATTAAACAAAAAAACCCACAAAGTTCAAATCACCCCCCTTTACCCCTATGAAAATAAAACAATAAGAATTTAAAAAATTACACATATTTGGCATTGCCAAGTTCAGAAATGCCCGACCTATCAAAATATAAAATAAATCAATCTGATCGATAAACGGCGTAACGAGAAAAAAATATCAAAATGCCAGAATTATGTTTTTTTGGGTAACCGCAACATTGAAATAAAATATAATTGGACACAATCAGAACATCGCGTCTATCCAAAAATGGAATAATTAAAAACATCAGCTCAAGATGCATAAAATAAGCTGGCACTGATGAACCCCGGATCCTGAAAAATGAGAACGCTGCGGCTCTCGGAAAATAGTGACAAAAGCGCAATTCTTTTAGAATTTTTTTCACAACTTAAATAATAAAAGTAAAACTACCATATTTTTCGGATTATAAGACGCACTGGACCATAAGATGCACCCTGGGTTTAGAGAAGGAAAATAGGAAAATAAAATTTTAAGCAAAAAATGTGGTCATGACACACTGTTATGGGGCGAGGATCTGCTGCTGACACTGTTATGGGGGTAATGTCCTCAAATTCTCTGCTAAGGTACCCCAGCCTGGTAATGATCCCCCTGCCTTGTATATGATTCCCATCCTTGTATATATGTACCCCATCCTGGTATATGCCCTTATCCTGCTATATACTGTCATCCTGCTATATACCACCATCCTGCTATATACCCCCATCCTGCTATATACTGCCATCCTGGAATATGCCCTCATCCTGCTATATACCCCCAATCTGCTATATACCCCAATCCATCCTGCTATATACCCTCATCCATGCTGCTATATACCCCCATCCATCCTGCTATATACCCCATCCATCCTGCTATATACCCCCATCCATGCTGCTATATACCTCCATCCATGCTGCTATATACCCCCATCCATGCTGCTATATACCCCCATCCATCCTGCTCTATACCCCATCCATCCTGCTATATACCCCCATCCAATGGCGTAACTAGAGTTTGATGGGCCCTGGTGCAAACTTTGGACCGGGGCCCCCCTCCATGTACACAACACTTAGGGTACGGGATAATGATGCTGACACTTGGCTTTTACCCACAGCACCCAGGTTTCCCATGATCTAAAATCCCTCTATCAGCACCCAGCTTTCCCATGCTCTGTCATACATCTTTCCCTCAGCACCCAGCTTTCCCATGCTCTGTCATACATCTTTCCCTCAGCACCCAGCTTTCCCATATCAGAGCATGAGAAAGCTGGGTGCTGAGAGATGTATAGCAGAGCATGGGAAAGCTGGGTGCTGAGAGATGTACAGCAGAGCATGGGAAAGCTGGGTGCTGAGAGATGTATAGCAGAGCATGGGAAAGCTGGGTGCTGAGAGATGTATAGCAGAGCATGGGAAAGCTGGGTGCTGAGAGATGTATAGCAGAGCATGGGAAAGCTGGGTGCTGAGAGATGTATAGCAGAGCATGGGAAAGCTGGGTGCTGAGAAATGTATAGCAGAGCATGGGAAAGCTGGGTGCTGAGAGATGTATAGCAGAGCATGGGAAAGCTGGGTGCTGAGAGATGTACAGCAGAGCATGGGAAAGCTGGGTGCTGAGAGATGTATAGCAGAGCATGGGAAAGCTGGGTGCTGAGAGATGTATAGCAGAGCATGGGAAAGTTGGGTGCTGAGAGATGTATAGCAGAGCATGGGAAAGCTGGGTGCTGAGAGATGTATAGCAGAGCATGGGAAAGCTGGGTGCTGAGAGATGTATAGCAGAGCATGGGAAAGCTGGGTGCTGAGAGATGTATAGCAGAGAATGGGAAAGCTGGGTGCTGAGAGATGTATAGCAGAGTATGGGAAAGCTGGGTGCTGATAGATGTATAGCAGAACATGGGAAAGCTGGGTGCTGAGAGATGTATAGCAGAGCATGGGAAAGCTGGGTGCTGAAAGATGTATAGCAGAACATGGGAAAGCTGGGTACTGAGAGATGTATATCAGAACATGGGAAAGCTGGGTGCTGAGAGATGTATAGCAGAGCATGGGAAAGCTGGGTGCTGAGAGATGTATAGCAGAGCATGGGAAAGCTGGGTGCTGAGAGATGTATAGCAGAGCATGGGAAAGCTGGGTGCTGAGAGATGTATAGCAGAGCATGGGAAAGCTGGGTGCTGAGAGATGTATATCAGAACATGGGAAAGAGCCCTTTTCCCTCAGCACAAAACATTCCCATCCCATACTTGTATCTTTTTCCTCCCTCAAATATAGTTCTCCAAATACTATAATGGCCCCCACATAGCCTTCCATATAGTATAAAGGGTCCCACATAACCCTTTATATATTAGAATGCACCCCCATAGTCCTCCATGTATTATAATGCATTTCCCATAGTTCTCCATATTTTATACTGCACCACAGTCCCCCATGCTTTATAATGCACCCCCACAGACCATGTGTAAGGTAGCCTCCATAGTCCTCCATATATTATAATGTAGCCCCCATAGTCCTATATGTATTATAATGCAGCCCCATAGACCTCCATGTATAATGCGCTGCTATAGTCTATGTATAAGGTGTCCTTCATGTTTATTATGCAGTCCCATAGACCTCCATGTATCATGCAGCCAGCACCCCCAGGCCTCCATGTATTATGCAGCCAGTCCCACCAGGGCCTCCAGGTGTCATGCAGCCAGCCCCACCAGGTGTCATGCAGCCAGCCCCACCAGGGCCTCCATGTGTAATGCAGCCATCCCCACCAGGGCCTCCATGTGTAATGCAGCCAGCTTCCCCCGGGCCTATATGTGTCATGCAGCCAGCCCCCCCAGGGCCTCTATGCGTCATGCAGCCAGCCCCCCCCCAGGGCCTCTATGTGTCATGCAGCCAGCCCCCCCAGGGTCTCCATGTGTCATGCAGCCAGCCCCCCCAGGGCCTCCATGTGTCATGCAGCCAGCTTCCCCAGGACCTCCATGTGCCATGCAGCCGGCCCCCCCAGGGCCTCCATGTGTCATGCAGCCAGCCCCCCCAGGGCCTCCATGTGTCATGCAGCCAGCCTCCCCCCAGGTGTCATGCAGCCAGCTCCCCCAGGGCCTCCATGTGTCATTCAGCCATCCCCCCAGGGCCTCCATGTGTCATGCAGCCAGCCCCCCCCCAGGGCCTCCATGTGTCATGCAGCCAGCCCCCAGGGCCTCCATGTGTCATGCAGCCAGCCCCCCCAGGGCCTCCATGTGTCATGCAGCCAGCCCCCAGGGCCTCCATGTGTCATGCAGCCAGCCCCCCCAGGGCCTCCATGTGTCATGCAGCCAGCCCCCCCAGGGCCTCCATGTGTCATGCAGCCAGCCCCCAGGACCTCCATGTGTCATGCAGCCAGCCCCCCCAGGGCCTCCATGTGTCATGCAGCCAGCCCCCCCAGGGCCTCCATGTGTCATGCAGCCAGCCCCCCCCAGGTGTCATGCAGCCAGCCCCCCCAGGGCCTCCATGTGTCATGCAGCCAGCCCCCCCAGGGCCTCCATGTGTCATGCAGCCAGCCCCCAGGACCTCCATGTGTCATGCAGCCAGCCCCCCCAGGGCCTCCATGTGTCATGCAGCCAGCCCCCCCAGGGCCTCCATGTGTCATGCAGCCAGCCCCCCCCAGGTGTCATGCAGCCAGCCCCCCCAGGGCCTCCATGTGTCATGCAGCCAGCCCCCCCAGGGCCTCCATGTGTCATGCAGCCAGCCCCCAGGGCTTCTATGTGTAATGCAGCCAGCCCCCCCAGGGCCTCCATGTGTCATGCAGCCAGCCCCCCCCCCAGGGCCTCCATGTGTCATGCAGCCAGCCCCCTCCAGGACCTCCCTGTGTCATGCAGCCAGCCCCCAGGGCCTCCATGTGTCATGCAGCCAGCCCCCCCAGGGCCTCCATGTGTCATGCAGCCAGCCCCCAGGGCCTCCATGTGTCATGCAGCTAGCCCCCCCAGGGCCTCCATGTGTCATGCAGCCAGCCCCCCCAGGGCCTCCATGTGTCATGCAGCCAGCCCCCAGGACCTCCATGTGTCATGCAGCCAGCCCCCCCAGGGCCTCCATGTGTCATGCAGCCAGCCCCCCCAGGGCCTCCATGTGTCATGCAGCCAGCCCCCCCCAGGTGTCATGCAGCCAGCCCCCCCAGGGCCTCCATGTGTCATGCAGCCAGCCCCCAGGGCCTCCATGTGTCATGCAGCCAGCCCCCCCAGGGCCTCCATGTGTCATGCAGCCAGCCCCCCCAGGGCCTCCATGTGTCATGCAGCCAGCCCCCAGGACCTCCATGTGTCATGCAGCCAGCCCCCCCAGGGCCTCCATGTGTCATGCAGCCAGCCCCCCCAGGGCCTCCATGTGTCATGCAGCCAGCCCCCCCAGGGCCTCCATGTGTCATGCAGCCAGCCCCCCCAGGGCCTCCATGTGTCATGCAGCCAGCCCCCAGGGCTTCTATGTGTAATGCAGCCAGCCCCCCCAGGGCCTCCATGTGTCATGCAGCCAGCCCCCAGGGCTACTATGTGTAATGCAGCCAGCCCCCAGGGCTTCTATGTGTAATGCAGCCAGCCCCCCCAGGGCCTCCATGTGTCATGCAGCCTGCCAGCCAGCCCCCAGGGCCTCCATGTGTCATGCAGCCTGCCAGCCAGCCCCCAGGGCCTCCATGTGTCATGCAGCCAGCCCCCCCAGGGCCTCCATGTGTCATGCAGCCAGCTCCCCCCAGGTGTCATGCAGCCAGCCCCCCCAGGGCCTCCATGTGTCATGCAGCCAGCCCCCAGGGCCTCCATGTGTCATGCAGCCAGCCCCCCCAGGGCCTCCATGTGTCATGCAGCCAGCCCCCCCAGGGCCTCCATGTGTCATGCAGCCAGCCCCCAGGACCTCCATGGGTCATGCAGCCAGCCCCCAGGACCTCCATGTGTCATGCAGCCAGCCCCCCCAGGGCCTTCATGTGTCATGCAGCCAGCCCCCAGGGCTTCTATGTGTAATGCAGCCAGCCCCCCCAGGGCCTCCATGTGTCATGCAGCCTGCCAGCCAGCCCCACCAGGGCCTCCATGTGTCATGCAGGCAGCTTCCCCGGGCCTATATGTGTCATGCAGCCAGCAAAATAAAAAAACAAGTACCTCTCAGCTCCTTCTGACCCCTGCGACTGCGGTAGTTACGCACCTGCCCCCATATGTCACACACCCTGCTCCCTATACAGCCTGCACCCCCATATCACACACACTCCCTGACCTACATATCTCACCCTGCCCGTACCCCAACTTACCCCTCTCAAACACTGCACCCTTCACATGCTTCTGTCACAGTCTGCAGCCCTCATATCCCCTCACCCTGCAGCCCCCCCCTCATATCCCCTCATATCCCTGCAGCCCCTCCCCTCATGTCCCCTCTTTTCTCATTACCACCACTCATGTGTGCGAAGTATCTTCTCCTGCTTTCTCCCCGGCCTCCTGTGTCTCCTCCCACACAGTCACATGGGCGTGACATCATCGCAGGTCCTGGTAGGGATGGTTTCCGTCTGCCGTGCAGGAGCACATCTCCTCTGCAGCAGGTCAGGGGCCCCTCTGCCCCCTGCAGACACTGGGCCCCCCTGACTCACAGGCCGGCCCCCTAACGGTCGCGCAGTCGGCCACTACATAGTGGCACTACACATAGGGGCCCGGCAGCCGGCTCTGCAGAGCGGCTGCCGGGCCCCTATAACCCTGCGGGCCCGGTCGCAGTGGCGACCTCTGCGACCGCGATCGTTACGCCCCTGCCCCCATCCATCCTGCTATATACCCCCATCCATCCTGCTATATACCCCCATCCATCCTGCTATATGGCCCCATCCTGCTATATAACTCCATTCTGCTATATACCCCCATCCTGCTATATGGCATGTACAGTTAGGTCCAGAAATATTTGGACAGTGACACAATTTTCGCGAGTTGGGCTCTGCATGCCACCACATTGGATTTGAAATGAAACCTCTACAACAGAATTCAAGTGCAGATTGTAACGTTTAATTTGAAGGTTTGAACAAAAATATCTGATAGAAATTGTAGGAATTGTACACATTTCTTTACAAACACTCCACATTTTAGGAGGTCAAAAGTAATTGGACAAATAAACCAAACCCAAACAAAATATTTTTATTTTCAATATTTTGTTGCGAATACTTTGGAGGCAATCACTGCCTTAAGTCTGGAACCCATGGACATCACCAAACGCTGGGTTTCCTCCTTCTTAATGCTTTGCCAGGCCTTTACAGCCGCAGCCTTCAGGTCTTGCTTGTTTGTGGGTCTTTCCGTCTTAAGTCTGGATTTGTTACGAACCGGCGCCGCCATAGCCGCAAGCAGCCTGCTGCGGTTCCTGTTGCGCCCAGGCGCCGGCTGCCGTTCTTGGCCGTGCCTCGGGTCGTCCAGTTGGCTGTTCCTTCCACCACGTCTAAGTGTGGAGAGGCGGCTAGTGCGCATGCGTGCGCCGATTTACCCCAGCCAGAGTTTAAGCCCGGTGTTTTGCCTAGTGAGCATGCTCAGCCTGATTGTGTTATGTCTGAGACTAAGTCCTCAGTTCAGGCTACTGAGCATGCTCCCACAATTAACCCTAACAGCCTCTTTGCACAGGTACTTGGACTTCGTGCTGTGTCTAAGTTCTGGGATGTGCCTACTGAGCATGCTCAAACTGATAGTCTGCTTTCTGAGCCTGTTGCTCAGGCTACTGGGAATGCTCAGGCACTTAGTGCATCAGAGGCTAGGTCCGGTAAGGACCTCACTGAGCATGTCCGTGAGGTGGCAGGCCCTGATAGGGCAGAGGGTGTCAGGTGTCCTGATGACGTGGCAACTCCGGACTGGCTCGCAGAGGCCCGCCCCTATGATCTGGCACCTCAGTATTGGTCGTCAGACGATGACTGGTGAAGTGTTTGGGGTGTGGCTGCCATGAGGTCATCAATGACGTGGCGGTTCCGGATAGGTCGCATGTGACGTCACTGATGACACGGCACTCTGCTATTGGACCTTGGTGGTTCCACCCTGGGTTTGGGGCGGACCCAGGTTATAAAAGGGGCTGGAGACAACATGGAGGTGCGCAGTCTTCACTTTTGCTCAGTCAGAGCACACCTCCATGTTAGAGCCTCATTGCGGCATAAGCCTATGTTGGGAAGCGGTAGGTAGGGTTAGGCGAACGGTGCCTGTCACGCCAAGATTCGTGGCTCGGCACATCAGGGTCAGGCGCCGTGCGTCCCTCCTGCCGTTCCAGTCTTGCTATAGCAGCCCAGTGGCGTTAACTGGGCTACGGCTGCTGTGCTTCCTGTCCGATTGTGCCTCCTACGCACACGGACAACGCACCTGCTGCGCCACCTGTCCGATTGTGCCCCCTATGCACACGGACAACGCACCTGCTGCGCCACCTGTCCGGTTGTGCCCCCTACGCGCACGGACAGCGTACCCCAGGACCCCTGTGGAGTTAACAGGGTGTTCCTTATCCTCCTCGGCTTCCCGGTCAACGCTACTGGTGTACCCATCTGGCCTGACGTGTCCTACACACACGTGGCCAGTCGAGAGGTGGCCAGAAACGCTAATCGGAGGACCGCTCGGCCTGACGTGTTCTACACACGTGGCCGACAGGGCGCTTTCGTGGCGGTCTTCCGGTCAACGCTACCTGGTTACCACCCGGCCTGACGTGTTTCCTGCACACGTGGTTGGTGTAGCGCTAGGTGCACCAAAACGCTAATCGGGTTGTCGTCCGGTCTGACGTGTCCCAACACACGTGACCGGTTCCCAGAGTTCCTGGGTTATCTCAGAGCCATCCAGCTCTATAGTCTCCGCCTAACCCTCAGGTGCCAGCAGCTCCTTTGTCATCTGGAGCACGGTGGGCCCCGACTGGAGATTAGGATATATACCCCCTGGTCCTAATCTGCCGGTCCCCCCGTAACAGGATTTGAGCAAGTAAAATGCATGCTCAATTGGTTTAAGATCTGGTGATTGACTTGGCCATTGCAGAATGTTCCACTTTTTTGCACTCATGAACTCCTGGGTAGCTTTGGCTGTATGCTTGGGGTCATTGTCCATCTGTACTATGAAGCGCCGTCCGATCAACTTTGCGGCATTTGGTTGAATCTGGGCTGAAAGTATATCCCGGTACACTTCAGAATTCATCCGGCTACTCTTGTCTGCTGTTATGTCATCAATAAACACAAGTGACCCAGTGCCATTGAAAGCCATGCATGCCCATGCCATTACGTTGCCTCCACCATGTTTTACAGAGGATGTGGTGTGCCTTGGATCATGTGCCGTTCCCTTTCTTCTCCAAACTTTTTTCTTCCCATCATTCTGGTACAGGTTGATCTTTGTCTCATCTGTCCATAGAATACTTTTCCAGAACTGAGCTGGCTTCATGAGGTGTTTTTCAGCAAATTTAACTCTGGCCTATTTTTGGAATTGATGAATGGTTTGCATCTAGATGTGAACCCTTTGTATTTACTTTCATGGAGTCTTCTCTTTACTGTTGACTTAGAGACAGATACACCAACTTCATTGAGAGTGTTCTGGACTTCAGTTGATGTTGTGAACGGGTTCTTCTTCACCAAAGAAAGTATGCGGCGATCATCCACCACTGTTGTCATCCGTGGACGCCCAGGCCTTTTTGAGTTCCCAAGCTCACCAGTCAATTCCTTTTTTCTCAGAATGTACCCGACTGTTGATTTTGCTACTCCAAGCATGTCTACTATCTCTCTGATGGATTTTTTTCTTTTTTTTTCAGCCTCAGGATGTTCTGCTTCACCTCAATTGAGAGTTCTTTAGACCGCATGTTGTCTGGTCACAGCAACAACTTCCAAATGCAAAACCACACACCTGTAATCAACCCCAGACCTTTTAACTACGTCATTGATTACAGGTTAACGAGGGAGACGCCTTCAGAGTTAATTGCAGCCCTTAGAGTCCCTTGTCCAATTACTTTTGGTCCCTTGAAAAAGAGGAGGCTATGCATTACAGAGCTATGATTCCTAAACCCTTTCTCCGATTTGGATGTGAAAACTCTCATATTGCAGCTGGGAGTGTGCACTTTCAGCCCATATTATATATATAATTGTATTTCTGAACATGTTTTTGTAAACAGCTAAAATAACAAAACTTGTGTCACTGTCCAAATATATCTGGCCCTGACTGTATCCTGTGTCACACGAAAAAAAAACAAACATTTATACTCACCTTTCCTCGCTCAATGCAGCATCGCTCCTCCCCCTGTCTGTGGCGGCAGCAGCTCCGCTGATCTGTGTGGAGCCGTCACCTTTGTCTGCAGAATTGCAATCTCCTCCTGGCTGCCTGTCAGCTGACCTGCGTGGAGACTAGCTGTGTGCACAATGATGACGTCATCGCTGTGCTCACTGCTCTCTACACAGATCAGCTGGCCGGCAGACAGGAGGAGTGTCATGATTGACTCCTGGCTCAGCTGGAGCTGAGCCTTTTTATTAGTTTCACTTCTGATGCAGGTCATGTTAGGGGTTAATCCTTTCTGCCTCGTTCTGGAGGTCAGGCTGCTTTATTAGGGCACTGCTTCTCTTGGACTTCGCCAGTGATACTTCTGGCTCTGCTGTGTTCTGCTCTTGAGTGACCTGTTGTCTGCCCTGCCCCCTCCTGACCTCCGTGTTCACCTGACCTGTTAACCTCCTCTGTTGTCTGTTTCCATCAGTGTCTCTCCCGCTGTCTCCCTGTTCGTTCCTTATCTGTTTACCTTTATTCTGTCTTGTCTTCCCACTCCCACTCACTTCTAGGCTCTGATTTCCCGGCTACTGACTATTTGCTTCCCTCTGACTACGTTTAGACTTTGCCCTTGTGTACTTACAAGACCTCATGTTGTGACACGGCTTTCTGACGATTCTACTGCTATCTGGTGAGCTTGACTAGTATTACCTCTGCTAGGGAATTCCCTGCTCATACGTTTCGTCCACTTTTACGCCCCCTAGTGGTTTACCAGCTAACTACCTTCTCAGATAGTTTCAGGAATCCTCTCAGTCCCACATTACTGCGCTGTACTGCTATTGTACATCTTAGAGTACAGCGTGACAAGGAGATTGCGATGCTGCAGAGAAGTGACCGGTGAGTATACCGTAATATTCACTGCACCCTGCACTGATGATGATGCGCGGGGGGCAGTGAATATAGCCACATGTGATCATTCCAGGCCGTAGTTGCCAGGGGTGATCATGCGGGCCGGCTGTTAATTATGCGCGCACCTCCCGCCCACCTGTATTCAGCGCTGAGGGATAATGGGCGGGGTACGGGTGTGCATATGTAATGAGCGGGCCCACATGGTCACGGCAGGCACTGCTACAGCCTGCTCGTGCCCCCGATGACCCGCTCCACTGCAGCACCCTTATTCCCCGCAGCCACATTCAGACTATAGGACGCACCCCCCACTTTCCCCCTACATTTGGGGGGACAAAAGTGCATCTTATAGTCCGAAAAATACGGTATACATGCTTGCTATCTACGAACTCGTACCAACCTGGGGAATCATACTGCCATGTTGGTTTTACCATAAAGTGAACATGATAATTAAAAATTCTCCAAACAATGGTTGAATTGCATTTTTTTTTGCATTTTTCACCACACTTGCATTTTTTTTCCAGTTTTCCAGTACAATATGGGGCAAAATGAATGGTGTCATTCAAAGGTACAAATTGTCTTGCAAAAAAAAGAAAAAAAGCCCTCATATGGCTATATTCATGAAAAATAAAAAAGTTATGGCTCTTGGAAGAAAAGGAGAAAAAAATTAAAATGGGAAATTGCCTGGTGTAAAAGGGTTAAACAAAAAGTCCCTTTGAAAAGATATAGATTGGCAGCATATTCCCTCTATAGCCTTGACCCCTTGTTCTTCCCTTCACTATTTTCTGAAAGTATTCTACGGCTTCAGGAGATTTCTGATTCCTGGAGTCTGGATGGTTTCTTCCTTTGTTACAGAGGCCTCCATGATCTCCTAGAAGCGCTGGCAAGTATATTTTCTGGTTGGAGGATTCAGCAGCCATAGCCATGGTGAACAGTCCATGGCCGGCATGGCTCCATTTCATGAATGGCTGTCCTTATGGTACAGTCTTTAATTTATATATTAATTTTTATCGATTTTTTTACCATTTTGGCTTTGATCTTTCTTCATGTTATAAATACGGCTTGCTCTGCTGATACTAGAAGTTGGGATCACATTAGGAGAAGAATCCATTGTATGAAAGGAGAAGACAAGTAGAACGGATGATACATTTTATACACACAAGATAGATAAAATGATACATTGTACTAATGATACATTGTGGAGAATTAATCTCCAAGGAGATGAATCAGGATGGCATGAAGGAAGAAATCATATTCGTACACATCTCCTTGTCCTTTGCAGGCTCGGGTAATTTTAGGGTAGTGGTGCAAAGTCCCTTCCTAATTAGCCCTTCTGCAGCACAGAGGCCCATTGTAGATAGAAGTAAATCCACGACATTCTCATTAATCCACTATGTAGTCGTGCGGCCATTGCTCAAATAACCTCAGCGAACAGATCTGTCAGCAGGAAAATCAATGTCATGGTGACTTCACTTAGTTATTTCCATACATTAAGCATCATTTGTATACCAGGAGGATCACTACTGTGCACCCGCTCTGGCTCTTATTCTGCATAAGGTTCATACATGTATTAGCAATCTGTCCATAATAACAGCTATGGATCACAGAGTCTATATAAAGTAATCAAATCGCACACATACATGCACTGTTTTCTGGAATATTTATAGCCCATAAAATGCAGAATAAAACTTTCACAGTTGCACATGTATGTTATATTCACACCATGTTTTTTTCAGGTGTTTTTTTGACTGGGTCCGCCCTGTAAGATGGTGGATCTGGTACCTGTAGTACTACGAGACTTATTAGGTGAGTCTGCCTGTCCACATACCTCCACCCATGGGTGTGTCTCTTATGTTATAATGGTGCATGTTTGTTTGACACATGGTCAGCGTGAGGAGGTTGTTATACCTCTAGAATGATCCTCTGAGAGAGGGACAATTCGGTTGCCCTGATTGGGTAATGTGTGGAGGCTGCTGATAACTCAATGAAGATACTTCTGGAGAGAAGTTGTATCCAAAATTTCACTGGTGGACTCACAAGTAAAATGGACAGTGAAACCATATTTATGTTCTTTGAAGCTGAAGGGGGGCTTGCGTTATGTTTCTGGAAAGTGGTTTATGTGTTGCTGACTAAATTTGCTGAACCTTTTAAGTAAAAGTGACGCTTTCACCGGGGCCGTGGGGGTTATTCATTACCGGTCCGCGGCTTCTTTGCTCTTTGGGGATGTCACGGCGGCAGGGCCTGATTCCGTGACCCCGGCGGTAGTCGTTAAATAAAGAGATGGGGAATGATGGTGGTAGTAGTTGTAGTTTGTTGTGACACCAGCTGTGCTACTCGGCCAGAGATAGTCGATGCTGCGGGATGGGACCTCTTTGGCAGATGGTGACGCAGCTTGGTTGGTATAGCTCGCCACAGGTAGTGATGGGCCCCAGGGACGATGGGGGTCGTAGTCTATGATAGCAAGGGTGCAGGGCTCAGGAGCAGGCGAATAACGGAGCAACACAGGGATGCAGTCTCAAGGATTTTACTCACTGTAGCAGGTTCCAAGGTAACACGACTAGTCAGTGACTGTCTTTGGAGTGCTGGGTTCCACTGTGCTGGGCTCCAGTCGATCCCAGGTAGTTCAGAAGTCAAGACTGGTGCACCCTTCATGTGTTCCTTTCCCTGATCGTCTTCCTGCACTGACTTCTCACCCTTCTGTCTGCGCCTACGCACACAGTGCAGGGAGCCGATGCCTATGGCCCCTGTCGGGTGGCTTGAAGCTCTATCCCTTGGCCCTATGTGGACATCTTCCAGCGAATTTGTGTGCGGGTTTGGCTTTGGCCCTTGAAGTGACCTAGGCCTCCGGTTTTACTAGATGAGCACATTTGTTACGAGGGGGACCCGGGGAAGCGTGCCAAGATGGTATATGGACAGCTTCCGCCGGTCAAGGTCCACTGTGCGGTGTAAGGGACCGCTGCTATGGTGGGAGAAGAGTGAGCGGGTTGCTGCTAGCGATCGTCTGGAATGTCACAGACGATCTGCGTACACCTGTCTGCCCTAACCCGTGAGGGTTGTATGGCACGGGGCTCACAACTCGGTGTACCTGTTTCACGGGGACGCACAGAGGTGCCTACGCACGTGTGCCAGCGGGAGTCACAGAAATATGGCACGAGGGTAGCACAGAGGTGCCCACGCACGTGTGCTTCAGAAACCAGGTGAGTCCGACAGAGATTCAAGGAGCTCACCTGGGACAGGAACACAGCCTGTTCAACGGAATACTGCCGGAGCAGCAAGGCAGGGGCGAGACCTGCAAAATATAATGACGTCTGTACAGTGGCGTGGCAGCACGCTGCCAGACATCCAAACATAGAAGGACGGTCACGCGCCGCCATGATGGCAGGAGGGGTTTTTAAGGAGATGTAGCTCCAGCCAAGGGCGGGCGCGAGACGGATGTGACCCAATCATGATCTGTGACGTCCTGGCCCGGCCAGTCAGGATTCAGCACATCACCAGCCTCGTTATCTGGCCGTGTGATACCAGTGAGCGAATCAGAAGACGTCACGTGGGGCACATGCTCAACCTCCTGCCTCTGGGTCATAAAGGCGGGATCTTCGGTTTCACAATGTGCAGAGCTAAGGGAAGTCTTGCTGCTTCCCTGAGCATCTATCCTTTGCACACTGTGCAACCACTCCGACCCTCTGCGATGCCGAGCAGGAGGGCATGTGGCAGACAAGGGATGGGAGTGTAATACTTATTCTATATTCTGAGGATTTCGATAGCGTAGGGCAATGACAATCAGAGACGAGTTCCGGGTACAAGATGTTTTATAGTATGTCACCACGGTAGAAACAGAACAAACACAACAATACAATAACACATACAATACTTTCCGGAATAGACGCGCAGGGGATTCCCGGGACCACGCACCGGACTCCCCCAGGGAGACCACCGGAGCGAACCCCTATACAGGGACTGTCCGGCAATCTACCCCGGAAGGCCTAAATGCGCAGCGGCCGGGATAAGGAGCAAGCGGTAAAGTCAATGAGTGTCCGTACGGAAATGTTTATCCAGGATGGTTACGAACCAAAAGAGAACCAGGCGGAGTGCTGACCGAAGATGGTAAACGGAATCCGGGCACAGCCTTAAGAGCCGGGTACAGTCCTGAGACAATCGGTAGGTAGTCCTTTAGGGGAATCCCGAGGCAATCCGGAATAAGCAGCAAACACAGCAGGAGCACACAGCAGGCAGTATACTCAGGCACTGGACTGGGCTGGGAGGCGGCCTTTTAAGCTGCTGGACAGGAAGTAGGGCAACAGAACGGTAACCTCCATGTTAACCGAGGGCAAGGGCAGTCAAAAGAGAACTGGAAAACCTGGGAACCTGACATTACTCCCCCCCCAGAGACGGCCTCAGGACGGATCAGGGCCAGGTTTGTCCGGGTACCGGCGATGAAACTGAGCAATCTTCCGGGGTGCCCGAATGTTACCCACCGGTTCCCAGGAATCGTCCTCGGGGGCGTACCCCTGCCAACGTACCAGATACTGAAGCCGACGACGATGGAGCCGGGAGTCAATAATGTCCTCAACCACGAACTGCTCCTCGCCGTCGACCATCACAGGCGGAGGAGGAGGCACAATACGACCATGAAAAGTATTAGGGGAAACGGGTTTGAGGAGAGACACATGAAAGACCGGGTGTACCTTTAGATGGTGCGGTAACCGTAGCCGACAGGCCACAGGGCTCACGATCCCGGTGATTTTGAACGGACCGATGAATTTTTGTCCCAGTTTCTGCGAAGGAACACCCAATCTCAGGTTTTTGGTGGATAACCATACAGAGTCCCCTACCTTGTACATGGGTGCCGGTTTCCGGTGAGTGTCCGCCGACCTCTTGTAACGCTCCTGGGCCGTAGCTACGGTGTTCCTTAAAACCTCCAGATTTTGTCGTAGTTCTGTCACTCTGTCCTCCACCGCTGGTACCGAAACCGCAACCGGTGACCTAGGCAAAATAGTCGGATGGTAACCCAGGTTAGCGAAAAAGGGCGTTACCTTAGTGGAGCTGCTCTGAGTGTTGTTGTAGGAGAACTCCGCCAACGGAAGCATCTTCAACCAATCGTCTTGGAGATGGCTGACATAACAGCGAAGATATTGTTCCAGGGTTTGATTCGTCCGTTCGGTTTGTCCATTTGTCTGAGGATGGTATGCAGAAGACAAACAGACATCAATCTGGAGTGCCGTACAAAACCCCTTCCAGAATCTCGACGTGAACTGCACGCCCCGATCGGAGATGATCTCATCCGGTACCCCATGCAATCGGAATACGTTCTGGACAACCAAATCCACTGTCTCTGCGGCTGAGGGAAGACCGGTACACGGAATGAAGTGAGCAGCTTTAGTCAATCGATCCACCACCACTAAAATGGTATTATGCCCGCCTGAGACCGGCAACTCCACAATAAAATCCATGGAGATAGACCCCCAAGGGCGAGATGGCACGGGTAACGGTTGGAGGAGTCCCGTAGGAGCCACACGAGGGACCTTGCACCGGGCACAAACCACACATGAGTGGACATAGTCCTTCACGTCCTTTAAACAGGTAGGCCACCAGAAAAACCGGCTCAGAAATTCCTGCGTCTTCTGTACCCCCCTATGACCGGCCAACACGGAGTCATGAACCAACTTGAGAACCCGAAGTCTTACGGCCTCCGGGACATAAATGCGTCGTTCTCTTAACCACACACCATTCCGAAGAACAAGTGTTACATCATTCGGGGGGGCAGCAAGCAATACATCACCATCATAGGCCAGCTTGATGTCCTTCCACAAGTCCTGGTCCTGGATTACTCCAACGAAATTGGCATCTGTTAACACGGTCTGCGACGGGGTTCCAGGCACGGAGTCCACGGCAGGGATTCGGGACAAGGCATCGGCTTTCCCATTACGTGAACCTGGACGGTATGTAACAACAAAATTGAATTGGTTAAGAAATAGGCTCCAACGGGCTTGTCGTGGAGACAGGCACCTGGCAGACTTGAGAAATTCCAGATTACGGTGATCTGTGAGTACTATCACTTGCTGCGCGGCTCCCTGTAAGTGGTGTCTCCATTCCTTGAAGGCGGCAATAATCGCCAATAATTCCTTATCCGCAATGTCGTAGTTCCTTTCCGCAGGGGACAACCTGCGGGAGAAGAAGGCACACGGATGCAGGAGACTCTTGTCCCCGGTCCTTTGAGAAAGAATGGCCCCTAATGCGTAGTCGGAAGCGTCGACCTCCACGATGAAGGGAAGTGCGGGATTCGGATGCACTAGTATGGGTGCTGAGGTAAAACATCCCTTGAGACGATGGAACGCTTCCTGAGCCTGGGCGGACCATACAAACTTCTGTCCTTTCTTAGTCAACAGGGTGATGGGACGAACAATCTCTGAAAAGTTACGGATAAAGCGTCGGTAAAAGTTGGCAAAACCGACAAAGCGTTGTACCTCTTTGATGTTTCCCGGTTCCGGCCAGTCGAGAATGGCTTGTATCTTGCTAGATTCCATGTTCAGTCCCTGAGGAGAGATGACATAACCTAAGAATTGTATTTGTGAGCAGTGGAACTCACATTTCTCCAGTTTAATGTACAGGTGGTTGTCCCTCAGCCGGGTAAGTACGGTCTTGACGTGCTCCTGGTGTTCCTGGAGAGAATCAGAAAAGATTAGAATATCATCCAGATAGATCACCATGAATTGGTCCATGATATCCCTGAATATATCATTAACTAGATGTTGAAATGCCGCAGGAGCGTTACAAAGTCCAAAAGGCATCACTAAATACTCAAAATGTCCGTACCGACATCGGAACGCGGTCTTCCACTCGTCTCCGGGACGTATACGAAGCAGATTATATGCCCCACGGAGGTCCAATTTGGTGAATATCTTTGCCTGTTGGACTCTCTCCAATAGCTCCGGAATCAACGGTAACGGATACCGGTTCCGGATGGTTATTTTATTCAGTTCCCGGTAGTCAATACAGGGTCTCAGAGTCCCCTCCTTCTTTTTCACAAAAAAGATGGGTGCCCCTGCGGGCGAGGTAGACGGGCGAATAAATCCCTTGGCCAGGCTTTCATCAATATACTCCTTTAGGGCTTCTAGCTCAGGTGCCGCCAACGGGTAAACATGACCAAACGGGATTTCTGCCCCTGGGAGTAAGTCTATGGGGCAATCATACGGTCTATGCGGAGGAAGCCGATCGGCCTTTCTTTTGTCGCATATGTCAGCTAAGTCACGATAAACCGAGGGTAAAACGGGTACCTGTACCGTGCCTTCTGCATGTGGTGTTACCGGAACCGGAACAGTTGGACAAATGGCCGGATCACTCTGCGGTGGGAAGGATATCTCCTTAGTTTCCCAATTGATGACCGGATTTGTAGACCGTAGCCACGGAATACCTAGAATAATCGGAAAATGTGGAGAAGAGATCATCATGAAAACAAGAGTCTCCTGCTGACCTGGTTTCATCACGCATTCTAGCGGTACTGTTTCCCGATCCACTGGTCCAGATGTTAACGGAGATCCGTCTACCGTCTCCATGGTAACCGGTAAGGATCTTTGCTGAGTCCGGATACCGTGTTTACTAGCAAAAGAAAAGTCCATGAAATTTCCCCCTGCCCCAGAGTCTATCATTGCAGAGGTAGGAATTAGCTGTCCCTCCCACCGGATCTGAATGGGGAGTGAACAATGGGTATATTTCCCTTCTGAGTCCTTCGGTGAGGTAGACATTACCGTCAAGGGAAATACCGCATCCAAGTGTCCACTTGCCTCAGAGATATCAGACTCTGCGTCCGTGTTATCACACTCTGCCATGGCTGCCAATACCTTATTTGGGCGATTCGGACGTTTCGGGCAGTCGATTAAAAAATGGTCCGATTGACCGCAGTAGAAACACAAACGCTCACGGAGCCGGTGTTCACGACGTTCGTTGGTCTCTCGCTTTTGTAGAGAGTCCACTTGCATAGGAACGTCCTCAGCCTCCCGTGGCGTCCTGAAAGCCGGTTCTCTGGAAGGAAATGTATTATTATTTATACGGTTTATAGCTGCCCATTTTTCCTGTCTACGTTCCGTTAAACGGGTATCTATGCGCACACAGTGCTGGAGAAACAGGTCAAAATCCCCTGGGGATTCGGAACGGGCTAACTCGTCCTTGATGGTACCGGACAAACCCTTTCTGAAAACGGACAATAATGCATTGTTTCCCCAGTCGGTGTCTACCACTAACCTCCTGAACTCAGTGGCGTATTCAATGACAGAGCGCTTTCCCTGACGTAAGGTAAGGAGAGCAGATTCAGCGGTAGCACGGCGATTCGGATCATCAAACATCTGCGCCATTGCGTTCAGAAAGTCATCTAGGTGATTTAAACGGATGTCCCGGTTTTCTATCATCGGATTAGCCCAAGCCAGTGCTCGTGAGGTTAATAACATGATGATACATAACACCTTTGACCGGTCAGAACGGTAATATTCAGCATGTACATCGAAAAACAGTATACATTGGTTAATAAATCCACGGAACTGACTACGATCACCATTAAAACGGAATGGGGGTAACCTAGGCATACCGGCAGCTGGTACGGACGTAGTGGGGACGGCTTCCTGAGCCTCCACTCTGACTTGCAAATCCTGTATAGCCGGACCCAGTACCTGGTGATCATGGCCCAGCTGCGTTTCCACATCTCTAAGCTTAGTCTGCACCACCTCCATCTCCTGCTGCAGGGAGTTAATCATGGAGAACAGCTGATCTACTCGTGTCTCAGTCATTGCCCCAGCGAAATCCTCTAAAGGCCTGAGTATAATGTAATACTTATTCTATATTCTGAGGATTTCGATAGCGTAGGGCAATGACAATCAGAGACGAGTTCCGGGTACAAGATGTTTTATAGTATGTCACCACGGTAGAAACAGAACAAACACAACAATACAATAACACATACAATACTTTCCGGAATAGACGCGCAGGGGATTCCCGGGACCACGCACCGGACTCCCCCAGGGAGACCACCGGAGCGAACCCCTATACAGGGACTGTCCGGCAATCTACCCCGGAAGGCCTAAATGCGCAGCGGCCGGGATAAGGAGCAAGCGGTAAAGTCAATGAGTGTCCGTACGGAAATGTTTATCCAGGATGGTTACGAACCAAAAGAGAACCAGGCGGAGTGCTGACCGAAGATGGTAAACGGAATCCGGGCACAGCCTTAAGAGCCGGGTACAGTCCTGAGACAATCGGTAGGTAGTCCTTTAGGGGAATCCCGAGGCAATCCGGAATAAGCAGCAAACACAGCAGGAGCACACAGCAGGCAGTATACTCAGGCACTGGACTGGGCTGGGAGGCGGCCTTTTAAGCTGCTGGACAGGAAGTAGGGCAACAGAACGGTAACCTCCATGTTAACCGAGGGCAAGGGCAGTCAAAAGAGAACTGGAAAACCTGGGAACCTGACAGGGAGACCACTCCATTCCTTACAAGGAGTAAACCACTAGGTGTCACCCTTCTGCTGCATCTAGGAGGAGGAAACTCCTGCAGTCTTCCAGGCCTTTGGCGCTGCTGAGCAGGAGAGCTCGCGGCAGACAAGGAGTGGGGGACCACCTCATTCCTTGCAAGAGGAGAGCCACGAGATGTAACACACATTGGTTCTTCTCCTCTAGTCTAGGGACCGAATCCCCGTCTGCGGCCAGGTCCCTCCACTCCGATATGTTGTATGTCGAACAAGTCCACGGGAGCCTGGTGCACTTCCCGTGGGCTCTAGGACCCTTTCTGTCTTGCCCCTGTGTCGAGCTGCACCAGTTCCAGACCACAGGTCTTCACTTCTCCGCTGCTCCTTTTTGACCCTCTCTCTGTCAGTACAGCATTCCCTCACTCACTAGACTCCACCACCAGGCCCGTCGGATTAGGAGGAGGGAGGTGTCATCACCAGTGGTGGCTATACAAAGCATTAATGGCACCAAGCCCTAACCCTGACCCGATGGGGAGCTGCTAACTGAGAGTGTTGTGTGTATTTGGGTGAACCAGTGAATGACCTCATCCTTACCTTAGTGGTGGGATACCACACCTCTGGCTGACGCGCAATACCTCTGTGGCGGCTGAAGCCTCAGGGGCGCCACAAAAGTGTTCCTGTCATTACCTCAAGGAGGAAGCTGAGTGAGTAACCCCATCACAGCTCCTAAAACCTCCCAAAAAAAGTGCTCAGAAAACACTTGAAAGACTTATACATTATAGAGCTAGAGAATGTCAGATATACTGTAGATGGAAAACATGTAGGTGGGTTAATGAGGCAAAAACAAAGGTAGCCAGATTACCGCAAGTGAATGTCCATAGGGTATGCCCTTTTCTTCATTAGTGGCTCAGCTCGGAGAAGAGGCAGGAGCTCCAGCCACACTTGGTATGAAAGAGACTAAAAAGCAATATCCAGCGAGCCCATAGAAAAAGTTAAAAACCAGTTGAGCCTTTATTCATTAGAAAATACTCCATCTCTGCCTCACTAACCTTTTGTATGTGGACCTTTTTTAATGCATTTTTCTAATGAATTACTTTACTCAATGGATTTTTAATTATTTCTATGGGCTCATTTTTTGGTCTCTTCCATACTAAGTAGGTGGGATGGTGTACTTAAATGGCCACGCCATGATGCACCGAGCACCTGTACTTGGTTTGAACAGTCATTCTGAGCTTACAATGTCCCTTTAAGGACAACCTGTCACCTGGTGAAAAGTAGTCAATTTTTGTTCTTCATTCCTGTCGCTCCCTGGTAAATTGCAGCAGCTGTGCATCTGCCGCTCTATTCATTCTCTATGGCACTGTGTGAAAAACCAAGCCCCATAGGAAATGAATGGAGCAGATGCACTGCAGCTCCATTTTACCAGGGATAAAAGTGCCCAGTTCTGCCGGGCGATCATTGCAGGTCCCAGCAATCAGATCTTCACTTATTACTTATTTATCACCTATCCTCAGGATAGGTGATAACTTGTTTTCACTAGAGGACCCCTTTAAGCTTCCTAAACCCCTGCTCATCATTTTTTCTTTGACACAAGTAGTGCAATTACAATATTGTGCTACCTACATAGTGCCGCCGGGGTCTGGGCCGAGGGAGGCCATGTTTTCCATATCTGGTAGGTGCACTTTCACATTGTGGGACCATCAGCAGGTAAGTGATTCAGAGCACTTCATTCTGGGGGCATTTTTTTCAGGGCACATAAAAGAGCATATTTGTGTTTTCTGAAACAGCACAGGACTTTAGAATATAACAGTCGTCTGTAAGGGGGATGCCCGTCCAGGTTTTATTCTAACTATGATTAGGGCATGATAAGACTACTGATATGTTACCTATAAAGAGATCTTCACAGTAGAGTAATGCCTGAATCACAGGATGCATAAATCTGACTCTGGCTGTGTTACTGCAACTCGGAATGTTTTTGTCACAGGTGACAGACAGTCATGTGATTTCTGGCAATAGAAGATCACATTATTTGGCTGCACAGAATGCTCCCTGACTTTCTATTGTTCCTGCTGTCAGTATTCATTGTGCTGGGTGGCTTTCCAGCTGGGTTTTCTTCTCTTCTCCTTTAGGACCCAGTAGAGCTCTCTTTCCATCCAGCTCTTGATTATCACTATTCCCCTTGTCAGGGCCGGCTCCAGGTTTTTGTGGGCCCCGGGCGGAAGAGTCCCCGTGGGCCCCATCCACACACAGACACCGATACGAACATATACATATTTAAAGACAAACTCACAAAAATACATATAAACAGACAAATATATACAGTCATATACACTTACAGACACACACACACACAAGTCTGCTGCATACAGACAGACACACACACAAGTCTGCTGCATACAGACAGACACACACACACACAACTCTGCTACATACAGACAAACACACACACAAACTCTGCTACATACAGACAAACACACACACAAACTCTGCTACATACAGACAAACACACACAACTCTGCTACATACAGACAAACACACACAACTCTGCTACATACAAACACATACAACTCTGCTACATACAGACAAACACACACAACTCTGCTACATACAGACAAACACACACAACTCTGCTACATACAAACACATACAACTCTGCTACATACAGACAAACACACACAACTCTGCTACATACAGACAAACACATACAACTCTGCTACATACAGACAAACACACACAACTCTGCTACATACAGACAAACACATACAACTCTGCTACATACAGACAAACACATACAACTCTGCTACATACAGACAAACACATACAACTCTGCTACATACAAACACATACAACTCTGCTACATACAGACAAACACATACAACTCTGCTACATACAAACACACACAACTCTGCTACATACAGACAAACACATACAACTCTGCTACATACAGACAAACACACACAACTCTGCTACATACAAACACATACAACTCTGCTACATTCAGACAAACACATACAACTCTGCTACATTCAGACAAATGCACACAACTCTGCTGCTCTGTGGGGCCCACACCCGCGGCTTGGCGGGGACAGCACCCGCGGCACTGGCAGCACCCGCGGCTCGGCAGGGCCCACACCCGCGGCTCGGCAGGGCCCACACCCGCGGCTCGGCAGGGCCCACACCCGCGGCTCGGCGGGTACAGCACCCGCGGCACTGGCAGCACCCGCGGCTCGGCAGGGCCCACACCCGCGGCTCGGCGGGTACAGCACCCGCGGCACTGGCAGCACCCGCGGCTCGGCAGGGCCCACACCCGCGGCTCGGCAGGGCCCACACCCGCGGCTCGGCGGGTACAGCACCCGCGGAATCGGCGGGTGGGGGCATTGGCAGGGGCCAGGGCATACATCCAGGGGGTAGAAGCAGCTCACCGGGGCCTATAATGGGGAGGAGGGGAGGGCACTTACCCGATTAGGTCACGGTGGAGAGGGGGCCCACACAGCGCCGGACAGAATCTCGCCTCCTTCATCTGTGGGACTGAGAAGGCGGTAGCTCCGCCCACAGATGAAATTCAAACGAGGATGTCTGCGCGCCTTAAAGTGACGGCGCCGCAGATTGCTGCCGAGGACTGCGGTCCCCGGAACTCGGCCGGGGACCGCAGAACTGTAAAGGCGAGTGGGCCCCGGCCAAGGGACAGGAGAACTGACGAGGCCGAGTGGGCCCCCCCGGCTCTCCAGGGCCCCGGCATTTGCCCGGGTTTGCCGGGTGCTGACGCCGGCCCTGCCCCTTGTGCTTAAATATCCCATCTTCCCAGGAGTGGTGCTGGTGATATTATTCAGTTCATTCTAGCTCTGGTTGCCAGCAGGTGGCTTGTACTTATCTGTGGTATTATTGCTGAAACTTTGTGGACTTTTACCTGAGGCATCTGGAGATAACTAGTTATTTATTTTCTCCTGTGTGTCCTCCTTGTGTTTTCTTTTGTGTTTAGTGGTGTTGATGAAGCGCTCATTCCACCCATTTCCTATTTAGGATCCAGCACTAAGGATACCTAGGGTCAGGTATCCGGCTTGACGTATAGGTGCGGAACCTATCTAGGGTGGTGAGAGACCGCAGGGACCAACTGTAGGTTTGGTAAGGGGTCACCATCTCCCCCTTCTCTAAACGCAGGGTTCCCATTCCCTTCCCTTCTCTTGGTACTCTCCCATACCTAGCAGGACAGTTTTACTCTGAAGATCAATAACATTTTTGGAAAAAGATTTTAGTACAAACTTGTAATAAAGCTATTATTGAATACTACCAGAACGGAATGTGACTACTTTTCCAGCAGCAAACTTATCAACCAAAAAATATCCAGTTCCTTATACTCCTTGACATTTCGGGAAAAACATAAAATGAAATGTCATTGGGGGACTATGTGTCTTGGATGACCAGTCCCCTGCTGGTCCCCAGTGGTATCTGTAGCGCCTCACGGGGCCTAAGGGGTTACTCGTCACCGGACCAGTGGTTTTGTGGGGTTGCTGTGACTGGCCTGACCCGGCTCCGTGGTCCCGTCGGCTACATGTAAATGACAAACAAACAGGTGCAAGATGTAGAGGAGGATGGGAGGAGAGAAAAGGGTCCCTGGGAAGCGTGTCACCAGTTGCAGCGGTGACTGGGGGTCTCGGCCGCTGACCCTTCCTGCAACTCTTCCTCTTCCAGGGGCGATGTTGGATGGGAATGGGGGATGTTTTGCAGAGCCACCTGTGGTGTGCGGCCAGGAATCGTCCGCCTCTGCGAGATGTTGCTCTCCTCCGGGGCTGATGTTAACACAGCCCAGATAGTCCACCTCCCCACAGGTGGAGCGAGCTCCAGGGAGGATGAGGGTGATGGGGACGGCTGATGGCGCCGAAGCATGGGGTGGCGCCGGCAATTAACAGGACAACGCCAAGGCTGCCGTTCAAAGGTTTTTTTTTTACTCACAGTTCTTAAAGGTCCCCGGAGGTGCTGATTCCCGCCACCATGGATGGACTCCAGCTGGTCCCGAGTGAATCAGAGGCAATCACCGGTGTCTGTGGAAATGTGTGAGACCTTCCTCCTTGCGCTTTGTTGTGGATCCCCATAGCTTGAAGCCACTTGGGGACACCGCTGTTTGTATTAAGTGTCCCGTCTCGAGTACAGGTGATGCGGGTCCTCGACGTGGGGTCCGACCGTAGCCCTGACCCCGGATCCTATATGTCACTGTGCTCCGGGTAAGTGGGTAGTGGACGATGGGACATGAAATCCCCATCCCCTACAGATTTGTTAGAGTCGATGAAGGTTTTCCCAACTGAGGGCTCTTCACCCCGACCTGCACTGGCACTGTGGAAACAGTTAGGCTCGACATCAGCTACCATGTCTCCTTTGTCTCAGCATCTCCACCGGTCACCTCTCGCCCTATTCCAGTCTCATTCCCGCAGACTCAGTGCGGTGTTGTGGCCCCTGGTCCTGGGACAATTTCCACCTACCTACCTTCCCCGGGGCCAGCCTGTTAAACGCTGCTCTCTCAAGGCTGTCTGCTCTCTTCTCTGTCCTGGGCTGATCTGAATAGAATCTGTTTGTTTGTGTGTTTCTGTGGCGCCCCTGACCTGGTCAGGCACCACTGAGTACTGCACCCATGCTGGGGACAGTACAAAACAGGTAATCCAGAAGGCTGACCGAGGTGTGACTACACAGGCGCATA
Organism: Anomaloglossus baeobatrachus; assembly: GCF_048569485.1. Lineage (NCBI taxonomy): Eukaryota > Metazoa > Chordata > Amphibia > Anura > Aromobatidae > Anomaloglossus > Anomaloglossus baeobatrachus. Next base: position 64,093,987 of record NC_134363.1, read on the forward strand.
GTGATCAGGTCTCACACATTTACCTTTGAGAGGACCCCTGGGGATCCCAGGAGGGGGCGAAGCCTCCATCTCCACTCGAGGGGTGGAGGGGGCGAAGCCTCCATCTCCACTCGAGGGGTGTGGTAGAGAGCCTGGTTGTTAGGTGACGTAGGCAAGAACAGGAGAGGAGGGAAGAGTGAGCCGAGGACAGTTGAGTGGTGAAGTTCAGGGAGGGCAGAAGCAGACCCTGGAGCTGTGGCAGTCTAACAGCGTCCGCGCAGTGACTACCGACGGGGGAGAACGGTCACCTGGGAGTGCTGCCCGAAATCCACACACAGCTAAAGAGAGAGCAACGGAGTGGAAAGTAAGGAGACTGTCAGGGAGAACCAGGCCCAAACGGGTAGCAGGTCCCAGTGCAGGGATAGATTCACCTTTCCTTTGCCAAACCTGCATGAGGGGGCACTTTACACCCCCAAGACAACACCACAGAGTCCGCAGCCACGTAGCCACAGTGAGGGCCCATAGCTCACAGGAGGCAAGCAGCCGGAGTGATCTGGTCCAGGCTACAAGCAAACGGGCCAAAACGAAGGGGAGAGAGGCACCAGCAACTTCCCTGGGCGACCCCAGCAGGGCTTCAAGCAGGGGTTACCCCAAAACACAACGGGCTAAGGAAGGCGAGTTGGTAGCCACCCTCATAAGTCAGCCTGAAGGACACCTGGTTCCAGCCTGGTTCATCCCAGCTACGCCCGGGTTACTCACCCTGCCACCAACAGTGAGTAAAATCCCTGAAAGACATCCTGCTTGTGCGTGTGAGTCATTCTGCGACTTATAGTTCCACACACCTACACGGGACCCTGGGGCATGCCTCACTCTCAGGAGGCTATTACAACTGACTGCACCTACCATCAGCCCCAGGCACCCCTAACCTGCAGTGGCGGTCCCCACTGACCGCAATTCTGAGAGTGGCGTCACGACAATCAAAATAGAGGATTTCCTACCTGTGACAAGATCCAGCCGCGTGGAGTCCCTGAAGGTAATGCACCGCTGCACCGACACCGAACCTCGGGGCCCCACACATCTGGTGTCACGAACAGGATAAGGACTAGACCTGTTCAGACAGGTGACCATGTGCCTGGGCGGTCCGCTTGGAAAATTGGAAGCGCCGCCATATTGCCACCATGAAAAGCGCGCTGAAAAACAACAGCAGCCCGCGCTGGGAGAAGTTACCGCCCACGAAGAGGTGTGGCTACCCAGAGATCCCCTGGAGAGTCCTGGCTTCGCAAGTGATGAGAGCGCGGAGGCGTTCAGAGACGTCGGGAAGGAAAGGGAGCCAGAAGCCTGCTGCTGGAAAAGGCAGAGCAGAAACTGATAAGCCTGCTGTTGGGAGAAGAGTTCAAGGCAGTGAAGGAACTGGCACTGAGACTGCAAGGAAGAGTCGGAGGTCTGCTGCTGAGAAAAGATCTGCAGAGCGGCGACGACGTGGTGAAGATGGCGTCTGAAGATAGGAGCCCAGAGCCGGGTTCCGCTGCCTGGTGGTCCTGGGAGCTTGCCCAGTTCAGTAACCGACTGGAAGCGAGGATCGTGCAGCAGATCCGAGAGGGACGTTCGGAGCTGCAGGAGATGGCTGCGGCGGTTCAGGCCTACGAGAGGGGAACCGCACGACGAGTGCCAGACCGAGCGGCGACGACTCAGGCCCCGACGATGTTACCGATGGGTGAGTCCTGTGTTGCCCCTGTCAGCGCGAGTGCCCCGACCCTTGCTGCCATGCCCGCGGTCCCTGAAGAGGCGCCCGGCGCTGCGACGCTGAACCAGGCCGCAGCCACGCCAGGTGCGGCCCGCCGAGCCCAGGCCGCCGCAACGATGCCCAGCCCGGCCCGCAAAGATCCGGCTGCCACCTCGACCCTCCTCCACGCCGCAGGCGTGACGCTGACCCAGGCTGCCGCCATGCTAGGCCCGGCCCGCCAAGACCCCACCGCAGCAGCGACGCTCGTCCGCGCCGCAAGTGAGGTGCTGAATTAGGCCGCAGCCACGTCAGGTGCGGCCCGCCAAGGACCAGCTGCAGCTGAGACGCCAATCCAGGCCGCAGAAGCGCCCAGCCCGGCCCGCACAGATCCCATCGCAGCTGCGACGCCAATCCAGGCCGCCGCAGCGATGCCCTGCTCGGCCCGCCAAGACCAGGCCGCCGCCATGCTAGGCCCGGCCCGCCAAGACCAGGCCGCTGCCACGCCAGGCTCGGCCCGCCAAGACCAGGCCGCTGCCACGCCAGGCTCGGCCCGCCAAGACAAGACTGTACAAGTATTTACCCCGGCCTGCAAGGCCAGAGCAGACACCGCTCCCCAGCCCAAGGAAGTCCCTGCTAGGAAGTCCCTGCTGGGGGAGGACCCCGAATACTGGAAGCTGAAGGCTGATCTAGAGGCCCACTTCCCAAAGGAGATGGTGGACCGGTATCTGCTCCCTCCGCATACTCACAGGAAGACTCCTGCAACATTCATGCAAAAGGGTCCCCCGCCCTGGCCTGCTGATGAAAATCCATCCCTAGCGCTGCCACAAGAGGAGTGCCCAGAAGAACTAAGGGGGAGGGGAGGCCAGGAAGCTGAGAAGCTGACCCCAGAGCCATCAGCAGTGGATGCAGCACCAGTCCAAGAGCCAGAGATGCTGCCGTACTCCCGCTGGGATGAAGAGGGCCCGACATCCTCCGCTGAGGAAGATTTGCCCAGATACCACACCTGGGAGCCTGCAAGCAGTGAAGTAGCAGCCCAGCAGAATCCAGCCCGCAAGACACGGCGCCACATTGATGAAAATCCATCCCTAGCGCTGCCACAAGAGGAGTGCCCAGAAGAACTAAGGGGGAGGGGAGGCCAGGAAGCTGAGAAGCTGACCCCAGAGCCATCAGCAGTGGATGCAGCACCAGTCCAAGAGCCAGAGATGCTGCCGTACTCCCGCTGGGATGAAGAGGGACCGACATCCTCCGCTGAGGAAGATTTGTCCAGATACCTCACCTGGGAGCCTGCAAGCGGTGAGGTGGCAGCCAGGCAGGACCCAGCCCGCAGGACACGGCGCCGCAGCAGGACAAGGGATCCACCTGCACAGCAATCTCCAGATAGAAAAGACGAAGTAACAGCCAGAGACTTGGAGGAGAAGCAGTCCTTAAGGAGAGCTAAATCCCAGGTCAGAGGCCCACTTTGTCGTGGAGTAGTGGAAGACTTTAGTTTAAAATCAGGATATGGCTTTATAGTTGTACCTGGAATGAAAGAAGGCATCTTTGTGAACAGAAGGGATGTTAGAGCACATTTACCTAGAGGACATCCAGGAAGAAACCTACAGATAGGAGACTCAGTAGAATTCACGAAACATCAAGGAGAACGCGGATGGTACGCACTAGATGTCACCCCATGTACCAGCAATCCCTACAGTAAACCTGCTGTTTCAACACTACAAGATAAAGAAAGAGAAAAAGATAAAGACACAGAAGAAGAGGAAAGAAAAGACAAAGAACCCATTGATGAGACCACTACAGATGATGACAGAGATGGAGAAAGCAACAGGTGCCACAGCCCTACAGGCCCAAGCCCTGGTAAGGAGGAAGAAGGAGCAAAGGTCATGTAAAGTAAAGTAAAGTACAGAAGTTACAAGTTTTGACAAGTTTTGCAACGTTTACATGTTCAAGAAATGTGCCCACATGAACTAATGTGAGAAACCTCTTTTTGCACTTTGAAAAATGAACCTTAAGGCTATGAACTGGCTATAGCCACAAACTCTCGCAGTGTTTATAGTTACCCCAGAGGTACAACCACTACCAGGGAGCACGCCTGTTTATGGGGCCTGGCTCTCCACCACAAAGAGGGTACCTGGTCAGCACCAACTGTGGAGGCCGCCTCTACATCCTGCCAGAAGTGGCTGAAGGCGCGGCTCCACCAGGCCAGGTATACCCTGAAACCACCAGACCATGAAAGCCGCCTGAGAGGGTTTAGGGTGGGTTAACGGACTTGTGGGTGGAGGGTGGTGATGTATGGTACCTGTTGGTTTTAAAACGTTTTACCATGTTTTACTGTTTTACGTATTTTAAAATGTTGTCTTGCAGCCCGAGGACGTGCTGGTGATAACTAAGGGGGAATGTGGCGCCCCTGACCTGGTCAGGCACCACTGAGTACTGCACCCATGCTGGGGACAGTACAAAACAGGTAATCCAGAAGGCTGACCGAGGTGTGACTACACAGGCGCATAGTGATCAGGTCTCACACATTTACCTTTGAGAGGACCCCTGGGGATCCCAGGAGGGGGCGAAGCCTCCATCTCCACTCGAGGGGTGGAGGGGGCGAAGCCTCCATCTCCACTCGAGGGGTGTGGTAGAGAGCCTGGTTGCTAGGTGACGTAGGCAAGAACAGGAGAGGAGGGAAGAGTGAGCCGAGGACAGTTGAGTGGTGAAGTTCAGGGAGGGCAGAAGCAGACCCTGGAGCTGTGGCAGTCTAACAGCGTCCACGCAGTGACTACCGACGGGGGAGAACGGTCACCTGGGAGTGCTGCCCGAAATCCACACACAGCTAAAGAGAGAGCAACGGAGTGGAAAGTAAGGAGACTGTCAGGGAGAACCAGGCCCAAACGGGTAGCAGGTCCCAGTGCAGGGATAGATTCACCTTTCCTTTGCCAAACCTGCATGAGGGGGCACTTTACACCCCCAAGACAACACCACAGAGTCCGCAGCCACGTAGCCACAGTGAGGGCCCATAGCTCACAGGAGGCAAGCAGCCGGAGTGATCTGGTCCAGGCTACAAGCAAACGGGCCAAAACGAAGGGGAGAGAGGCACCAGCAACTTCCCTGGGCGACCCCAGCAGGGCTTCAAGCAGGGGTTACCCCAAAACACAACGGGCTAAGGAAGGCGAGTTGGTAGCCACCCTCATAAGTCAGCCTGAAGGACACCTGGTTCCAGCCTGGTTCATCCCAGCTACGCCCGGGTTACTCACCCTGCCACCAACAGTGAGTAAAATCCCTGAAAGACATCCTGCTTGTGCGTGTGAGTCATTCTGCGACTTGTAGTTCCACACACCTACATGGGACCCTGGGGCATGCCTCACTCTCAGGAGGCTATTACAACTGACTGCACCTACCATCAGCCCCAGGCACCCCTAACCTGCAGTGGCGGTCCCCACTGACCGCAATTCTGAGAGTGGCGTCACGACAATCAAAATAGAGGATTTCCTACCTGTGACAAGATCCAGCTGCGTGGAGTCCCTGAAGGTAATGCACCGCTGCACCGACACCGAACCTCGGGGCCCCACACATCTCTCACTCAGTGCCCCCACCCTTGGGATGACTCTTAGTGGCTGTTGCCCTGGTAATCTGGATTTCCCCAGATTGCCTGGCTTCCTGTGTAAGTTGGGACTCATAGCTAGATGCTTGTAAATGAAAAACAACACCATTGATTAACTCCTTCATCATCCAAGTCCAAGCATTGCACCCTAAATGAAATGCAATGCCCTGTGGTGACTGAAGCCTCAGGGAGCCACATATCTCCCTGCTTAACTCCCTTAAACTTACAGGTCTCTCAATATGAGTGTGTATAGGATGAAAACTGTCAATCATATGAAGTGGGTTGGGAAAAGTCACCAGGGACCTACCTAGGACTAGTCATCCAAGACGCATAGTTCCTGGCCACCTTTTCTCTGAAATTGTGCTGCAGCGATGGAGACGTTGTTTGATGGATGTCTCCAGCGGCTCAAGCAGCAAGTATCAGCTGTCAGATTCCCTTTACATACATATTGGTTTAGGAAAGTGACTGGGGGACTGGGGTTGTGATAAAGTAATGTTCCTAAAAAGATTAATTGGCGAATACAAGAGGGATTTATTTGTGATTTGCAATGTGACCACATAATATGCCCCCAATTGTACCTCCAGTTTTGGTATACAAAGATTAGTTTTGTGAAACACCATTAACAAAAATATTATTGAATTTTACCAATAGAACTTATGCCCAGACTGAGTGACTGTATGTCACGGTCATCTTTCTGCTACATGAGATTAGTGACATGTTCTGGATCTGAGTCTCACTTTTCCCCTGTGAGACTCTGCAGATTTAAATGTAGTTTCCTTTCCTTCAGCAGTCAGAGGGTTAATGGCTGTGTACCTTGACAGCAAGCATTCCATTACCTTACCAAGGTGTTTCCAGTTTGGGACCACACCCTGTCCCTTTATATACCCTCTGCTACCAGCAGGGGGTGCCGGTTATTCTCATTGCCATTGGGATGCTGACTTTGAAGCTGTAAGGAGCTGCTGTGACCCTCTGCTGTAGTTGATTTGGTGGCTGAAGTCTTGGTGCTGACTTGGTGTTGTTGTGTTCTCCCATATCTGTCTTCTTTTCCCAGTGTGCTGTTTTAGTGCAGCGGTGGGGCTAGTGTCCCTTACCTGACCCCTCACTAGCCAGTGCTTACTGTAGGGTCTCTCAAGGCTTCAGGTTCCTGCTTGGTGACAGGTGAGGAACCTGTATAGGGACTGGCTAGGAGTACACGGTAGAGCAGCAGGCAAGTAGAGGTTGTGTCCATCTTCCCTCTCACTAGCGATAATGCCCACCATTGTTAAAGTGTCCCCTGTGAACCCCTTGTTTGTTATGATATTACCCCTGTAATTATGTGTTTGGTTCACGCTGGACTCCCAAGTCTGTGAGTGACACTGTTCTCTATTATTGACATACAGTGTCCCAGTGAGGACATACTATGGACCTAAACTCCAGATCAATGAATAAAAATGGCCAAACACTGCCATGTACAAGAGGCATGCTTTTCATACCTTCAAGCAGATATTATGAAATTAACTTGCCAGGTGAACATTGAGGGCATAGGGTCTCAGAAGCAATGCCGTACGTATCATCATGTCCCCTTCGAGTGATAGATGAGCTCCCATCGATTCAGCGCTGATGAAGTTGTAGGTGTATTAACAAGCATGTAAATATTCATAAGCCCCCTACTAATTTATGACTGGATCCGTTAATACTCGGCACAGTAACAAATGTCACCTTTGTAATAAATAACTTTTTTTCTGTAAAGATCTAACTTTCCTCTTATCTCTCTATGTTACCATTCATCACTTGGAGTTTTACATAACCTCTGGTGGTTTGGAATATATGTTTTGTTCTGAACCTGATGTCCTTGAAGATTACAGTTGCATTACATTGACTATGTGTCCCTCATTTATGCAGAAGACAAAAGGTTATTCTTTTGTTAGAGAGCAATAATCCTTAAAATACAAATTACCTGGAAATATAACGCCCTTGAGTTGTCCTTCTGTTTGAAGTTTTCTAGTACTCTACTCAAGCATATAAATTAGGCATTAAAGTGGTTGTCCGCTTTCAAAGAAAAATATCCCACAGGCTGAATATGCTTGATAATATCAGCATTACTTACTGAAGCCATTGCCATTCCAGCACCGCCTCACCACATCTCCCCAACAGTCTTTGTTTACATAGCTGCAGTGGTCATGGCATGAGTTCAACCAATAACCGTGCTTCATGCCATCCTGCGGTGGCTGCCCTGTCCTTGTTTCATGCTGCTGACTCCAATATGACACAGACCTTCTGGGAATACCTGTAGCGTGTGCGCATGGCCACACTCTTTTCTTACAGGGCTAGTGCACCCTAACCCAGAAGTGTCTCTCAGGTCAACTGAGAGATTTCAGATTTTTAAGGTACCTACCCCTTAAGGGAGGTGCCTGGGCAGCAAGATCCTAACGTTGCTAGCTCTCAGGTTTATTGTGCTACTGCTTTCTTTGTGCTGTGTTCTGCTGCTGATTCATCTCTGTGTTTCAGTGCATTGTCAGTCTGCTGTTGCAACCATCCAAGCTGGCCGGCCGGCTACCATGATATCCGCTGCTGCAAGTATCCACACAAGTCGCCCATTACAATACTCGCTGCTGCAAGTGTCCTCATTGGCTGCTGCTACCGCATCCATCCATCCATACCAGCCAAATCCACAATCCCGACTGCCCTCTGCCGGCTGCTTACCAGCGTGTGTACCTACTGCAACCGGAAGTGAAGACTTGGCGGCTGGTCCAGTTTGCTCCTCCAGGCAAGTGAACTGTACTTTTGGTCCAGTGGACCCACTAATACCATGCTAGCTACGCGAGCATTACAACCCCATTGACAACCATGGCTCTGAAGAGCCCCATGTCAATTAAACTATGGTCAATCTTGCATACCTCCGGTCCAATTATTCTTACTGGCACCGCAGTAAGAGATAGTCGTGAACTGTGCTCAGCTGGCCTTTGACATTACCAGATGAGTGTCTGCTTTCTCAAGGAATATATTTGGTTATAGCTTGATTGGCTAGATCTCTTGTCAAAATACAAATAGCTTTGGGAAAACAAATTGGGAAAAGACAACACCCTTTACATTTTTGTCAGAGAGGTGATAGTGTGAGAAAGTGTCTAACCAGGAGAAAAACAATTGCTACGTGTTAGGCAATTATTTAAGGGGTACAGTTTGCAAAATGGGTTCACTTGTGAGGGTTTCCACTGTTTAGGTACATCAAAGGCTCTCCAAATGCGACATGGCGTCCGCTAACGATTCCAGACAATTTTGTGTTCCAAAAGTCAAATGGCTCCTTCCCTTCCGAGCTCTTCCGAGCCCTTCCGTGTGCCCAAAGAGTTGATTTCCACCATATATGGGGTATTTGTGAACTCAGGAGAAATTGCACAACAAATTGTATTGTTCATTTTCTCCTGTTGCCCTTGTGAAAATGAGGTTTTGCCACACTTCTTAAAATTTTTAAAACAAATTGTGTGGCACAATTTCTTCTGTTACCCTTGCACAATTTGGGGCTCAAACAACATTTTTGTTGGAAAAATGATTTTTTATTTTCAAAGTTTAACATTCTTTTGCGCCCCTGACCGATCAAGGTGCTCTCCACACACCTAGATAAGATCCATGAGGTTTAATTTCCAAAATAGGGTCATTTGTGTTCGATTTCCACTGTTTAGGCACAATAGAAGCTTACCAAATGTGACATGGTGTCTGTTAAAGGGAACCTGTCACCAGTTTTTTCCCTATTAAACCAAAAGTGTCACCTTCTGCAGCTCCTGGGCTGCATTCTATGAAGGTGCACCTTGTTGCTGGCCCCCCTTCCAAACCCAAAAAAGAACTTTATAAAATCTCACCGTTGTCTATTCAAATTAGTTCTATTGGCCAGATGGCTCTATTTCGTCTCCTGTCCCCCTCTCCTGCCGCACTTCGCCGTCCTTCTGTCATGATTGACAAGGATGTCGCCACCATCATCATCCACTCTGTTGCCCAAGTTTCGCGCAGGCGCAGTTCGCTCTGCCTCTATCGCAGGCCAATCATAAAAACACTTTCCCTCTCGCGCGCTGGCGATGTATCTGCGCAGGCGCGAGATCATGGTGGCATTGTGCATGAACTGCCAGCCATGTCATCCTCGTTCACGACCATGATCTCGCGCCTGCACAGATAAATCACCGGCGCACGGTACGGAAAGTGTTTTTATGCTCAGCCCATGATAGGGGCAGAGTGAACTGCACCTGCGTGAGATTGGGCAACAGAGTGGATGATGACGGCGGAGCCATCCTTGTCAATCATGACAGGAGGACGGCAAAGAGCGGCAGGAGAGAGGGATAGGAGACGAAATAGAGCCCGCCCATCTGGCCAACAGAACTAATTTGCAGAGACAACGGTGAGATTTTATAAAGTTCTTTTTGGGTTTAGAAGGGGGGCCAGCAACAAGGTGCACCTTCATAGAATACAGCCCAGGAGCTGCACAAGGTGACACTTTTGGTTTAATAGGGAAAAAACGGGTGACAGGTTCCCTTTAAAGATTCCAGCCAATTTTGCGCTCCAAAAGTCAACTAGGGCTCCTTTTCTTGCGTGCCCTGCCATGTGCCAAAACAGTAGTTTCCCACCACATATGGGGTATCAGTATTCTGAGATATTGAACAATAAATTGCATGCTTCATTTTCTTTTGTTATCCTTGTGAAAATGTAAAATTTGGGGCTAAAATAACATTTTTGTGTGAAAACGTAACATTTTAATTTTTTCCTTTTACATTGGTTTAGTTCCTGTGAAGCACCTGAATGGTTAATAAACTTATTGGATGTGGTATTGAGCTGTTTGAAAAATGCAGTTTTTAGAATGGTGTCCCTTTTGGGTGTCTTCTATCACATAGGCTTCTAAAGTCACTTCAATTGTGATGTGGTCCCTAAAAAAATGGTTTTGTAAATTTGGTTGGAAAAATGAGAAATTGATGATAAACATTCAACCCTTCTAACTTCCTAATAAAAAGAAAGTATCAAAAATAGTGCTGATGTAAAGTAGACATGTGGAACATGTCATTTATGAACTATTTTGTATGACATAAGTTTCTGGTTTAACCCTTCCACCCCACAGCCTGTATTCACCTTCATGACATGGCCAATTTTTTTCAATTCTGACCAGTGTCACTTTAAGGCCCTGTGCACACTGGAAAACGGAATTTTCTTAAAAAAATTCCGCAGAGTCTGAAAGATTACCGCGGTATTGCCGCAGTATTTTTACCGCCGTTTTGCCGCGGGTTGGTACATGTGTTTTAATGCATTTAATGCAATAAAGCACATTGAAAAAAAAAAGTAATTTCCTTCTGAGATAGATAGTAGATGATAGATAGATAGATAGATAAATAGATAAATAGACAGATAGAAGAATAGATAGATAGAATCATAGATAGATAAATAGACAGATAGAAGAATAGATAGATAGATAGATAGATAGAGGACAGATCAATCAACAATCGACACACTACATTTCTCCCGAGCGGTAGTGTGTTCACATTACCGGCCGTGAGAAATGACCTGTAATTACCTCTGCAGGCTCGTTACGAGGCTGCATTCTGTACAGTGTCAGTTGCGGCTGGATGCCAGCACCACGGGACCTCAGTGGATTACGCAGGAGCTGTGTGTTTCGGAGGGGTTAATAAAGTGGTGAAAGAGGGGGCTTTTTTGTGTTTTATTTAAAATAAAGGATTTTTCGGTGTTTGTGTTTATTCACTTTATTTACAGGTTAATCATGAAAGCTGTCTCATAGACACTGCCATGATTAAAGCCTGGACTTAGTGGCGGTGATGCGCTGCCATTAACTCGTTATTACCCTGATTACCACTGCATCACGGCAACAGTAAGAGCCGGGGACACTCTGGGACTGCCGCATTATGGATGCAACAGTCCCGGGGCAGCTGCAGGCTGATATTCACGGCTGCGGGAGGGGGGGGCATTAACCCTTGCCCTCGTCCTCCCCAGCCTGAGAATACCGGGCCGCCGCTGTGTGTTTACCTGGCTGGATGGTAAAAATACGGCGGAGCCCACATTTTTTTTTTTTATATGGCCTTTTGATTTCTATGTGTATTCTATATGTCTGTGTCTGTGTGTGAGTGCGATATGTGTTTACTATATATCTGTGTCCGTGTCTGTGTGTGTCTGTGATATGTGTGTATTCTATGTCTGTGTCTGTGATCTGCGTGTTTTTACTCTCTGCTCCGCTTCCTCTTCCTGTCATAATGACATCACTTCCCTACAAAATGCAGGGCGGTGATGAACATTATGTCCCGAAACCACGAAATCCTGCAGGGAATAATGTAGGAAAACGCAATGAACCGCACAGAATTTGCTACCTGCGTTATTCCCTGCGGGATTTCCCAATTACATTGCAGTCAATGGAGTGAAATGCCGCAGCGACGTGTGGAAAAGAAGTGACATGCAATTGTTTTTGCTGCGGGAATCCCGCAGCAAAACATGCAGCTGTCAAAATCCGCATAGTGCGCACAGCATTTTTTTTACCCATAGGATTTGCTGGTGAATCACTGCAGAGATGTTATGAACATAACATGCAGCGAAACATGCAGCAAATCCGCAGGAAATCCGCGGCAAAAACCGGCAAGCGCGCACAGGGTTTAAGAGTTAATTAATCTGAAATGCTAAAAACATATCCTAGCAATTCAGAGACTTGTTTTTCTTGAAATATTGTACTTAATGATATTGATAGGACAATGTTTATTGAAATTATTTGTGAAAATATCAGAAATATGGCTAAAATTTTGCAACTTACAAACTTTGAAATTTTCTCCTAAATTCGCCAATACCCCATATGTTTTGAAAGACTACTGTGTGGTCGGACAGCAGGGCTTGGAAGAGAACGCACAATTGGCTGGAATCGTTAGTGAATGCCATATTGCGTTTGGAGACCCCCTTATGTGCCTAAACAGTGAAAATCCCCCACAAGTGACCTTGTTTTGGAAATTAGACTCCTCAAGAAATATTTATGGATGTTTGTCAAGCATCTTGAACCCCAGAAGCCTCATAAAATTTTATAACGTTGAGCCGTGAAATTTTTAAAAAATACATTTTAAGCACAAAAATGTTGCTTTAACCCAAAATCTTTAATTTTCACAAGAGTAAAAGGAGAAAATGCACTGTAAAATGTGTTGAGTAATTTCTCCTGAGAACATCAACACCCCATGTATGGTGGAAAACTACTATTTGGGCGCACGGCCGGGCTCTGAAGAGAAACAGCATTATTTGACTTTTTGAATGCAAAAGTGGCTTGAATCGTTAAGGGGGGGTCATGTCGCATTTAGTGAGCCCCTGATGTGTCTAAAAAGTAGAAATCCCCCACAATTGACCCTGTTTTGTATACTAGACCCCTTAAGAAAATGTATCTAGATGTTTGGTGAGCACCTTGAATGCCCTTCACAGGTGCGATGTTGTTCCTCGCTCCTGCGGCAGCACACATCGCTGTGTATGAAGCCGCAGGAGCGAGGAACTTCACCTTACCTGCCTCCCGGCTGCAATGAGAAGGACGGAGGTGGGCGGGATGTTTACATCCTGCTCATCTCCGCCCCTCCACTTCAATTGGCCGCCTGCCGTGTGACGTCGCTGTGACGCCGCACGACCCGCCCCCTTAGGAAGGAGGCGGGTCGCCGGCCAGAGGGACGTCGCACGGCAGGTATGTGCGTGTGAAGCTGCCGTAGCGATAATAATCGCTACGGCAGCTTTCACTAGATATTGCACGTGCGACGGGGGCGGGACTATCGCTGCAGCATCGGTAACACATTGTTACCGATGTCGCAGTGTGCAAAGCCCGCCTAAGACTATGTGTCGAAACGCGTAGTTCTACGAGGCATACCCCCCTGCAATTAACAGCCACACCACTGTATTTTAACTATTTTTGCAAATAAATTTGGATTTTTTAATATACCCCAAGGATCGCGCTGGATTTCCTTCCTTTCAATATGATCTCAATGAATTTGGCCCATCTTTCAGATCCTATGCACCACCACTCCAAATGTCAATGACTGGAGTGTATTTCGTCATAATTTACAACACTTTGTAGCATAGATAATGATGAGTTTGCCATATGCTCTTGGCTACGAGAAGTTCTGCTAACTATTGAAAAAGAGGGTAAAGATAGCCAGGACTGGCATAAAATTGGTAAAAGAAGCAAAGATTGTGCACAAATTTGTGTTGCACAATTTTTTTTTTAACATTTCAAACACGACTCAAATCTGCTGAAAACTGATGTATCAGAGCCTATGTTTTTCTTTAGTCTAAAGCCACATTGTGATTCTGGTTGTAACAATACATCAGATCTGACAAATATTTTGTGAGACTGTTCTCCTTGGTTTAGCACTCAGGGGGCAGGGGGTCCAGGTCGGGTCTCGTTCCTGTTTTACTCGTCACTGGGTTGGTGCGGAGGTCTGGGATGTCGCTGTGGCCTGCCCGGTTTCGTGCCCCAAGATGTACACCAATTGAAGGGGTATAGGGTTTGTCATGACGCCACCTGCGGTACGCGGTCAGAGATTAGCCGCCGCTGCTGTCGCTGTCCTCCGAGGCGGATGGTAGTAGCAGCTGAGATGGTGTTGCTCCCCACAGGTGGCACGTGCCCCAGGGAGGATGATGAGGGCAGTAGTAGTGGTGGCGGTGGCTGTTGGCACCGAGGCAGAGGGCGCAGGCGCCGGTAATAAGATTCCGAGTCGGCTGCTGCGGTTCCAGGTGTCTTTACTTACAGTTCTTTAAGAAGCCCGGTTGCTGCCACAGTTGCATTAGTCACCACTGTGATGGGCCCCGTCAACCTCGGATATGTTGAAAGAAGCCACTGGTGTTTGGCAATTGTTCTTTATAAGAATTTCCCCTCCAGTAGTGAGGAACCCGGGCTGAGCGTTCCGCACCAAGCCTAGGCCCCGTGAAAGAAGAAGATGAAGAGAAGGTGGTGGTGTTGTGTCGCCAAAACTGATGTCCCGGGAAGACTGACCTGTGATTGTGTGAGTTGCTCATACTTCTACCCCAAGTGGAACCTGCCCCCCATGTGGTTGTCCTAGTGACCGGAAAATTCCCATGTTTCGTGATGGCGGACCCCCTGCCTACCCTAGCACAGCTCCCCAGTGAGAAGGCTCCTAAGCTATATGTAAAGTGTGAATGTGGAACTTGGTGATTAACCCCCTTCTTACCCGAGGCAAATACTGCACATTAAGCAATATTCTGTGGCGACTGGAGTCGAAGGGGCGCCACACTTGCCATATATTGTATATGCTATTTACTATGGGATAGTTTTGTTTTAATTTAAATCTATCCATATAGGGGAATCTATGAAGAACCACTTTAAGAAATAAATATTGAGTTCTGATTGATTTCTTCAGATAGCAACACTCTTATGAAATGAGTTGTTCTGTAGTTACTTTTTTGGCTAAAAATCATTTTTGTAATTGGGTTTCATTAGAAATTTTGCATCGTTAGCCTCTGTGAATATCTGAGGTTCTGGGTTGTATTACTCACCAACGGAGGTTAACGATGTAATAATTTTTATTTCTTCTCTACACGGTCTTATAGCAATCATAGTCATTATGCTCTTCCAGATGTCGGATACCATGACCATAGCACGTGTATCCAGCTCTAACCAGCTCCAGCCAGCAGTCCTTAGAATAGTTTTTCAAATCTAGACAACGGATACCATGACCATAGCACATGTATCCAGCTCCAATCTCTATAGTCCATCCATGCGCACCAGGACCTGGCTACAACAACAGATCCTTGCCTCTCGACGTCGCCACACCAAGTCTCTAGCTAAGCATGTGGCTCACTCTTCCACATCTCCTGGAATCAGCCCCTTGGTTTAACCCCTTAACAACCACAGGCAGTAATATTACGTTCTAATTTTAGGAGAAGAAAAAGGACTTTGTGTGCCATCAATATATATAAACATAATCAATATCACCCAAAAATCACTTGCACATAAAAATATTTTATTTTTATTTAGAAATGGGGATAACAATTACAATAGTAATACAAAATTACATGACGGGGGGAGGGGGGGCAGGGAACGAGGAATAGAAAAATGGCACAATAAAAACCCTACTGGATATAGAATTAAGACCTCAATTGTAATAGCCTGACAGGTACCATTTGGCTAGTGAAACTGCCATAATCATAGTTTAAACCAGGCATAAACATACAATATGGAAGGCAAACTGTAATTAAGGACAAGAATCCTGTACACATATCAATAATGATGAACCCAGTTATAACATATAAATCAGAAGGGGTTCATCAATAGTTGTAGGTATAGGTCCTCAAGCAGTCGGCTTACCCATAGGAGGTCACGTAGATTAGATCGATGTATGCCCCTACGCGTCTCGCAGAAAAAGCTTCATGAGGGGGAGAGAGATCAGTGGAGTAATGCCAATCACCACATAGGCCGGTAATGAGGTTAGCGTAAGAGGGTGCACAGGCCGCCCCCATCGCGGTTCCTCGTTTCTGCAAGTAGAATTTGTCCCTGAATGTGAAAAAGTTGTGCGTCAATATAAATTCAAGAAGATCATAAATTAAATCACACAATTGTGCATCAAGACTGCTCGCTGTTAGGAAAAACTTAACGGCTCTAAGTCCGTGTTGATGGTCAATGCATGTGTATAGTGATTCAACATCAATCGTGGTGAGGAGAATACCCTGGTCCACAAAGAGTCCATCCACCCGCCGCAGGATGTCAGAGGTGTCTCTGGCATAGGAGGGCAGCGTTTCCACCAGTGGATGTAAATAAAATTCTATGAACTTACAAACTGGGTCGCATAGCCCTCCAATGCCAGAGACAATCGAACGCCCGGGGGGGCAGACCGGATCCTTATGGACTTTGGGGAGAAGATAGAAGGTAGGTGTCACAGGACAATCAGTAGTTAGACCATCCAAGATTTTTTTGGTGATAATCCCCTGACGGAAAGCCATGTCCAAAATGTCAAATAATTCCACCATAAACTTACCAAGTGGATTATGGGATAACGGAGTATATGTATTACGGTCGCGGAGCTGGCGTCCTGCTTCCTTTTCATACATAGATCTCAGCCACACCACCACGTTGCCCCCCTTATCGGCCGGTTTGATGATAACGCTATCAAGTTGTTTTAATTCATTGAGTGCTTTACGTTGATCAGTTGTAAGATTGTCTCTTACGTGTCTTCCACTCATATTTTTGAGATCCTTAGTGACTAACTTACAAAAGATCTCTACCTCAGGACAGACCGAAAAGGGGGGAAAAGTGGTGGATCGTGGATGTAGGAAAGTGGGAAGGATTATTTCATTACCTCCTGAGTTTTGAGGAGAGGATTCATCCAATTCCTCAAGAATCGTAATGGCTTCGACTTCAGCAGCTGTCAGGGGGGTCACGTCCAAATTCCTCTTGGCATGTAATTTTGTTAAAACTAATTTTCTGGAGAATAAGTGTAAGTCTTTAATTACTGTAAATAGATTGAAATCGTGGTTAGGTGCAAAATTTAGACCCAGACTCAAAACTTCTATTTGTGCTTTGGTGAGTATAACATCAGATAAATTAATCACCTCTAGGTTCTGTCCCTTGGTCTTTTTCTTTTCCTTTTCGGCCATCTACGGGGGTGTAATGGTACGTTTCTTACCTCCATAGGTAGATTGTCTACCCGATAGCCCGGTCAGTAGAGTTCCACTGATTGATGCCCGGGGATCGGGAAGTCTATGGGGTCCCTCCTCCACAGATGACATTGAGGAAAAAGACATGGATCGTGACTTAGAGTCACGTCTCTTCCTGGTCTGGCCCACTGATTTCCACCTATATACTGTGCCATTCTTGGCATCATTTAGATCTCGCTTGTATTTCTTAGCTTTTGCAGCAATAATTTATTTTTCCCACTTTAGATATTCTTTATCAATCTCTGCCATAATTTGGGACATGGCCTCCTCCGACAGCTGACCGGTCAGTTGTTCTTGAATGCCATTAATTTCTTCCTCAATTTCAGTTAAAGATTTTAAATTGGCTTGTATAAGGAGGTTCATATGGCCCTTTGAACAAGAGTCAGAGAACCCCTCCCACTGTTTTTTGAAGACTTCATCATTAATGATATAAGAAGGGAATACTCTGACTCTAAGGCCTCTTGGGATAAGGCCCTTTTCAAGATATTTTTCGAGAAAGGCCTTATTCCACCACAACCGTGTTTGGCGGTTCAATAAATTCTTCATCTTATCTATAAGTAGATTAGTGTCTCTAGATGGTGTGCTTAAAACCAAATCCGTATCCTCGTTAAAGACCTGCTCCAATTTGTTCAGCCACGTGGACTCACGGGCCTTGTGGTCCATCTTTGCGGTGAGAGCTGTGAACATACACAGAAAACCAATTAACATAAAGAAAAAACGCACTCGTGGAACCACAGCTGCGGCTATCTCATGGCCGCTCCGGCACGTCCTAACAATAGTGAGAATTTTAGGAGAAGAAAAAGGACTTTGTGTGCCATCAATATATATAAACATAATCAATATCACCCAGGATTGGCATTACTCCACTGATCTCTCTCCCCCTCATGAAGCTTTTTCTGCGAGACGCGTAGGGGCATACATCGATCTAATCTACGTGACCTCCTATGGGTAAGCCGACTGCTTGAGGACCTATACCTACAACTATTGATGAACCCCTTCTGATTTATATGTTATAACTGGGTTCATCATTATTGATATGTGTACAGGATTCTTGTCCTTAATTACAGTTTGCCTTCCATATTGTATGTTTATGCCTGGTTTAAACTATGATTATGGCAGTTTCACTAGCCAAATGGTACCTGTCAGGCTATTACAATTGAGGTCTTAATTCTATATCCAGTAGGGTTTTTATTGTGCCATTTTTCTATTCCTCGTTCCCTGCCCCCCCTCCCCCCGTCATGTAATTTTGTATTACTATTGTAATTGTTATCCCCATTTCTAAATAAAAATAAAATATTTTTACGTGCAAGTGATTTTTGGGTGATATTGATTATGTTTATATATATTGATGGCACACAAAGTCCTTTTTCTTCTCCTAAAATTCTCACTATTGTTAGGACGTGCCGGAGCGGCCATGAGATAGCCGCAGCTGTGGTTCCACGAGTGCAGTTTTTCTTAATATTACGTTCTAGCAGTCATAGTGTTAATCCCCGCTGGCTGCTGCAGGCAGCCTGTAGCGATCCATGCACATGTCAGCTGATTTATACAGCTGACATGTGTGCCTGGCAGGCATGAGTAGATACGCGAGCTTCCCGTGCCTGTAAACCCTTTTAATGGTGCTGTCAAAATTGCGGTAGTGGTAAAACTTTACTCACCAGCCGCCATCGGAAGTCACGTGACGTGATCATGTAGAGCAGATGGTTGTTATGGTAGCACAGGGTAATATGATAACTCCTGTAGCTCACATGACTCAGGCCTTCTAACAAGCAGCCGAGTACTGCAGGTTACAAGAGGTGAGCATTTCTCCCGATCTGAGCGATGCTGCTCTGAACGGGGGAAAAGAATGAGCGATCAGACAGCTGATCCTTATAGCTCCCTAGGGGACTAGTAAAATAAAAAAAAAGTAAAAAAAAAGTTTTAAAAATTGAAAAAAACCCCTAAAAGTTCAGATCACCCCCCTTTTGCCCCATTGAAAATTAAAGGGTTAAAAAAAGAAAAAAATATACATACATTTAGTATCGCCGTGTTCAGAAATGCCAAATCTACCATAATATAAAATCAATTAAATCTGATCGGTACATGGTGTAACGGCAATAAATTGCAAACACCAAAATTATGTTTTTTGGTCTCTGCAAATTTTGCGCAGAATGCAATAACAGGTGATCAAAATGTAGCATCTGCGCAAAAAATGGTACTGTTAAAAATGTCAGCTGGAGACACAAAAATATAAGCTAACACTGAGCCATAGATCCTGAAAAATGAGAACGCCATGGGTCGCGAAAAATGGCTTAAAATTTGCGCCACTTTTTTTGGACAAACTTCAGATTTTTTTTAACCCCTTAGATAAAACTAAACTTATACATATTTGTTATCTACAAACCTGCGCCAACCTGAGGCATCACACTGACACATCAGTTTTACCATGTAATGAACACAGTGAATAAGATACCTCATAAACAATCGTGCACTTTTTTGCAATTCAACTTTTCTGCACTTGGAATTTGTTTTTGCTGTTTTTCAGCACACTATATGGTAAAACGTATGGTTTCATTTAAAAGTACAACTCATTCCGCAAAAAAACAAGTCCTCATATGGCAAGATTGACTGAAAAATATAAAAAGTTACTGCTCTTGGAAGAAGGGGAGCAAAAAAAAAAAACAAATGGAAAATCGGCCAGGGGTGAAGGGGTTAAGGGAGGTTATCACATCACACCACCTTAATTATTTGTTACATGTAACTGAAAATATGCAGTAGATCAGTAGATCCAGTAGCCCAGTTTGAAAAGATGTGTATTGAAGAAGAACCCTGTAGTGCTAAAGACAAACAAAGAACTCCCCACCAGATGCAGGACAATGAATCCTACTGCAGGCATGATAACATTACAGACCATAGAGGCCAAATAGGATGAAACATAGTTACAACCCCTTCCCCCTTCCAATTGTGTACTGACAAGTGACCTTAAACTGACAAGCAAGCAAATCACTAATAAAACCCAACATAAGATTAATGTAACCAGCGGGAAACTGTGCTACAAAATGATCCAATAATCTTTCGTTCTTGGCCAGCTCCTCACAGCCTCCTTTAACCTCTGTGTTACACTTTCTATTGCTGGCTGCTGAATGGGTTAGCTGAGGATCTGTCTTTGAGCTCATTTTGATTTTCTAATGAGAGAGTTTCTCACTTTTTTATTTGTCTTTTTTGACCATTGTTACAAACCCTTCCCTCTTCCGATTGTGTACAGGCAAGTGACCTTAAACTGACAAGAAAGCAAATCACTAATAAAACCCAAAATATAATTTACGGAACCAGCAGGAAACCTTGCTAGAAAAAGAAAAATAGTCTTTAGTTCGTGGTCGGCACCTCAGAGCCTCCTATAACCTCCATGTTACATTTTCTATTGCTTGCTGCTGAATCGGTTAGCTAAGAATCTGTCATTGATCTCATTTTACTAGTCTAATGGGAGAGTTTCTAACTTTTTTATTTGTTGTTTTTGGAGCTTCTTTCAGCTGATATAAGACCACAAACAATGTAAGAATGAAACCCAACTGCAAAAAGGGTTTTTGTCACTGGAGATGAACTGATGGAACAGAGGCTCCTAGGCTGACCCAAAGACTGGGGCCCCTGTGCTGTCCCTTATCTCAAAGGTAGGCTTGATGGTAGCCAGGTTCAAGCCCCTAGTGTGAACCTGTCTCTTGTCCGTGCCCTGATACTACTCTTCCCTCACCCACAGAGCTGGCCAGAAGTCAGTAATGGAAACCCCACAAATAGGCACAGACAAGGGTAAACGAAAACATGTGCCCACTGCACTCAAACACAAAGGAGGGACAGTAAGTGAACTGGGTTGCAACGCAAAAGGGGTAGGTAATAAATGTACAACTGGATAACTCACACACCACGCAGAACCCCAACTTATTGATCACCATAGAACTGGATAACCACAGGAACCGAGGAAGCAAAGCTATATCCGGCACTCAGCCCCCGAAACAAGACCCTTCTAAAGGGTGAAGGCGGCTGAGGATGGTAATCAGCAGACTGAGCTTCCAGCAGATGATCACAAGCCAGCAGGAATTAACTCCTGCTGTACTGAAGAGCAGTGAGGCCAGACCCAGCTAACGCCCAAGACAGACTGTGTAACTAAGTGATTCCGGCCTGCTTGTCAGTCTCTGCAGTGTGAACAGAGTCCAATGCTGCCATGACACCCAGCGAGTGCAACACCGAACACCGCTAACAGTTTTTTAGCTCAAGTACATGCATCTAAGAAAAAAAATTGTCCCCAGTGGTGAGTAAAACCAAAAATGTTAAAACGTTAAAATGTTAAAACAAATGTACAGAAACTGAGTGTTGTACATTTGTTTTAACATAACGCTTCAATACTACATAGAGGTCCATCATTTGTTACTAAAAATTATCCAAATTTATATATTAATTAATATAAGTATAATTTATTAACAAATATTCTTGGCTGAGCAAAGCCGCCTCGTTCATCCACAGTAAAGCCTCAATGACGTGACCTCCAGCAGAAGGTATATTATATATTTTTCTCAGTAGGATGAACTTTACGATACAATGATGAAGTAAAATGACTTTTTTTTTTAAAAAAATTGCCCCTGTTCATTTTTAATCATCTGTGTTTCATTGTTCTATGACAATATGCCATCCTATTACCTTTCAGCGTTATGCAGCGGAATAATATGGTCATGATCATAGTTTATGGCTGTAGTTCAATCCTAAATGAACTATCAATACAGTTGTGTTTCCTCACAATGAAAAACAGATTACGATTGGAATTTCATTTGCATAAACCTTCCGGGCCGCGAGTAATTTTCATTGTATGGTATTTGGGAGCTTTCTGCCAAGACTCCAGAATGGATGAAGAGGGCACAAGAGAAACACAAAACCTTAGTTCAGTGACATTTCCGCACTCATTGATTATAATGAAGTTGGCAAGCTGTCGACAGTTTGATAGTGTGGTCACAGCTGGCATCGCATAAGCGTGCTGCAAATCATTAAAAAACGGACTCCTGTAACTCATAAGCATCTAAATGTGAACCAAGCGAGATGTGAAGTTGGCGTGACCCAATGTCACTGCAACCATTTCTATCATATCCAAAGCATATCCATATCAAAGGATTTCCTTGGCACGTAAGGTGGGCTCGTTATGCAGGAGGCGACCCGATAGAATCATTGCTATTGTTGATGGATTTATCAAGCCATTCTGATACAGTACTTTAAAGTGGCACCATTTGTGCTGCTAGGATTTCCTCTGAATATTTTGTTTTTGTCTATTTTTCTCTGTACATCCTATTCATAGTTAAAAGCCTTTGAAAACCTAAGCAAATGCAACAAGCAATATGCACATTATCTATTGTGTTCTCTCGTTTTATTGCCACTTTTATACCTGAGGTAACATAATGTATCGAAGGCAATTTAGAACAAAAGCATAAACCTGGGTTGTAAATTTGTTGTTTTTTTTTTGTTTTTTTGCTGCCAATAGCATTTTCTAGTAAGACAAATTATTTTGGTACCCCATCTCTGTTAAGGCCAAGTTCACCCAACCGTATTTTTGGTCTAAGGGTATGTGCGCACGTTGCTTTTTACCTGCTTTTTACCTGCTTTTTTGCTGCTTTTTCTTCTGCGCTGTTTAATGCCAAAATGGATGTGTTCTTCTATTCAAGCAAAGTCTATGGGAATTTGGGTTTCTTGTTCACACTATGTTGTTCAAAATGCTGCCTTTTTGAGGCAGAACTTTGGTCAAAAACTCAGCTTTTCAAAGAAGCAACATGTCAATTGTTTTTGCCATTTGGGTTTTGCACTGCAAAGCTGAGTTTTTGACCAAAGTTCTGCCACAAAAATGGATTATTTTGAACAACATAGTGTGAACAAGTGTCACAAACCACCGGGGGGGGTCACTCAGAAATCCCCCGCGCTGGCTACCAGTACGTCACAATCGGGGGGTAACAAGTGGGGGTCACCCCTCCTTTATACCTCCCGACCGACAGACAGAGCACGTGACGCGCTCTCTAGCGCCCCTCTTATAGTCAGGCCAATTATGGAATTGCCCGACCATAAGCAAGGAGGCCGCTATACTACTTATGCCGATTATTGAAGGGTCCCCGGTGAGAGTAAGGTATATATTCCCCCGACCTCCGCGGGCGGAATATATAAAATCTCCCCGAATCTCACTGGCCTCCCCACAATAATCCTTGGCACAATTCGCTGCCACCAACCGATTTACGGTAACTATTAGCCGAACACACAGACGTGGGATTCAAGATCGAGATAACAGAACAGCCCAAGATTAATTATATAATTTAATCAGCCTAAAGCACACTAGAACTACAATATATACAATAGGGAATCTACAGAATATACATAGGTCAGAGTACAGTTACAGTCAAAGCATGGGTTACAAACAGGCATACACAGTTCCAGCAGTTACCTTGTTGCGTCTGGCCACAGGGGGGCGTTGTAGACCAGGTTTCCAGGAACTCCCACAGATGTTTCCTGCACGTGCCCCCAGCGAGAAGAACGCTGGAAAATGGCCGAAGTAGGGTTATCAACCTGGCCAAATCCAGGTCCCCTCCTACCTTCGTGACCTCACAGGGAGCACTGCTCCACCCCTGGCTTGAGTTATGGACAATATCCCAACCTGGAATATGGGCCATAACTTTGCCTGGGAGCGTCGTAGGCGGACGCCAATGCTCTCATTGTGACAGTTATGAATTTAGCTACAGAACGAGGGGACTCATGACCTGTCTGCCAGTTCCCCATTGGCTGATATCACGCCTGGGGCATTTCCCAATGTCCTGCTCCCATAAAAAGGGGGTGCCGGCATCGTCCACATGCGGAGACACCATTTTTATGGTTGCCATATTTATCGGAAATATGGCTTGCGAGATATGAACCATTTTTTACTGGAGTCGTTCTGTCTGGCTATTTCCATAGCCTTGCTAATTAGATAGCAGCTCCTACTACAGGGTGACGGCAGGGAGTCATCCTGTGTCCATTGTTCCCACACCACCTCATCTCCATATCACAGGACATGGCCATGGGATTTGTTGCTAAACCAGTTGTGTGAAGGAAAGGGGGGGTGACACCAGGAGAGGGCTTCCTGACATACTTGAATATCATGATTTATCGTCATATCTCCGGATTTACCTCACACCTCCCCCCTTTTGAGGGCGCTAGGGGGCAGCACACTCCGGTGTTCCCCCGTGCGCCCGTCCGCGACCTCTCCTTGTCGGGACAGCCCGTCTGCGTTACCGTGGTCACGGCCCCTTTTGTGGCGAATGGTGAAGTTGTATTGCTGGAGCGCAAGGCTCCATCGCAACAATCGCCCATTCGTCCCAGAGACGGTGTGCAACCAGCTGAGGGGATTGTGGTCCGTCTCCACGATGAAGTGGCGCCCGTATAGATAGGGTTGCAGACGCTGCAGGGCCCACACTATGGCCAGGCACTCCTTCTCCATCGTGGAATAGGCAACTTCCCTTGGTAACAGCTTCCTGCTCAGGTACAAGACCGGGTGCTCTTGGCTCGCAGAGTCCACCTGGCTGAGCACCGCACCGAGGCCGAAGTCACTGGCGTCGGTCTGTACTACAAACGGCCGCGTGAAGTCGGCTGCCTGTAGCACGGGCGGGCTGGACAGGGCGTCCTTTAGGGCCCGGAAGGCTGTCTCGCAGTCCATTGTCCAATCGACTGCAGAGGGCAGCTTCTTCTTGGTGAGGTCCGTCAAGGGCTTTGCCAGGCTACTATAGCATGGAACAAACCTCCTATAGTACCCAGCGGTCCCCAAGAAGGACATCACCTGCTTCTTGGTCCTGGGGGTGGGCCAGGATGCGATGGCTTCCACTTTCTCAGGCTCGGGCTTCAGTGTTCTCCCACCTACCCGGTGACCGAGGTACTGGACCTCGCTCATGGCCAGCTGACACTTTCCCGGCTTGATGGTCAAACCTGCCCGGTGGATCCGCCTGAGCACCTGTGCTAGATGCTCTAGGTGGTCCTCCCAGGTGGGACTGAAGACGGCAATGTCATCCAGGTACGCGGCCGCGTACCCTTCAAGTCCCTTGAGCAGGGTGTTGACCATCCGCTGGAAAGTGGCAGGGGCATTCCTCATCCCGAATGGCATCACCGTGGACTCGTACAGTCCAAATGGGGTAATAAAGGCAGAGCGTTCCCTGGCCTTGCGAGTCAGGGGGATCTGCCAATATCCCCGGCTCAGATCCATGATGGTCAGGTACTGAGCCCCGGCCAACTGATCGAGCAGGTCATCGATGCGTGGCATTGGGTACGCATCGGCGACCGTGACAGCATTGAGCCCCCTGTAGTCCACGCAGAACCGAGTGGTTCGGTCCTTCTTAGGGACGAGGACTACAGGCGAGGCCCAAGCGCTGTTGGATGCCTGGATCACCCCCAGCTTCAGCATCTCGTCAATCTCCTGGCGCATGTGTTGCTGCACCTCCAGGGAGACCCGATATGCTGAACGCCGGATCGGGGGATGATCCCCAGTGTCCACGTGATGGACAGCCAAGTCAGTCCTTCCGGGCTGGTTGGTAAACAACCCCCGGAAGGGGAGGAGGGTGGCCTACAGCTGGGACCGTTGGTCTTCCAAGAGCTGGTGGCCAACCTCCACATCCTCAATGGATCCGCCTGCCCTAACCTGGGCTAGCATATCCAAGAGGGTTTCCGCTTCTCCCTCCTCGGGCAGGTTGCACACTGGGAGCGCACATGCCTCCCGCTCATGATGTGCCTTCATCATGTTCACATGGAAGGGCTTCCGCCTTCCACGGGCAGGGTCCAGGGTGACCAGGCACGTTACAGGGTTGAGCTGCTGGTACACGAGGTATGGGCCTTCCCAGGCTGCCTGAAGCTTGTCCTGTGGTACGGGGACCAGTACCCACACCTTTTGACCCACTTGGTAGGTCCTCTCACAAGCGTTCTGGTCGTACCAACGCTTCTGATCGGCCTGGGCTTGAGCCATATTGTCGTGTACCAGTTGCGTCAAGGCCTGCATTTTGTCCCGGAAGCGCATGACATACTCGATAACCGACACTCCAGGGGTGGCCAAATCCCCTTCCCAAGCCTCTTTCACCAGAGCCAGGGGGCCCCGCACACGTCGCCCGTACAGGAGCTCAAACGGTGAGAATCCTGTTGAGGCCTGTGGAACCTCCCGGTAAGCAAATAACAGGTGTGGGAGATACCGCTCCCAGTCACGCCCATGGGAGTCGACCAACATCTTAAGCATCTGCTTTAAGGTGCCATTGAACCGCTCGCACAGGCCATTAGTCTGTGGATGGTACGGGCTGGCCACCAGATGTCGCACCTGGACTTGCTTACAGAGGGCCTCCATCAGCTGGGACATGAATTGGGTCCCCCGGTCAGTGAGCATTTCCTGGGGAAAACCCACTCGGGAGAAAATCTCCAGCAATGCGGTGGCCACCTTGTCAGCCCGAATGGACGACAAGGCCACTGCTTCTGGGTACCGGGTGGCATAGTCCACTACCGTCAGTATGAAGCGTTTCCCGGAGCTGCTGGGGATGGCCAGCGGGCCGACCAGATCCACAGCCACCCTCCTGAAAGGCTCATCGATGATTGGCAGAGATACCAGTGGGGCTTTGGGGCGTGGCCCCGCCTTCCCCACTCTCTGACAGGTTTCACACGAACGGCAGTAGGCAGCCACATCGGCCCCCATTTTTGGCCAGTAGAAATGCTGGTTTAACCTGGCCTTGGTCTTAGCGATCCCTAGGTGTCCGGCCATCGGAATCTCATGTGCGATCCGCAACAACTCCGTCCGGAACGGATAGGGTACCACCAACTGTCGGTCCCTGGGCCACGCCTCCGGTGAACCCTGCTGGACCGTGGCCCGGTACAGCCGTCCTTGGTCCCAGACCACTCGCTCCGGGTCCGAGTCCGAGGGAGGCTGTGCCGCCTGCTCCTTAAGAGCTTTCAGGCTGTCGTCAGCTTCTAACGCTGCCTGAAACCCCTGACTAGATGTGGCCAGAATCGACGAGACTGTCACATCTTCAGTCAGTACCCCGGGACCTGTGTCCTGGCCTCCACCTGACTCGGCTGCCACTTGGTCAGAAGGGGAAGAGCTATCGGACCTCCGGGAGGCCCCTTGGCTTCCAGCACTCCCACTGCGGGTGACAGTGGCCACAGCCGCTGCGACCGTGGGTCGTGCCTGCTCCTCCTCCGTTCCTGACCAAGTCGCCGGTTCAGGCAGACCTACCTGGCTTCCTGACACCCCGGTTGTGGGGGAACCATGCACCGAGATCTTACCTGGGAGCACTTCCGCTCCTGGACCGGCCCCAATCTCACCTGCCTGTTCCCCTCCTGCAGCAACAGAACCCCGCTGTGAAATCTCTGGGGACCCCACATTTGCTGTGGTAGCCCCCACCCCACACACTGGTCCTCCCCCTGCAGCACCCTGCTCTCTGCTTATCCCTGCAGAGGGCAACAGATCCCAGCTCACAGGCTGGTTACTTGTAGAGGCATTGTCACACCTTTCTCTGACCCCCTCCCCTGTCACAGCTGCAGCTGAGTGTGTGTCTATGGTGTCTATGCAAGCAGAAATATCAGAGTTCACTCCCTCCTCCCTTACATCATTCGTAGATAACACATTAACATCGTCCGGAGGCATGTCAGTACGGGCTGAAGGTTCAGCCCTTGGTTGGGGCCCAAACTGGGAGGTTATCTGCCCCAAATCTGTCCCAAGTAGCACGTTTGCCGGGATCCGATCAGTTACCCCCACCTCCCTCACCCCTCGCCCTGCGCCCCAGTCCACATAAATGTCAGCAACAGGCAGCGCCGGGTCAGTGCCTCCAATCCCGGAGACAGCGAGGGTTTTTCCAGGGATCAAGTCTTGGGGGGACACCATCTCAGGCCGCACCAGAGTCACCTCTGAGGCGCTGTCTCGCAGTCCTATGGTCACAGACCGGCCGACGGTGACAGGTTGGAAGCTGTCCAGGGACCTACCACCACCCCCACCCACACAATACACCTTGGGCGGCCCTTGGGACGGGGACAGAGCCGGGGCCTTGGGACGCTGAGGGCACATGGCCTTGAAGTGTCCAGGTAGGTTGCACTGGTGGCACCGTCTTGGTTCCGCCACGGGCCTGGAGAGGGGAGTTGAGGGGGACACCCCCTGCAGTCTAGGGGCAGGTGGGGCAGTCGCAGAATTCATCTTACCCCCTCTCCAGGTGCTGCTGGTGGCCGCTCTCCTGGCCTCAGGGGCCCGGTTGTTGGTGTAGTCATCGGCAAGGGCAGCTGTAGCCGTGGACCCCTTTGGCTTCTGGTCTCGGATGAACTGGCGGAGATCCTCAGGGCAGTTCCACAAGAGTTGCTCCGTGATGAACAAGTCCAGGATCTCCGGTCCGGTGGAAAGCTGCAGGCCTTGGGTCCAGTGGTCGGCAGCTCGGGCAAGTGCCCGCCGGTGGTCAGCCCAGGAGTCCTTTGGTCCCTTCTGTAGGCTCCGGAACTTCTTGCGGTAGGACTCTGGAGTGAGGTTGTACTGTTGGATCAGGGCCCGCTTGATGGTGTCGTAGCCCTGATCTGCCTCAGCAGGCAAGTCCCCAAGGACATCTAGGGCCTTACCCCTTAAACGGGGGGTCAGGTATTTGGCCCACTGGTCCTTGTCCAGATGGTGCTGCAAGCAAGTCCGTTCAAAAGCAGTCAAGAAAGAGTCCAAGTCTCCATCCTTCTCCAGCACTGGGAAGTCCTCAACACGGACCTTTGGAAGTTTGGTGTCTCGAAGGTCACATGTGGCTGATGAGGGCCGGAGCTGAGCTAGCTGCAGCTGGTAGTCACGGTCTGCCTGTCGCTCTCGCTCTCGCTCTTCACGCGCTGCCTGCCGCTCTCGCTCCGCAGCCTCACGCTCTGCGTGCCGCTCCGCAGCCTCAGCGTCACGCGCTGCCTGCCGCTCTGCCCTGCGCTCTGCCAGGAGTTCCTTGTAGCCCTTCTGGTCTCCAGCCTGGAGAAGGGCCATAGCCATTTGAAGAAGGCTATCCGAGCCTCCCAGGCTCGGTGGAATGGCACGTGGTGATCTGCGGCACGCTGCAGAGCTAGGCGATTCACTGTCCCTTTCAGAGCGGAGGGCTGGCATCTGGCTCGTTGAGGAACCTTGGGTGAGCTCCTCCTCATCTTGTCCAGCAGTGCCAGGGTGTGCAATGTCCTCGGCAGAACGGTTTTCTGGCGTCGAGCTCCTGGAGGACTCGTGGGCAACCTCCTCATTGCTGTCCACAGCACCGTCCTCCCTCTCTTCGGCTCCTGCCTTAGCATTGGCCAGTTGCATAGCTCTGCTCCTGGTGCCATCAGCCATTCTTGCAGACTTTTGGTCACTGACACAGAACTGACACCTGATGCCTCCACACACCTTACAGTATCTGCACTCTGACACTCTAGTGTTGAGCTAGTCTGAAGACCCCAGCAGCCACAGCTGCTGCAGGCAGTCTTTAGTGTCTGGGAGTATGGGTCTCACACTCACACACACTATTATCTCGATCCCACCGCTATGCCACCAATATGTCACAAACCACCGGGGGGGGTCACTCAGAAATCCCCCGCGCTGGCTACCAGTACGTCACAATCGGGGGGTAACAAGTGGGGGTCACCCCTCCTTTATACCTCCCGACCGACAGACAGAGCACGTGACGCGCTCTCTAGCGCCCCTCTTATAGTCAGGCCAATTATGGAATTGCCCGACCATAAGCAAGGAGGCCGCTATACTACTTATGCCGATTATTGAAGGGTCCCCGGTGAGAATAAGGTATATATTCCCCCGACCTCCGCGGGCGGAATATATAAAATCTCCCCGAATCTCACTGGCCTCCCCACAATAATCCTTGGCACAATTCGCTGCCACCAACCGATTTACGGTAACTATTAGCCGAACACACAGACGTGGGATTCAAGATCGAGATAACAGAACAGCCCAAGATTAATTATATAATTTAATCAGCCTAAAGCACACTAGAACTACAATATATACAATAGGGAATCTACAGAATATACATAGGTCAGAGTACAGTTACAGTCAAAGCATGGGTTACAAACAGGCATACACAGTTCCAGCAGTTACCTTGTTGCGTCTGGCCACAGGGGGGCGCTGTAGACCAGGTTTCCAGGAACTCCCACAGATGTTTCCTGCACGTGCCCCCAGCGAGAAGAACGCTGGAAAATGGCCGAAGTAGGGTTATCAACCTGGCCAAATCCAGGTCCCCTCCTACCTTCGTGACCTCACAGGGAGCACTGCTCCACCCCTGGCTTGAGTTATGGACAATATCCCAACCTGGAATATGGGCCATAACTTTGCCTGGGAGCGTCGTAGGCGGACGCCAATGCTCTCATTGTGACAGTTATGAATTTAGCTACAGAACGAGGGGACTCATGACCTGTCTGCCAGTTCCCCATTGGCTGATATCACGCCTGGGGCATTTCCCAATGTCCTGCTCCCATAAAAAGGGGGTGCCGGCATCGTCCACATGCGGAGACACCATTTTTATGGTTGCCATATTTATCGGAAATATGGCTTGCGAGATATGAACCATTTTTTACTGGAGTCGTTCTGTCTGGCTATTTCCATAGCCTTGCTAATTAGATAGCAGCTCCTACTACAGGGTGACGGCAGGGAGTCATCCTGTGTCCATTGTTCCCACACCACCTCATCTCCATATCACAGGACATGGCCATGGGATTTGTTGCTAAACCAGTTGTGTGAAGGAAAGGGGGGGTGACACCAGGAGAGGGCTTCCTGACATACTTGAATATCATGATTTATCGTCATATCTCCGGATTTACCTCACAACAAGAAACCCAAATTCCCATAGACTTTGCTTGAATAGAAGAACACATCCATTTTGGCATTAAACAGCGCAGAAGAAAAAGCAGCAAAAAAGCAGGTAAAAAGCAGGTAAAAAGCAACGTGCGCACATACCCTAAGGCTATGTCCGCACGTTGCTTTTTACCTGCTTTTTTGCTGCTTTTTCAACTGCAGCGTTTAATGCCAAAATGGTTGTGTTCTGCTTTTCAAGCAAAGTCTATGGGAATTTGGGTTTCTTGTCCGCACTATGCAGTTCAAACTGCAGCCTTTTTGTTGCAGAACTTTGGTCAAAAACTCAGCTTTGCAGTGCAAAACCCAAATGGCAAAAACAATTGACCTGTCAATTGTTTTTGCCATTTGGGTTTTGCACTACAAAACTGAGTTTTTGACCAAAGTTCTGCAACAAAAAGGCTGCAGTTTGAACTGCATAGTGCGGACAAGAAACCCAAATTCCCATAGACTTTGCTTGAAAAGCAGAACACAACCATTTTGGCATTAAACGCTGCAGTTGAAAAAGCAGCAAAAAAGCAGGTAAAAAGCAGGTAAAAAGCAACGTGCGGACATAGCCTAATTGCTGCCCATGAAAAATCTGGAAGCACATGGACAGAACTCAGACCAATGTTATTCTAAGGGAGCATGACAAATGAGAGATTTTATTCACAGACAGAATCTACATGTGAAAAAAAATTGCAGCATTCACTAGTTTCCTGTGTGTTAAATGAGACTTAAGGCCGCTTTACACGCTGCGATATAGGTACCGATATCGCTAGCGTGGGTACCTGCCCCCATCTGTTGTGCGACACGGGCAAATCGCTGCCTGTGCTGCACAACATCGCCCAGACCCGTCACACTACTTACCTGCCCGGAGACGTCGCTGTGACCGGCGAACCGCCTCCTTTCTAAGGGGGAGGTTCGTTCAGCGTCACAGTGACGTCACAGCTGCGTCACTGAACCGCCGCCCAATAGAAGCGGAGGGGCGGAGATGAGCGGGACGTAACATCCCGCCCACCTCATTTCTTCCGCATAGCGGCCGGGAGGCAGGTAAGGAGAGCTTCCTCGTTCCTGCGGCGTCACACGCAGCGATGTGTGCTGCCGCAGGAACGAGGAACAACTTCGTTACTGCTGCAGTAACGATTTTTGAGAATGTCACCCATGTCACCGATGAGCGATTTTGCACGTTTTTGCAACGATGCAAAATCGCTCATAGGTGTTACACGCAACGGCATCGCTAATGCGGCCGGATGTGCGTCACGAATTCCGTGACCCCAACGAGTTCGCATTAGCGATGTCGTAGCGTGTAAAGCCCCCTTTAGCCATTTAAAAAGAACCAGCTATCAGGATTTTCCCATATAAACTAAAGCCAATGCTATACTGGCGCTGTTATGCTGATTCTATACATACCTTTAGTTTTGATATCGGATGTATACTTTCTGAAATACAGGCAAGTAAGGTTTGTGAAATGCACTGTTATTTGATGAGAGATTCAACAGAATATCTAATAGGTGGGTCGGGGTTTGCTAGTTATTCCCAGCCCTGTCTGCTGGCATGGCCTTCCTTCCCCTGTTCGTCCTCCCTCCTATCTCTTCCTGAAATAACCGAGACTGGGGGAGGAAGGACAGGCAGCAGACAGGGGCGGCAATAACTAGCAAAACCCGACCCACCTATTAAGATATTCTGTTGCACCTCTCATCAAACAGTGTATTTCACAAACTTTACTTGCCGATATTTCAGAAGGTATACATCCAACCTCACAACTAAAGGTATGTATAGAATCAGCCTGATAGTGCCAGTATAGCACTGGCTTTAGTTTATATATGAAAACCCTGGTGTCTGGTCCTCTTTAAGTCAATGGGAGAGCAAACAAAATCAGACTCCATATGGATCCACTTTATATCATCTGATTTTTATGGATACCTTGCAATTCTTTAACATAGAAAATGTATTTAGTCTTGTAAAGCCTGTAGAGTGAAATAAAACCTTTTATTTTCATTCTAATTTTGCCTCTCCATTTCAGAGGTATTAGTAATCAAAGTATTTGGCACCTAATGAGTTAACTTTTTACAGCCAAGTAGGTTTATTTCAGAGAGTTTTCACTGGGGGTGTGTTCTTCTCTCTGTATGATGCCATCCTAAGCAGGCAGCAACCCTCAAAGGAAAGAAGAACACACCCCATCTAAGCATTTCTAGAGCACCTTTTCATGAGCTGGGTGTTCCTCTAGTCTTTAAGGTATGTTTCTAGCCACCATTACTGTCCAAACAGTGTTGCCAATGTCAAAGCTTATCTTTACATATGAGAGGAATTCAAGCAAGATGTACAAAGCAAATTAATTGCAGTGCTGCTGCATTTTCATTGTAAAGACCACCCCATACACGTTAGCTATCAACTACCCTTACTGCCCCATACACAGGAACCCTCAGCTTGGCTGAGCGCTTATGTGTTCTCTATTAGAGAGCCACTACCAAGCACCTGTAGTGGCAACTTGTTATGGACTCACCTGCCGAGGTGGATTCTATAAGCTGTAGATTAGGTTGAGAAGCATGGACTGGAGACAATATGCCAGAGTAGTTGGTCTTGATCGATGACATGTAGATGAGCAAGGACTACGACAACAGAATGCAGGTGTAACTCTACAAGATGGAGGGAAGATAGGGGTGTAGACCCACTGCTCCTAGTACTAGGCTTTCCCTGGTGGGGCAAGACTAAGTGCCTATCCAGTCTTCACCAGAGCCTGATATGGTGAGGATGGACTTAGGTGACGATAGACACCAGGTACCACTTCAGATTGATGCACTCCACCAAGCCAGTGCAAGGCGTGATGGGACCAAGGGGTGAACTGCCACTAGAGAAGATAGTGAAGGGTAACCCCTAACACTTACCTTAAGCAACACTCAGTTGCCTGACATTCCTAGATGGGTTCTTTCACCCTGTATAGCAATCACATTCCTATCCCTGTTTTTCCCTTAGCACAACCCTGACAAATGCAAGGGCAGCAGGAACACTAGTCCCATTCTAGGATAAAGATACAAAGGAGAAACGACAGACAAGGGTGAAAAAAACAACAATCGTGCAATGCACACCAGACTACAGGAAGGAGTAAAGACTCCAAGCTACGTCACCTTTAACAACTTCTTTGTCCACAGCTCACACCTCCACACAAAGACCAGTGTATAGCAAGCTATTACTGACAACTACCCAAGCTGAGAAAATAGTACTTATAGCAGAGTGGAGTGGAAAAATCAGAACATCTGAGATAACGCAGGATTGAAACCTAATGAGACCAAAAGAACTGCCTAACCCTTGCAGCATTAGACCAAGGAAAATCTGCTAATTAGAAGGGACTATCAAAGCCTGTATAAAAGCTTAGGCAGGGAATGCTGTAGCCATTTGCTAGTGATGTTAGAATAGTGAAAGTATGTCAGAGCTCCCAACTCAGCAATAGATATAGGAAGAGCAAGCCCATAAACTTTGGACAAATACTCCAGATGATAATTTTGTGTTGTGCAACTGAAACACTGAAGAAGATAAGAGTACCAGTATGAGATTATAGGGATTCAATAGATAGCAGAAGAAAGAGATATGGGAGGTGCCAGCAGCTCAGTATGATTGATCAGTAATATATTGTAGTTCGCATCCGTCCTACTGCAATTGAATTACAATTACACATTTTCTGATTAGTGCACTAAAAGCAGCAACAAGACAGCACAATAGTTTCCACACCATTAAAGTGCCTTGTTGCTGTGTTTTTGTGGATATACCTTACTTGCCTTTCTATTTTTGTCATTTTTGGAAGGTGAGTTGCAATTTGTTGAAAAAAAAAAGGCATTTAATTGTGCATGCAACTGCATCACCATCACTGGCACTAGCCAAGTAGGTTATACTACTACCAAGTACAGGTCACAATAGGACTTCTTTGCCTCCACTGGAAATCATATCACTCATGGTAGTCACTGCAGGATGATGTTACCCCTGTTAGCAACACCACCACCCGATATAATTAATTTAACACAAGAAGAAGTACGCCTACGTCTGAGTAAATTAAACATTGACAAATCCCCAGGGCCAGATGGTATTCATCTACGAATATTGAGGGAATTGAGCTCCGTAATTGACAGATCACTGTATCTCATCTTTTTAGACTCGCTTGTAACAGGGTTGGTGCCTCAGGATTGGAGGATTGCTGATGTGGTACCGATATTTAAGAAAGGTAAGAGGGAAGATCCAGGCAACTACCGTCCAGTAAGCCTGACATCAGTAGTATGCAAAGTTTATGAGGGCATTTTAATGGATGACATGCAAAAATATGTTGCAGAAAATAATATAATAACTGACAGACAGCATGGATTCATGAAAGATAAATCGTGTCTAACCAACCTGTTGGGGTTCTATGAGGGGGTAAGTGCAAACCTGGATATTGGTAATGCAGCTGATGTGATTTATTTGGACTTTGCAAAGGCATTTGATACTGTACCACATAATAGCCTTATACTTAAGCTCCAGAAGCAAGGACTAGGGGAAACTATATGCAACTGGGTAAGGAATTGGCTAAAAGATAGGAAACAAAGAGTAGTCATAAATGGTACATTCTCTAAATGGGCCATAGTCAGCAGTGGGGACCGCAGGGATCTGTGCTAGGACCAATTCTTTTTAATCTCTTTATTAATGACTTTGTGGATGGGATTGATAGTAAAGTGTCATTTTTTGCTGATGACACCAAACTATGTAGGATATTAAAAACTGACCTTGATAGTATAATATTACAAAAAGATCTGGATAAGATGTCAGAATGGGCAGATACTTGGCAAATGAGATTTAATATTGATAAATGTAAAGTAATGCACCTAGGACGGAGTAATCCTATAGCTGCGTATACATTAAATGGAAGTAAACTCAGGACTACAGAACAGGAGAAGGACTTGGGTATTCTCATTACAAATAAGCTGAGCAGCAGCACTCAATGTCAAGCAGCAGCTGCAAAAGCAAACAAGATTCTAGGGTGTATAAAAAGAGAGATTAGATCCCGCGATCCCAACGTATTGTTACCCCTCTATAAATCACTTGTAAGGCCACATCTGGAATATGGGATTCAGTTTTGGGCTCCACATTTTAAAAAGGACATTCAGAAGTTAGAGTCAGTTCAAAGGCGGCTAACTAGACTACTACAAGGAATGGAGGCCGCCCGTATGATGAGAGGTTGAAAAAGTTATATGTTTAGCTTAGAAAAAAGACGTCTCAGAGGAGATCTCATTTATATGTATAATTACATGTGTGGTCAATATAAAGGACTGGCACATGACTTATTTCTTCCGAAGACAATACTAAGGACCAGGGGGCACTCACTGCGAGTGGAAGAAAAGCGATTCCGACACCTAAATAGGAAAGGGTTCTTTACAGTTAGAGCGGTCAGACTGTGGAATGCCCTACCACAAGAGGTAGTGATGGCAGATACTATAACAGCTTTTAAAAAAGGGCTGGATGATTTCCTCAGTACACACAACATTGTTGGTTATAAATGACTTAGTGACCAAATGTAGAACTGGTGGAGGAAGGTTGAACTAGATGGACCTAGGTCTTTTTTCAACCTAAGTAACTATGTAACTATGTAACACCATAATGTTAAGTCAGAGGTCTTTACAAAGTGCTCTGCCTGATCACAAATGTCTTAGAGGGATCACTTTGAACCTTTTTTAATTAAAAAAAAAATATGAAAAGCATGTCAGTGCACTGTGTTAGGAATACACTAAAGGAAAGATAAACACAATATGGTCTTAAATGTGAGATAATCAGTAATATTGAATTGGTGATGAGGGTACTACACAAGAGTGCTCAGTTGCTGAGACATCAGATCTTTTTGAATCAATTGAAGTACTTGTAATTGGCGGTGAATTATTTGTCGCAAATTCATTTTTTAGGAAGAATTTGCCAAACGTGGCAGAATAGAATTTCAAAAGATTCAATAAACTTTAATTAATACAGAAGTAACTGAGAAGCATATACAGTCTATTTTCTTCCAGCAGAACAATGGTTAATAGCAGCTTTGTAATAAAAAAATTAAATGCAGTCTGGTGTCTTTCCAGCAGGCAATGGTTAATAGCTGCAATGTAACAGAAGTAAATGCAAACTGGACCTTTTACTGAAGAGATGCGTAACCTTGATTGCAGAGGCTAGATATGAACAGGTTGTAGAACAGTTGCGAGACAATGGTAACTTGCTTGCACTGCTGAGAGGTTGATGTGGACAAAAGCTAGTAAGTTGGACTGAGCTTGGAAAGAAAACTGATTTTAGCATGGAAGTTTGGAGTAGCTGGAACCCAGCCATTGGAAGCAGACAGTTCTATCCAATACCTTAGTACCTGATCTGTGTCATAGCCGGCTTTAGAAGGCTTAGGGTGATGATGCTAGAAGAGACTCCAAGGTTACCTGTGAAATTTGGCATGGACTTCTGCAAAAGGAGAAGAAATACTGTGTACAGTTCTGGGTGCCCCAATTCAAAAAAGACATCGCTATATTGGAGCAAGTCCAGAGAAGAGCAACCAGGATGGTAGAAGGTCTGCAAACCATGTCATATGAAGAATGGCTAAAAGAACTAGGGATGTTTCGTTTGAAAAACAGAAGGCTGAGAGGAGACTTAATAGCGGTCTACAAATATCTGAAAGAAAGTCACAGTACAGAGGGAACTACCCTATTCTCATTAGCACAAGGAAGTACAAGAAGCAATGGGATGAAACTTAAAGGAAGGAGATTCAGATTAGACATTAGGAAAAACTTTCTGACAGTGAGGACAGTCAGAGAGTGGAATAGGCTACCACAGGAGGTGGTGAGCTCTGCATCAATGGAAATCTTCAAGCGGAAACTGGATAAACATATAGCTGGGATGATTTAGGAAAACCTGCACTCGCAGGGGGTTGGACCCGAAAGCCCTTGAGGTCCCTTCCAACTCTACCATTCTATGATTTTATGATTTAAATTTTATGAAGTGAGAAATACTTGACTCGTGCTGGGACAGGTGAATAACACAACTTATCTTCAGGGTGAACAAAATGAATGGCTGTTGAAATTCAACAGGTCAGATCCATTTAGTTCCCTCACATCACCTCTCAGGGAGAGGTCAAGAGGCCCCATATTCACTAGACTCTCATTCAATCCTGCCCCAGGTTCGACTGACTTTAGTCTAATATGCACGGGTGCGTTAAGGCTCTTGGGGGGTGTGACAAGTCCTATGTTTTGTATTATATACTGTATTTGCTCATCTTACTGATGGTTGTCTGGTTATTGTTTTCTGTTTAACTATTCTAAGCATTATCATTTTTTCCAAAGTATTGTCTTTAGGTTCAATTTGCCACGAAACAGAAGAAAGCTAACATTCTGTATTTCTAACTGATTTAGTTAGCCAACATAAATTGTGACTTTAAGCATAAAATCTGTTCTACCATTGTGATAACACATGCTAAATGTCAAATCCCTTGTTTACTCTTTGCAGACAGTTTTCTTTAAAAAGAAGACCTTGCAAAATCATAGGACTGTAATGTCAAATTCATGTAGTAACCTTTCTTTAACAACTATTGAGATACATGCAAGATAAGAAATAAACCGTAAAATGTGAATTCTAAACAGTGCTTATCAAATGTCAAAAGAAAATATTTATACACGGTACCTTTTTGGGAATAGCTTTCCAGTCTCACTTGACACATTACTTACTAGGAATGAATATTGTCACTATATTTGCTCATATACTGTATGTCATAGACTGATGAGGATCAAGTGTAATATTCCTGCAAACTGACCTGTCCACAGATTGTGTTTAGATTGAAAATGAAAAACACTAAATTGTAGAAGCTGTGACGTAGCAAACTCCTAAATTGTAAATGGCCACTATGAATCGAAGGGGAGCAGGTCCTCTGCAATATAAAACTTGAAATGTCTACCATGGGTCTTGTAATTGCATGGGCCAGGTGTATGAGTTGTCAGAGTGCTGGGCGGCTCTGACTATTCACATACCTCCACCCATGGCATCCTGGTTGGATATATGAGACTGATTGTTTGGTCACATGGTCTCTGTATGCTTGGAAGCAGTATACTTCCTGGAGGCACCCTGTAAGGAGTCAATGTGGGTTTAGAGCTGGCTGCAGACTTCCTTGAAGACACACTGGCTAGTAGGCCAGGTGTGTTTGGGGCCTGTGGTTGCTCTGTGCTTAAGAAGCTAGAGTTCTTCTGAGGATTTGGACTGGCCGGAGTCAGTGTCTGGAGCGAGTTACAGTTCCTGGTTGGTGATCCCAGTGAGGCAGTCTTCCTAAGTGTCCGTTGGAGCCTTGCTCAAGCTCCAGAAAGATAACCTCACAGAAGGAGGTTGTATACTGACTGAGGTCAGTGAGTGGACAGTGCTTTACCTCCACTGGGATACCCATGTGGGGTTGTATCTAAAGCTGTACGGGCGTACCCATGGATGAAATGGACTGTATGTCATATATGTTTCTGTAAAGCTGAAGGAAGGCTCATGTTTGTGTTACTGTGAATCCACAAGAAGGCTTTTGTTATGTTGCTGCAGCGCCGGTTTATCTGTGTGAAATAAACCAATGGACTGTTTAAACAGAAAGCCATTCCTGGTTGCCTTAATCTAGCAGCCAAGCGAGTGTCCACCGTTACATTTAGTGAGCACAGCCTCACAAAGGCTAGGTGTGTTGTGAGAATTCCAGTTAGTTAAAAGAAAAGGAAAAACTGTCAGGACTTCCGCCTACTTGAAAGCAAAAATTGCCTTGGATGACATCCAATGCTATACAGAAAACTAGCAAATTGTTCTTCTGCCCAAAACAGTGAGACTCCCTGGACCAGATCCTAAAAGGTTATTTTAATCATAAATGGAGCCTATAGATACCTATTATCTAGTGCAGTGGTCTCCGTTTGACTCTTAGCTATTGCAGAGCAAAAACTCACATGATGTTATCACACGTATAGGAGCCGCATCAAACAAATGTTGGGGACTGCTGCCTTATGGTCGACCAATTGAGTATGCTACACATTAAAGAACTTGTCTCCTGATTTATGCTGCCCAAACCACGGTCAGCATGAATCAAAGCTTGGCTGCTCAGTTACAGCCAGGTATATTTTTTTTCTGAAATGCTCCAACCTTTCAGAATCCATATGTAACAAAAATCTGGCCGGGCACCATAGCTGGAGGCAAGACTAGTCTCCTGCTACCTTCTCCCAGCGCTGCTGCAGGTCATTGACAGGTCTCTTCCATAGCAAGAGATCTGGTAATCACCCAGAGCGGAGCTGGTAGAAGCTGTCCATGTTGCAGCCCTGCATTAGTCTCCTCACTGGCAATCATGCAGCCAGGCTCTGCTTCATACAGTGCACAGTTTTGGCAGCATGAATCAAGTGTCAGGTTCGCTTAAAAATACCGCTGTTATTAGGCAGATTAGGAAAGAGACTGGAGAGGGTAATTCAGCTTTTGTAGTCTTTATGAAAAGAGAGAAACTAGAAAATTGCTGAAGATGACAGAAAAAGTGAATAAGCGGCACAAACTAGGGAAGTATCATCTAGCAGCTTTTTTTCTCCTTGTCTGATCTCCATTCATCCATAGAGACAAATCAGAACCCCAGTTTGACTGCAAAAGACCTTCAGGAAGATTAAGCAGGCTCTGGAGTAGTTCTACTGTTCAGAGACACCTGCATGGAAGAGTTATCAGAAGAAAACCTCTCCTGCATCTTCACCATAACATTCAGCATTAGAGGTATGCAACAGAACATCTAAACAAGTAGGATGCATGTTGGAAACAAATCCAATGAACCGATGAGGTTAAAATAAAATTCTTTGGCCACAATGATCAAGGTATGTGTGTAGTGGAAAGGGCATAGAATTGAAGGAAAGAATGTATTTGCAACCATTAAGCATGGGGGTGGAGCAAGCATGCTTTGGGGTTGTGTTACAGTCAATGCCACAGGAAACCTTTCACTGGTAGAGGAAAGAATAGCTTCAATAAAATCTCAACAAATTCTTGATGCAACATAACACCACCTGTAAAAAACTGAGGTTGAAAAGAGGATGGCTTCTACAAATGGATAATGATCCTTAACTTACTTTAAAATCCACAATAAATGACCTCAAAAGGTGCAAGCTGGAGGTTTTACAATGGCCTCACAGACCCCTTGTCATGGTTTGCCTCCCTGTCCACATGGCTAGGGGGCAGAGCCTTCTCCTGGGCCTCAGTTCTGGAGCCTGGATGCCTTAAAAGCTGACATTTCCAGTGAACCAGCACTGGCTATAAGCTTAGCACTGCTTTGCCAGCGATTGCTGGTCCTGTGAGTGATATCCTGATCCGTCTGTTCCTGTGCCCCCTGTGCTCTTGTCTCTGTTCCGTCCCCTGGTCGTCCCTCCAGTTCTCTGTCCCCTCTCCTACCTACCCAATCGGTTGCATCCTCTGGTACTGACCTCGGACTAACCTTGACTCCGCTTTTGCTCATTCCTCCGGTCCTGCTTCTGCCCGTACTGTGTTTGACCCAGCCTGCCTGACCATTCCTTGCACGCCCCGCAGCTCTGCTTCCCAGCTGTGCTGTGAGGCAGTGTACAAGAACACTGTGTATTTACTTCCTGGTTCTCGTTGCTCTGTGTAGTGTCTTCTGCTGCAGAGCTCCGGCTCCCCCTGGTGGCAGCTTGACACCCCTTATCTGAACATCATTGAAAATCTGTGGCTAGACCTCAAAAGAGCAGTGCATGCAAGACGAGCCAGGAATCTCACAGAACTGGAAGACGTCACCAAGGAAGATCAGTGCATGCAATACGAGTCAGGAATCTTATAGAACAGGAAGACGTCTCCAAGGAAGAACAGTGTATGCAAGAAAAGCCAGGAATCTCACAGAACTGGAAGACATCACCAAGGAAGAGCAGTGCATGCAAGACGAGTCAGGAATCTTATAGAACTGGAAGACGTCTCCAAGGACGAGCAGTGCATGCAAGACGAGCGAGGAATCTCACAGAACTGGAAGGCGTCACCAAGGAAGAGCAGTGCATGCAGAACAAGCCAGGAATCTATCAGAACTGTAAGATTATTCCCAGGAAGAATATATGAAAATCCCTCAAACAAAAATATAAAAGACTCTTGGCTGCTACAAAAAGCGTTTACAAGATGTGACACTTGCCAAAGGGTGTGCTACTAGGTACTAACCATGCAGGGTGCCCAATCCTTTGCATCGGCCCATTTTCCTTTGTTGTTAATTTAAAAATGTGTCATCGTTAACTTTATGGCTTTTAGAGAACAGTTCATCTTCACCTTGCTTACCTGGTCACAATAACAGTAATTTTGATCAGGGGTGCCCAAACTTTTGCATGCCGCTGCGAGCATAAAATTCAAACTTTTTTGTACATTTTTTTTCCATTAGGTGTCCACCTTTTTTGGATGTCAATAGTCAAAAACCTACTCTACCTATAGGTAACCGACCCTAATTGTGACAATCTACTCCGAGTTTTCTTCCTTAATAAAGCTGTATATTCTAGGTTTATGCCGTATTCAGGGCTCACCGTCTTCTTATTTCACATGTGAGTCTGATTTGTCATATCTGATAGTCCGCAGCTGTCAAGTGCCGAATAACAGGAGTTAGGACAGTTATTCCTTTAGTTGAATCAAACTGCAGATTTTGGGGAAAACTGCGGTAATGAATCTGTTTAGCACGTTATGTAACAGTATCTTCAGTTGTTATCTTATCATCATCTTTGATGGGTAAACATACTGAAACTATATATATCTGCTCAGAAACTCGTCTTTGTCACTTAATAGGGAAAATGATCAAAGTGCAGAATGAGGCAAGGTAAAGTATAAAGGGAATTATAGAGACATCTGTGAGATTATTTATAGATGCGCAGCTTGAAGATACGCTTTACACTGACACTAATTATGGTGTTTGCAAAACAATGTTTCTGTTTGTAAATGTTGAATACAAATATAAGTGTGAAATTCTGAGTCATTTTGCTGTCTTTTCATGTAAGTGAAAAAAGTAATATTTTGCAGACTGCTTTTTTTTTCTTCACATTCAATTTTCCTTAAGGATAAATGCATATTTGTTCCTAATTTTCAGTACGGATTTGTAGACATTCTTGTTCGTTCGTGTTTTTCATGGATCTCACATGTACCCATTAAAATCTATGGTTCTATTCACATGTTTGTTTTTACTGGTATCACAGATGACAAGGGCTAAGGCTAAGTTCACACAGGGCATCTTTTGGTGCATTTTTGGTGCGTTTTTGAGGTCACAAAGATGCACCAAAGTGCATGCATTTCCTTCTCCCAGCAAAGTCTATGAGATTTCGATTTTGCTGTCCACACTGGGCATCTTTTGTTGGCTGCATATTGGTTGCGTTTTTCAAGATGCAGCATGTCAATTCTTCGGCTATGTGCCCACAGTGCTTTTTTTCAGCACAAAAAAAGCTACTTTTTTGTGCTTCTTTTCATGCTTTCTTGCTTCT
This sequence comes from Anomaloglossus baeobatrachus, assembly GCF_048569485.1. NCBI lineage: Eukaryota > Metazoa > Chordata > Amphibia > Anura > Aromobatidae > Anomaloglossus > Anomaloglossus baeobatrachus. The sequence continues at coordinate 64,137,183 of NC_134363.1, forward strand.
TTTCATGCTTCTTTTCATGCTTCTTTTCATGCTTTTTTTCTTGCTTTTTTCATGCTTCTTTTCATGCTTCTTTTCACATTTCTTTTCACGCTTCTACTTATGTATTGAGATAGCCTAAAAACGCTCTGCTTTTTTTCCCTATGTTCACACGCTGCATCTTTTTTGTTAGTGCATCTTGAGTGCATCTTAAAATGCACCAAAGACGCACAGTGGCAAAAACGCATTTTTACCGCGTTTTACCGTGTTTTGCCCAATGCGTTTTTTAAGCTTAATTTATTGACTGGAGGGCTCAAAAATGCGGTAAAACGAATTCAGATGCTGCATCTTGAAAAACGCAGCCAAGATGCTGCAAAAAAAAGATGCCCAGTGTGGACAGCAAAATCGAAATCTCATAGACTTTGCTGGGAGAAGGAAATGCATGCATTTTGATGCATCTTTGTGACCTCAAAAACGCACCAAAAACGCAGCAAAAGATGCCCTGTGTGAACTTAACCTAAGCCCTTGTCATCCGTGATTCCAGTAAAAAACAAACAAACATGTGAATAGAACCATAGATTATAATGGGTACCTGTGTGAACTTAGCATTACCGCATTTTTGAGCCCTCCAGTCAATAGATTTTACTTAAAAAAACGCATTGGGCAAAATGCGGCAAAAAAAGCGTCAAAAAACGCGGTAAAAACACATTGCGTTTTTTTATGCTTTTTTGGTGCATTTTAAGATGCACTCAAGATGCACTGACAAAAAAAGATTCCACGTGTGAACATAGCTTAATACAAGTCTATGGTTCATGAAAAATATGTACAGATGCCATCCATGTGCTATATGTATTTAACATTGCAAAGTAAATGAGAAACTTTGTAATTTATTTGTTTCTTTATCACTTCATAAAAAACACTTATGACAAAAACGGACACATGAAACGTACACCAATGCTCCACCAATCCGAAACACTGATGACACTGGTACCATTTTTTCACTAACATGTTTAAAGGGAACCTGTCTCCAGATTTGGTGACTATAAGCTGCGGCCACCACCAGTGGGCTCTTATATACAACATTCTAACATGCTGTATATAAGAGCCCAGGCCGCTGTGTAGAACGTAAAAAGCACTTTATAATACTTACCTAAACGGTCGGTGTAGTGCAGATGGGTCGGCTGGGTGGCTCCGTTCTCCTTGTGCAGCGCCTCCTCTTTCGGCCATCTTCGTCCTTCTTCTGAAGCTGGGGTGCATCACACGTCCTACGTCATGCACACTAGCCGGCATTGAGGTCCTGCGCAGTCGCACTATAATACTTTAATCTGCCCTGCGCGCACTTCCAGTCATGCGCTCTATGAAGCAGAGTGCACGCATCCCAGCTTCAGGCCTGAAACACACATCCGTGAAACACGTGTGTGTTTGGTCCGTTTCCGTATATACCGGAGACACGGCCAAATGTGCACCAATGTTATTTAATGTTGAGGACACATGTGCGTTTTTCATTAAGGTCTGTGGGTCCGTGTGTGTGCTACGTTTGTGTCTCCGTTTTGCACGGAAGCATGTCCGTTTTCAGCACGCAACACGCAGCACGGACCCAATGAAAGTCAATGGGTCTGTGCGCACGTCCGAGTGACACGGACGCATCTCTGTTTGCTCCCTGTACGTTTTGTGCTTTTTTCATGTGATGTCGGTCTTTTTTCTTTTTCTGTTTCGTTCTCTCCCTCAGTCCGTCGGTCGGTCTCTCTCTATGTCTGTCAGTCGGTCTCTCTGTCTTATCTGTCCCTCTCGCTGTCTATCGGTCAGTTCCCCCCCTCTCTCATACTTACCGTTCCCCGAACTCCGGCGCGGCGCTGCACGGCTGTTCTCTAAACTCCGGCGGCTTTTCCTCTTTTGAAAAAGCCGGACGCTCATTAATCAATCTCGTATTCCCTGCTTTCCCCGCCCACCGACAAATATGATTGGTTGCAGTGAGACACGCCCACACGCTGAGTGACAGCTGTCTAACTGCAACCAATCACAGCCGCCGGTGGGCGTGTCACTATGGAGCAGAGAAATAAATAAATAATTAAAAAAAACGGCGTGCGGTCCCCCCCTATTTTAATACCAGCCAGATAAAGCCAATTTATTAACCCCAACAAAGCCCTCCATGTCCGGCGTAATCCACAGACCTCCAGCGTCGCATCCAGCGCTGCTGCATGAAGGTGACAGGAGCAGCAGAATACACCGCCGCTCCTGTCAGCTCCACGCAACAAATGAGTAGCGCGATCAGCTGCTGTCAGTCACGTAACTCACGGCCACCGCTGGATCCAGCGGTGGCCGCGGGTTACCTCACTAACAGCTCAGCTGATCGCGCTACTCACCTCATTTGCTGCGTGGAGCTGACAGGATCGGCAGTGTATTCTGCTGCTCCTGTCACCTTCATGCAGCAGCGCTGGATGCGACGCTGGAGGTCCGTGGATTACGCCAGACATGGAGGGCTTTGTTGGGGTTAATAAATTGGTAATGAGGGAATTTGTCAGTGTTTTTTATTTCTAATAAAGGATTTTTCGGGTGTGTCTGTTTTTTAACTGTAACTTACAGATTAATCATTGAAGGTATCTCGGGGAGACGCCTGAGATGATTAATCTAGGATTTAGTGGCAGCTATGGGCTGCCATTAACTCCTTATTACCCCGATTGCCAACGCACCAGGGAAAATCGGGAAGAGCCGGGTACAGTCCCAGAACTGTCGCATATAATGTATGCGACAATTCTGGGCGTCTGCTGGCTGATATTGTTAGGCTGGGGGGCTCCCCATAACGTGGGGCTCCCCATCCTGAGAATACCAGCCTGCAGCCGTATGGCTTTATCTGGCTGGTATTAACATAGGAGGGGGACCGCACGCCGTTTTTTTAAATTATTTATTTATTTTACTACACAGTATAGACACGCCCCCCGGCTGCTGTGATTGGGTGCAGTGACACAGCTGTCACTCAGCGTGGTGAGCGTGTGTGACTGCAACCAATCACGGGTGCCTGTGGGTGGGGAAAGCAGGGAATACGAGATTGATTAATGAGCGGCCGGCTTTTTCAAAATAGTAAAAGCCGCCGGAGTTTTTATAACAGCCGTGCAGCGCCGTGCTGGAGATCGGGGAACGGTGAGTATGAGAGAGGGCTGCTCAATTCAGTCACTCAGGGGATTAGCGGTCACCGGTGAGTCCTCACGGGTGACCGCTAATCAGTACGCGGCACACAGACAGAGCCGCGGCATGACAATGAAGTCGGGTGAAGTTCACCCGAGTTCATTCTCATCGTGCAACTCTGTCTGCTGTCAGCCGACATGTATCAACGACATTGTGCATCACACACACACACACGGAACATTTCACATGGGCAACACACACACATGTCAGTTATTTCACTCACGCACACACGGACATTCCACACGCACATACGGATAGCATACGGGATACACACGCAGGCCACACATACCATAAAAACGGACCTAAAAAACGGAAAACGGACCCGAAAAACGGCCCGTTTTACACGGGCGTGGTTTTAACGGATGTGTGTTGGAGGCCTCAGAGAGGACTAGTGCACATGACCGGAAGTGCCGGGCATTTTGATCATGCGCGTCACCATTGATGATGCTGGGCAATGTGCATTGAATAGCCCACAGGGGTATGCTAACATGCTATGAGGGTGGTCTAGTCAGGAGATCTAACACCTTTACGACTAGTCCTTGCGCTCATTAGCATATCATAAAGGTCTTTAGAAATACTTATTCTAAAGATCTCTTTATCTATGCTACTAGATGCTGGGATACTTAGGCAGGGATTAGCAATATGCACCCAGAACTGCTCGTGGTTCTGGGTGCATATTGCACCTGACAGGTTAACTTTAAACGGAACCCACCAGCTGTTTTTTCTCATATGAAGTAGAGGCAATGCCATACTGGCCCTGGGATGCTGATTCTGTTAAGAAATGAAATGCTTGATTGCAGAAAAATTCTTTATCAAATCTTCAGAAATGACATCATTGGTCCAGGGTCTTGTCTTTATTTTTCTTTTTTCATGTATTTCAGGTTTACCTTTCTGAACTACAACAGAGGATTTCCAGGACAACATTAGGTCTGCATATTTTTTATTTATTTATTTATTTTTTTAATAAATTGGTAAACCAGGAAAAGTGTGGGGAGTGATTCATCAAATAAAATATGTGTGTATCTGTGTTTTATTTCTGTTGACTAAAGGGTACTTTACACGCTGCGATATCGGTACCGATATCGCTAGCGAGCGTACTCGCCCCCGTCGGTTATGCGTCACGGGCAAATCACTGCCCGTGGCGCACAACATCGCTTACACCCATCACACAGACTTACCTTCCCTGCGATGTCGCTGTGGCCGGCGAACCACCTCCTTTCTAACGGGGCGGTACGTGAGGCATCACAGCGACGTCACACGGCAGCCGTCCAATAGAAGTGGAGGGGTGGAGATGAGCGGGACGAACATCCCGCCCACCTCCTTCCTTTCTCATTGCGGCCGGCCGCAGGTACGAGGTTGTTGCTCGTTCCTGCGGTGTCACACATAGCGATGTGTGTTGCCGCAGATACGACAAACAACCTCGCTACTGAATAGGCAACGATTTTTGGTAAGTGAACGACGTCTCACATACCAACGATTTTTGCCTCTTTTGCGATCATGTAAGGTCGCTCATGCGTGTTACACGCTGCGATGTCGCTAACGACGCCGGATGTGCGTCACACTGTGACCCCGACGATATATCGTTAGCGATGTCGCAGCGTATTAATGGCCCTTTACTGGATTAGTAATGGGGGTGCCTGATTACCAACCCCTGGGCTCGAAGCCAGCTGACATTTCAGAGCTGGCATCAACACCAACTACCATTACCCTGATTGCCACCGCATCAGGACTATTCGGAAGAGCCAAGCAAATCATCAGAATTGGCGCATCTTAGGTGATGCTCCAGATGTAGGCTGATATTTTTAGGCTGGGAAAGGCCCAATAACCATGGACCTTCCAGCCTGATAATATCAGCCCACAGCTGTCTGCTTTACCTTTGCTGGGTATCAACAATAAGTGGATCCCATGTCAATTTTTTATCAGACGTATGCCACCCAATTTTTTCTCAAACCCATTGACGAGTCTGATCAATATATGTGGCCACTCGCAGCATGCCGAACCTGACTGAGGGACAATTTGCAGATCTGCTCTGCCTGATTCAATAACATTGGTCATAGTGCAATGGGAGATTTTCTCACGTTGCAATTGTCCTTTTTAAATGCTAATGTGAGCAAACCCTAATACATACAGTATATTAGATCATAAATTCAGAGGAGCGGCAAGAGAAACAGCACCCACCACTGGCTGATTCAGTAAAAGGCACTTTATTTAGTTTACATGAAAGCAGACAGATAGGGAGTGGGAGTAGTGTTGAGTTTTGTCTTTTTTATTTTACGCTATTACAAGTGCACCTATTTTAATAAGATTTAAATAAATCTTATTTACACATTGCATACATTTTCCACCCATGTACACTAAGTATGTTTGACTCTTACATGCTTACATGGGAGATTTACATAGAGATTACATAGAGATTTCATAATGGAAATATTTGCATAATGAGTGACATACACTGTGAAAATTAAGCAAACATTCACATACATGGGCATAACGATCGCAGTTACAGAGGGTGTGACTGTGACCGAGCCCCTGCGAGAAGGGGCCCGCTGAAACCAGGGCCTATATCAGGAAGCACATTCTTCTCAAGTGCGTTGCAGTGCAGAGACCTGCAGGGTTCATGAACTGCAAAACAACAGAAGCTGCCGGCCAATCAGACGCCACAGCTGACATCAGCGAGTCAGTCGCAAGCTGTGCATGGCAGTGGCTGGGTTGCCAAAGTCATCTGGTGGCATTTCCGCTGGCTATAGAAGAGGACATCATACATTGTGGGAGCAGATGAAGGTAAGAAGAATCAGAACAGAGCTGAAGAACAGTGGACATTATAATACAAAGAGGACATTTCTTACAGGATGCAGCCCAGGATGGGGGGCATTTCCTATAAGATGCAGGACAGGATGGGGGACATTTCCTATAAGATGCAGGACAGGATGGAGGACATTTCCTATAAGATGCAGGACAGGATGGAGGACATTTCCTATAATATGCAGGATAGGATGGAGGACATTTCCTATAAGATGCAGGACAGGATGGAGGACATTTCTTACAGGATGCAGCCCAGGATGGGGGACATTTCCTATAAGATGCAGGATAGGATGTGGGACATTTCCTATAAGATGCAGGACAGGATGGGGGACATTTCCTATAAGATGCAGGACAGGATGGGGGACATTTCCTATAATATGCAGGACAGGATGGGGGACATTTCCTATAAGATGCAGGACAGGATGGGGGACATTTCCTATAAGATGCAGGACAGGATGGGGGACATTTCCTATAAGATGCAGCCCAGGATGTGGGACATTTCCTATAATATGCAGGACAGGATGGGGGACATTTCCTATAAGATGCAGGACAGGATGGGGGACATTTCCTATAAGATGCAGGACAGGATGGGGGACATTTCCTATAATATGCAGGACAGGATGGGGGACATTTCCTATAAGATGCAGCCCAGGATGTGGGACATTTCCTATAATATGCAGGACAGGATGGGGGACATTTCCAATAAGATGCAGGACAGGATGTGGGACATTTCCTATAAGATGCAGGACAGGATGGGGGACATTTCCTATAAGATGCAGGACAGGATGGGGGGCATTTCCTATAAGATGCAGGACAGGATGGGGGGCATTTCCTATAAGATGCAGGACAGGATGGGGGATATTTCCTATAAGATGCAGGACAGGATGGGGGACATTTCCTATAAGATGCAGGACAGGATGGGGGACATTTCCTATAAGTTGCAGGACAGGATGGGGGACATTTCCTATAAGATGCAGGATAGGATGGGGGACATTTCCTATAAGATGCAGGACAGGATGGGGGACATTTCCTATAAGATGCAGGACAGGATGGGGGATATTTCCTATAAGATGCAGGACAGGATGGGGGACATTTCCTATAAGATGCAGGACAGGATGGGGGACATTTCCTATAAGATGCAGGACAGGATGGGGGACATTTCCTATAAGATGCAGGACAGGATGTGGGACATTTCCTATAAGATGCAGGACAGGATGGGGGACATTTCCTATAAGATGCAGGACAGGATGGGGGATATTTCCTATAAGATGCAGGACAGGATGGGGGATATTTCCTATAAGATGCAGGACAGGATGGGGGACATTTCCTATAAGATGCAGGACAGGATGGGGGACATTTCCTATAAGATGCAGGACAGGATGGGGGACATTTCCTATAAGATGCAGGACAGGATGGGGGACATTTCCTATAAGATGCAGGATAGGATGGGGGACATTTCCTATAAGATGCAGGACAGGATGGGGGACATTTCCTATAAGATGCAGGACAGGATGGGGGACATTTCCTATAAGATGCAGGACAGGATGGGGGACATTTCCTATAAGATGCAGGACAGGATGAGGGACATTTCCTATAAGATGCAGGACAGGATGGGGGATATTTCCTATAAGATGCAGGACAGGATGGGGGACATTTCCTATAAGATGCAGGACAGGATGGGGGATATTTCCTATAAGATGCAGGACAGGATGGGGGATATTTCCTATAAGATGCAGGACAGGATGGGGGACATTTCCTATAATATGCAGGACAGGATGGGGGACATTTCCTATAAGATGCAGGACAGGATGGGGGACATTTCCTATAAGATGCAGGACAGGATGGGGGACATTTCCTATAAGATGCAGGACAGGATGGGGGACATTTCCTATAAGATGCAGGACAGGATGGGGGATATTTCCTATAAGATGCAGGACAGGATGGGGGACATTTCCTATAAGATGCAGGACAGGATGGGGGACATTTCCTATAAGATGCAGGACAGGATGGGGGACATTTCCTATAAGATATAGGACAGGATGGGGGACATTTCCTATAAGATGCAGGATAGGATGGGGGACATTTCCTATAAGATGCAGGACAGGATGGGGGACATTTCCTATAAGATGCAGGACAGGATGGGGGACATTTCCTATAAGATGCAGGACAGGATGGGGGACATTTCCTATAAGATGCAGGACAGGATGGGGGACATTTCCTATAAGATGCAGGACAGGATGGGGGACATTTCCTATAAGATGCAGGACAGGATGGGGGACATTTCCTATAAGATGCAGGACAGGATGGTGGACATTTCCTTTAAGATGCAGGACAGGATGGGGGACATTTCCTATAATATGCAGGACAGGATGGGGGACATTTCCTATAAGATGCAGGACAGGATGGGGGACATTTCCTATAAGATGCAGGACAGGATGGGGGACATTTCCTATAAGATGCAGGATAGGATGGGGGACATTTCCTATAAGATGCAGGACAGGATGGGGGACATTTCCTATAAGATGCAGGACAGGATGGGGGACATTTCCTATAAGATTCAGGATAGGATGGGGGACATTTCCTATAAGATGCAGGACAGGATGGGGGACATTTCCTATAAGATGCAGGACAGGATGGGGGACATTTCCTATAAGATGCAGGACAGGATGGGGGACATTTCCTATAAGATGCAGGATAGGATGGGGGACATTTCCTATAAGATGCAGGATAGGATGGGGGACATTTCCTATAAGATGCAGGACAGGATGGGGGACATTTCCTATAAGATGCAGGATAGGATGGGGGACATTTCCTATAAGATGCAGGACAGGATGGGGGACATTTCCTATAAGATGCAGGACAGGATGGGGGACATTTCCTATAAGATGCAGGACAGGATGGGGGACATTTCCTATAAGATGCAGGACAGGATGGGGGACATTTCCTATAAGATGCAGGACAGGATGGGGGACATTTCCTATAAGATGCAGGACAGGATGGGGGACATTTCCTATAAGATGCAGGATAGGATGGGGGACATTTCCTATAAGATGCAGGACAGGATGGGGGACATTTCCTATAAGATGCAGGACAGGATGGGGGACATTTCCTATAAGATGCAGGACAGGATGGGGGACATTTCCTATAAGATGCAGGATAGGATGGGGGACATTTCCTATAAGATGCAGGACAGGATGGGGGACATTTCCTATAAGATGCAGGACAGGATGGGGGACATTTCCTATAAGATGCAGGACAGGATGGGGGACATTTCCTATAAGATGCAGGACAGGATGGGGGACATTTCCTATAAGATGCAGGACAGGATGGGGGACATTTCCTATAAGATGCAGGACAGGATGGGGGACATTTCCTTTAAGATGCAGGACAGGATGGGGGACATTTCCTATAAGATGCAGGACAGGATGGGGGACATTTCCTATAAGATGCAGGACAGGATGGGGGACATTTCCTATAAGATGCAGGACAGGATGGGGGACATTTCCTATAAGATGCAGGATAGGATGGGGGACATTTCCTATAAGATGCAGGACAGGATGGGGGACATTTCCTATAAGATGCAGGACAGGATGGGGGACATTTCCTATAAGATGCAGGACAGGATGGGGGACATTTCCTATAAGATGCAGGACAGGATGGGGGACATTTCCTATAAGATGCAGGACAGGATGGGGGACATTTCCTATAAGATGCAGGACAGGATGTGGGACATTTCCTATAATATGCAGGACAGGATGGGGGACATTTCCTATAATATGCAGAACAGGATGGGGGACATTTCCTATAAGATGCAGGACAGGATGGCGGACATTTCCTATAAGATGCAGGATAGGATGGGGGACATTTCCTATAAGATGCAGGACAGGATGGGGGACATTTCCTATAATATGCAGGACAGGATGGGGGACATTTCCTATAAGATGCAGGACAGGATGGGGGACATTTCCTATAAGATGCAGGACAGGATGGGGGACATTTCCTATAAGATGCAGGACAGGATGGGGGACATTTCCTATAAGATGCAGGATAGTATGTGGGACATTTCCTATAATATGCAGGACAGGATGGGGGACATTTCCTATAATATGCAGAACAGGATGGGGGACATTTCCTATAAGATGCAGGACAGGATGGCGGACATTTCCTATAAGATGCAGGACAGGATGGGGGACATTTCCTATAAGATGCAGGACAGGATGGGGGACATTTCCTATAAGATGCAGGACAGGATGGGGGACATTTCCTATAAGATGCAGGATAGGATGGGGGACATTTCCTATAAGATGCAGGACAGGATGGGGGACATTTCCTATAAGATGCAGGACAGGATGGGGGACATTTCCTATAAGATTCAGGACAGGATGGGGGACATTTCCTATAAGATGCAGGATAGGATGGGGGACATTTCCTATAAGATGCAGGACAGGATGGGGGACATTTCCTATAAGATGCAGGACAGGATGGGGGACTTTAGTACAGGATGGGTAAAATTATAATAGGCAGAGCCCCGGTATGGGGGACATTTCTTACATCATCTGTCTCAGGATGGCAACATCGTTATAGGAAGTGATCAGGATGGGGCACATTTCTGACATGATCCTGTCCATGATCAGAACATTTTTTATAGAAAAGGTCCCAGGATGGAACAGGATGGGGAACATTTCATAGAGAATGTGGCCTATGAAGGAGCCCTGGATGATGGACATTTCTTATAGGATGCAGGACAGGATGGGGGACACAATTAGAAGATGGTGAACACTATAATACAGTAGTAAGGGGCCAGGATAGGGAACATTTTTTACAGGATGCGACCCAGGATGGGGATATTATTATAGTAAGGAATCCAGGATGTGGGACATGCACCTCAAGAACATCTCTAGAATCCGCCCCTTTCTCACAATGGAAACGACAAAAACCCTCACTGTGGCCCTAATCCACTCTCGCCTTGACTACTGTAACTCTCTATAAATTGGTCTCCCCCTAACTAGACTCTCTCCTCTACAGTCCATCCTTAATGCAGCAGCCAGGGTCACCTATCTGGCTAACCGCTACTCGAATGCCTCTGCTCTGTGCCAGTCATTGCACTGGCTGCCCATATATCATAGGATCCAATTCAAATTGCTTGTTCCCACCCACAAAGCTCTCCACAGTGCGGCACCCCCTACATCTCCACCCTCCTCTCTGTCTATCACCCCACCCGTTCTCTACGCTCTGCAAATGACTTTCGACTAACATCCACACTAATTCGAACCTCCCACTCCCGGATCCAAGACTTCTTCCAAGCTGCACCAACCCTCTGGAACGCTCTACCCCAAGAAGTTATGACAAATCACAACTTACTCAGCTTCAGGCACACCCTAAAGACGCATCTTTTTAGGGCGGCCTCTCACACTCCCTAATCAGATTCGTTTCACATAGTCCCTCTACAACTTCTCACAACATAACTCCACATCAAACTCCATGGCACCCAAATGCATCTCAAGGCTCGGGCCCACTGGTCCAGGAAACCATCCCCCATTTCCGTAAGATGGCTGGATTGTCATTGTAAATAAGCACTTGTACCTTGCCCCCGCCCCCCCTCCATATCTCATTGTAGATTGTAAGCTCTCACGAGCAGGGTTGTTTTTCTTTTTTTTTTCCCTCTAAATATTGTATTTTCTGTAACTGTTACTTGTTTGTATACTATCCTCTTGAATTGTAAAGCGCTGCGGAACATGTTAGCGCTATAGAAATAAAGATTATTATTATTATTATTTCTTACAGGATGAAGCCCAGGATGGGCACATTATTATAGGAAGGGGCCCAAGTAGAAGGACATTTCTTATAGGATGCGGCCAAGGATGGGAGACATTTCTTACAGGTTGAGGCCCAGGATGAGGACATTCGTAATATTGTCCCTCGTCCGGGCCCGGAGCCTGTAATAATGTTCCTTATCCTGGGCCTCTTCCTATAATAAAGTCCCCATCCTTGTCTGTATCCTGTAAGAAATGTCCCCCATGTTGGGCCCCTTCCTATTATAATGTCCCCCATCCTGTAATAATGTCCCAATCCTCACTTTCATCCTATAAGAAATATTCCCCGTTTTGGGCCCCTTCCAATTAAAATGTCTCCCTATCTGGGCTTGCATCCTATAAGAAATGTCCCCCATCTTTGGCTCCTTCCGATTTAAAATGTCTCCCTATCCGGGCTTGCATCCTATAAGAAATGTCCCCCATCTTTGGCCCCTTCCTATTATAATGTCCCCCATCCTGTAATAATATTCCCATCCAGGGCTTACATCCTCTTAGAAATGGCCCCCATCTCTGGATTCTGCCTATTATAATGTCCCCGATCCTGTAATAATGTCCCCATCCTGGCTTGCATTTTATAAGAAATGTTCACCATCTTTGGCCGCTTCTTATTATAATGTCCCCCTTCCTATAATAAAGTCCCCATCCTGGGCTGCATCCTGTAAGAAATGTCCCCCATCTTTGGCCCCTTCCTATTATAATGTCCCCCATCCTGTAATAATATCCCTATCCTGGTTTACATCCCATAAGAAATGTCTCCCATCTTTGGCCCCTTCCTATTATAATATCTCTCATCCTATAATAATATCCCTGTTCTAGGTTTGCATCCTATAAGAAATGTTCCCCATTTTTGGCCCCTTCCTATTATAATGTGTCCCATCCTGTAATAATATCTCCATCCTGGGCTTGCATTCTGTAAGAAATGTCCCCATCTTTGGCCCCTTCCTATTATAATGTCACCCATCCTGTAATAATATCCCTATCCTGGTTTGCATCCCATAAGAAATGTCTCCCATCTTTGGCCTCTTCCTATTATAATATCTTCCATCCTATAATAATATCCCTGTCCTGGGCTTGCATCCTATAAGAAATGTCCCCCATCTTTGGCCCCTTCCTATTATAATATCTTCCATCCTATAATAATATCCCTGTCCTGGGCTTGCATCCTATAAGAAATGTCCCCCATCTTTGGCCCCTTCCTATTATAATGTCCCCCATCCTGTAATAATAACCCTATCCTGGTTTGCATCCCATAAGAAATGTCTCCCATATTTGGCCCCTTCCTATTATAATATCTTCCATCCTATAATGATATCCCTGGCCTGGGCTTGCATCCTATAAGAAATGTTCCCCATTTTTGGCCCCTTCCTATTATAATGTGTCCCATCCTGTAATAATATCTCCATCCTGGGCTTGCATTCTGTAAGAAATGTCCCCATCTTTGGCCCCTTCCTATTATAATGTTCCCCATCCTGTAATAATATCCCCGTACTGGCTTGTATCCTATAAGAAATGTCCCCAATCTTTGTCAGCTTCCTATTATAATGTCCCCCATCCTGTAAAAATATCCCCATCCTGGCTTGCATCCTATAAGAAATGTCCCCCATCCTTGGCCCCTACCAGCTTATTTAGTATCCATGTGATCAGAATAAGGAATGTATATATAAAGTGTACTTTGGTTTATGATTGTTGTATTATTTGTGGTGTGTAGTGATGGTAGGCTCACAACGGCACTGTTTGGCGCTCAATGAATGTAGGTTTGCCATTAAGGTGGATAATGAAATATGAAGTAGAAAACATAGATTTTGATATAATAAAGATATTTCCTCCAGAATAACATTATTAACAAGAATTGAAAGATACTTCTGTTTCATTTCAGACATAAGAAACTACCTGACTTTAACCCGGGAATCCATTTCAGGAAAGTGATACAAAATATATAATCCCAACAATATTACATGGATTTCTCTTTCATGTTCACCATCTGTGTCATCCTATATGTGATGTCCTTGTCATATCAGAGAGAGAAGAAATATTGCTTTTTACCCTCTGAATGATGTAAGGACATGCTATCAGCTAACATTGCAGTGAAGAATGCGGCGTAAGAGTAATAGAATCTTCAGTTTTCTGCTATGGTTTATAGTGATAAGATGACTATTTACAAACAGAATACGCACTTATCAAATAATTAAAGAGGACTTATGAATGTATTTGCAGGCTAAGGTTTTATTTTTGCTTGTTTCTGTGAATATATATGTATATTCCCGCTGGGTGCCTGACCTTGTTTCAACATTGCAACGAGGCATAGAATTCTTTTATGTAAATTACTGTACTATATTTTGACACTTTTGATCAAACATTTTACATTCTATGATGATTTTCTCTAGGAGATTTAAATATTAGGAAAATAAGGGTATAATAAGATCACTAAAAAGGGGCAGGGATCCTCGTGCCAAGAGGTGAGATGAGCTGTTGGAAAGGGGGCAGAATATTTCAGCTGCTCCCCTGTCAGACAAAGACGGGGTGCACTGGTCAGTTGCAGTGTCTCAGATAAAGGCTTGAGGGTTTCGGTCTTGGGCTCGGGATGAAGGAAAGTCTGCGGGTGCAACTCTATCACCAGCTGGATATGACTCCTTAGTTGAAAACTATTGTGGAGCAGAGATCCACTGGCTCCCTGCCCTGCAATAGATAAAATGCCATTGAACTTGGCATCCCATTGCATGTGTCATAATTACATGAATGCATTGAGCCACCTTTGGCTTTGCTCACTCCAGTTTTTATGAGGGGGCTTGCCGGAGTCAGACACTCCTGACTTATTAATAGGCGCAAGCCTCAATGTATCCAGCGCTTCTGAGAAGTGGTGTGTGCCTCCATGCTCTTCGCTACAAAGTCTGTGAGTGGAGTAAGATTTCTGGAGTAAGGTATGCCACAGCTTCTCATGGATTAGGCCCGCTATGGTGTAGCGCCCCCTGTTGTGACCCTGTCCTTCACCAACTCAGTCGATGTTGGCAAAGCGAGCCAAAACTGATGTGAAAACCTCAGGTTGTACAAAAAATGTGAGACTTATCAAAGTGTTTTACATCAGATTTTGGCCAAAAACACTGGTGAATTGGTGCCATAGTGTATATTGTAACATCAGTGCATATACAAAAATTCCAACCTTAGAATACATGTAATAATACTATACTGGCCACTGTAACTACATAACATTATCATCTACAGCCGGCCACATGCTCATCACATAGAGCAAATAACAGAACAGATCCACACAAAGTGCCTTATATCAGTGCCCGTCAGCACCTCGGTATAAGTGACTGTACCGCCATGTACCCCGCACACAGGAACCACATACACTATACAATGGCTATAAGACCCCATCCACACTGTACATATAACTGCCAATGGCTCCTGTCCGGTCTGATGTGTGATTTTTTTTGCCAATTCCAATCTTCCCCTCTCCCTTTCTCTATTGGGCACCATGACTGGCGCTGTTATGGGGACATTCTAGATGATAATGGTGAGAGGTAATAATTGGTAGAACACAGTGTTGGATATACAGAGTATATAACAGCGCAAGAAGAGTATACAGCTCAGTGTATACTGTACACGGGGATATAGTAGTGCCGGCTGAGTAGTACTGGGGGTAAACAGTGCGCAACACTTTCATAGAATAAACACTGGAGAAATTTATATAATAAAGAAAATGTGAAATGGAAGAAATGTGATAAGAAGGATAGAAAAACTGTGCAAAGAAAAGAAGAAAAATCATATGTTGGGAATGTTAGTTATGTTTTGGCTGCTGGGAGGCTCCCTCTGGTGGCCAGGAATGGTTTGGACTTGGACCAGGTGTGTTGTGCAGTGGGTGTTTCCTTTGCTAACTCTTTGCTTATTTAAATCCTGGTCTGATTGCAGGCTGTTGCTGGATGTCAGTTGTTCTTTGTATCTCCAGCCTGCTTAATCCTGCTCTACACCACATCTTCCCCAGATAAGTGCTGGCTCTTTATTTATTGTCTGGTTCTTTTGTTTATCTGGGTTTGTCATTTGCTGTGGTTATTTTCAGTTTATTCGCTTGCAGGGATTTTCCCCTTCAGTGGATTGTTGGGGAACTACCTGCAGTTCTTTGTGGAGTATAGCTCCTTTGGGTCCATGTGTTTGTGGCTTGTTGACTTTGTTATGATTCTTGTTTTCTGTTCATTGGTATGACAAGGGCACCTGGTATAGGACGGAGTTCAGATCGTGCAATCTGAGGGCCTTTTTGTACTATCAGGAAGTTGGTATTTTGCAGGGTTTTTCTCTGGCCACCATCAGTCCCTTTCCTGTCCTTTCCTATTTTAGTCAGCGGGGGCCTCACCTTTTGCTAATCCTGTCATCTACCTGTGTATTGTGTTGTTCCTATATCACCGCAGTCTTTGAATGTGGGGGGCTTGCTATTCTTGTCTATTTTCTGAGGCAGAGAGTTATTCATCTTTCCTACATTTTAGGATAGTTAGTTCACCGGCTGGGTTTGTGGTGCACGGGATGTTAGTTCACCCCTCGGCTACTTCTAGTTGTGATGGTTAGTAAGGGGATGGCGGCCAGATTAGTTGCCAATGCTCTTGTCACCTTTTGCCAATGATTTGTGGTGGTCTTCCATGGTTCCGGCTCATAACAATCATAGTTGCCATGAAGTTCTCTTCCATCTCACTGGATGGTAAACTGTCCTCCATGATGGCCATCGCAGTGTCTAGGGCAGAGCAGGTCCATGCTCCGCTGCCTGGCAGGAGTCACCTGAGGTTCCGTCACCGCTGACATCACCTGCACACGACCAACTGCCGTTTACTTTCAAACGATTACTGAAGTGATCGGACTGAAGTCTGCGGATTGGAAAATATTACTGAGAATGGCGACCACTGGACATGGAGAAGACAGCGAGGAGAAGAGATGACTGGGTGACAAACATACAGGGTTATAGTACATTTAGGAAGGACAGGAAAGGCCAAAAAGGTGGTGGGGTGTGTATATTTATTAAATCTAACCTAAAACCTGTGTTGTATGATGACATTGAGGGGAACAGCAACAATGTAGAGTCAGTATGGGTAAATGTACATGGGAAGGGGAATAATGGAAAAATGCTAATTGGAGTTTGCTATAAGCCTCCTAACATACCTGAACAAATAGAGGGTGAAATGCTGGAACAAATTGAAAAGGCAGCTAATAATAATAATCGGGTTCTTATTATGGGGGATTTCAACTATCCAGACATACAGTGGGACATAGAATCTTCTGGTTCTGCTAAAAGCTGTAAGTTCTTATCTACCATTCAAGACCATTTCCTCTCTCAGATGGTAGGTGAACCGACCAGGGGAGATAATTTGCTAGATCTGGTCCTGTCAAATAGACCGGATACAATTTCAGATCTACAGGTCCGGGAGCACTTGGGCACCAGCGATCATAATATGGTAAGCTTCAACATAATATTCAATAGAACATTTCAAAGGGGGAATGCTAAAACCTGGAATTTTAGGAAAGCTGATTTCAACAAATTAAGGGAAGAGCTTAAATGTGTAGATTGGGACAAAGTCATGGTAACTGGGGATACCGAACATAAATGGGGTAAGTTTAAGGATATACTACTAGAGTCCTGTAAAAAACGTATACCCTCTGGTAATAAAATGTCCTGGAATAAAAAGAAACCACTATGGATAAATAAGACTGTACAAAGTATAATAAATCAAAAACAAAGGGCATTTAAAATCTTAAAGGCTGAGAATACAGAAATAGCATTGCAGGAGTATAAAGATATCAATAGGAAATGTAAAAAAGAAATCAAACAAGCAAAATTAGGTACTGAAACAAAAATCGCCAATGACATTAAAATAAATCCCAAAATCTTTTATAAATACATTAATGCCAAAAGGAAAACAAAGGATAGTATCGGCCCCTTAAAATATAATAACAAGTTAGTTATAGAGGACAAACAAAAGACTGAGATATTAAATAGGCATTTCTCATCTGTATTCACCAAGGAACTGACTGTACCAGGGATCATTCAACAAGTGAAAAATCAAAGTCCACCACCCGATATAATTAATTTAACACAAGATGAAGTACGCCTACGTCTGAGTAAATTAAACATTGACAAATCCCCAGGGCCAGATGGCATTCATCCACGAATATTGAGGGAATTGAGCTCCGTAATCGACAGACCACTGTATCTCATCTTTTTAGACTCACTTGTAACAGGGTTGGTGCCTCAGGATTGGAGGATTGCTGATGTGGTACCGATATTTAAGAAAGGTAAGAGGGTAGATCCAGGCAACTACCGTCCAGTAAGCCTGACATCAGTAGTATGCAAAGTTTTTGAGGGCATTTTAAGGGATGACATGCAAAAATATGTTGCAGAAAATAATATAATAACTGACAGACAGCATGGATTCATGAAAGATAAGTCGTGTCTAACCAACCTGTTGGGGTTCTATGAGGGGGTAAGTTCAAACCTGGATATTGGTAATGCAGCTGATGTGATTTATTTGGACTTTGCAAAGGAATTTGATACTGTACCACATAATAGCCTTATACTAAAGCTCCAGAAGCAAGGACTAGCGGAAACTATATGCAACTGGGTAAGGAATTGACTAAAAGATAGGAAACAAAGAGTAGTCATAAATGGTACATTCTCTAAATGGGCTATAGTCAGCAGTGGGGTGCCGCAGGGATCTGTGCTTGGACCGATTCTTTTTACTCTCTTTATTAATGACCTTGTGGATGGGATTGATAGTACAGTGTCAGTCTTTGCCGATGACACCAAACTATGTAGGATATTAAAAACTGACCTGGATAGTACAATATTACAAAAAGATCTGGATAAGATGTCAGAATGGGCAGATACTTGGCAAATGAGATTTAATGTTGATAAATGTAAAGTAATGCACCTAGGACAGAGTAATCCTATAGCTGCGTATACATTAAATGGAAGTAAACTCGGGACTACAGAACAGGAGAAGGACTTGGGTATTCTCATTACAAATAAGCTGAGCAGCAGCACTCAATGTCAAGCAGCAGCTGCTAAAGCAAACAAGATTTTAGGGTGTATAAAAAGAGAGATTAGATCCCGTGATCCCAATGTATTGTTACCCCTCTATAAATCACTTGTAAGGCCACATCTGGAATACGGGATCCAGTTTTGGGCTCCACATTTTAAAAAGGACATTCAGAAGTTAGAGTCAGTTCAAAGGCGGGCAACTAGACTATTACAAGGAATGAAGGCCTCCCATATGATGACAGGTTGAAAAAGTTAGATATGTTTAGCTTAGAAAAAAGACGTCTCAGAGAATATCTCATTTATATGTATAAATACATGTGTGGTCAATATAAAGGACTGGCACATGACTTATTTCTTCCAAAGACAATACTAAGGACCAGGGGGCACTCACTGCGAGTGGAAGAAAAGCGATTCCGACAGCTAAATAGGAAAGGGTTCTTTACAGTTAGAGCAGTCAGACTGTGGAATACACTACCACAAGAGTTAGTAATGGCAGATACTATAACAGCTTTTAAAAAAAGGGCTGGACGATTTCCTCAGTACACAAAACATTGTTGCTTATAAATTACTTAGTGACTAAATGTAGAACTGGTGGAGGAAGGTTGAACTAGATGGACCTAGGTCTTTTTTCAACCTAAGTAACTATGTAACTATGTAAGAGACAAGAGAAGAGGAAGAGAGGAAAGGACTGCATGACCAGTTTCAAGAAGAAGAGGAGACAAGATCAAAGAGGATTGGAGGATGAGAAAGACACACCTGGATGCAGCGGAGACCCCAAAACTTCCAGCCACTACACCGGGATCAACATCAGCCGCTACAACATCCACCAGGTCTTGGGTAGGGGCAACTTTGGCAAAGTGAGTATATTTATTTTTTTATTTATTTGAAACCTGAAGTTTTGCTATTTCCCCATCTATTGTTCTCTTTTATCAGCCATTTCATGCCTTGTTGAGGTTCATTGTAGTGTTAGTGAAATGACTTATGAAACATGTAAAAATCTTCTTTTTATCACTATGTTATGTCATACATTGTATCTTTCCTCATTCCCCATAGTTAGGTCTATAACGGGGTACTCTTCTATACTGAATGGTTGATCAGGGATTACAGCTGTAGGGGCAGAGGACATTGTTTTTTCATAGAATTTAATAATCTTCAGCACACAATAAAGTAATTTGGAAAAAATGGATAATTTGGAAAAAATGGAGAAAAATTATACTGCGTAGACTTGCATGTGGTTTTTTTATTGCAAAAGGCACAAAAAAATTCAAAACATCGACATTTCAGCTCTATAAGGAGCCTTCTCAAGGGAGTGAGTCTATGTATAATACATAAAAGTGAAAATGGAAAGCACAATTAGAATATTATATACAAAAATAGAGATATAATAAAAATAAAGATACATCATAATAACAAGCACAATTGATACAGTGGGGAAAAAAAGTAATAATCCAACCAACCAGTCAACAGATTATACAATTGTGTATCTTTCGGCGCCCCTTCTGAGGAAGTCACAACAGCGAAACGCGCATCAAGGGCGTCCCTACGGTAATGGCTTTGTTTATCTTCACTTTTGTATAACTTATATGCACTATGAGGTCTATTGGCATCTCGGCTCACCTATGCTCAATTTAAATCTTTGGGCATTTGTTCCACAATCTATCAAACACTGCTACAATGCACTGCTGTGTTATCAAAATAGTCTACTACCATCTATTGTTGAGTTATGGATATTGCAGCTTATATATTATATTGATGTGTTCTTTATTATCTTATTTTACTGCAATCTATTGCCCACCCTCTGTTAATATAACATATAATGTTTAAAAATGTAATAAGTATTTTTGAGTGTGGGCAATAACCAACTATATATTTATGTCATGGCTTTTGAAAATGTATGCTGGTTGAATTTTATGTTGATTTATCAATACTTTATATTTTGGTGCTATTCTACATTCTAACATGGAAAAAAAACTTTTTTTACCTTGTGTACATCAATTTTTAAATATTATTGAATGAAATGTTTGTAGAGATAATATTAAATTAATTTTTTGTAATTATTACCATATAGGGCTTTTTTCTGTACTTTTCTTCTCTATTGTAATTAATGTTTTTAATACCAATAAATTAAATAAAGAAATTGATTTTTTATATTTAATTGTGATGGAGTTCTTTCGTCTATAAGTTTTGTGGGGAAAAAAGTATTTAGTTAGTCACCAATTGTCCAAGTTTTCCTACTTAAAAAGATGAGGTCGGCCTGTACTTGACATCATAGGTGACCACGACTATGAGAGACAAAATGAGAAAACAAATCCAGAAAATCACCGCGTCTGATTTGCCAAGATTTGTTTTTGAAAATTATGGGGAAAATAAGTATTTGGTCAATAATAAAAGTTGATCTCAATATTTTGTTATACATGCTTTGTTGGCAATGACAGAGGTGAAACGTTTTCTGTAAGTCTTCACAAGGTTGGCACACACTGTTGGTGGTATGCTGGCTCATTCCTCCATGCAGATCTCCTCTAGATCAGTGATGTTTTGGGCCTGTCGCTGGGCAACATGAACTTTCAACTTCCTCCAAATGTTTTCTATGGGGTTGAGATCTGGAGACTGGCTAGGCCACTCCAGGACCTTCATATGCTTCTTATGAAGCCACTCCTTTGTTGGCCTGGTGGTGTGCTTGTGATCATTATCATGCAGAAAGGCCCAGCCACATTTCATCTTCTATGCCCTTGCTGATGGAAGGAGGTTTGCACTCAAAATCTCACGATATATGGCCCCATTCATTCTTTCATGTACTCAAATCAGTCATCCTGGTCTCTGCAGAGAAACTGCCCCAAAGAATGATGTTGCCACACCCATGCTTCACAGTAGGTATGGTGTGCTTTGGATGAAACTCAGCATTATGTCTCCTTCAAACATGACGAGTTGTGCTTCTACCAAACTGTTTTACATTGGTTTCATCAGACCATATGACATTCTCCCAATACTCTTCTGGATAATCCAAATGCTCTCTAGCACATTTCAGACAGGCCCGGCAAGTACTGGCTTAATTAGGGGAACACATCTGGCACTGCAGGATCTGAGTCGCTGGCGGCGTAGTGTGTTACTGATAGTAGCCTTTGTTATGGTGATCCCAGCTCTATGTAAGCCATTCACTAGGCCCCCCCATGTGGTTCTGGGATTTTTCTCACTGTTCTTGTAATCATTTTGACCCCACAGGGTGAGATCTTGCGTGGAGCCCCAGATCAAGGGAGATTATCAGTGGTCTTGTATGTCTTCCATTTTCTTATTATTGCTCCCATAGTTGATTTCAATACACCAAGCTGCTTGCCAATTGCAGATACAGTCTTCCCAGCCTGGTGCAGGGGCTACCATTTTGCTTATGGTGTCCTTTGCTCTTTGGTCTTCACCATAGTGGAGTTTGGAGTGTGACTGTTTGAGGTTGTGGACAGGTGTCTTTTATACTGTTAACAATTTCAAACAGGTGCCATTACTACAGGTAATGAGTGGAGGACAACGGAGCCTCTTAAAGAAGAAGTTACAGGTCTGTGAGGGCCAGAAATGTGATGCCCTGGCCTATCAGGTCGTCACAAGGGTGCTGTGCAATCTGCCCTTCTGCATGGTACTCGCTCCTCCTTGGTTACGGGTCCTGTCAATTTGGTGTTGCTACCAACAGGTGTACATAAATCCTGAGGAACACTCTGCACCACACCCACCAATCACCCATTGGGCAGCCTGAGGGGAATAGGGCCACCCAGATGGGGGATGGAAGAGGGAGGGCAGAGATGTCAGTAGTAGAGTTGAGCAGTGAGGCAGCGGTGACAGTGCAAGTCACGCTGCGAAGCTGGGCTCCTGTACCCGTCCCAGGTGCCAGACGTTGACCTGGGCAGAAGGAGCTGGAACCCCGGTCGCAGGGGGTAGTGACAGGGGGTACGGTGCTACTACAGAGAGCAGGCCGTCTGCCTTGTGCTACAACCGGGCAGAGGCCAGGGCACGACGGGGCACACGGACCCTAGGCTGGGAAGTAGCTTCACGCAGCCCAGTAATTCACCCGACGGGAACGGAGTCTTCAAGAACTGTTCCCCACCCGCTCCAGAATCGGGGTACTAGCGCAACGAGGGGGATAGGACTTCCCAAAACCTTCCAGAAAATCCCAAGCATGAACCCTGAGAGCAGGCTCACCTTGCTAGCCACGCAGGTGAGCGGGACCCAAGTAGTCTTAAGCAAAAGGGATCCACCTAGTTACACACAGTGCCAAAGGACAAGGCTTCAGACCAACTAGCAACACCAAAGGGGCACGGACCCAGCGTGCTCGACCAAGGGAAGCAGAGTACTCAAGAGTTTGGTTTACCTGGTGTCAGCGTCAGTGACTTTGGACTGTGTGAGTACCTGACATCCCTTCACCCGCGATGGGTTCCCCAATCCATCCATCACCGGGCCCCGGGACACCCAAACCCCCTACCCACGGAGGGGTTAAACATCCTGCTGCTCCAACATTGTCACCGGGCTCCCCAACAGCAGCGGTGGTCTCTCCCATTACCACGCACTGTGGGTGGCGTCATGAACATTATCCTATCCACCACCCCAAAACACCAAAAATTCCCCCTTTTATTTCTGAGGTAGCTGCGCGACCCTGCCTCGGATCCGGGTCCGAGCAGCCCGTTGGCTGTCGCGGAGGCGGCACACCTACAGGAAAAACTTGGCGTCATGAACAGGATGCGAGCAGGACCCACTAACCTGGGTGACGTGCACCTTGAAAAGTGAAGATCGCAATCCAAAATCCCGTTTTCCGCGACGTCCTCCATTTTTCAGCTGTTTTCGTGCCAAGAACGCCATCTTCTCGGAAAAGGGTGCGAAGCCAAAGTCCTGCCCTTTGTCTTCAGCCTGAAAGGGGAACCGGAAGTTCCCAGAAGGCCAAAGCGCACAAAAGAGTGCTGGGAGAAAACCAAGGAGGCGCGCGAAGATGTCGGCTCCGGATGACGGGAGTGTGGTGGGGTTACCTCCGCCCGATCAGGGTAGTGCTGATGCCACGGGTACCGTTCCGGCTGCAGGAGTGGCGGCGCGGGCACCTGACGCCGTAGCGCCCATCATGCCCATATCCCTGCCCTATGTGCCGGGCGCGGCCTGGCTTCCCCAGTATGACGGCCGGCTAAACGTGCTGCAAGGGTTTAAATGGAAGATTTGCAATGTGCTTGACATGTATGCCCTGAATGGATGGCAGCAGGCATCGGTAGTACTCGGGCAGCTAACCGGCATGGCGGAGCAGGAAGTGGAGACCTGGACGGAGGCGGATCGGACCTCCGTAGCCGCCATTTTCCAAACGCTGGGAGGTGCATTTGAAACCCGTATGGAGGCCGAGCTGTGGATGAGGTTCTACAGCTGTAAGCAGCGGCCCCAAGATAGCATCAGGGACTATGCCCTAAAACTGCAGGCAGCATTGCGGACCCTAAGGCTGACTAACAACATCGGTGAGCCAGAGGGGAACAGAATGCTGGTGGAGCAATTCCTTCAAGGCCTTGAGTCCGTGGAGGACCGCAAACAGTTGTGGCTGTGAGCCTTGGAACATCCCGCTTTGGACTTTGCTACGTTGAAGGAGCAAGCGATTAAGGCCCTGCAGCCCCTCGGGCCTCTGCATACAAAGGATGGAGCAGCGACCGGTATAGCCCACCTGTCTGTTACAAGTGCAGCAAGACCGGCCACTATGCCAAGAGCTGTCCTTTAAATGAGCAACCCCTGGGGACAAGGGCCAATCCCCAGCAATAAATTGCCAAGGCCCAGCTGATTGGAGGGAGCGGTATGTAGGAGGGAAGCCCATCGTCTCTATCACCCTGGATGGGATCCCGACCTCTGCACTTCTTGATACCGGCTCTCAGGTAACAACTATACCTTATGTACTGTACAAGAAGTTCTGGTTGGACGACGACTTAACCCCACCGGACGATAGCAGGACAATCTATGCCGTCAATGGGTTGCCCGTGACTCAAATCAGGTTCAAGGAGGTGACCATTAAGGTGGGCCATGTAGAGTTGGTCCGACAGGACCTTATTGTAGTCCAGAATGACCCTAGCGATCGGAACCCGAAGATCATTTTAGGAACAAATGTGATAGAAAATTGCATGAGTGAAGTGTTGTTTTTGCTTCAACAGCTGTCAGAAACTGCAGGAGCAGGGTGACAGAGGGTCCTGCAATGTGAGATCTAAGCCCTCCTGCAGCGGCAACAGGTAAACCTCTCTGGAGGAGAGATAAGTGGTGTACGAGTAATGGATGCAGCCCCTCTAGTGGTACCCCCAAGAAGTGAAATGTTAATTTGGTGCAGGGCAGCTGTAGGCTGCCGGGGACAGGATTACCAGGCAGTGGTGGAACCACAGCCCTCAGAGCATTGGTCCACAGTATTTACGGCCAGAGGGGTAGTCGATGTCCAGAAGGGGAGGGTGCCCGTGCGAGTACTTAACTGTGGGGAGGAGGAGGTCACATTGCCCCGGTATGCCACCATAGCCAAGCTGTTTACGGTGAATCCAGCCGACATCCATGCAGCTAGCTCACAGGGGAGTCCCCATCAGGGGAGTCCCCATCAGGCCCCTCAGGTTAACTCTAAGGATCCAGGAACTGCAGGTGGGCACCGACTCTACACCTGGACATCACAAACAAGGGGTTTACCGGGTCGTCAGGGAGTATGAGCAGGTTTTTAGCAAGCACCCATTGGACTTTGGGCGGATTAAAGGGGTACAATATCACATACCCAAAGGCACTCACCCTCCCATTAAGGAAAGGTATAGGCCCATACCACCTGCCCATTACCAATGTGCTAAAGATATGCTCCGAAGTATGAGGGAAGCAGGCGTGATCCGGGATAGCTGCTGTCCCTGGGCCGCCTCATTGGTCCTTGTGAAGAAAAAGGAAGGGACCATGCGGATGTGTGTGGACTCCCGCCAGATTAACAAAATCACCCACAAGGATGCTTACCCTCTACCCCGAATTGAGGAATCGTTAGCCGCCTTAAAATCTGCTACTTACTTTTCCACTCTTGACCTTACCAGCGGGCACTGGCAGGTGGCGGTCGCTGAAGAGGATAGAGAGAAGATCGCATTCGCGACCCAGATGGGATTGTGCGAGTTAAGCAGCATGCCATTCAGGCTGTTCAACGCACCCGGAATGTTCCAGAGGCTGATGGAGTGCTGCCTGGGCCACTGTAACTTTGAGACAGCCTTGCTGTATTTGGACAACGTCATTGTCTACTTCAAGACGTATGAGGCCCATTTGGAACATCTGGCCGAAGTATTCGATGCCCTATCCAAATATGGGATAAAGCTCAAGCCGTCCAAATGGCATCTGCTCAAACCCAAAGTCCAGTACCTGGGGCATGTGGTAAGTCCCGAAGGCGTGGCGCCAGACCCTGAAAAGATCACCGCCATCCAGAGCTGGCCACAACCTACCACTGTCAAGGAAGTGCGCCAATTCTTGGGCCTTATGGGGTATTATCGAAGGTTCATCAAGGGCTATACCCAGATGGCAGCCCCCTTGCAAGATCTCTTGGTGGGTCAGACCACACATGGGCGACCATCAAGACTGCCGCTTCCATGGGGCCCGGAACAAGAGAAATCTTTTGAACAAATGAAGTCTGTCCTAACTGGAGACGAGATTCTGGCTTATCCCGATTATGGCCTCCCGTTCATGTTTTACACAGATGCCAGTAATGTGGGACTTGGAGCTGTCCTATCCCAAGCACAGAAGGGCAAAGAGAAGGTGATTGCCTACGCCAGCCGGAAGCTGAGGCCAACGGAAAGAAACCCAGAGAACTATAGCTCCTTTAAGCTGGAATTCTTGACACTCATGGGCTGTGACGGAGAGGTTCAAGCACTACCTTGCTGCTGCCAAATTTACTGTTTACACGGACAGCAACCCGTTGACCCACCTGGACACGGCAAACCTGGGAGCCCTGGAGCAGCGATGGATGGCACAATTGGCTAAGGGCCACTTTACACGCTACGGCAACGCTAAAGCGATGTCGTTTGGGGTCACGGAATTTGTGATGCACATCCGTCTGCGTTAGCGATGTCGTTGTGTGTGACACCTACAGTGCTGGCCAAAAGTATTGGCACCCCTGCAATTCTGTCAGATAATACTCAGTTTCTTCTTGAAAATGATTGCACGCACAAATTCTTTCGTATTAACTTCATTTATTTTGCTTGCAATGAAAAAACACAAAAGAGAATGAAACGAAAATCAAATCATTGATCATTTCACACAAAACTCCAAAAATGGGCCAGACAAAAGTATTGGCACCCTAAAACGGGCTTTACACGCTACGATATATCTTACGATATGTCGTCTGGGTCACGTCGTAAGAGATGCACATCCGGCATCGTATGACATATCGTAGCGTGTGACAGCTACGAGCGAGTGTGAACGAGCAAAAATACTCACCTTATTGGTGCTCGTTGACACGTCTCTCATTTTCTAAATATCAAACGTCCTTCTGCGCGCCGGTTGTTCATTGTTCCCGAGGCAGCACACATCGCTCCGTGTGACACCCTGGGAACGATGAACTGCAGCTTACTTGCGGCCGCTGGCAATGCGGAAGGAAGGAGGTGGGCGGGATGTTTACGTCCCGCTCATCTCCTCCCCTCCACGTCTATTGGCCGGCGGCTGTGTGACGTCGCTCTGACGCCGAACGTCCCTCCCCCTTCAGGAAGAGGATGTTCGCCGCCCACATCGAGGTCGTTCGGGAGGTAAGTACGTGTGACGGGGGTTACTGACTGTGCGGCACGGGTAAAAAATTGCCCGTGCCGCACATACGACGGGGGCGGGTGTGATCGCAAATGCGATCGCACAACATATCGACACATGTAAAGCAGGCTTTAGCCTAATACTTGGTTGCACAACCTTTAGCCAAAATAACTGTGAACATCTGCTTCCGGTAACCATCAGTGAGTTTCTTACAATGCTCTCCTGGAATTTTAGTCCATTCTTCTTTGGCAAACTGCTCCAGGTCCCTGAGATTTGAAGGGGGCCTTCTCCAAACTGCCATTTTGAGATCTCTCCACAGGTGTTCTATGGAATTCAGGTCTGGACTCATTGCTGGCCACTTTAGTAGCCTCCAGT
The DNA here is from genome assembly GCF_048569485.1 of Anomaloglossus baeobatrachus. Lineage (NCBI taxonomy): Eukaryota > Metazoa > Chordata > Amphibia > Anura > Aromobatidae > Anomaloglossus > Anomaloglossus baeobatrachus. The sequence goes on from NC_134363.1 coordinate 64,165,077, forward strand.
GCTTTCTCTCAAACCATTTTCTAGTGCTTTTTGAAGTGTGTTTTGGGTCATTGTCCTGCTGGAAGACCCATGACCTCTGAGGGAGACCCAGCTTTCTCACACTGGGCCCTACATTATGCTGCAAAATTTGTTGGTAGTCTTCAGACTTCATAATGCCATGCACACGGTCAAGCAGTCCAGTGCCAGAGGCAGCAAAGCAAACCCAAAACATCAGGGAACCTCCGCCATGTTTGACTGTAGGGACCGTGTTCTTTTCTTTGAATGCCTCTTTTTTTTTCCTGTAAACTCTATGTTGATGGCTTTTCCCAAAAAGCTCTACTTTTGTCTCATCTGACCACAGAACATTTTTCCAAAACGTTTTAGGCTTTCTCAGGCACGTTTTGGCAAACTCCAGCCTGGCTTTATTATGTCTCGGGGTAAGAAGTGGGGTCTTCCTGGGTATCCTACCATACAGTCCCTTTTCATTCAGACGCCGACGGATCGTACGGGTTGACACTGTTGCAGCCTCGGACTGCAGGGCAGCTTGAACTTGTTTGGATGTTAGTTGAGGTTCTTTATCCACCATCCGCACAATCTTGCGTTGAAATCTCTTGTCAATTTTTCTTTTCCTTCCACATCTAGGGAGGTTAGCCACAGTGCCATGGGCTTTAAACTTCTTGATGACACTGCGCACCATAGACACAGGAACTTTCAGGTCTTTGGAGATGGACTTGTAGCCTTGAGATTGCTCATGCTTCCTCACAATTTGGATTCTCAAGTCCTCAGACAGTTCTTTGGTCTTCTTTCTTTTCTCCATGCTCAATCTGGTACACACAAGGACACAGATTGCGTCAACTTTAATCCATGTCAACTGGCTGCAAGTGTGATTTAGTTATTGCCAACACCTGTTAGGTGCCAAAGGTAAGTTACAGGTGCTGTTAACTACACAAATTAGAGAAGCATCACATGATTTTTCAAACAGTGCCAATACTTTTGTCCATCCCCTTTTTTATGTTTGGTGTGGAATTATATCCAATTTGGCTTTATGACATTTTTTTTAAATTTTTTTTCATTGAAGACAAATTAAATGAAGATAATAATACCAAAGAATTTGTGATTGCAATCATTTTCAAGAAAAAACTGCGTATTATCTGACAGAATTGCAGGGGTGCCAATACTTATGGCCAGGACTGTAACTAAAGACTGTCTCTAATCAACAGAAATGAGGAAGTGATCAGACTGTGCAGTGATAAATATCACTATGGGGAGATAAGGTATGCACACCAGTGACTATGTAAGGGGAATACATGAAATAGCAGAAACTGCTGTGTGAATACTGACTTGAAAAATCCAATAGCTATATGTAAGAGTGAAAATGTGAAAAATGGAATCTGCATTACTGCCATGAACATATGAATCAAGAGAAATTTAGCTACTGAATTGATCAATGCAATAGAGCCCCAACATTGGTTCCCAGTTCGGACTTAGAATGGTGTTCCAAACGTTATTCCTATTTGTGCAGTGATAAAGTCTCCTAGCGAGACTAGTAAAATAAATAAAAAATGTTACAAAAAAAGTTTTTAAAAATATGAAAAACTAAAAAAAAAAAAAAAAGATTACCCCCCCATTCACCCCAATGAAAATAAAACAATTAAAAAAAATACAAAAATGCACATATTTGGAATTACCGCTTTCAGAAATGCCTGATTTATCAAAATATAAACTGAATTAATGTGATCAGTACATGGCGTAGCAAGAAAAATATTCCAAACGACAAAATTTCATTTTTTGGTTGCCACAACATTTTGTCTTTTAATGGCTAACTGAAAAGATGGTAATAATAGCAAGCTTGCTATTATTACCATCTTTTCAGTTAGCCATTAAAAGGACTTCAGTTCTTTTAAACAATTTTTTATCTCTACTGGCTAACACGGTACAAAGATATATTTTACCTGTAACAACATTTTGTAAAATGATCAAAACAGCTTGTCTATAGAAAAATGGTATCATTAAAAATGGCAGCTCAAGATGCAAAAATATAAGCCATCACTAAACATCATATCCCGAAAAATCAGAATGCTATAGGTGGCTGAAAATGGAGTCAAAAGCGCTACTCTTGTTTTTGGACACATTTCTAATTTTTTTTAACCTCTTAGATAAAAGTAAAAGTATACATGTTTGATATCTACAAACTCGTACCTATCTGAGGCATCACACTTAGGCTATGTGCCCACGCTGCGGATTTACCGCGGATTTTGCCGCGGATTTACCGCGGATTTGCCGAAAATCTGCAGCAGCGGTACTTCCAAGCCATTTCAATGGCATTTTGGAAATGCTGTGCCCATGCTGCGGATTTTTCCGTGGCGGATTTGCCGCGGATTTTGATCCGGAAAAATCTGCAGCATGTCAATTGTTTGTTGCGGATTTTGGTGCGGATTTGGGTATAGAATGGGAAAAAAAAAAAAAAAATCCGCATCAAAATCCGCGGCAAATCCGCGGTAAATCCGCGGCAAATCCGCGGGTGCGGATTTGCCGCGAAAGTCGCGGATTTTCAGGCAGAAAAATCCGCAGGTACATTCTACCGTGGACACATAGCCTAATACATCAGTTTTACCATATAATGAATATAGTGAATAAAATATCCCAAAAACAATTGTGCAATTACACTTTTTTTTCCAATTTTTCGACACTTGGAGTTTTTTGCTGTTTTCTCATACATTATATGGTAAAGATCATGATTTCATTCAAAAGTAGAACTCGTCCCGCAAAAAAACAAGCCCTCAAAGCAATATTCACAGAAAAATAAAAAAGTTATGGCTCTCGGAAGAAGGGGAGGAAAAAAAGAAAATGAAAAATTGCCTGGGGGTAAACGGGCTAAAGCGTCCCCAGTGTCCCCCTTGCACATTGTGCACCATATGATTTAAAAATTTTGTTTCCACTTTTTCATCATTTTCATACTGTTACGTCCGGGTGGTGGAAGCACTGGACCGTACACCGATTTCCCCTGAGGAGGCAGCCAGGCCGGTCACCCCGCCAGAGGGTCCTGATGCACGGCAGCCGAAGCACTATAGGTAGCTGGACAGTCCGTAGAGGAGCAGGAAAGGTGGATGATGCTGAACCCACGGAGTTCTGGACGGTAGTCCGGGTGACGAGGCTCAGGGTCCGAGGCCGGGTTGTAGGGTCAGGCGGGATCCGGAACCTGCTGAGCGATGGAACGGGTCACCGAACGGAGCCATGGACTGGAGACTGGCGGAGCTGCAGAGGTGGTGGGGCATCCGCCGAAGTCACCGTCAGGGTCCAGGGATGGACTTGGTTCGGAGCGACTGGCGTGGCAGGACAGGCTCTACGAGACAGGACAGGGTTAATGCAAGGCAAAGCACAGGGCAAAGCAATACGGGGACCTGAACACTAGCTTGCTAAACACGTAGAACAGGCCCCGCCCACCAGGAAAGAGAAACCTTATATACCCTGTACCTGTCTATGCAATATCCTGTTTCTGGGTGCTGGCCCTTTAAGAAAGGGTCAATGACCGCGCGCGCCCTAATGCGCATGCGCGAGGCCCGTGTACCAGAAGCCAGTCCAGGAAGCGGTGAGGAGGAAGCAGGAGCGCCCGGCTGGGAGTCCCACGTCGCAGAGGAACGCCGGGAGCGGGGAGCTGGACGCATGGAGGCCGCAGGCGGGGACGAGGAGGCCGGGACCGGAGTGGTGAGCAGGGGACGCCGCTAGGGAGCGGGGAGCGGGCCACGGGGACCGGAGAACGGGACCAGGGGACCGGGAAGCGTGACAGTACCCCCTCCCCAACGCCCCCCCCCCCACGCAAGCGGGACAGGAAGGCACGAATCAGAGGAGTGCCAACATTCTCCCGGGGCTCCCAGGATCTATCCTCGGGACCATAACCCGCCCAGTCTACCAGGAAGTATTGCCGACCTCGCACGGTCTTCATGGCCACGATATCCCTTACCGCATAGATGTCATCGTCAGCAATAGGAGGGGGAGCAGTACCGACCTCAGCGGAGAAGGGACCAAGGACAACAGGCTTGAGTAAGGAGACATGGAAGGAGTTGGGTATCCGCATCGTGGCCGGGAGCTGCAGCTTGTAGGAGACTGCATTGATCTTGCTGATGATCTTAAACGGCCCGATGTAGCGAGGACCCAACTTGTACGAAGGTAACTTCAATCGGACATATCTGGATGCAAGCCAGACCAGATCACCTGGGGAGAAACACGGGGGATCCAGGCGCCTCTTGTCCGCATGTCTCTTCATCCGCAATGAAGCACGTTCTATGGACGACTTGACAGAGTTCCATATAGCTGAAAAGTCCCGAACCAGAGTATCTGCTGCGGGGATGTCGGAAGCCGAGGACACTGGCAACGGGACAGAAGGCTGCAGTCCATAAACGATCTGAAAGGGAGAGCTGGAGGTGGACTCACTGATGTGTTGGTTATGGGAGAACTCAGCCCAAGGTAGGAGCGTGGACCAATCGTCATGATGGATGTTGACGTAGTGGCGCAGGAAGGAGGTCAGGATCTGATTGACCCGTTCCACTTGGCCATTCGACTGAGGATGGTAGGCCGAAGAAAAGTCCAAGGACACTCCCAGATGTTTGCAGAGAGCCCTCCAGAAGCGCGAGGTAAACTGAGTTCCTCTGTCAGACACAATGTGTGCGGGGAAGCCATGCAATCGGAATATGTGCTGTATGAAGGAGTCAGCTAGCTCCTGGGCAGAGGGCAGCCCTGCCATGGGAACGAAGTGGGCCATCTTTGAGAAGCGATCCACCACAACCCATATGACCGTGTGTCCGGAGGATAAGGGTAAGTCCGTAATGAAGTCCATTGCGATATGTTGCCACGGAACGGAAGGAATGGGCAAAGGCAGAAGACGTCCATAGGGTAGGTGCTTGGGTGTCTTGTTCTGGGCACAGGATGGACAGGCTGAGACGAGGGTTGCGACGTCTTTACGGAGGGATGGCCACCAGTAGTGATGGACAATCGTACTCCAAGTCTTCTTCTGACCAGCATGGCCGGCGATCTTAGAAGCATGGCCCCAGTGCAGGACTCTCTGTCTGTCAGTATCTGAGACATAGGTTTTCCCAGGGGGTATCTGCGTTAGAGCGACAGGAGTCACCGGAATGACTTTACTGGGGTTGATGATGGGCTGGAACGTCTCCTCCTCCAACTCCACGGGCACGAAGGATCTGGACAGAGCGTCTGCCCGCACGTTCTTATCCGCAGGCCGGAAATGGAGTTGGAAATCAAATCGAGCAAAGAACAGGGACCAGCGGGCTTGTCGTGGATTCAGTCTTTGGGCACACCGCAGGTACTCCAGATTCTTGTGGTCCGTGTATATGATTACAGGGTATACAGCTCCCTCCAAGAGGTAGCGCCATTCCTCCAAGGCCAGCTTCACGGCCAGTAGCTCCCGATCCCCAATGGTGTAGTTGCGTTCGGGTGCCGAAAAGCTCTTGGAGAAGAATCTACAAGTGACCATCTTTCCGGAGGGGGTGTTCTGCATCAACTCTGCCCCGGCTCCTGAGGAGGAGGCATCCACCTCTAAGGTGAACTGTCGGTTCAATTCAGGGCGATGGAGAACCGGGGAAGAAGCAAACGCCTGTTTCAAGGAGCAGAACGCGGCATCGGCCGCCGGGGACCAGTCCTTAGGATTAGCTCCTTTCTTAGTCAAGGCAGAGAGAGGTGCAGTCAAGGCAGAGAAATGCGGGATGAATTGACGGTAGTAGTTCGCAAAGCCGAGAAAGCGTTGGATAGCCTTCAGTCCGGAAGGAGGAGGCCAGTTGATGATGGCAGACACTTTCTCTGGGTCCATCTGCAGGCCAGTGTCCGAGATTACATAACCCAGGAAGGGAAGAGACGACTTTTCAAAGATGCATTTCTCGTACTTGGCGTACAGACGATTCTCTCTAAGCCTCTGGAGGACTAGCTGCACGTTCTCTCGGTGGGTTTGTAGATCCAGAGAGAAGACCAGGATGTCATCCAGATACACCACCACACAGACATAGAGGAGATCTCTGAACACGTCATTCACCAGTTCTTGGAAGACTGCCGGAGCATTACACAGACCAAAGGGCATGACACAATACTCGTAGTGCCCATCCCGAGTGTTGAATGCGGTTTTCCATTCGTCTCCAGAGCGAATGCGAACCAGGTTATAGGCCCCACGGAGGTCCAACTTGGTGAATACACGGGCTCCTCGGAGCCGATCGAATAGTTCGGGGATAAGCGGCAGAGGGTATTTGTTCTTTACGGTGATCTGGTTTAATCCCCGGTAGTCAATGCAAGGGCGCAGGTCACCTTCCTTCTTTTTGACGAAGAAAAACCCTGCTCCGGCAGGGGACGAGGACCTCCGAATGAACCCCTTAGCTAGGCTCTCGGTGATATAGGCAGACATAGCTCGTGTTTCAGCAGGGGACAAGGGGTATATCCGTCCTCGAGGAGGCGTAGTTCCTGGCAGTAACTCGATGGCACAGTCGTAGAGACGATGAGGCGGTAGTACCTCTGACTCCTTTTTATCAAACACGTCCGTGAAGGACCAGTAAGCAGAAGGCAGTCCTGGTAGAGACTCTGGAACCGGAGGGCGTCGGACGGGCTGGATGGATTTCAGACATCTCTCGTGACACGAGGAGCCCCATCGGGTGATTTCACCTGTACTCCAGCTGACCGATGGTTCGTGTGTCCGTAACCATGGAAGTCCCAGCAGGATCTGATGAGACATGCGCGGGAGGACGTAGAAGGTGATCTTCTCGGTGTGCAGAGCACCGATCCGTACTTCCACAGGCTTGGTGATCAGTGAGACGGTGTCAGAGAGGGGTTTCCCATCAACAGAGGCGATCACCAGCGGTTTCTCTAGTGGAAGGACAGGCACCTGGTACTTATCCACCATGGCCTGCTGGATGAAGTTGCCTGCTGCTCCGGAATCGAGGTACGCCTCTGCCGTGAACCGGGTCTCTTCTGTAGTGACTTGAATAGTCCAGGTAACGGAGTCTGAGAGAGTCCCAGCACCTAGGGTGGCCTCTCCTACCAAGCCTAGGCTTTGGAGTTTCCCGGCTTCTCGGGACAAGAGCGTATCAGGTGTGTGCCATCACTGCAGTAGAAGCAGAGACCCTTTGCTAGTCGTTCTGCTCGGCGTTGTTCCGACTGCTTCAGGCGGTCGATCTGCATGGGCTCGGAGGTAGACACGCCAGGTGACGCCAACTGGGGAGCGATGGACTTCTGTGGTGGGGAGGAGTGCCGTATCGGACGCCTCTTGCGGGACACTTCTTTGGATCGTTCCTGAATGCGAAGATCCACTCGAGTCGCTAGGGCAATCAGGGCATCCAGGGTGGAAGGCACGTCACGACCAGCCAGCTCATCTTTAATACGACCCGAGAGTCCCTCCCAGAAGGCAATGGTTAGGGCCTCATTATTCCACCCGAGTTCCGAAGCCAAGGTGCGAAAACGAATGGCATATTGGCCCACCGTCAGAGTCCCCTGACGTAGCCGGAGGAGAGATGAGGCAGACGCGGAGGCGCGTCCGGGCTCGTCAAAGGTGCCACGAAATGCCTGCAGGAATTCCTGGATGTTGGTGGTTACCAGATCCTCCTTCTCCCACAAGGGGTTCATCCAGGCCAGTGCCTCTCCCTCTAGATGGGACATCATGAACGCGACCTTGGCTTGGTCAGAGGCAAAAAGGTGCGGCAGCAGCTTGAAATGGAGAGAGCATTGGTTGATGAATCCCCTGCAGGTCTTGGGATCTCCGGCGTACCGGGGTGGTGAGGCCAAACGAAGTTTGGAAGTATCCGAGGAGGCTGCCACGGGAGCTGTGGCCGTGGATTGTACAGTGGAAACCTGAGATGCCAAGGATGTGGCCGTCGCTTGTAGCGTGTTCAGGCGGGTATCCACAGAAGACATGAAGTTCAGCATGCGGGTCTGGGTCTCGCGCTGGCGTGTGAGTTCCTGCTGCAAGGCCGCTAGTGCTTCGGCGGGATCCATGGCCTGTTCTAGCTGTTACGTCCGGGTGGTGGAAGCACTGGACCGTACACCGATTTCCCCTGAGGAGGTAGCCAGGCCGGTCACCCCGCCAGAGGGTCCTGATGCACGGCAGCCGAAGCACTATAGGTAGCTGGACAGTCCATAGAGGAGCAGGAAAGGTGGATGATGCTGAACCCACGGAGTTCTGGACGGTAGTCCGGGTGACGAGGCTCAGGGTCCGAGGCCGGGTTGTAGGGTCAGGCGGGATCCGGAACCTGCTGAGCGATGGAACGGGTCACTGAACGGAGCCAGGGACTGGAGACTGGCGGAGCTGCAGAGGTGGTGGGGCATCCGCCGAAGTCACCGTCAGGGTCCAGGGATGGACTTGGTTCGGAGCGACTGGCGTGGCAGGACAGGCTCTACGAGACAGGACAGGGTTAATGCAAGGCAAAGCACAGGGCAAAGCAATACGGGGACCTGAACACTAGCTTGCTAAACACGTAGAACAGGCCCCGCCCACCAGGAAAGAGAAACCTTATATACCCTGTACCTGTCTATGCAATATCCTGTTTCTGGGTGCTGGCCCTTTAAGGAAGGGTCAATGACCGCGCACGCGCCCTAATGCGCATGCACGAGGCCCGTGTGCTAGAAGCCAGTCCAGGAAGCGGTGAGGAGGAAGCAGGAGCGCCCGGCTGGGAGTCCCACGTCGCAGAGGAGCGCCGGGAGCGGGGAGCTGGACGCATGGAGGCCGCAGGCGGAGACGAGGAGGCCGGGACCGGAGTGGTGAGCAGGGGACGCCGCCGGGGAGCGGGGAGCGGGCCACGGGGACCGGAGAACGGGACCAGGGGACCGGGAAGCGTGACACATACCATGTATAAGTCTATCCATTCTGTGATTTGCATAATTCCACAACTTTTCCTTCTTTGTGTTGCAATTTCAATGTTTTGCTGCGCATATAAATGAGAATTCATAAAGTACTTTTCAATAAAGTAGTAACTCATAGTGTTTTGTTCTAGCAAAAAAAACGCTGCGGTCTGTGCATGTGCCTTAAATGAAAAGTATAGGCTGTATTGTGTTATGATGAATTCTTTTGTTCTATTGTGATGATTTCACATTCTTGTTTATATTCATGTGCAGATTGTGCTTTATTATATCAGAATATGGTTTTCTTTTTTGTGGTGATGTCACTGCGTCTGTATTGATTTATAATATTTTACCCTGTGATGATTTAAAAATAGTTTTTATTCAATTTGTTTCTAGACAGAGTTATACAATAATGTGATTGAGGCCATTATATTTCCCTTTCTTTTTTTGGCTGTGTTCTATTGTGAAAATGTAACATTAGTGTTCTTCTTAAATCCCAGCCTTTGTTACTGTATATTGTTATGATTTTTCAAGTGTTTGTAATTACCATATTTTTAGATTTAAAAGACACCCCCCAAATTTAGAGATAAAAAAATGGGAAAAAAATATGGGGTTCGTCTCAAACTTAGGTGATGTCTTACTGGAAGGGGGGCAGCAGTGAAGGTGTAGAGTCACAGGAGGCAGGGACGGTGCTGGAGTAGGGTGATGCTGCGGGCGGTGCAGATCCTCGCTGCGTGCACTGTGAGGCAGGAGGAGCATCCAGAAACTGTTGGCAGTCCGAGCTTCAAAGAAATGGCACCAGGAGTTGGCGTGTGCGCAGATAGAGCTCTCAGCTCAATGAGAAGCCGAGATCTCATCTGCACATGCGCCATTTTTCTTAAGTTCACTGCAGGGAGATCAATAGGCTGGAGGTGGCGCTTGTGCAGATGAGCTCTTGACCTGAAAACTCCATCTGTGCATGCGCCAACTCCAGGTGCCATTATTTGAAACCAACACCTTCAACATTTTCAGAATAGCAGCCCCTGTCTCACAGCCTGCAACATAGCCTGCAGCACAGCCCGCAGCCAGCAGCATCTCCTGTGACCCCTCTCCACCTCCCCTGGTAAGCTACGTTTGGATTATAAGACGCACCCCTCATTTTCCTCCCAAATTTTTGGGAGGAAATGTGCGTTTTATAATCCAAAAAATATGGTATTTATTAGGATAATGTCACAATAGTGTTAGTCTTGGTGATGCCTTGATGTTGATGATAATAATACTGGTGTTACACCAGCAAGTATTCAATTGCTATGTTTCTTCTTTATTCTTACAGTTTGAATGAGTGTCATTATAGGTATCTGAGAGGTTTATGTTCTACTGTATTATGTTAATGTCACACTGCTGTTCGTCTTTTTTATTGACTATATTCTATTTCTGCATTTCTTCTTCAAGATAATGTCACAGTAATGTCTGCATTTACTTTTTGTTTTGTTTCTGTTTTATTGTGATTTATTTATTATTATTTATTGTTATTGTGATAAGGAATTTTCTAAAGCCCGCTTTACACGCTGCAATGTATCTTACAATGTGTCGGCGGGGTCACGTCGTAAGTGACGCACATCCGGCATCGTAGGGTACATTGCTGTGTGTAACAGCTATGTGCGATTGCAATTGAACGGTAAAACGTTCATCGCACGCACGTCGTTCATTCATCATGAATTGAACGTCAGATTGTTCATCGTACCCGGGGTAGCGCACATCGCAGTGTGTGACACCCCGGGAATGATGAACAGATCTTACCTGTGTCCTGCGGCTCCCGGCCGGTAATGCGGAAGGAAGGAGGTGGGCGGGATGTTTACGCCCTGCTCAGCTCCGCCCCTCCACTTCTATTGGCCGGCTGACACATGACGTTGCTGTGACGCCGAACGTCTCTCCCACTCCAGGAAGTGGACGTTCGCTGCCCACAGCGAGGTCGTATGGACGGGTAAGTATGTGTGACGGGGGGTTACTCGTATGTGCGGCACATTCAACAAATTGAACGTGCCGCACATACGATGGGGGCAGTTACGATCGCATACGATATCGTATGCTGGATCATAAGGTGTAAGGCAGGCTTAACAGATAGATAACAGTCGTCATAAATGGTATATTCTCTAAATGGGCTATACTCAGCAGTGGAGACCACAGGGATCTGTGCTAGGACTAAAGGTCCCGTTAGACGCAACGACGGATCTAACGATATATCGCCGGGGTCACGGATTCCGTGACGCACATCCGGCATCGTTAGCGACGTTGTTGCGTGTGACAGCAAGGAATGACTATTAACGATGGAAAATACTCACCTTATCGTCCATCGTTGACACGTCGTTCATTTTTAAAAAATCGTTGATTGTTGAGCATGCAGGTTGCTCATCGTTCCCGAGGCAGCACACATCGCTACGTGTGACACCTCGGGAACGACGAACTGCAGCTTACCTGCGGCCACCAGCAATGAGGAAGGAAGAAGGTGGGCGGGATGTTACGGCCGCTCATCTCCGCCCCTCCGCTTCTATTGGACGGCCGCTTAGTGACGTCGCTGTGACGCCGCACGAACTACCGTCTTAGACAAGAAGCGGTTCGCCGGCAACAGCGACATCGCTAGGCAGGTAAGTCCGGGTGATGGCTCCAAACGATTTTGTGCGCCACGGGCAGCGATTTGCCCGTGATGCACAAACGACGGGGGCAGGCGTGTAACACCCCCTTAATTCTTTTTAATCTCTTTATTAATGACCTTGTGGATCGGATTGATAGTAAAGTGTCAGTCTTTGCTGACGACACCAAACTATGTAGAATATTAAAAACGGACCTTGATAGTACAATATTACAGAATGGGCAGACACTTGGCAAATGAGATTAAATGTAGATAAATGTAAAGTAATGCATCTAGGATAGATCCTATAGCAGCATATACATTAAATGGAAGTAAACTCGAGACTAAAGAAAAGGAGAAGGACTTGGGTATTCTCATTACAAATAAGCTGAACAGCAGCACTCAATGTCAGGCAGCAGCTGCTAAAGCAAACAAGATTTTAGGGTGTATAAAAAGAGAGATTAGATTCTGGGATCCCAACGTATTGTTACCCCTCTATAAATAACTTGTAAGGCCACATCTGGAATATGGGATCCAGTTTTGGGCTCCACATTTTAAAAAGTATATACAGAAGTTAGAGTCAGTTCAAAGGCGGGTAACTAGACTACTACAAGGAATGGAAGGCCTCCCATATGATGAGAGGTTGAAAAAGTTAGATTTGTTTAGCTTAGAAAAAAGATGTCTCAGGGGAGATCTCATTTATATGTATAAATACATGTGTGGTCAATACAAAGGACTTATGACTTATTCCTTCCAAAGACAATACTAAGGACCAGGGGGGTAGTGATGGGCGAACCCCCCGATGTTCATGTTTGGGAGACTCGCCCGGGCAGCTTTTTGTAAAGTTCGAGTTTGGGTTCTGAGAACGCGAACTTACGTATGAACACCTAACTTGGACTTTGAAGTTATGGGATGGGGTGGGGGGGTTCTGTAAAATAAAGAATATAGTTAACAATAAACATTGTCATTATACTTACAGGTCCCGCGATGCATCCTGCGGACCTGCTCAGTCGATGTTTCTCGGCCACTTTTGCTTCTGGGTTTGATCATTAACTTCCTGTGGTATTCAGTGCACTGCTCGTCACTCGGCAGTTTCGGCTGTTTTCAACCGTGTTCGTGGTGACGTCAGGGTTCACTCGAGTCCAGACATGGACTCGGCTGACCCTGACGTCACTGCGAACATGGCCGAAAACAGCCAAGGACTGCTAAGTGACGAGCAGTGCAGTGAATACTGATTGAACTTTGACTATCACTGTCAGTGTCAGCCTTCTTCTCGCTCTGTAGAGACTGTCTGTACAAAGTGATGAAACAGAGCTGAGATTGCTCTCCCTGTGGACTATGTCAGACAAAGGATTTTTTTTTTATAATAAAGTTGGAGTTTCTAAATGTTTTTTTTTGTTTCATTTCTATTATTTGTTTTTCTATGTATTGTGTTTTTCTTTTTAGTGTTTACTAGAAATTCATGATGGCCATGTCTAATTTGGTGTGACACCATGAATTTCGGGCTTAGTACCAGCTGAGAATACAAAGCTGGTATTACCTCTTTATTACCCATCAAGACCACTGGACGAGCAGGGTAAAGTGCTTAGGGTAAGGCTTCCCTGTATTTTGATCACCAGCCGAGGTAAATCAAGGCAGATGGGGGTGGTAGCGCGTAGCCGGACGATTTTTGTACACTGAGAATCATAAATACCGTGGAGCACTACTTTTTTTAAATTATTTATTTATTTTTATACAAATATATATATTCCACGATGTAGATATGAAAAGGTCGCACTCCAAGTCAGGGAAAAGGAATTTCGTTTATTCCATGATCACATCACAGGTACAGGTAGTGAGGGAGGGTGAGGGTGTGCCACGCCGGACGACGGCGGCCGTTTCGCAAGTAGTCTTGCTTCTACGGGTCCAATGCATACAATAGTGCTGCATCCGCCCTTAAATAACAGGTGATACGGGTGCAGCATTTTTGTTGCGTGAATAATAGTGCAATTAAAAACACATTACCAGCTGCAGATACAAATAGTGGACATAGAAACTTATTATGCATTAATGTCAAAGCATAAAACATATGCAATCCAGTACATACATGGATATAATTAATCAGGTAAAATACTTCTTTTTATGCAAACTGTCTTAGGACATCAAGAGGAAAGAGAGAAAGGAAAATAAATAATTTCTATTATATCTGGTAGAAAGAATAGATAATTCCCATGATATCTGGTAGAAAAAGGGTTGTCAATTGTTACCAGAATGTAAACCAGCACTATAAGAACACTGACAAGTCATTTTTGTCATTTAGGCCGAGGGGACCAAGGGCATTCAAGTCTATAATTAATCTGGATTCTTTTCTAAGTAAGGAACGATGGGTATCTCCTCCTGTGGGACAGGGGTTAATTTTCATTACCCCAGCAAACCTCAGAAGACGTGGATTTCCACTATGGCAATCTTGCATATGAGCAATTAAACGAGGTGAGCCTATCCCAGAAGTTATAGACTTGAAATGTTCCCTAAATCTGACATATAGAGGGCGAATTGTTTTGCCTATATAATATCTCTGACATGGACAGAAGATCACATATACGAGATAGTTAGACTTGCAAGTAATAAGATCATTTATCTTGAACAGCTCATTACCGATTTTTAAAGAATCTCCTGTGCAGTGATATTCACAGAAGGGGCAGCCGCCGCACCTGCGATTTCCTTTAATCTTATTGCGGTCTAACCAAGTACCTGGTTTTGAAGTGGTAATGCGATTATCAACAAGTATATCTCCTATATTCTTACATCTCCTATATGAAATTAAGGGGCCTTCATTTGTCATCTCATGAAGATCTTTATCCTTATTAATTAGATGCCAATGTTTTTTTATGCTCGATTTGATAGCATCATACATAGAATTAAATTTGAAGTTAAAAACGCATCTATTTGAACTTGCATTTTTCGAAGTGGCAAGGATTTTATTATTTTTATTTCCATCTTTTTTCTTATTTTCTTTGATTTTATTTTTATTTTTATGGTCGTAATTTAGAGATTTTTCAAGGGCCAGATTGATCACAGATACGGGATAGCTGCGTTCTAAAAGACGTTTTTTTAGATCTGCTGCTTGATGCAGAAAGGTCTCAGAATTATTATGAATTCTTCTAAGGCGCAAAAATTGACTGTAAGGGAGGGCTCTCTTTGTATGGGAGGGATGCGCGCTATTGAAGTGAAGTAATGTATTCACTGCAGTAGGTTTCCTATATATCTGTCTCTCAATAACCCCGTCCGATACACTGAGTGTAACGTCCAAAAAGTCAAGTTTTTGGTTACCGAAGGTATATGTGAAGTACATATTATAGGAATTGTTGTCATTTAAATATGACACAAAGTTCTCAAATTCTAGCGCAGAACCATCCCATACAAAGAGGCCATCGTCCATATATCTGGCATATTTTTTTATGTGTTTCAGATATGGATTATTTAGACTATAGATGAAATCGTCTTCGAATGCCGCCAGAAAGAGATTTGCAAAGGTACATGCTGTGGGGGTACCCATCGCGGTACCCCCACATTGCAGGTACCACTGATCGTCGAATTTGAATGCATTGTGATGCAACACGAAGCTTAAAGCCTCGGTAATAAAATCCACCAAGATTGGATCCTGATTAAAGTTCAGCAAAACTCTCCTGATAGTCTGTACACCCTGATCCTGTGGGATACGGGTGTACAGACTCTCGATATCCAGAGAGGCAAGCGAGAACCCCTTCTGCCATTGAAAATTGTCAAGCATTTTTAGCAGGTCTCCCGTATCTTTTAAGAATGAGGGGATACGAGCGAGTAATGGTTTTAGTAACCACTCCAGGTAATGTGACAGAGGTTCTGTTACTGAACCTATTCCTGCCACAATAGGGCGGCCAGGGGGGGAGGCACTGTTCTTGTGAATTTTTGGCAAATACCAATGCGGTTTTTTCGGATATAGAGGAAGTAGTTTTTCTGCGGTTTTTTCTGTAGGAAACTACATTTAAAAAAATTTTTTAATAATAAAAAGAAAAGTCAATCTATTCCTGAAAAAACTGATTTGCAATGCAAAATAGGCCCGCTAGGTTTTTTTGGTCAGAATAAAGACTATGTGGCCATTGAAAAAGACGCGTCCTTACTTTTAAGCCTGGCCGACCCTTACTGCAGTGAATCTAATTCCTTAGATACTGAAAACATTCAAATGAATTCTATATCAAGTTCTGTATTTAAAAAAGGGATTAAATCTACTTTTTGTCCCCCGCTCACCCCTGGGAACAATATAGATTTATTCCAAGAGCTAGTGATAAAAGACATACAAGCTTTAAAATATCCCTCTCTTCCCAAGAATCTCACTCAAGGGGAGACTGCAGCACTAAAGTTCCTACAATCACAAAAAGACATCATTATTCGTAGGGCGGACAAGGGGGGCGCCACTGTTCTTTTAACAAAAGCAGCCTATATACAAGAAGCTAATAGGCAACTTCAGGATATAAGAGTTTACAAAAAACTGTCTAGCGATCCAACTTGGTCGTTTGTTCAGAAACTTAGAAGTTTTCTGCATAAATATGTGAGTTTAGGTATCATCACTAAAAAAACCGCAGAAAAACTACTTCCTCTATATCCGAAAAAACCGCATTGGTATTATTTGCCAAAAATTCACAAGAACAGTGCCTCCCCCCCTGGCCGCCCTATTGTGGCAGGAATAGGTTCAGTAACAGAACCTCTGTCACATTACCTGGAGTGGTTACTAAAACCATTACTCGCTCGTATCCCCTCATTCTTAAAAGATACGGGAGACCTGCTAAAAATGCTTGACAATTTTCAATGGCAGAAGGGGTTCTCGCTTGCCTCTCTGGATATCGAGAGTCTGTACACCCGTATCCCACAGGATCAGGGTGTACAGACTATCAGGAGAGTTTTGCTGAACTTTAATCAGGATCCAATCTTGGTGGATTTTATTACCGAGGCTTTAAGCTTCGTGTTGCATCACAATGCATTCAAATTCGACGATCAGTGGTACCTGCAATGTGGGGGTACCGCGATGGGTACCCCCACAGCATGTACCTTTGCAAATCTCTTTCTGGCGGCATTCGAAGACGATTTCATCTATAGTCTAAATAATCCATATCTGAAACACATAAAAAAATATGCCAGATATATGGACGATGGCCTCTTTGTATGGGATGGTTCTGCGCTAGAATTTGAGAACTTTGTGTCATATTTAAATGACAACAATTCCTATAATATGTACTTCACATATACCTTCGGTAACCAAAAACTTGACTTTTTGGACGTTACACTCAGTGTATCGGACGGGGTTATTGAGAGACAGATATATAGGAAACCTACTGCAGTGAATACATTACTTCACTTCAATAGCGCGCATCCCTCCCATACAAAGAGAGCCCTCCCTTACAGTCAATTTTTGCGCCTTAGAAGAATTCATAATAATTCTGAGACCTTTCTGCATCAAGCAGCAGATCTAAAAAAACGTCTTTTAGAACGCAGCTATCCCGTATCTGTGATCAATCTGGCCCTTGAAAAATCTCTAAATTACGACCATAAAAATAAAAATAAAATCAAAGAAAATAAGAAAAAAGATGGAAATAAAAATAATAAAATCCTTGCCACTTCGAAAAATGCAAGTTCAAATAGATGCGTTTTTAACTTCAAATTTAATTCTATGTATGATGCTATCAAATCGAGCATAAAAAAACATTGGCATCTAATTAATAAGGATAAAGATCTTCATGAGATGACAAATGAAGGCCCCTTAATTTCATATAGGAGATGTAAGAATATAGGAGATATACTTGTTGATAATCGCATTACCACTTCAAAACCAGGTACTTGGTTAGACCGCAATAAGATTAAAGGAAATCGCAGGTGCGGCGGCTGCCCCTTCTGTGAATATCACTGCACAGGAGATTCTTTAAAAATCGGTAATGAGCTGTTCAAGATAAATGATCTTATTACTTGCAAGTCTAACTATCTCGTATATGTGATCTTCTGTCCATGTCAGAGATATTATATAGGCAAAACAATTCGCCCTCTATATGTCAGATTTAGGGAACATTTCAAGTCTATAACTTCTGGGATAGGCTCACCTCGTTTAATTGCTCATATGCAAGATTGCCATAGTGGAAATCCACGTCTTCTGAGGTTTGCTGGGGTAATGAAAATTAACCCCTGTCCCACAGGAGGAGATACCCATCGTTCCTTACTTAGAAAAGAATCCAGATTAATTATAGACTTGAATGCCCTTGGTCCCCTCGGCCTAAATGACAAAAATGACTTGTCAGTGTTCTTATAGTGCTGGTTTACATTCTGGTAACAATTGACAACCCTTTTTCTACCAGATATCATGGGAATTATCTATTCTTTCTACCAGATATAATAGAAATTATTTATTTTCCTTTCTCTCTTTCCTCTTGATGTCCTAAGACAGTTTGCATAAAAAGAAGTATTTTACCTGATTAATTATATCCATGTATGTACTGGATTGCATATGTTTTATGCTTTGACATTAATGCATAATAAGTTTCTATGTCCACTATTTGTATCTGCAGCTGGTAATGTGTTTTTAATTGCACTATTATTCACGCAACAAAAATGCTGCACCCGTATCACCTGTTATTTAAGGGCGGATGCAGCACTATTGTATGCATTGGACCCGTAGAAGCAAGACTACTTGCGAAACGGCCGCCGTCGTCCGGCGTGGCACACCCTCACCCTCCCTCACTACCTGTACCTGTGATGTGATCATGGAATAAACGAAATTCCTTTTCCCTGACTTGGAGTGCGACCTTTTCATATCTACATCGTGGATTTTGTATTGCCTTTTCTTTGGGACACGCACCCAGGTGGAAGCACAGCTTGTCAGCCATATAGGATTCAGCGGTGCCCGGCATTCTCAACTCAGCTTTATACAAATATATATATATATATATATATATATATATATATATATAGATAGATATATATTGGACACACCTTTTCATTCGAAGAGTTTTCTTTATTTTCATGACTCTGAAAATTGTAGATTCACATTGAAGGCATCAAAACTATGAATTAACACATGTGGAATGAAATACTTAACAAAAAGTGAAACAACTGATAATATGTTCTAGGTTCTTCAAAGTAGCCACCTTTTTCTTTGATTACTGCTTTGCACATTCTTGGCATTCTCTTGATGAGCTTCAAAAGGCAGTCACCGGAAATGGTTTTCACTTCACAGGTGTGCCCTGTCAGGTTTAATAAGTGGGATTTCTTGCCTTATAAATGTGGTTGGGACCATTAGTTGTGTTGAGCAGAAGTCTTATGGATACACAGCTGATAGTCCTACTGAATAGACTGTTAGAATTTGTATTATGGCAAGAAAAAATCAGCTAAGTAAAGAAAAACGAGTGGCCATCATTACTTTAAGAAATGAAGGTCAGTCAGTCCAAAAAATTGGGAAAACTTTGAAAGTGTCCTAAAGTGCAGTGGCAAAAACCATCAAACGCTACAAAGAAACTGGCTCACATGAGGACCGCCCCAGGAAAGGAAGACCAAGAGTCACCTCTGCTGCGGAGGATAAGTTTATCCGAGTCACTAGCCTTAGAAATCGCAGGTTAACAGCAGCTCAGAATAGAGACCAGGGCAATGCCACACAGAGTTCTAGCAGCAGACACATCTCTAGAACAACTGTTAAGAGGAGACTTTGTGCAGCAGGCCTTCGTGGTAAAAAGCTGCTAGGAAACCACTGCTAAGGACAGGCAACAAGCAGAAGAGACTTGTTTGGGCTAAAGAACACAAGGAATGGACATTAGACCAGTGGAAATCTGTGCTTTGGTCTGATGAGTCCAAATTTGAGATCTTTGGATGCTACCACCATGTCTTTGTGCGACGCAGAAAAGGTGAACGGATGGACTCTACATGCCTGGTTCCCACCATGAAGCATGGAGGAGGAGGTGTGATGGTGTGGGGGGGCTTTGCTGGTGACACTGTTGGGGATTTATTCAAAATTGAAGGCATACTGAACCAGCATGGCTACCACAGCATCTTGCAGTGGCATGCTATTCCATCCGGTTTTCGTTTAGTTGGTGCATCATTTATTTTTCAACAGGACAATGACCCCAAACACACCTCCAGGCTGTGTAAGGGCTATTTGCAGAAGAAGGAGAGTGATGGGGTGCTATGCCAGATGACCTGGCCTCCACAGTCACCAGACCTGAACCAAATCGAGATGGTTTGGGGTGAGCTGGACTGCAGAGTGAAGGCAAAAGGGCCAACAAGTGCTAAGCATTTCTGTCCTCACATCCTACATACAACCAATAGCACGTAAGGGCACCCAAAAGGTTACTGTCTAAGGACCAGATCATTCATCTTTATATGTAACCAATAAACTAGCATGGCCGGCCAGATCTACAAGTGTGCTTCACCTTTTGTGTCCCCCTTTTTCCCCTAGATTGTAAGCTTTCGAGCAGGGCCCTCATTCCTACTGTAGCTGTTGAATTATGTACTATTTTGTTTTGTCTTTGTCTATACAACCCCCACCGGATTGTAAAGTGCTGCGGAATATGTTGGCACTATATAAATAAACTTTATTATTATTATTATTATTATTATTATTAATAAGCATCTCTGGGAACTCCTTCAAGACTGTTGGAAAACGATTTCCGGTGACTACCTCTTGAAGCTCATCAAGAGAATGCCAAGAGTGTGCAAAGCAGTAATCAAAGCAAAAGGTGGCTACTTTGAAGAACCTAGAATATAAGACATATTTTCAGTTGTTTCACACTTTTTTGTTAAGTATTTCATTCCACATGTGTCAATTCATAGTTTTGATGCCTTCAATGTGAATCTCTTTGAAAGAGAAGGTGTGTCCTAACTTTTGGTCTGTACTATATATATATATATATATATATATATATATATATATATATATATATATATATATATATATATATACACATATATATATATACATATATATATATATATATATACACATATATATATATATATATATATATATATATATATATATATATATAGTATATACACAATACACAGCTCTGGCAAAAAAGAGACCACTTCCAAATTTTTTTTTTTTTTTATTTTTCTCTTTATAGGTATATTTTTTAGTAAAATGTAAATTGTTCTTTTATTCTATAAACTACTGACATGTCTCCAAATTTCCAAACAAAAAATGTTGTATTTATTTTCTGAAAATAGTAGTTTATAGAATAAAACAGCACCCAGTGCGAGCTGCTTGCAGTGTTTGAATGGCTCACTCTGGGGGTGTCAACAGCGTGATCTGGTGTAGTACAGTATGTACAAAAAAAAAAAAGAAAAATCCTCCCCATCTGCCCCACGAAGTATTCTGTTTATGGCTGGCTGCATATGGACGAAGACTCGAACTTCCTATTTAGTGACTTCCATTGGGGTTCAGGTCTAGTTTGGGTCCCAAACCGAACTTTCTCTAAAATCCAGATGAACCCACTGAACCAAACTTCCATGGATTTGCTTATCTCTAGTTTTGAGCAGAAATCCTCCATAATGGATAACATGGACTTTCTAAAGTTAAGAACATACTTGCCAACATTTAGGCTTGCCTAAAATTTCTCCCACAGCCATGCCCCTTTTGGCCTTACCCTTCATCACCCTTTACTCTCACCTCCACAGCTTTTCCATGCACCCTTTTGACCTCTTTCACATGTTTTTGAAGGATGTTGGGGTTTTTCTAAAGATGAAGCATCCTGGCATTATGCACAAGAAACCTTTCTGTTGCTTTACGAAAGGATTCACCTGCGTCCAGGAGTTTTGCCAACTCTTACGGCAGCCTGGGAGGTTTCCAATACTAGAGCATTTCAAATCTCACTACCTCTGTAAAATAAAAGACTTTGGCAGAATAAGTGATAAAGGTTTAATTGCTTGGACCCCAAATGATCACTTGTACAGGGATCCAACACTTTCAGGACAATGGTGAGGAATTTGTATAGAGTACAAGTTTGGCCACCAATCTACATAGATGGCCCCTCTCTACCTATCATAGGAGAAACTGGTAACCCTTTACCCTCACCCTCACCCATATCAATGAAAGATTTATGACCTATACTGTCACGAGTGTGTCATGGGTGACAGACAGTCATGGGGTTTCTGGCCATAGAAGCTCACAGTGTCTGGCTGCGCAGAATGCTCCCTGACGTTACATTGTTCCTGCTGACAGTATTCATTGGTATAGGTAGCTTTTCTGATGGATTTATCTCTCTCTTTTGGACCCAGCAGCAACTCAATTTCCACCCAGCTGTTTATCCTCAGTATTCCCTTGGTGTTTAAATACCCCTTCCTTCCTTTGGACTGGTGTTCGTGATATTTTCAGTTACTTCAAGCCGAGGTTGCAAGCAGGTGGCTTGAACTCCTATGTGCTATCAGAGCTGAACTTCTTCCTGAGTCATCTAAATATAATTAGTTCATATGTGGAACCCTGGGGGGCAGGGGGGGTTCAGGTCCGATCTGGTACCTGTTACTTGTCACCGGGCCGGTGCGGAGGTTCTGGGATGTTGCGGTGGCCTGCCCGGTTTAGTGCCCCGAGGTGTCCACAATAACAGGGGAATGATAGGTGGTTGTTGTCATGACGCCACCTCCGATATGCGTCCAGGGAATTAGCCACCACTGCTGTCGCGGTCCTTCGGCGCAGATGGTAATAGCAGCAAAGATGGTTTCCTCCCCACAGGTGGAGCGGGCTCCGGGGAGGATGATGAGGGCTGTAGTGGTGGCGGAGGCCATTGGCGCCGAGGCGCCAGTAATAAGAGTCCGAGTTGGTTGCTGCGGATCTTGTTTTACTCACTGTTATGCCGCGTGCCCCGGATAGTACTGGTCACCCGCTGTGATGGGCCCCGTCGACCTCGGATAAGTTGGAAGAAGCCACCAGTGTTTGGAAAATGTCCTTTTTAAGAGTTTCCCCTTCAGTAGTGAGGAACCCGGACTGAGCGTTCTGCTCCAAGCCACAGGCCCCGTGAAAGAAGAAAAAGGAAGAAGGTGGTGGTGTCGTGTTGTCAGAACTGAACTCCTGGATAGACTGACTGAAGATTGTGTGAGTTGCTGCTACTTCTACCCCAAGTGGCACCCATCCCCCAGGTGGCTGGCTTCAGGGATCGGGAAAGTCCCATGCTTTGTGATGGCCACCCCCCTATCTACCCTGGGCCATCCCCCCAGTAGGAAGGCACCTGACTTTATGTAAAGTGTGAATGTGGAAC
This sequence comes from Anomaloglossus baeobatrachus, assembly GCF_048569485.1. Taxonomy (NCBI): domain Eukaryota; kingdom Metazoa; phylum Chordata; class Amphibia; order Anura; family Aromobatidae; genus Anomaloglossus; species Anomaloglossus baeobatrachus. The sequence continues at coordinate 64,187,730 of NC_134363.1, forward strand.
ACTGGTGATTAACCCCCTCCTTACCCGAGGTGAATACCGCACCTTAATTAAGGTGCAGTTCTCTGTGGCGACTGGAGCCTCAGGGGCGCCACACATACATTTTCTACCATGTGTCCCCCTTGTGTCTTCTACAGTTGTTTAGTGGGGTTGATGAAGTGCTCATCCCATCCGTTGCATATTTAGGGAACAGCATTAGAGATACCTAGGGTCAGGTATCCAGCTAGGCGCATAGGTGTGGAACCTATCTAAGGTGGTGAGAGACCGCAGGGACCAGCAGTAGGTTTGATCAGGGGGTCACCATTTTCCCTTTCCCTAGACACTGGTTTTCCCTTCCGCCAAGCACTTGGTACTTCCTTGTGCCTAGCGTGACATATACTGTGGATAGGTAATAAATGTCTATTGTGGAAAAACTCCTTTAAATAAAAAACCCCAAACAATATTTCTAATTACACAAAAACACCTAATATTTATGTCTTTGTTTTCCCCTATAATAAAAACTTTACAAGTTACTTTCACTGAGTGCTAATGCCTTCTCTGCATCTGCAGTGGGGAAAAAAATGCCATAGGTGCCGAAGCTTTCTCCTAGCTATCATATATACGTCTAAAGGAAAATGAAAGTTTTAATTTTTCGATTTCAGTAATGGAGAAAAAAGTAAAATAGAAGGAAAGATTAAGAGGTTTTAGAAACGTATCTGAGCGGCGCACACTCGATTCTCAATATAAACAGTGTATCTTTCCTGGAGTCATATTAATCTAAAGAGAAAAATCCATTTATCACCGGGCAGACAGAGCTCTTCATTTATTTTTGTAATACTAAAATGAATTTTATGAGAGGTTAGGATTAGTGATGAGCGAGCATGCTTGTCACTACTCGGTACTCGCACGAGTATCACTGTACTCGGGCTGCTCGGCGGGGACCGAGTAATCTCGCGATACTCGTGCTTTACTCGTGGTCTTCATTTCTGCATGTTGGCGCTCTTTTGAGAGCCAGCCCTCATGCAGGGATTGGCTGGCAGACCACTGCAATGCCACAGCCCTGTTAGTTGTGGAATTGCAGTGATTGGCCGGCCTGCACAGCGTCACCGAGCCTTTATATCGGCCGGCGCGCTGTGCTCTGCTCACAGCTATTCTGACAGTGAGTGTAGGGAGAGTGTCGCTGATTCAGGGAAAGCTTTGCGGCCCTTTATAGCTTTTTCAGTTGCAGGGCTGCAAACAGTGTGACCAAAAGTCCTTCTCAGGACTATTCTAGTTGTATACAGGCAGGCAGGGTATAGCCAGGTCGGAGTACAGTAGCAGAGTCCTTCTCAGGACTATTGTTGCTATATACAGGCAGGGTATAGCCAGGTCTGAATACAGGCTAGTGACCAAAAGAGTCCTTGTCAGGACTATTGTAGCAGTATACAGGCAGGCAGGCAGGCAGGGTAGTGGTGACCGTATACCAGCCTTCATATCTGGGGCTGGTGTACACAGTGTAAAACAGTCCAGATAGTGTCTGACTTGTCTGTACTGTAATTGTCGCTCCCCAAAAAAACCTGTTAGTAGGTTATTATTGCGTCCGTGCTTGGTTTTTAAAACCGCACGTGTGTGCCTGTTGGTGGCAGCGTACAGGTGCACTGGTGTGCGTTTACCAAACTATTATATAACGCACAAGTGTAGTGTATAATACACGTCAGTCAGCAGTGGCTGATAGTGTCAGAGTTCTTAATTTTTGCTCCTAAAACCTGTGTTAGGTTATTATTGCGTCCGTGCTTGGTTTTTAAAACCGCACGTGTGTGCCTGTTGGTGGCAGCGTACAGGTGCACTGGTGTGCGTTTACCAAACTATTATATAACGCACAAGTGTAGTGTATAATACACGTCAGTCAGCAGTGGCTGATAGTGTCAGAGTTCTTAATTTTTGCTCCTAAAACCTGTGTTAGGTTATTATTGCGTCCGTGCTTGGTTTTTAAAACCGCACGTGTGTGCCTGTTGGTGGCAGCGTACAGGTGCACTGGTGTGCGTTTACCAAACTATTATATAACGCACAAGTGTAGTGTATAATACACGTCAGTCAGCAGTGGCTGATAGTGTCAGAGTTCTTAATTTTTGCTCCTAAAACCTGTGTTAGGTTATTATTGCGTCCGTGCTTGGTTTTTAAAACCGCACGTGTGTGCCTGTTGGTGGCAGCGTACAGGTGCACTGGTGTGCGTTTACCAAACTATTATATAACGCACAAGTGTAGTGTATAATACACGTCAGTCAGCAGTGGCTGATAGTGTCAGAGTTCTTAATTTTTGCTCCTAAAACCTGTGTTAGGTTATTATTGCGTCCGTGCTTGGTTTTTAAAACCGCACGTGTGTGCCTGTTGGTGGCAGCGTACAGGTGCACTGGTGTGCGTTTACCAAACTATTATATAACGCACAAGTGTAGTGTATAATACACGTCAGTCAGCAGTGGCTGATAGTGTCAGAGTTCTTAATTTTTGCTCCTAAAACCTGTGTTAGGTTATTATTGCGTCCGTGCTTGGTTTTTAAAACCGCACGTGTGTGCCTGTCGGTGGCAGCGTACAGGTGCACTTGTGTGCAATTTCCAGAAACTTTGATATAACGCACAAGTAGTGAATATACACGTCAGCAGTGCACAGCATTGCAAAATGCGCAAGGGCATTGGCAAGGAACAAGGAAGTGGACGTGATGGTGGTGCAGGCAGAGGCCGAGGTCGTGGGCAAGCTCTAATTTCGCCACAACAAAGGGCCACATCTAGTCGCTCGCACGTCCTGTCCCAAATTCTTGGGGACCGCAGCAGTACACCGCTCTTGAACCAAGACCAGTGTCAACAGGTTGTTAGTTGGATAGCGGATAATGCTTCCAGTCAGATTGGCACCACCACAAACACTCTGTCTTCCACACGGTCAAGTGTCAGTAGCCGTGATACTGCACCGCACATTTCTGAACCTGATCCTCCTTCCTACCACCAGGCTGAGTACACGTCCTCCTCGGACATTAATGATCCCACACTTGGACACTCGGAAGAGCTGTTCACGTTTCCATTCACACATTCTGGCCTCTCGCCAGCTCATATTGAAGTGGGTCATGAGGAGATCGTCTGTACAGATGGCCAAATATTTGAGCAGCCACGTTCTCACGAAGTTGGCAACGTGTCTCAACAAGTGGTGGACGATGATGAGACACAATTGTCAGCAAGTCAGGAGGAGGAGCAGGGTGCGGAAGAGGAAGACGACGTGGTGGATGATCCAGTAACTGACCCAACCTGGCAGGAGGATATGCAGAGCGAGGACAGCAGTGCACAGGGGGAGGGAGGCGTAGCATCACAACAGGCAGTAAGAAGCAGGGTGGTGGCCCCAGGCAGAAGTCAGGCAACCGTTCCCCGGAACAACACGACGACACAAGGTGCCTGTCCAAATGTTAGGTCTTCACGAGTCTGGCAGTTTTTTAAGTTGGATCCAGATGATTCAAAAAAGGCCATTTGCAACACCTGCCGTGCCAGCATCAGCAGGGGTACCAAAACTAGCAGCCTGACCACCACCAGCATGATCAGGCACATGTCAGCCAAGCACCCGACTTTGTGGGAAGTACAACAGAGTCGAGGAGCAGTGCTTGCTGATGTCACTGCTACGTCTTCGCTGGTTGTGCATGCGAGCCAATCCTCTGTCCATGCTGCCTGCGAACAAGCCTCCTCCACTCCTGCACCTACAGTTGCCTACGCAGAAAGAACACCATCATCAAGCACGTCCTTGTCCCAGCGCAGCGTTCAGTTATCCATTCAGCAAACCTTTGAACGCAGGCGCAAATACACTGCCAACACCCCACATGCCACAGTTCTAAATGCTAACATTTCGCGACTGCTTGCGCTGGAAATGTTGCCTTTTAGGCTGGTGGAGACAGAAGCATTCCGTGACCTGATGGCGGCAGCTGTCCCACGTTACTCGGTCCCCAGCCGCCACTATTTCTCCCGGTGTGCCGTCCCCGCGTTGCATAACCACGTGTCACAAAACATCACACGTGCCCTGAACAACGCTGTTTCACCCAAGGTCCACCTAACCACAGACACGTGGACAAGTGCTTGTGGGCAAGGCCGCTACATCTCGTTGACGGCACACTGGGTTAATATTGTGGAAGCTGGGACCCAGTCTGAGCGAGGGACGCAACACGTCCTTCCCACACCAAGGTTTGCAGGCCCTACCTCAGTCAGTGTTTCACCCACACTCTACAGCTCCGGAATGTCATGCTCTTCAGCCTCCTCCTCCTCCTGCGCATCCTCATCCACTGTGCCCTCCACACCAGTCACAAGCTGGAAGCACTGCAGCACTGCCTCGGCGAAGCGGCAACAGGCTGTGCTGAAGCTAATCTGCATAGGTGACAAACCCCACAATGCAGAAGAGCTGTGGACAGCTCTGAAACAGCAGGCAGATCACTGGCTCACACCTCTGAACCTAAAGCCAGGAAAGGTCGTTTGTGACAATGGCCGGAACCTGGTGGCGGCTTTGAGGCGAGGCCAGCTGACACATGTTCCATGCGTGGCCCATGTGCTCAACCTCGTGGTTCAGCGGTTTATAAAGTCATACCCAGAGCTGTCTGATCTGCTGGTAAAAGTTCGCCGCCTGTCTGCACATTTTCGAAAGTCACCTACTGCTTCAGCCGGCCTTGCCGGCTTTCAGCGCCGTTTGCATCTTCCGGCTCACAGACTGGTGTGTGATGTCCCCACGCGTTGGAATTCAACTCTGCACATGTTGGTCAGGATATGTGAGCAGAAGAGGGCAGTTGTTGAGTACCTGCATCACCTAAGCCGTCGGGAAATGGGTCAAACTCCACACATAACACCTGAGGAGTGGAGATGGATGTCAGACCTATGTACCATCCTCCAAAACTTTGAGGACTCCACCAAGATGGTGAGTGGTGATGACGCCATTATTAGCGTCACCATACCGCTACTCTGCCTTCTAAAACGGTCCCTGCTGAAAAACAAACATGATGCATTGCAGGCGGAGCGCGATGAGTTGCAGCAAGAAACAGTAGTGGGTGTGGGTGATAACACACAGCCCAGCCTCGTCTCATCACAACGTGCAGTGGAGGACTATGACGAGGAGGAGGATGAAGACATGGAGCAACTCTCCGGCCAAATTGAGGATATGACATGCACACCAGTCATATCCTCGATTCAGCGTGGCTGGCCAGAGGACAGGGTAGATGAGGAGGAGGAGGAGGAGGAGGAGGAGGAGGAGGACAGCATGTTCAGTCATCTTGTTGGTCAGGCTACTGAAGTCCTGGCTGTTAAGAGTCTGGCGCACATGGCTGACTTTATGGTAAGCTGCCTGTCTCGTGACCCTCGCGTTAAGAACATCTTGGCCGACAATCATTACTGGTTGGTAACACTGTTAGACCCACGCTACAAGGAGAACTTTTTGTCTCTTATTCCCGTGGAGGAGAGGTCAACCAAAATGCAGCAGTTTCGGAAGGCCATACTCACGGAAGTAGGCAAAGCATTCCCCTCACAAAACGCTAGCGGCATAGGTCAGGAATCAGTGGACAACCGAGGCGTACAGCCGAGAGAGGCACAAGTCCAATCCGCCAGAGGTAGGGGAACAGTCTTTAAGATGTGGGACAGTTTTCTCAGCCCCTCACGTACCACAGCCCCTGAGGTGCGGGGTAGTGCCACAAGAAATCCTAAGTTTGCCCAGATGCTGAAGGAGTACCTTGCAGATCGAACAACTGTACTCCGACATTCCTCTGTGCCTTACAATTATTGGGTATCCAAGCTGGACACGTGGCATGAATTGGCTCTCTACGCCTTGGAAGTCCTGGCCTGCCCTGCTGCTAGCGTTTTGTCAGAGCGTGTTTTTAGTGCCGCAGGTGGAATCATTACAGATAAACGCACCCGCCTGTCAACTGAAAATGCTGACAGGCTGACTCTGATAAAGATGAACAAGGGTTGGATTGGGCCAGACTTCACCACACCACCAGCAAATGAGAGCGGAATTTAAAGTTTGCCATGTACCTCCACTCACCCATGGGTACACTTCTCGACTTTGGATAATCGCTGGACTGCTCCTCCTTCTCCTCATGCGCCATCATGATGACCGTTACAATAGTTAGGTCTTTGTTTCAGGTATACCCCCAGTGGTAAATTTTTTCGCCCATTCTTTGCAGAATGGACATTACAACGACAGGAGACCCGCTCCTTTGCAATGGGAACAATGTTTTGAGGCCCTCATGCACGTCTCTACCCAGGGACAACGTGTAGCCTCCCAATTTTTGGCTGCCCTGCCTAAGGGCTATACTATAATACACCCACTTCCTTAAAATGGACACTTAATGTTTTGAGGCCCTCATGCACGTCTCTACCCAGGGACAATGTGGAGCCTCCCAATTTTTGGCTGCCCTGGCAAAGGGCTATACTGAAATAGACCCACTTCCTTACAATGGGCACTTCAGGTTTAAAGGCCATCATGCACGTCTCTATCCAGGGACAATGTGGAGCCTCCCAATTTTTGGCTGCCCTGCCTAAGGGCTATACTGAAATACACCCACTTCCTTAAAATGGACACTTAATGTTTTGAGGCCCTCATGCACGTCTCTACCCAGGGACAATGTGGAGCCTCCCAATTTTTGGCTGCCCTGGCAAAGGGCTATACTGAAATAGACCCACTTCCTTACAATGGGCACTTCAGGTTTAAAGGCCATCATGCACGTCTCTATCCAGGGACAATGTGGAGCCTCCCAATTTTTGGCTGCCCTGCCTAAGGGCTATACTATAATACACCCACTTCCTGACAATGGACACTTAATGTTTTGAGGCCCTCATGCACGTCTCTACCCAGGGACAATGTGGAGCCTCCCAATTTTTGGCTGCCCTGGCAAAGGGCTATACTGAAATAGACCCACTTCCTTACAATGGGCACTTCAGGTTTAAAGGCCATCATGCACGTCTCTATCCAGGGACAATGTGGAGCCTCCCAATTTTTGGCTGCCCTGCCTAAGGGCTATACTGAAATACACCCACTTCCTTAAAATGGACACTTAATGTTTTGAGGCCCTCATGCACGTCTCTACCCAGGGACAATGTGGAGCCTCCCAATTTTTGGCTGCCCTGGCAAAGGGCTATACTGAAATAGACCCACTTCGTTACAATGGGCACTTCAGGTTTAAAGGCCATCATGCACGTCTCTACCCAGGGACAATGTGGAGCCTCCCAATTTTTGGCTGCCCTGGCAAAGGGCTATACTGAAATAGACCCACTTCCTTACAATGGGCACTTCAGGTTTAAAGGCCATCATGCACGTCTCTACCCAGGGACAATGTGGAGCCTCCCAATTTTTGGCTGCCCTGCCTAAGGGCTATACTATAATACACCCACTTCCTGACAATGGACACTTAATGTTTTGAGGCCCTCATGCACGTCTCTACCCAGGGACAATGTGGAGCCTCCCAATTTTTGGCTGCCCTGGCAAAGGGCTATACTGAAATAGACCCACTTCCTTACAATGGGCACTTCAGGTTTAAAGGCCATCATGCACGTCTCTACCCAGGGACAATGTGGAGCCTCCCAATTTTTGGCTGCCCTGCCTAAGGGCTATACTATAATACACCCACTTCCTGACAATGGACACTTAATGTTTTGAGGCCCTCATGCACGTCTGTATGCAGGGGCATTGGTGAACCTCACAATTTAGGACTGCCCTGGCAAAGGAAAATACTACAAAGACTCACTTCCTCAAAATGGGCACATTAGACTCAAGAGGCCTTCATGTACGTCTCTTCTCAGGGACATCGGAGTGCCACACAATGTTTTCACGTAAAATCTTTCATGTATTGATCTCAAAAAGTAACATACACCAGCTCTATCTCACTATTGGGTATGTGCCCTTAACATTTCCGCCATGAAAAATCATTTTGGGGTCATTTTGGAAGGTTTTCTGGTGAGTCCGTAAAAATGGCGTAAAACGCGGACAAAATTGTTCACAGCTGTGACTTTTGAGTGATAAATGCTTCAAGGGGTCTTCCCCATGCTGTTGCCATGTCATTTGAGCACTCTTCTGAGACTTTTGTGACATTTTTAGGGTTTCTCCATGCTGCCGGGAGGTCATTTCACAAAAATACTCGGGTCTCCCATAGGATAACATTGGGCTCGTTGCTCGGGCCGAGTACACGAGTATCTTGGGAGGCTCGGCCCGAGCTTCGAGCACCCGAGCTTTTTAGTACTCGCTCATCACTAGTTAGGATTACTAAATGGGGACTTAGGGATGTAGAAATTTAACTGGAGCTGGACTCATCCATCACTGTCCTTTCAGTATTTTATAGCACACAAAACACACATTCACTCAACTAGTATTAAAAGAAATTCTGGCAATTGGGAATGCAAAAGAAAATTCCAGGAGGAGAAGCGAGATAACTGATGGATGGAAAACTCGCAACAAAGCCGCTGTGATTTTGTGTTTGACATGTTTCAGTTTGATTGCCTGAGTAAGAAACTCGGTGCTGTAGAATTCATGATTGTATATAATGAAGGAGGCTAAACTGTATTTTTATCCATTTATGAAAACAATTTCATTTCTGAAGTTTCAGGAAAAGACCCTACTGCAGACTATATTGTAGAGTGTTAAAGGGATTGTCTGCGACTTTAAGGGGCACTTTGCACACTACGACATCGCAAGCCGATGCTTGCGATGCCGAGCGCGATGGTCCACGCCCCCGTCGCAGCTGCGATATCATGGTGATAGCTGGTGTAATGAACATTATCACTACGCCAGCTTCACATGCACTCACTTGCCCTGCGACGTCACTCTGGCCGGCGACCCGCCTCCTTATTAAGGGGGCGGGTCTTGTGGCGTCATAGCGACGTCACAAGGCAGGCGGCCAATAGAAGCGGAGGGGCGGAGATGAGCGGGATGTAAACATCCCGCCCACCTCCTTCCTTTCGCATAGCTGGTGTGAGCCACAGGACGCAGGTAGGAGATGTTCCTCGCTCCTGCGGCTTCACACACAGCGATGTGTGCTGCCGCAGGAACGAGGAACAACATCGTAACATCGGTCATTTCCAAATTATGGAAATGACCGACGCTACACCGATGATACGATTACAATGATTTTGCGCTCGTTAATCATATCAAAAAGGCTTTACACACTACGATATCGCCTGCGATGCCGGATGTGCGCCACTTTCAATTTGACCCCACCGACATCGCACCTGCGATGTCGTAGTGTGCAAAGTGCCCCTTACAGTGATGACCAAACTTTAGGCTAGGTCATCAATGTCTGATTGATGAGGTTACCCTACACTATGCCACTTGTGGCAGGAACTGCTCGATGGCGGACCTGCACAGCACAGCTCCATCAACTGTATAGTGGCCATAGCTGTGTACTGCATATCAACCTCTTATTTGAATCAATAGGGTTCGAATTTACATTACTTGGATGCAGCCACAATTCTGTTGGTGGAACTGTGCTATGCAATTCCGCAACTGAGTTGTTCCAGCCAGCGGCAGCACCGCAAACCTGGAAACAGCTTATCAGTGGGGATGCTAGGTGTCACACCGTCATTAATCAGGCACTGATGACCTATACTAATGATAGGTCATCAATTTTAAAGTTCTGGACAACTTCTTTAAGGTTTTCATACACATTATACGAATATAAAATTAACCCGCTTTAATGCTCGTGGCCGGTGTAGAGACACCGAATGGTGTTAGTGGACCCATTGGACTACAGGAGGGGACCTGGGTTTACCCCTTGGTGGGAGGGGCTTAACTAAGTGCCTACCATAAGGCATATGCCAGGTACCACTCCCAGGGCAGCGACCAGGACTGTGGCAGTTGACTTCCCGGACAAGTGATGCACTCAGGAATATCCGGGTGGAAGTAGAGTGACTGAGGCAGGCTCGACAGGTCGGTACAGACTGGAATGATAGGCACGGCAGGGATAAACAGTTATGGGAAGGCAGGTACAGTGCTGTGCAGACGTTTGAGCACCACTGGTCAAGATTACTGTTATTGTAAATAGTTAATCAAGTTGAAAATGAAATGATCTCTAAAAGGTATAAAGTTAAAGATGACACATTTCCTTTATATTTTAGGTAAGAACAAAAAAAATATTTTCATCTTTAACATTTTAAAAACTACAAAAATGAAAATGGGCCAATGCAAAAGTTTGAACACCCTTGGAGATTTGTGTGCTCAGATAACTTTGACTATCATTTCAGACCTTAATTAGCCTGTTTGGTTTGTGGCTTGTTCTCTATCATAGTTAGGAAAGGACAGGTGATGCAAATTTCACAGCTTTACAAAAACCCAGCTTCCTCTAACCCTGTGCAAATAAAACAACAGCCATGGGTTTTTCAAAGTAGCTGCCTAGCACTCTGAAAATCAAAATGGTCAAGACCCACAAAGCAGAAGAAAGCTTGAAGAAAATAGCAAAGCGTTTTCAAGTTGCCCTTTCCTCAGTTCGAAAAGTAATTCAGAAATGGCACTTACAGAAACAGTGGAGGTTAGGATAAGGTCTGGAAAATCAAGCAAAATTTCTGTGAGAGCTGCTCGTAGGATTGCTAGAGTGGCAAATCAGAACCTTGACTTCACTGCAAAAATGGCACTTACAGAAACAGTGGAGGTTAGGATAAGGTCTGGAAAATCAAGCAAAATTTCTGTGAGAGCTGCTCGTAGGATTGCTAGAGTGGCAAATCAGAACCTTGACTTCACTGCAAAAGTCCTTCAGGAAGATTTAGCTGACTCTGGAGTTGTGGTACATTGTTCTACTGGTCAGAGACACCTACAGAAAAATGGCCTTCATGGAAGAGTCATCTGAAGAAAATCTCTCCTGCGTCCTAACCATAAAATTTAGCATCAGAAGTATGCAAAATAACATCTAAACAAGACTGATGTATTTTGGAAACAAGTCGTGTTAACTGATGAGGTTAAAATAGAGCTCCTTGGCCACAATGATCAAACCAAATGTTTGGTAAAAAAGGAGACAGAATGTCATGACAAGAACATCTCGCCAACCATTAAGCATGGGGGTGGATTAATCATGCTTTGAGTTGTGTTCTATCCAATGGCACTGGGAACATTTCACGGGTAGATGGAAGAATGGATTCAACTAAAGTTTAACAAATTCTTCAAGCAAACATAACACCATCTGTAAAAAAGCTGAAGTTGAAAAGAAGATGACTTCTACAAATTGATAAGGATCCTAAACACAATTCAAAATCCACTTTAGCCTAGTCAAAAGGTACAAGCTGAAGGTTTTATAATGGCCCTCAAAGTCCCCTGATCTGAACATCATTGAAAATCTGTGGCTAGACCACAAAAGAGCAGTGCATGCAAGAGGACCCAGGAAGAAGACTTTTCCAAGGAAGAAAGCATGAAAATCCCTCAAACAAGAATTGAAAGACTCTTGGCTGGCTACAAAAAACATTTACAAGCTTTGATACTTGCCAAAGGGGGTGCTGCAGGGTACTAACCATGCAGGGTACCCAATATTTTGCATTGGCCAACTTTATTTTTTGTTGTGAATTTAAAACTGTAAAAAATATATATATATATTTTTTGTCTAAAATGCAGAGGATATGTGCTATCCTTAAGTTTATGGCTTTTACGGATAATTTCATCTTCAACTTGCTTAATTGTTCAGAATATCAGTAAACTTGACCAGGGGTGCTCAAACGTTTGCATGCCACTGTAGTGGAGACGGACACAGAGATAATGTCACGCTCCCCGGGTCCTGGCGCTGTCTGTCACTCACCGCTCTGATTCCCGGTCCTCCTGCCTGCGGCTGCCCCCCTCACGCTCCCTCCTCTGCGTCCTTCATGCCTCCTGCCCGCCAGTCCCGGCGTCTCCCTGCGACCCAGGACACTCTGTCTGGTCCCCCTGCATCTCCTGCACCGCTTCCTGCTCTGGTCTCCGGCACACGAGCCTCGTGCATGCGCATTAGGGTGCGCGCACGTTCACTCACCTCTTCTTAAAGGGCCAGCGTCCCAGAAACAGGATATGGCCAATTACAGGTACAGGGTATATTAGGACTTCCTTTCCATGTGGGCGGTGCCTGATCAACGTGTTCCCATAGCTAGGTGTTAAGGTCCCTGTCACGAACCACCGGGGGGGTCGCTCAGAAATCCCCCGCGCTGGCTACCAGTACGTCACAATCGGGGTGTAACAAGTGGGGGGGTCACCCCTCCTTTATACCTCCCGACCGACAGACAGAGCACGTGATGCGCTCTCTAGCGCCCCTCTTATAGTCAGGCCAATTATGGAATTGCCCGACGATAAGCAAGGAGGCCGCTATACTACTTATGCCGATTATTGAAGGGTCCCCGGTGAGAGTAGGGTATATATTCCCCCGACCTCCGCGGGCGGAATATATAAAACCTCCCCGAATCTCACTGGCCTCCCCACAATAATCCTTGGCACAAACTCGCTGCCACCAACCGATTTACGGTAACTATTAGCCGAACACACAGACGTGGGATTCAAGATCGAGATAACAGAACAGCCCAAGATTAATTATATAATTTAACCAGCCTAAAGCACACTAGAAACTACAATATATACAATAGGGAATCTACAGAATATACAGTTATGTCAGAGTACAGTTACAAGCAAAGCATGGGTTACAAACAGGCATACACAGTTCCAGCAGTTACCTTGTGCGTCTGGCCACAGGGGGGCGCTGTAGGCCAGGTTTCTAGGATCCTTCCCACAGATGTTTCCTACACGTGACCCCCAGCGAAAGAACCCTGGAAAATGGCCGAAGTAGGGTTATCAACCTGGGCAAATCCAGGTCCCCTCCTACCTTAGTGACCTCAGAGGGAGCACTGCTCCACCCCTGGCTGGAGTTATGGACAAAATCCACAACATGGAATATGGGCCATAACTTTGCCTGGGAGCGTCGTAGGCGGACGCCAACGCTCTCATTGTGACAGCTATGAATTTAGCTACAGAACGAGAGGACTCGTGACTTGTCTACTAGTTCCCCATTGGCTGATATCACGCCTGGGGTATTTCCCCAGGTCCTGCTCCCATAAAAAGGGTGTGCCAGCATCGTCCGCATGCGGAGACACCATTTTTATGGTTGCCATATTTATCGGAAATATGGCTTGCGAGATATGAACCATTTTTTACTGGAGTCGTTCTGTCTGGATACTTCCATAGCCTTGCTAATTAGATAGCAGCCCCTACCACAGGGTAACGGCAGGGAGTCATCCTGTGTCCATTGTTCCCACATCATCTCATTTCCATATCACAGGAGATGGCTGTTGGAGGTGTAAGTGGGATGTGACACCTTCCCAGATGGTGGACATTGAGAACAAGAAGGGAGGGGGCACTGCCATGGAGTGATGAGAGCGATTATGACTGGAAGTCATAATTCATCTTCATATCCCAGGGTTTGCCTCACACCTCCCCCCTTTTGAGGGCGCTAGGGGGCAGCACACTCCGGTGTTCCCCCGTGCGCCCGTCCGCGACCTCTCCTTGTCGGGACAGCCCGTCTGCGTTACCGTGGTCCCGGCCCCTTTTGTGGCGAATGGTGAAGTTGTATTGCTGGAGCGCAAGGCTCCATCGCAACAATCGCCCATTCGTCCCAGAGACAGTGTGTAACCAGCTGAGGGGATTGTGGTCCGTCTCCACGATGAAGTGGCGCCCGTATAGATAGGGTTGCAGACGCTGCAGGGCCCACACTATGGCCAGGCACTCCTTCTCCATCGTGGAATAGGCCACTTCCCTTGGTAACAGCTTCCTGCTCAGGTACAAGACTGGGTGCTCTTGGCTCGCAGAGTCCACCTGGCTGAGCACCGCACCGAGGCCGAAGTCACTGGCGTCGGTCTGTACTACAAACGGCCGCGTGAAGTCGGCTGCCTGTAGCACGGGCGGGCTGGACAGGGCGTCCTTTAGGGCCCGGAAGGCTGTCTCGCAGTCCATTGTCCAATCGACTGCAGAGGGCAGCTTCTTCTTGGTGAGGTCCGTCAAGGGCTTTGCCAGGCTACTATAGCCTGGAACAAACCTCCTATAGTACCCAGCGGTCCCCAAGAAGGACATCACCTGCTTCTTGGTCCTGGGGGTGGGCCAGGATGCGATGGCTTCCACTTTCTCAGGCTCGGGCTTCAGTGTTCTCCCGCCTACCCGGTGACCGAGGTACTGGACCTCGCTCATGGCCAGCTGACACTTTCCCGGCTTGATGGTCAAACCTGCCTGGTGGATCCGCCTGAGCACCTGTGCTAGATGCTGTAGGTGATCTTCCCAGGTGGGACTGAAGACGGCAATGTCATCCAGGTACGCGGCCGCGTACCCTTCAAGTCCCTTGAGCAGGGTGTTGACCATCCGCTGGAAAGTGGCAGGGGCATTCCTCATCCCGAATGGCATCACCGTGGACTCGTACAGTCCAAATGGGGTAATAAAGGCAGAGCGTTCCCTGGCCTTGCGAGTCAGGGGGATCTGCCAATATCCCCGGCTCAGATCCATGATGGTCAGGTACTGAGCCCCGGCCAACTGATCGAGCAGGTCATCGATGCGTGGCATTGGGTACGCATCGGCGACCGTGACAGCATTGAGCCCCCTGTAGTCCACGCAGAACCGAGTGGTTCGGTCCTTCTTAGGGACGAGGACTACAGGCGAGGCCCAAGCGCTGTTGGATGCCTGGATCACCCCCAGCTGCAGCATCTCGTCAATCTCCTGGCGCATGTGTTGCTGCACCTCCAGGGAGACCCGATATGCTGAACGCCGGATCGGGGGATGATCCCCAGTGTCCACGTGATGGACAGCCAAGTCAGTCCTTCCGGGCTGGTTGGTAAACAACCCCCGGAAGGGGTGTAGGGTGGCCCACAGCTGGGACCGTTGGTCCTCCAAGAGCTGGTGGCCAACCTCCACATCCTCAATGGATCCGCCTGCCCTAACCTGGGCTAGCATATCCAAGAGGGTTTCCGCTTCTCCCTCCTCGGGCAGGTTGCCCACGGGGAGCGCACATGCCTCCCGCTCATGATGTGCCTTCATCATGTTCACATGGAAGGGCTTCCGCCTTCCACGGGCAGGGTCCAGGGTGACCAGGTACGTCACAGGGTTGAGCTGCTGGTACACGAGGTATGGGCCTTCCCAGGCTGCCTGAAGCTTGTCCTGTGGTACGGGGACCAGTACCCACACCTTTTGACCCACTTGGTAGGTCCTCTCACAAGCGTTCTGGTCGTACCAACGCTTCTGATCGGCCTGGGCTTGAGCCATATTGTCGTGTACCAGTTGCGTCAAGGCCTGCATTTTGTCCCGGAAGCGCATGACATACTCAATAACCGACACTCCAGGGGTGGCCAAATCCCCTTCCCAAGCCTCTTTCACCAGAGCCAGGGGGCCCCGCACACGTCGCCCGTACAGGAGCTCAAACGGTGAGAATCCTGTTGAGGCCTGTGGAACCTCCCGGTAAGCAAATAACAGGTGTGGGAGATACCGCTCCCAGTCACGCCCATGGGAGTCGACCAACATCTTAAGCATCTGCTTTAAGGTGCCATTAAACCGCTCGCACAGGCCATTAGTCTGTGGATGGTACGGGCTGGCCACCAGATGTCGCACCTGGACTTGCTTACAGAGGGCCTCCATCAGCTGGGACATGAATTGGGTCCCCCGGTCAGTGAGCATTTCCTGGGGAAAACCCACTCGGGAGAAAATCTCCAGCAATGCGGTGGCCACCTTGTCAGCCCGAATGGACGACAAGGCCACTGCTTCCGGGTACCGGGTGGCATAGTCCACTACCGTCAGTATGAAGCGTTTCCCGGAGCTGCTGGGGATGGCCAGCGGGCCGACCAGATCCACAGCCACCCTCCTGAAAGGCTCATCGATGATTGGCAGAGATACCAGTGGGGCTTTGGGGTGTGGCCCCGCCTTCCCCACTCTCTGACAGGTTTCACACGAACGGCAGTAGGCAGCCACATCGGCCCCCATTTTTGGCCAGTAGAAATGCTGGTTTAACCTGGCCTTGGTCTTAGCGATCCCTAGGTGTCCGGCCATCGGAATCTCATGTGCGATCCGCAACAACTCCGTCCGGAACGGATAGGGTACCACCAACTGTCGGTCCCTGGGCCACGCCTCCGGTGAACCCTGCTGGACCGTGGCCCGGTACAGCCGTCCTTGGTCCCAGACCACTCGCTCCGGGTCCGAGTCCGAGGGAGGCTGTGCCGCCTGCTCCTTAAGAGCTTTCAGGCTGTCGTCAGCTTCTAACGCTGCCTGAAACCCCTGACTAGATGTGGCCAGAATCGACGAGACTGTCACATCTTCGGTCAGTACCCCGGGACCTGTGTCCTGGCCTCCACCTGACTCGGCTGCCACTGGGTCAGAAGGGGAAGAGCTATCGGACCTCTGGGAGGCCCCTTGGCTTCCAGCACTCCCACTGCGGGTGACAGCGGCCACAGCCGCTGCGACCGTGGGTCGTGCCTGCTCCTCCTCCGTTCCTGACCAAGTCGCCGGTTCAGGCAGACCTACCTGGCTTCCTGACACCCCGGTTGTGGGGGAACCATGCACCGAGATCTTACCTGGGAGCACTTCCGCTCCTGGACCGGCCCCAATCTCACCTGCCTGTTCCCCTCCTGCAGCAACAGAACCCCGCTGTGAAATCTCTGGGGACCCCACATTTGCTGTGGTAGCCCCCACCCCACACACTGGTCCTCCCCCTGCAGCACCCTGCTCTCTGCTTATCCCTGCAGAGGGCAACAGATCCCAGCTCACAGGCTGATTACTTGTAGAGGTATTGTCACACCTTTCTCTGACCCCCTCCCCTGTCACAGCTGCAGCTGTGTGTGTGTCTATGGTGTCTATGCAAGCAGAAATATCAGAGTTCACTCCCTCCTCCCTTACATCATTCATAGATAACACATTAACATTGTCCGGAGGCATGTCAGTACTGGCTGAAGGTTCAGCCCTTGGTTGGGGCCCAAACTGGGAGGTTATCTGCCCCAAATCTGTCCCAAGTAGCACGTTTGCAGGGATCCGATCAGTTACCCCCACCTCCCTCACCCCTCGCCCTGCGCCCCAGTCCACATAAATGTCAGCAACAGGCAGCGCCGGGTCAATGCCTCCAATCCCGGAGACAGCGAGGGTTTTTCCAGGGATCAAGTCTTGGGGGGACACCATCTCAGGCCGCACCAGAGTCACCTCCGAGGCGCTGTCTCGCAGTCCCATGGTCACAGACCGGCCGACGGTGACAGGTTGGAAGCTACCACCACCCCCACCCACACAATACACCTTGGGCGGCCCTTGGGACGGGGACGGAGCCGGGGCCTTGGGACGCTGAGGGCACATGGCCTTGAAGTGTCCAGGTAGGTTGCACTGGTGGCACCGTCTTGGTTCTGCCACGGGCCTGGAGAGGGGAGTTGAGGGGGACACCCCCTGCAGTCTAGGGGGCAGGTGGGGCAGTCGCAGAGTTCATCTTACCCCCTCTCCAGGTGCTGCTGGTGGCTGCTCTCCTGGCCTCAGGAGCCCGATTGTTGGTGTAGTCATCGGCCAGGGCAGCTGTAGCCGTGGACCCCTTTGGCTTCTGGTCTCGGATGAACTGGCGGAGATCCTCAGGGCAGTTCCACAAGAGTTGCTCCGTGATGAACAAGTCCAGGATCTCCGGTCCGGTGGAAAGCTGCAGGCCTTGGGTCCAGTGGTCGGCAGCTCGGGCAAGTGCCCGCCGGTGGTCAGCCCAGGAGTCCTTTGGTCCCTTCTGTAGGCTCCGGAACTTCTTGCGGTAGGACTCTGGAGTGAGGTTGTACTGTTGGATCAGGGCCCGCTTGATGGTGTCGTAGCCCTGATCTGCCTCAGCAGGCAAGTCCCCAAGGATATCCAGGGCCTTACCCCTTAAACGGGGGGTCAGGTATTTGGCCCACTGGTCCTTGTCCAGATGGTGCTGCAGGCAAGTCCGTTCAAAAGCAGTCAAGAAAGAGTCCAAGTCTCCATCCTTCTCCAGCACTGGGAAGTCCTCAACACGGACCTTTGGAAGTTTGGTGTCTTGAAGGTCACGTGTGGCTGATGAGGGCCGGAGCTGAGCTAGCTGCAGCTGGTAGTCACGCTCTGCCTGGCGCTCTTCATGTGCTGCTTGCCGCTCCGCAGCCTCACGCACTGCTTGCCGCTCCGCAGCCTCAGCGTCACGCGCTGCCTGTCGCTCACGCTCGGCCATGAGTATCTCGTAGGTATCCCGGTCTCCAGCCTGGAGAAGGGCCATAGCCATTTGAAGAAGGCTATCCGAGCCTCCCAGGCTCGGTGGAATGGCACGTGGTGATCTGCGGCCCGCTGCGGAGCCTGGTGCTTCACTGTCCATTGCAGAGCGGAGGGCTGGCATCTGGCTCGTTGAGGACCCTTGGGTGAGCTGCTCCTCATCCTGTCCATAATTGCCAGGTTGTGCGCTGTCCTCTGCAGAACGGTTTTCTGGCGTCGAGCTCCTGGAGGGCTCGTGGACAACCTCCTCATCGTCTCTGGCCTGAGCATCGGCCATTCCTTTGGCTTTGCTCCTGGTGCTCTCAGCCATTGTTGCAGACTTTGGTCACTGACACAGAACTGACACCTGATGCCTCCACACACCTTACAGTATCTGCACTCTGACACTCTAGTGTTGGTCTGGTCTGAAGACCCCAGCAGCCACAGCTGCTGCAGGCAGTCTTTAGTGTCTGGGAGTATGGGTCTCACACTCACACACACTATTATCTCGATCCCACCGCTTGCCACCAATATGTCACGAACCACCGGGGGGGTCACTCAGAAATCCCCCGCGCTGGCTACCAGTACGTCACAATCGGGGTGTAACAAGTGGGGGGGTCACCCCTCCTTTATACCTCCCGACCGACAGACAGAGCACGTGATGCGCTCTCTAGCGCCCCTCTTATAGTCAGGCCAATTATGGAATTGCCCGACGATAAGCAAGGAGGCCGCTATACTACTTATGCCGATTATTGAAGGGTCCCCGGTGAGAGTAGGGTATATATTTCCCCGACCTCCGCGGGCGGAATATATAAAACCTCCCCGAATCTCACTGGCCTCCCCACAATAATCCTTGGCACAAACTCGCTGCCACCAACCGATTTACGGTAACTATTAGCCGAACACACAGACGTGGGATTCAAGATCGAGATAACAGAACAGCCCAAGATTAATTATATAATTTAACCAGCCTAAAGCACACTAGAAACTACAATATATACAATAGGGAATCTACAGAATATACAGTTATGTCAGAGTACAGTTACAAGCAAAGCATGGGTTACAAACAGGCATACACAGTTCCAGCAGTTACCTTGTGCGTCTGGCCACAGGGGGGCGCTGTAGGCCAGGTTTCTAGGATCCTTCCCACAGATGTTTCCTACACGTGACCCCCAGCGAAAGAACCCTGGAAAATGGCCGAAGTAGGGTTATCAACCTGGGCAAATCCAGGTCCCCTCCTACCTTAGTGACCTCAGAGGGAGCACTGCTCCACCCCTGGCTGGAGTTATGGACAAAATCCACAACATGGAATATGGGCCATAACTTTGCCTGGGAGCGTCGTAGGCGGACGCCAACGCTCTCATTGTGACAGCTATGAATTTAGCTACAGAACGAGAGGACTCGTGACTTGTCTTCTAGTTCCCCATTGGCTGATATCACGCCTGGGGTATTTCCCCAGGTCCTGCTCCCATAAAAAGGGTGTGCCAGCATCGTCCGCATGCGGAGACACCATTTTTATGGTTGCCATATTTATCGGAAATATGGCTTGCGAGATATGAACCATTTTTTACTGGAGTCGTTCTGTCTGGATACTTCCATAGCCTTGCTAATTAGATAGCAGCCCCTACCACAGGGTCACGGCAGGGAGTCATCCTGTGTCCATTGTTCCCACATCATCTCATTTCCATATCACAGGAGATGGCTGTTGGAGGTGTAAGTGGGATGTGACACCTTCCCAGATGGTGGACATTGAGAACAAGAAGGGAGGGGGCACTGCCATGGAGTGATGAGAGCGATTATGACTGGAAGTCATAATTCATCTTCATATCCCAGGGTTTGCCTCACAGTCCCTTTGTGCCTTGTCTTCGTTTAACTCTGTCTCTTCCGCAGAGCCCGCCTGCCACCCTAACCCGGTCCTGACGGCTGATTCCCCAGAAAGTCTCCCGTTGACTGTCTGCTAAAGATCCCGCCATCCCCCATCAGCCTGAACCCGTCACCGATCCCCAACTTCACCTGGTAAACATCAGTCTGCACGTCTCGCTGGACCCGGACCCTGTCTGCTGTTCCTACCCGGCACCTGAATCCGGTTCCAGTCATCCGTCCTGCCTACGGTGCCCGTTGGACTCAGAGACATTCCTGTACAGATCCCTGAAGGACTCTTATCCCGTACCCCTAGTGTTCCGGCTACCGTGCATCTAGGCCCTCTGGTGGGGTGATTGGACAGTCCCTGTATAGGGGTTAGCTCCGGGTTGCCTCACTGGGGGAGTCCGGTGCACGGCCCAGTGAATCCACCTCCAGGACGTTACAGATTGATCAGGTACCGGATTCCGCCGAAGCACTAGCATCCCAGCTGGCCGGATTACAGCAAGAACTCGCACAACAACGAGAGACCCAATCTCGCATGCTGGCCTTTATGTCTTCAGTGGACACTCGCCTGAATACTCTTCAAGCAACAGCCACATTCCTGTTGACTCAGAACACGGCAGCGGCTTCCGTAATGGCTTCCTCTGCAACCTCGAAACTTCGCCTGGCTTCTCCGCCCCGATATGCCGGGGACCCCGAGACCTGTAGAGGTTTTCTAAATCAATGCTCGCTGCATTTCAAGTTGCTTCCACACCTCTTTGCCTCTGATCAAGCAAAGGTGGCCTTTCTGATGTCCCATCTGGAGGGTGAAGCATTGGCCTGGATAAACCCTTTGTGGGAGAAAGAAGATCCTGTGATTACCGACATCCGGAGATTCCTGGAGGCCTTCCGTAACACCTTTGATGAACCTGGACGCAACTCCACGGTCTCCTCTTCGCTCCTCCGGCTACACCAAGGGACTTTAACAGTTGGCCAGTACGCCATCCGGTTCCGTACGCTTGCCTCTGAGCTAGGGTGGAACAATGAGGCATTGACAGCAGCCTTCTGGGAGGGGTTCTGCGGCCGCATCAAGGACGAGTTGGCCGGTCGTGACGTTCCTTCTACCCTGGATGCTCTGGTCTCTATTGCAACCCGGATTGATCTCTGTTTCCAGGAATGGTCCAAGGAAGTATCCCGGGAGAGGCGACTGACACGTCACATCTCCCCTCCGCAGAGGTCCACCGCCCCTCAGTCAGTGCCGGCCGGCACCTCTACTCATGAACGTATGCATATAGATCGACTGGGAGAAACCGAGCAATGCCGAGCAGAACAGCGCGCCAAGGGTCTGTGTTTCTACTGTGGAAGCGGTACCCACTTGTTTCATTACTGCCCTGAGAATCCAGGATACTCCAAGTCCTAGGGTTGGTAGGAGAGGCCACCCTAGGTACCGTAACCCTCTCAGAGCCAGTTACATGGACCATCCAAGTGACGACGGAGGAAACCCAGTTCACGGCAGAGGCGTATCTTGATTCGGGGGCAGCGGGCAACCTCATCCAACAGGCTACGGTGGACAAGTACCAGGTACCTGTCGTCCCGCTTGCTAAACCCCTTGTGATTGCTTCTGTGGATGGGAAACCCCTATCTGACTGCGTGTTTTTTATCACTAAACCCGTGGAACTCCGTATTGGTGCTCTGCATATCGAAAAGATTGCTCTATATGTCCTACCAAAACTGGCTCACGCACTCCTGCTGGGCCTACCCTGGTTACGAGTACATGAACCCCTCGTCAATTGGCGCTCTGGAGAGATTACCCGTTGGGGCCCGTCTTGTCACGAGAACTGTCTGCAGTCCGTACGGCCTGTCCATCAGCCTCCGGCACCGGAGTCCCTACCGGACTGCCTTCCGCATATTGGTCATTCGTGGATGTTTTTGACAAGAAGGAGGCAGAGGTATTACTGCCACATTGACCCTACGACTCTGCCATCGACTTGCTGCCGGGCGCTACTCCTCCCTGTGGACGGATCTATCCCTTGTCCCCTGCTGAAACCCAGGCCATGTCAGACTACATTGCAGACAACCTGGCAAGGGGGTTTATCAGGAGATCCTCGTCTCCTGCTGGAGCAGGCTTCTTCTTCATCAAGAAGAAAGAAGGTGACTTATGCCCCTGCATCGACTACCGGGGCTTGAACCAGATCACCGTGAAAAATAAGTATCCTCTACCTCTGATCCCAGAGCTATTCGATCGGCTCAGGGGGCCCGTATATTCACCAAGCTAGATCTTTGCGGAGCTTACAACCTGATCCATATTCCCCCAGGAGATGAATGGAAGACGGCATTCAACACCTGTGATGGGCACTACAAATACTGTGTGATGCCCTTCGGCCTCTGTAACGCCCCAGCTGTCTTCCAGGAACTGGTGAATGACGTGTTCAGGGACCTTCTCTATGTCTGTGTGGTCGTATATCTGGACGATATCCTGGTCTATTCCCCTTACTTGCCGACCCACAGAAGGAACGTACGACTCGTTCTTCAAAGGCTTAGGGAGAACCACCTGTAAGCTAAGTACGAAAAATGTGTGTTTGAACGGACGTCCCTTCCCTTTCTGGCCTATGTGATCTCTGCCACGGGCTTGCAGATGGATCCCGAGAAGGTGTCTTCTATCCTTAAGTGGCCCCCTCCTTCCGGACTGAAAGCCATCCAATGTTTCCTGGGCTTTGCCAATTATTATCGCCAGTTCATCCCTCACTTCTCTGCTTTGACGGCGCCTCTCTCTGCTTTGACCAAGAAGGGGGCCAACCCGAAAGACTGGTCACCTGAGGCCGACGCCGCTTTCTGTTCCCTGAAGTGGGCGTTTGCTTCCTCTCCCGTTCTCCACAGACCGGAGTTGAACCGACAATTCACCTATGAGGTGGATGCTTCCTCCTCAGGGGCTGGGGCCGTGCTCATGCAGAAGTCGTCCACCGGGAAGATGGTCACCTGCGGCTTCTTCTCCAAAATCTTCTTGGCACCCGAACGCAACTATACCATTGGCGATCGAGAGCTCCTGGCTGTCAAGCTGGCTTTGGAGGAATGGCGTTACCTCTTGGAGGGTGCGGTATACCCGGTTATCATTTACACTGACCATAAGAACTTGGAGTATCTGCGATCTGCTTGAAGATTGAACCCGCGACAAGCCCGTTGATCTCTGTTCTTTGCCCGGTTTGACTTCCAACTACATTTCCGGCCCGCAGACAAGAACGTGCGGGCTGATGCCTTGTCTCGGTCCTTTGTTCCGGTAGAACAAGAAGAAGAGACGAACCATTCCATCATCTGTCCCAGTAACGTCATTCCGGTGGCTCTCGTCACTCTGGCACAGATATCCCCTGGGAAGACTTTCGTCATGGAGAAGGACAGAACTAAAGTCCTTCAATGGGGACATTCTTCGAAAGTGGCCGGACATGCCGGTCAGAAGAAAACGTGGAGTACTATCATCCGTCACTATTGGTAGCCGTCCCTCCGTAAGGATGTCGTCTCCTTTGTCTCCGCTTGTCCATCCTGTGCCCAGAAAAAGACGCCCAAGCACTTGCCCTATGGCCGTCTCCTGCCTCTGCCGATTCCCTCCGTTCCATGGCAACACATTGCCATGGATTTTATCACAGACTTTCCTTTGTCCTCCGGATATACGGTCATCTGGGTCGTGGTGGATCGTTTCTCGAAGATGGCTCATTTCGTCCCATGGTCGGACTGCCCTGTGCCCAGGAGCTCGCTGATGCCTTCATTCAGCATATCTTCCGGCTGCACGGCTTTCCCTTGCATATAGTGTCCGACAGGGGAAGTCAGTTCACCTCACGCTTCTGGAGGGCGCTCTGTGAACATCTGGGAGTATCTCTGGACTTTTCCTCGGCCTACCATCCTCAGTCGAATGGCCAAGTGGAACGTGTCAACCAGGTCCTGACTTCCTGCCTTCAACACTACGTCAACGTACATCATGACGACTGGTCCACGCTTCTCCCTTGGGCTGACTTCTCCCATAATCATCACGTCAGTGAATCCTCCTCCAGCTTTCCCTTCTATGTTGTCTATGGTCTTCAGCCTTCCGTTCCATTACCGGTTTCCTCGACTTCTGATGTTCCCGCTGCAGATGCCCTGTCCAGGGACTTCTCTACTATATGGAGTTCTGTCAAAACCTCCCTTGAACGTGCTTCCGCCCAGATGAAGAAGCATGCGGAGAAGAGACGCCTTGACCCTCCTCGATTCTCACCTGGGAATTTGGTATGGCTTGCCTCCAAATACGTCAGGTTGAAGATTCCATCTTACAAGTTGGGTCCACGGTACATCGGTCCTTTTAAGTTCATCAAACGGATCAATGAAGTCTCATACAAACTGCAGCTCCCAGCCATGATGCGGATCCCTAACTCCTTCCACTTTCCTTACTCAAGCCAGTCGTTCTTGGTCCCTTCTCCTCTGATGCCGGTACTCCTCCTCCTCCTATTGCTGACGACGATGTGTATGCGGTAAGAGATGTAGTGGCCATGAAGACCATGCGGGGTAAGCAGTTCTTCCTTGTTGATTGGGAAGGCTACAGTCCCGAGGATCGGTCGTAGGAACCCCGGGAGAACGTTGGCGCTCCTCTAATACGCAACTTCTTGTCCCGGTTGCGGGGAGGGGGCGTGAGAAAGGGGGTACTGTCACGCTCCCCGGGTCCCGGCGCCATCTGTCACTCACCGCTCCGGTTCCCGGTCCTCCTGCCCGCGGCTGCCCCCCTCAATCTCCCTCCTCTGCATCCTCCGTGCCTCCTGCCCGCCGGTCCCGGCGTCTCCCTGCGACCCAGGACACTCTGTCTAGTCCCTCTGCATCTCCTGCACCGCTTCCTGCTCTGGTCTCCGGCACACGAGCCTCACGCATGCGCATTAGGGCGCACGCGCGTTCACTCACCTCTTCTTAAAGGGCCAGCGTCCCAGAAACAGAATATGGCCAATTACAGGTACAGGGTATATTAGGACTTCCTTTCCATGTGGGCGGTGCCTGATTGACATGTTCCCATAGCTAGGTGTTCAGGTCCCTTTGTGCCTTGTCTTTGCTTAACTCTGTCTCTTCCGCAGAGCCCGCCTGCCACCCTAACCCGGTCCTGACGGCTGATTCCCCAGGAAGTCTCCCGGTGACTGTCTGCTGAAGATCCTGCCATCTTCCATCAGCCTGAACCCGTCACCGATCCCCAACTTCACCTGGTAAATATCAGTCTGCAGTCTCGCTGGAGCCGGACCCTGTCTGCTGTTCCTACTCGGCACCTGAATCCGGTTCCAGTCATCCGTCCTGCCTACAGTGCCCGTTGGACTCAGAGACATTCCTGTACAGATCCCTAAAGGACTCTTATCCCATACCCCTAGTGTTCCGCCTACCGTGCATCTAGGCCCTCTGGTGGGGTGAATGGACAGTCCCTGTATAGGGGTTAGCTCCGGGTTGCCTCACTGGGGGAGTCCGGTGCACGGCCCAGTGAATCCACCTCCAGGACGTTACAGATGACAAGGCAGGAGCACAGAACCTGACAACTAGATAGGTAGCAAACTGGAGCTTGACTGACTAACTAGAGGCATTGTGCAGGCACCTCCCCTAATGGGAGGGTGCCTTAAATACACTGTGCCTCTCACTCATAGGCTGAGGGGCATTTACTGGAAATAGCACACAATCCCTTTAAGAGGAGGGACAGTGTGCATGCGTGCATCTTACATGCACTCTTGGGAAACCTGTGTAGCATGTAAAGGGCCCGGGAGGAGAAAGAGGTAGCAGCACACATAGATGGCCAGGGGAGTGTGGGGGAGAATGTGACCCAGCCTGAGCAATGAGTAAGTCGGCATCTCTGCAGAGGCATCGGCACTACACCACCAATATTGATGGGTTCAGCCAATTTTCTGTGAAAGGGGACAGTGACAATTAGGGGTAATTTGCACGTTGCGACATCGCACGTGATGCACATCCGGCGCTGGTATCGACGTCGCAAAGTGTAAAGCCTAGATGCGCCGATAAACGATCGCAAAAGCGTCGTAAGTCGTGATCTGTGTAGCGTCGGACAATTTTCATAATGTCGCACCAATAGGAGATCCGATGTTGTTCCTCGTTCCTGCGGCAGCACACATCGCTGCGGAACATCTCCTTACCTGCCTCCACCGACTATGCGGAAGGAAGGAGGTGGGTGGGATGTTTACGTCCCGCTCATTTCCACCCCTCTGCTTCTATTGGCCGCCGGCTGTGTGACGTCGCTGTGATGCCTCACAAACCCGCCCCCTTAGGAAGGAGGTGGGTCGCCGGCCAGAGCGACGTTGCAGGGCAAGTAAGTATGTGTGAAGCTGCCATAGCGATAATGTTCGCCACGGCAGCTATCACAAGATATCGCATGCGCGACGGGGCGGGTACTATCGCGCTCGGCATCGCTAGCATCGGCTAGCGATGTCGCAGTGTGCAAAGTACCCCTTACTCTTTTGGGGATGATGTCATTCAGGAATGTCTGATTTTAGTCTGTCAATCACAGTGTTTACCTAGAAATTCATTGCCAGCACAGATGTCTTTTGGGGACTTTCTCAATGAGAATAAAGTAGGGCTTCTGTGTATGGGAGAGATGTCTGAGAGGGCTTTTGGCCAAACAATCACCCGAATCATCATTCAGCTGACAGTTATCTAATGTGTATAGCCGCTTTTAGGCACTTTTTGTTGTGCTGTCATGTGCTACCTACATATTCCCAAAGTTTCTTTCACTAAAAGCATTGCTTTATTTATAAGAGATAAACCACTACAGAGACCTGTGCCAAATGAGCCTATATACAGGGTGGGCCATAAGTATGGATAAACCCTGATAAATGGAAGTGGTTGCTGATATCACCTTACCATTTGTGACATATCAGTACATGGGAGGGGCAAAATATTTTTGAGGCTGGGTGATGCCCATCGTGGCCATCTGCAAAGCCGCCATTTTGAATTCAATTTTACTTTTTTCAATGGGAAGGGGATCATGTGACACATCAAACACATAGAGAATTGCACAAGAAAAACAATGATATATAGGAGGAACGAAGGCACTCACCGGTTTCTCAGTGCTTCGACGGGTCTAGACCCGTCGAAGCACTGAGAAAGAGTGTGAAACAGCCAACGTCTGACGCTTTGTTCTGTTTTACACCCTCTCTGCTACCACAGTATGTAACTGCCACCTGTGAATAAAAGTTTCTCTGCACAGCAAGAACCGGTGAGTGCCTTCGTTTCTCCTATATATCATTCTCGGATTGTTTTGTACCTTAGAATGAGCACCACGGTATTGCAGCAGTAACAATCTGCCAAATCATCCGGATAGTTGAAGGAAACCGCAATCACACGTCTGGTGTGAATATTGCCCTAGCATGACGGGTTTGATGTTGAGCAGTGCCCTGTATTTCCATCTAAGAAAAACAATTGTTTGCTCATTTTTAACGTAGCTTTATTCATTACCAATGAATAAAGATGGTCGCCATCCAGCCTCAAATGTTTTGCCTCTCTCATGTACTAATATGCCACAAGCGGTAAGGTGATATCTGCAGCCACTTCCATTTTATCGGGGTGTAGTCATACTTATGGCCCACCTTGTAGTAACAAGGATTCCTTTACTATAATCATTTTTACACTATAAAACCATAGGCACCCTATGTATTACCAAGGTTTCCTCCACTTTAGAAGCATTTCTCCATCTAGTGAGAAAACAGCATACAGTGTCATAGGCACATCTTGCTATATTGTGCCTACAGGTTACTCGGGTATCCTCTACTAGAACCATTGCTTCTTCTATGTGGATGAGAAAATACTCCAGTAAGATGGTATGTAGTAAAGTCTGAAGTTGTGGAGAAACTAATTTGCCAATATGGCAGCAGATTTTCTTACATTTCCAAAATTTGCAGCCAAAATAGAGTAGAAAATTGACATCTCACCTTTCTTTACCTTTGTCTAAGATTTGTTACTTGGGCATCTTGACTTCAGTTGGCTCTCTACTATAAAAGGAAACTTTCACCAGGTTTAGTATTACCTGTCTGAGGTTAGAATAATGTAATGTCCTGTAGTTTATTACTTGCTGGATATCTTAAAACTGTTTTCATAAAATCAGAGTTTGTTGTGCTAGATGAGCCTTAAGGCCGCTTTACACGCTGCGACATCGCTAGCCGATGCTAGCGATGTCGAGTGTGATAGCACCTGCCCCCATCGTACTGCCGATATGTGGTGATCGCTGCCGTAGCGAACATTATTGCTACAGCAGCGTCACGTGCACATACCTGCTCTGCGACGTCGCTGTGACCGGTGAACCGCCTCCTTTCTAAGGGGACGGTTCGTTCAGCGTCACAGCGATGTCAAAGCAGCGTCACTGAACCGCCACCCAATAAAAAAGGAGGGGCGGAGATGAGCTGCCGGAACATCCCGCCCACCTCCTTCCTTCCTCCTTTTCCGGTGGGCGCAGGTAAGGAGATGTTTGTCGTTCCAGCGGCGTCACACACAGCGATGTGTGCTGCCACAGGAACGACAAACAATATCGTTACTGCAGTAGCAATGATAATTGAGAAGAGGGGGGCATGTCACCGATGAGCGATTTTGAACGTTTTTGCGACGATTCAAAATCGCTCATAGGTGTCACACACAACGACATTGCTAAAGCGGCCGGATGTGCGTCACAAATTCCGTGACCTCAACGAGATCGCTTTAGCGATCTCGTAGCATGTAAAGCCACTTTTAAGTGAACTCATGGTCCTCCTATTTTTTTATTTCTCCTTATGCTGAAAAAAGGGAAAAAATATGACAATTAGTGATGAGCGAGCAGTAAAATGCTCGAATGCTCATTACTCGAATCGAGCAGGTCAAATGCTTGGATGGGCTCAACTTGAGTAAAGAGTATAATAGAAGTCAATGGGAAAGTCAGCACACCCTCCCAGAAGGTCTGAAGGTGCAGTAAAATTGGATGGAAAAAGCACTCAACTGGAATGAGAACAGGAAGGGGAAGATGCCTGGAAGCATCTCTGACTATGTCGTCAGAGCATTACGCCACTTTGATGGAATGGCAATAAAACATACAATGGTTCATAGAATAACTTTAGCACACTAGTGTTTGCAATGAGGAAACAAAAGTCTACTTTCATATAGAATTCAATTTACACGTAGAAAAACTAACACCATATTGACGTTTCCGCTTTCAATCAGCCTTCCTCAAGATTTATGTTATCTGGATGTTAAAAAAAACCAAATAAAATAAACCAATAATCAAAAATAAGCAATGATACATTAAAAGTGTGGTATGAAATACAAGTATGAAATACAAGTAACAGAAGATAACTTGAGCATCAAGGAAACCAATAGTGAGGGGGTCCCAGCATACGTTGAGTGTTAAGTTGGGAACACATATGTTGAGATGATTGAAGAATGTGTGGCGCCCTGGACAAGCCAGGACGTCACAGGTACTGCAACAACACACCCCACACCCCGGGCAGGAACACCGAAGCCAAACACAAATCCTTGTTGCCTCCCTCCAGGGGCTGATGGCCACACCAGGTGGGGCGGAGCCAGGCGGTTGGCTCCTCCCACCGAGGAGTTCACAGTCCTGGAGGCGGGAAAGAAGGCAGATAGTAAAAAAGAGTGGAGAGTGAGAGTCAGGGAAAGTGGTAGTGGAGGAGCACACTGACCGTGTCCGGGTACGTGGCCCGGGCACATACAGCAAGGTTGGCAGACGGTGGTGACCGTCTGCAGGAGAGGCCGATTGACGCACAACCGAAAGGACCGGGGACGGGCGGTGGCCCGCCGGTACCGGATCGGGGAGAGAAGAGAAGCCAGCACCATCCGGCAGGGCCTACGGGCCCCGACCAGGCTAAGAGTCGCCGTTAAACCAGTCAAATCCGTCAGCGACGGGAACCTCCGGGGTTTCCCAGCAGTAAAGACCCGACTGAAGGCAACCGTCCAAACCGTGAGGAAGAGAAAGCTACCGCCAGAGCTAGAGCTCTCAGGGCCAGAGCCTGCGGGCAAACAGGGCTCCCTTAGCCAACCTACCACTGGGGAGCGGGTTCCCGGTGGGAAGCCATCGGGGCCGAGGACATAATACTGGTGCAGGGAGAGACAGTTACCGCCAACCTACCGGGGAGTGACCGTCGCAGCCGTCTGTGGGACTCGTCCATCCAGCCGTTTGTTTCACCAGAGACTCCGTGTGCTTCACTGGCTGAGTAAGTACCACCGTGCCGTCTGGCACTGAGCTGCCCTGCGACCCTGCACCTGGCCAGGCCCCGCAATCCACCAAACGGACAACAACCCCGGGCCCCGGGACTACCAAAATCCCCCTACCCACGGAGGGGAGAGAAACATCTCAGCTGCTCCCTGTCATCGCTCCCGGGATCCCCGTACAGAGCAGCGGTGGTGCCCCAACCTCACCACACACCGTGGGTGGCATCACAAACCGATATCCCAAACACCAACCAATCACCCCTTTCACTCACGGGCGAGGAGCACCGCTCGAGTCCCCGGATCCGGCCCACCGCTTGAGCCACCGAGCAGCAGCAGCAGCGCCGGACCCGAGCGTGGTGAGCGCAGCACCCCGCCATCCGTAACAACTTGGCGTCACGAACAGGATCCTACCGTTCTACCGCCTGGTGGAAGTGCGCCTTGTGTCCCGCCGGAGGTGTCCGGCTGAAAATTTTCGAGAGCTGCCATATTGGGTGCGAGAAGTCCCCGCTCGAGCGTCTTCCCGAGCAGTGGAGGCGCGAAAACCGAAGCTCCACCCCTGAAGAGGAGGTGCCAGAAAGACACCAAGGGGGGCACGGATGGTGTCTGGCCGCATGTAGACCGCGGCTATAAAAGCAGGGACGCCAGGACCCTGCGGCCATCTTTTGGTTCCTGGAAGAGGCCGCCGCAGCGATGCACCGTCCGACGAGCAACACCGTAGACCCCGCGCCCGGCACCGCGGTGTGGGTGGAGGCCCGGACCGCTCAGCTGCATAGCCGACTGCAGATCCGAGTGCAGCTCCTCTTGGAGGAGTGGGAGGCCGACATGGTGGACGTGGTGGCGGACATATGGAGACGCAAGGTGGAGGAAGAGTTGGACGAGCGGGTAAGCGACCCACGCCCCTGTAGCCCTAGAGGGTCGGCCATCGTGTCTGAGGAGCCCGGTCTGCGCCCGCTCACCATGCTGCCTCCCCCGCTGCCCGTGTTGGCTGCTGCTGCCCCGCCACTAGGCCCGCTACCACCGCAACCGGTAGCGGTATCCTGCCAATCCGCCCAGGCGGACCGACCTGCAGCCGAGGCCCGTGATCGTCCGGCACTGCTCCCCTGGAAGATACCAAAAGCCGAGCCCGTTAGCGGAGATGCCCCGGAGGCATACCCAGTGACCGTGCCTAGGCCCGCGCCGACTCCGACAGCCTGCCCCATACGGGAGGAGACGGAGGTCAAGCGGGAGAAGCTCCCTGCACCCATCCCCCACGCCTCAGCTGAGGCTGCGCCGGGTCGTTGCTGTAAGGCAGCGCCCCAGGCCATGACACCGTGGGACCTCCCTCCCCGAGCGCCAGTAATGGGCAGCATAAAGGAGGTCTCGCGGGGCCCGACCCGTGCGCAGGGGCCCGCAACAGCCCCTTACTGGGACAGGGAGCCGACACCGTTGGGCCGAGAGATCGCGGAGAGAGAGAGAGGAGGAAGGCAGAGCTGGTAGCCCGCACGATAAGGGAAAAGGAGAACCTCCGCAGGGCCACTTTCCGGGTGCGGGGCCCGAGGTACGAGGGGCAAGTGAGGAGGTTCGACATCCGTAGGGGCTACGGCTTCATTTTTGAACCGGGCCTGGAGGCCGAAGTTTCTATAGCCCGGAGGGACGTAAACGACCACCTGCCAGAGGATCACCCAAGCCGCAACTTGCTACCCGGTGACCTTGTAACCTATACCCGGCACTGCGGGGAGAGGGGCTGGTTTGCCCTGGACGCTAGGCTGAGAGGAGGCCAGGAACCTCAGGCACAGACCCAGCCACCTCCCCCGCCAGATGGAGTGGATCTAAAGTGAAGGCAGCGGACCTCCGCTGCAAGTTGTCCCCGTTGGGACCACCAGCACCGTTGTGTAATGTTCTTGTATGTTGTTGAATGTAACCGAATGATAAGAAGAAGCAATCAACCGAACTGTGACCAGATTAGCACCGTGATTGAACCGGCCGTTGCCGGCAACTAGTCCCCGTTGGGACTTTCTGCACCGTGCGTAAGGAACTACTTATGGACAAGCCCGAGAACTCGCAGGGCAACCACAAACTTGTGGAGTGTAAATAAAAATGTTGGCTTGTTACCGTGACCGCCTCCGGAGAGGCTGATTTGGGAGGATGGGCCTGGAGGAAAGGGATGGCCCAGGCCCGTCACTACCGTAACCGGTGGTGATCCTCCGGGGGTTCAGGGGTCCCCCATGGATGGGGGTCCCCTGAAAGAGACCGTACCCGCTCGGGCAATCTGGTTCTGGACTGGGGCAAGGGGTGCTGCGCACTTCTTAGGGGCAGCATCAGGGCCAGGTTGTTTGGGCGGGGGGAGAGAGGAAGCCGTATCGTTATAAAATGTTTGTTATTTTATATGTTTTACCGTTTTCTACCTTTTTCCTCAGTTGTGAAAATAAAACCGGTGATGGACGAGCAGCCCGCGGACGGTCTGCGTTTTACCAAGGGGGAATGTGGCGCCCTGGACAAGCCAGGACGTCACAGGTACTGCAACAACACACCCCACACCCTGGTCAGGAACACCGAAGCCAAACACAAATCCTTGTTGCCTCCCTCCAGGGGCTGATGGCCACACCAGGTGGGGCGGAGCCAGGTGGTTGGCTCCTCCCACCGAGGAGTTCACAGTCCTGGAGGCGGGAAAGAAGGCAGATTTTTAAAAGGAGTGGAGAGTGAGAGTCAGGGAAAGTGGTAGTGGAGGAGCACACTGACCGTGTCCGGGTACGTGGCCCGGGCACATACAGCAAGGTTGGCAGACGGTGGTGACCGTCTGCAGGAGAGGCCGATTGATGCACAACCGAAAGGACCGGGGACGGGTGGTGGCCAACCGGTACCAGATCGGGGAGCGAAGAGAAGCCAGCACCATCCGGCAGGGCCTACGGACCCCGACCAGGCTAGGAGTCGCCGTTAAACCTGTCAAATCCATCAGCGACGGGAACCTCCGGGGTTTCCCAGCAGTAAAGACCCGACTGAAGGCAACCGTCCAAACCGTGAGGGAGAGAAAGCTACCGCCAGAGCTAGAGCTCCCAGGGCCAGAGCCTGCGGGCAAACAGGGCTCCCTTAGCCAACCTACCGCTGGGGAGCGGGTTCCCGGTGGGAAGCCATCGGGGCCGAGAACATAATACCGGTGCAGGGAGAGACAGTTACCGCCAACCTACCGGGAGTGACCGTCGCAGCCGTCTGTGGGACTCGTCCATCCAGACATTTGTTTCACCAGAGACTCTGTGTGCTTTACTGGGTGAGTAAGTACCACCATGCCGTCTGACACTGCGCTGCCCCGCGACCCTGCACCTGGCCAGGCCCTGCAATCCACCAAACAGACAACAACCTCGGGCCCCGGGACTACCAAAATCCCCCTACCCACGGAGGGGAGAGAAACATCTCAGCTGCTCCCTGTCATCGCTCCCGGGATCCCCGTACAGAGCAGCGGTGGTGCCCCAACCTCACCACACACCATGGGTGGCGTCACAAACCGACATCCCAAACACCAACCAATCACCCCTTTCACTCACGGGCGAGGAGCGCCGCTCGAGTCACCAAGCAGCAGCAGCGCCGGACCCGAGCGTGGTGAACGCAGCGCCCCGCCGCCTGCGATAACTGCATGGAGAGATATGGAATCACTATCCCAAATGTCATCAACAAATCTAATCCATAAAATGATGTATTTTTGGTATGATTGATGTCTATACATGTGACTATGCTCAAACTGGGACATAAAGATGTTAACGTATGGTGGGGGCCACATTTGACCCCGTAGCCATACCTTTGTTTTGAATGTAAAATTGATCTTGAAATACAGGGTGGGCAATTTATATGGATACACCTAAATAAAATGGGAATTTTTTTTTTCTGCGGTGTTGCTATCAGTGTGTCACGAGTGGGAGAAAAGGGTTGCATTGAAAATCCAACACAATGGGCAGCACTTTGAACACATTTTCTAAGTGGTCATAAGATTGTAAATAACTAGTAATGAACGAATAAAGGTATGTTAAAACCAAGCACACCTTTTTTTTTTTTTACTTGTGAAATTCTCAATAAGTTTGATGTGTTACATGACCCTTTTCCCATTGGAAAAATAAAGTTGGATCCAAAATGGCTGACTTCAAAATGGCCGCCATGGTCACCACCCATCTAAAAAGTTTCCCCCCTTCCATATACTAATGAGCCACAAACAGGAAGTTAATATCACCAACGATTCCCAGTTTATTTAGGTGTATCCATATAAATGGCCCACCCTATAGAAATAAGTTATTGACCGCACAACTTATGACTGAATTTTATTTACCTTACCTCCAAACACATATATCCTCAGCATGACATATAACGTAATGGTGTATTCATATTCATATACTTTCATATTACAAGAAAATATACAAAACTGAAGATAAAATGGATTTTACAGGAAATTTTTTTTTAGAAAACATTGTTTCTTGTATAGTGACACGTATACAAGGTGAATTAAAAACGTGAAAAAAAATGCTGCCTCCTTTACCACTTACGCTATGTTCACATGTAGCTTATTTGCACTTTGCTGAAAGAATTAACATGCTGATTTTTTTTGATTTTTTTTTTAAAAAAAAAAGCACTTTTCCATTTCAGTCAGAACAAAAAAAAATATTGTGTGCATTAGATTTATTAAATCTCCTAGCTTTTGTTGGTACTGTAAAAGTCAGCTTTTAATTTGCATAAAATTCATGAAAACGAACTGCTAAAAAAGGCAGCAAAAATGCAGCTTGTGAACATACTGTTAATAACTGGGCCTTCACTCACAATATTTCACAGTATTTATTTATAGGAGAGACTGCAATACACCGTGGAAGACACGTAAGGGTGGGCCTCAGAATAAATTTTTGGACGATTTTTAAAAGAATGTCACACCTACAGGGGAATGCCTAGGTAATAAATACATGGCCTAGCTTGCCATTTTGATGTCAGACATTAGGATGTCCCTTAACATATGTGGACTTGACTTTGAGAGAGTTATGTGTAAGAGTAAAGGCTGCTTTACACGCAATGACATAGCTAACGAGATGTCGTTGGGGTCACGGAATTAGTGATGCACATCCGGCCTCGTTAGCGACGTCGATGCGTGTGAAACGCACGAACGACCGTTAACGATCAAAATTACTTACCTTATTGTTGATCGTTGACGCGTCGTTCCATTCCCGATTATCGTTGCTGTTGCAAGACGCAGGTTGTTCGTCGTTCCTGCGGCAGCACACATCGCCACATGTGACACCGCAGGAATAAGGAACAGCTTCGTACCTGCAGCCGCCCGCAATAAGGAAGGAAGGAGGTGGGCGGGATGTTCGTTTCGTTCATCTCCGCCCCTCCGCTTCTATTGGGTGGCTGCTTAGTGACGTGGCTGTGACGCTGAACGAACTACCCCCTTAGAAAGGAGGCGGTTCGTCGGCCATAGCGACGTTGCTAGGCAGGTAAGTATGTGTGACGGGTGTTAGCGATGTTGTGCGCCACGGGCAGTGATTTGCCCGTGACACACAACCGACGGGGGCGGGTACGCTTGCTAGCAATATCGCTTGCGATATCGCAGCGTGTAAAGTGCCCTTTTGGGAGGTGGTTGTGAATGACATTGCTGCATCAAGGATGGTGGACAATATTATTTCCTCAAAGACACTACTGTGCCATTGTAAAATGCACCATGCATGTGACTCGAGAGCATTACGGATAAGAAGCATAGAAGCATAGATAAGAGACGGCAATGTAAAAAAACTCAGTGCGAGACCAGGTAGATTGTAACTTTGAGCACTATGAATCCATTGGGTCTAAACGAGACACTAAGGCTATGTGCCCACGGGGACAGTGTCCTGCGGATATATCCGCAGGACATTCCGCAGGAGCTCCCAGGAAACAGCTCCACAACTTTTGTCTGTTTCCATGCTGCGGAATGGCCTGCGGATATGGTGCGGGCATTCTGCATTGAGGATACAGTGCCATGGCTTCGGCACTGCATCCTCAATGCAGAACAAGTGCTGGAGTGATCGGGGGAGTTCATACTTACCTCCATCATGCAGCACCTCGCTTTCCGGCGGCCGGGTCACTGTCAGGCAGCGTCTGGTTCACTGTGCTGGAGGTGGGCGGGCCTGAACTAGCTCCGGCTGTCACATGACCGGAGCTCATGCAGGCTCCGCCCACTTCTTCCTTCCTGTACCTGGCTGGATCGACTCGGGTCTCTATCAAGGCAAGTAAGTATATGGGACCCTGCGGAGAAATCCGCAACAATAATTGACATGCTGCAGATTTTTCCGCACGAAAATCCGCACGATTTCCGCTGCGGAAAAATCCGCAGCGTGGGCACAGCATTTCCCAAATGCCATAGAAATGGCTGGGGAGTTGCTGTGCTGCATTTTTCTGGAAAATCCGCGGCTTTTCCACGAGAAATCCGCTCCAAAATCCACGCATTTTCCGCAGCGTGGGCACATAGCCTTAGGCACTTTGCACACTACGACATCGCAGGTGCGATGTCGGAGGGGTCATGTCGAAAGTGACGCACTTCCGGCGTCGTACTCTACATCGTAGTGTGTAAATCCTAGATGATATGATTAACGAGCGCAAAATCGTCGGAATCATATCATCGGTGTAGTGTCTGGGAATTCCATAATTACGCGACTGCGACAGGTACGATGTTGTTCCTCGTTCCTGCGGCAGCACACATCGCTGTGTGTGAAGCCGCAGGAGCGAGGAACATCTCCTACCTGCGTCCTGCAGCTCACGCCGGCTATGCGGAAGGACAGAGGTGGGCGGGATGTTTACATCCCGCTCATCTCCGCCCCTCCTCTTCTATTGGCCGCCTGCCGTGTGACGTCGCTATGACGCCGCACGACCCGCCCCCTTAATAAGGAGGCGGGTCGCCGGCCAGATCGACGTCGCAAGGCAGGTGAGTCCATGTGAAGCTGCCGTAGCGATAATGTTCGCTACGGCTGCTATCACAAGATATCGCTGCTGCGACGGGGGCGGGGACTATCGTGCTCGGCATTGCAAGCATCGGCTTGCGATGTGGTTGTGTGCAAAGTGCCCCATAGTTCCACCTCCTTTATGTAAAGCCATTCACTATCTCTTCCCCTTGTTGGTAATTATTATCTTTTTTTTTTTTTTAATTATGTTTGGTTATTTAAGAGACTTCTATGTATCTGTTATGATTTTGATTGAATATTCTTTCCATTTACTTCTCAGTTACTTATTACGTGGGTATATACCTCTGTCTACTGTGTGGTTGTATTAAAGTCCGAATCTTCTTAATTAGGGGATGAATTACCATATTTGATCATCATGTAACCCTGACAATAGATATCATATCTGAAATTGTGACATCTTTATGGATTTACATGAGAACCATTTTTACCATCAGCAAGATGACAAGTTATGATCCCCTGATGTTCATATACTGACTTTCTGATATGGACAAAACGAATGTACCACTTAATGTATGAGTATTGGGCCTTTTAGTTCCCTCTACCCTGTGTTATGTTTGTATTTGGTGATAGTGCAGCCTCCATGAACGTTGCTGTGCATGTTTTCTCTCTGTGCATCTGTCCCCGGCAACCTAAAGGCATCTTATCGGCATTTGCGCATGCCCGGGAGCCATGGTGACGCATCCCTGCTCCCGCACATGTGCAGACTTGCCGTGATTGCCTTGCTGGCAGCTGGGTAATATGCACTGGTGAAGTGCGCATGCACCACAATGGTCGATGTTACTGGTTAGCTATGCGCTCATGTGAGAAGCACAGAGAATTCAAAAATCATCATAGAGTAGGGTTGGACCAGGTGTTGGCCAAGGCCTGGGGTTGTAGTCATGCACCTGTACCGCCCTGGGGCTCGGCCGGCTTCCGAGACGCTCGGATCCGTGCTTGTCAGTGGGTGGCTCGAGCTCTTCCACGGACCTGGGGGTCACGTCGCTCTGAAAGGGGGTTGGTGCTACACGTAGCGACTTCGGTAGGGAGGTCCACGGCCGGAACCGCGGTTGTTTGTAAGGGGATTTGAGTTTGTGACGCCACCCACGGGTTGTGGTGAATGGATGGACACCACCGCTGCTGTTGACTAGGCTCCCGGGGATGGTGTTGCGCAGCCTGGTGTTGACCCCCTCGGTGGGTAGGGGGATGATGGTCCCGGGGGCCCGAGGGAGGTGCTGAGGCGAGGGAATGGATGCGTGCTGGGTGCTGGTGCGGTCTCCTCACTCACTATCAAAACTCAACTCCAACTCACTGTTTTCCCGCCTCCGGGCCTGTGAATTCCTCAGTGGGCGGAGCCAATCACCTGGCTCCGCCTCCCTGGTGTGGACATCAAACCCGAAGGGAGGTGACAAAGGTTTGTAGGTTGGCTGCTGTCACCTTTCTAAGGGGAGGGGGTGTGTGTGTGTGCATGGGACTACCTGGGACGACCTGACTAGTCCAGGGCGTCACATTCCCCCTTGGTTTAATGCAGACCGTCCACGGGCTGTCCGTCCATCACTGGTTTATTTTGTTTCTGAAAGATAAAACGGGAGACACAATACAAGTATACTAACAGTTGTATAAACTTCAAATATTGACTTCAGTTCTTCCCTTGCAGGAGGCACAAGCTTAAACGTTGCAAAATGTAACAGTTTTATTAACACGGGAACGGGACTGGGTCCTTCTCTCACCCACCCAAACAAAGCTAGCCTTGATGCTGCCCCTAAGAAATGGGCAGCACCCCTTTTCCCCAGTCCAGGAACGGGCCCAGGTGTTGTTTAACGGGACGGGTGCAGGTTTCACATCTGCTTGTCTCTCGGAGGCCTCACATCCAGGGGGCCCCTGACCCGGAGGATGGCCACCGGTTGCAATGGTGGCGGGCCTCGGCCGTCTCTATCCCGCAGGCCCATCCTCCAGTCTGCCTCTCCAGAGGCTGTGAAACGGGAAGGGCTGGTTAAAGGGGGTTATTTACAAATGGGACTTTGGCTGCCAGCGCAGCCTCCTCCAGCCACTTTCCCACAGTCCACTACAGGGCAGCACGGGTCCTCAATGCCACATTTACTCACAGTGACACCGTCTAGAAAGACCCCTCCTCCATGAGTTGTGCTACCTCGGGCTCACTGGTCACGGTACTGGCGGGTTCCAGCTCCCAGCTGATGAGGGACAACATGAGGGTCTGCGTGGCTTGATCTCGGCGCTGCACGGCTGCGGCGGCCCTCTGCTCACGGGCCCATACCACGGCAACCATTCTGCGGACCTCCGCCTTCCAATCGAGCACCTCTGCAGACTTTGTGCCCTCACCTTCATGCAGAACCGACCCAGCTCCCGCTCTAACCAGGCAGCGGTTCTGGCAGGAAGCTCACCCGGGACACAGTCCTCAAAGGCTACTCCACCTCTGCTCCTTCCGAGTTCCGCCGCTCCAGCAACGGGCGCCCCTCCACTCCCGTCCGGGAACGTCGACATCTTTCCATCTGTTCCCCCCGTGGTCTTTTCGGGGCACTTCACTTGCTTTCTGCACCGCTCTGCTCTCAGTGGGCGGGGCTTCACTTTCGCGCCCTTTCGGCTTGGAGAAGACGGCTTGGGTGGGAAACTTTGTGCCACAGGAAGGTGACAAGATGGCGGATTCTGCAATTTTTCAACGGGGACTCCGCTGACGATAACTTCAAGGCGCACTTCCACAGGTAAGTGGATGGGTTCAATCCTGTTCGTGACGCCAGAAGAGCGAATGTGTACCGCCCCGGGGCTTGGCCGGCTGCCGAGCCGCTCGGATCCACTCGTCGGTGGGTGGCTCGAGCTCTTCCACGGACCTGGGGGACACGTCGCTCTGAAAGGGGGTTGGCGCTACACGTAGCAACTTCGGTAGGGAGGTCCACGGCCGGAACCGCGGTTGTTTATAAGGGGATTTGAGTTTGTGACGCCACCCACGGGTTGTGGTGAATGGATGAACACCACCGCTGCCGTTGACTAGGCTCCCGGGGACGGTATTGTGCAGCCTGGTGTTGACCCCCTACGTGGGTAGGGGGATGATGGTCCCGGGGGCCCGAGGGAGGTGCTGAGGCGAGGAAATGGATGCGTGCTGGGTGCTGGTGCGGTGCGGTGCGCGGCCCGAAGTCACTGGTGTACTCACTATGATACAACACACTGGAGTCTCTGGTAAACCAAACGAGATGATGAACGGTGCCCGCAGCCGGCTGCAGCTTCCCCTTAACAGGTTGGTGGTTTCCGCCTTTTTCCTGCACCTCTTTAATGTAGACGTTATGACTCCTATGCCTAAGCAATGGTAGTCCGCTCCCCGGCTTGCTGTGTGTCGAGAGAGCCCTGTTTGCCCGCAGACGCTGGCCCCTTTGGTCTCTATGCCTTGGTGGTGGCTTTACCCTAATGGTTGGGCTGTTGTCTTCAGTCGGGTCTTGTGTGGGAAAGGTCCTAAAGTCCAGTCCTCAATCAGTTGATTTGACTTAGCCTAGTTGTTTCTGGGCCTCATACTGGGTCTGAGTACCCCTCCTGGTGTTCCGGTTTCCAATCGGTTCCCCGGTTTGGTACCGGCGGGCCAACGCCCGTCCCCGGTCCCTACGGTTCCACCGGCTGTAATCCCAGCTCCTGCAGGCGGCCACCACTGTCTGCCTCTATTGTTATGATCCGGAACCATGGAAGATCACCACAAATCATTGGCAAAAAGGTGACAAGGGCCTTGGCAACCAATCTGGCCGCCATCCCCTTACTAACCAACACAACTAGAAGTAGCCGAGGGGTGAACTAACATCCTGTGCACCGCGAACCCAGCCGGAGAACTAACTATCCTAAAGGTAGGAAAGATGAATAACTCTCTGCCTCAGAAAATAGACAAGAATAGCAAGCCCCCCACATTCAAAGACTGCGGTGATATAAGAAAAAGACAATACACAGGTAGATGACAGGATTAGCAAAAGGTGAGGCCCCCACTGACTAAAATAGGAAAGGACAGGAAAGGGACTGATGGTAGCCAGAGAAAAACCCTGCAAAATACCAACTTCCTGATAGTACAAAAAGGCCCTCAGATCGCTCGATCTGAACTCTGTCCTATACCAGGTGCCCTTGTCATACCAATGAACAGAAAACAAGAATTATAACAAATTCAACAAGCCATAAACACATGGACCCAAAGGAGCTAAACTCCACACAGAACTGCAGGGAGTTCCTCAACAATCCACTGAGGGGGAAAATCCCTGGAAGGAAATAAACTGAAACCAACCACAACAAATGACAAACCCAGATAAGCAAAAGAACCAGGCAATAAATAAAGAGCAAGAACTTATCTGGAGTGGATGAAATGTAGAGCAGGATTAAGCAGGCTGGAGATACCAAGAACAACTGACATCCGGCAACAGCCTGCAATCAGACCAGGACTTAAATAAGCAGAGAGTTAGGAAAGGAAACACCCACTGCATAACCCACCTGGTCTCTGTCCAAACCCTTCCTGGCCACCAGAGGGAGCCTCCCAGCAGCCAAGACATAACTAACATTCACAACAGTACCCCCCCCTTGAAGAGGGGTCACCGAACCCTCACCCACGCCACCGGGTCGCTCGGGATGAGCATGATGGAAGGCGCGAACCAACCTGTCCGCATGAATGTCAGAAGCCACAACCCAAGAGTTATCCTCCTGCCCATAACCTTTCCATTTCACAAGGTACTGAAGCTGACGCCTACTGCGACGGGAATCCAGGATTTTTTCAACCTCATACTCCAGATCCCCTTGTACCAAAACAGGGTAAGGAGGCGCTGCTGCAGGAACTGCTGGCTCCACATGTTTCCTCAACAAGGACTTATGGAAGACATTGTGAATCTTAAATGACGCAGGCAGAGTCAAACGGAAAGATACAGGATTAATAATCTCCGAAATCTTATAAGGTCCAATAAATCTGGGCTTAAATTTAGGAGACGGAACTCTCATAGGAATATTTTTCGAGGACAACCACACCATGTCCCCTACTTTAAACCGGGGACCAACAGTCCGACGCCGGTTGGCAAACTTTTGGGCAGTTTCTTGGGACTGAAACAATTTATCCACTACCTGCCCCCAAATCTGCTGCATTCTGTTGACCACCGAATCCACCCCCGGACAGTCAGACGCCTCAAGCTGCCCTGAGAAAGGGGGACACCAACGTGGTAGAGCTAGCTCTATTGTTAAGGGCAAATTCAGCCAAAGGCAAAAACGAAACCCAGTCATCCTGATCCGCAGAAACAAAACACCGTAAATAGGTCTCCAGGGTCTGGTTAGCCCTTTCAGTCTGACCGTTGGTCTGAGGATGAAACGCTGAGGAGAAAGACAGCTGAACACCCAATTTGGAGCAAAAAATCCTCCAAAACCTGGATACAAACTGCACCCCTCTGTCAGAAACAATGTTTTCGGGAATACCATGCAAACGGACAACATGTTGCAAAAACAAAGGCACCAACTCTGATGAAGACGGCAACTTAGATAGGGGAACCAAGTGGACCATCTTGGAGAATCTGTCACAGATCACCCAAATCACAGTCATTTTCTGAGAGATGGGAAGCTCTGAAATAAAATCCATAGAGATGTGCGTCCAAGGTTTCTTAGGTACAGGCAAAGGCAATAATAGCCCACTAGAACGTGAACAACAGGGCTTGGACCTAGAACAAACTCCACACGACTGCACAAAACGACGGACATCTCGGGACAGGGAAGGCCACCAAAAAGAGCGTCTCACAAGATCCCGAGTACTAAAAATGCCAGGATGACCCGCCAAAACAGAGTAATGAACCTCAGAGACAACTCGGTCTCTCCATTGGTCTGGGACA
The DNA here is from genome assembly GCF_048569485.1 of Anomaloglossus baeobatrachus. NCBI lineage: Eukaryota > Metazoa > Chordata > Amphibia > Anura > Aromobatidae > Anomaloglossus > Anomaloglossus baeobatrachus. The sequence goes on from NC_134363.1 coordinate 64,230,646, forward strand.
AACAGTTTCCCTGTAGGGAAAGTAGAGAAAAAAAAGTATTCAGCTCACCCATGTAAGGTCCTCCAGTCTGCGGTTGATGCACGTAGTCCTGCGGACAGGCAGGTCCAGCTTCAGAGTTTCCCTGTAGGACATCTCTCAGGTTTATCCCCCTGAAATTCCGCCAGTGCCAACCGCAGATCAGGCGAAATAGCCGAGAAAACTACACCATCATTCAGGATAGTAGACAGTTCGACAACCTCCAAAGAGTCAGCGCAGAAACTCCTGGAAAGGGCATCGGCCTTAACATTCTTGGTGCCCGGCAAAAAAGAGACCACAAAATTAAACCGGGTAAAAAACAAAGCCCACCTGGCCTGCCGAGGATTCAACCTCTTGGCCGATTCCAGATAGATGAGATTCTTGTGGTCCGTAAGCACCACAACTTGATGCCTAGCCCCCTCCAACCAATGCCTCCACTCTTCAAATGCCCACTTCATAGCCAATAATTCCCGGTTCCCCACATCATAATTCCGTTCAGAAGGAGCAAACTTCCGAGAGAAAAAGGCACAGGGCTTAAGTTTACCCAAAGTAGCGTCTCGTTGAGACAGAACAGCACCTGCTCCGATCTCTGAGGCATCGATCTCAACTTGAAATGGGCGAGACACATCAGGTTGCTGCAGAACTGGGGCAGAAGTGAATCGCCTTTTAAGCTCCTGGAAGGCCACAATAGCCTCAGGGGTCCAATGCTCAGCATCAGCTCCCTTCTTTGTCAAATCTGTCAGAGGTTTGACAATGGCAGAAAAATTGGCTATAAATTTACGATAAAAATTAGCAAACCCCAAAAACTGCTGCAGGGATTTTAGAGAAGTCGGTTGCACCCAGTCGTAAATAGCCTGAACCTTAACCGGGTCCATTTCAATAGTGGAGGGAGACAGGATGAAGCCCAAAAAGGAAATCCTTTGCACCCCAAAGAGGCACTTTGACCCCTTAACGTACAGTGCATTATCCTTAAGTATCTGAAAAACCTCCCGTACTTGCCCCACATGAGAGTCCCAATCATCAGAAAAAATCAAGATGTCATCCAAATACACAATCAAAAATTTACCACTAAGGTCCCAAAAAATATCATTCATGAAGGCCTGGAAGACGGAGGGTGCATTAGTGAGACCAAAAGGCATCACTAGGTACTCAAAATGCCCCTCAGGAGTATTAAAAGCCGTCTTCCATTCATCACCCTCCTTAATACGGATGAGATTATACGCACCCTTGAGATCCAGTTTCGTAAACCATTTGGCACTCTGCACTCTAGAAAACAGATCAGACATCAGAGGCAAAGGGTACTCATATTTGACAGTAATTTTATTAAGAAGACGGTAATCAATACAAGGCCTCAACGAACCATCTTTCTTAGCAACAAAGAAGAAGCCAGCACCCAAAGGAGAAGATGAGGGCCAAATGTGCCCCTTCTCCAATGATTCTCTGATGTATGACCGCATGGCATCATGTTCGGGCACAGACAAGTTGAAAATCCGCCCCTTGGGAAATTTACAACCGGGCACCAACTCAATGGCACAGTCACAGTCCCGGTGTGGGGGCAGAGAATCAGATTCCTGGTCATTAAATACATCACGGAAATCAGACAAGAAAGCCGGAACATCAACTGCCTGAGCAGACGTGGATGACACGGAAAGGTCCTGATGCAAACCTTGACAACCCCAACTAACTACCGACAAGGATCTCCAGTCAAGAACCGGATTATGGGTCTGCAACCACGGAAATCCCAGTACCAAGGTATCCTGTAGATTATGCAATACTAAAAATGTACAAGTTTCCTGATGCGCTGGTGCAACTCTCATAGGCACCTGGGTCCAAAATTGGGGTTTATGTTCTGCCAAAGGGGTAGCATCAATGCCCCTTAAAGGAATAGGAGTTTGCAAAGGAACCATGGGAAAACCACAATCCCTAGCAAACCCAAAATCCATCAAATTGAGCGCTGCCCCTGAGTCCACAAAGGCCAATGCAGAAAAGGAAGACAATGAGAAAATCAATGTGACAGACAAAAGAAACTTTGGTTGCAAAGAACCCACAGTAACAGAAGTAGCCAATCTCCTTTCACGTTTAGGGCAGACAGAGATGTTATGAGAAGCATCTCCACAATAGAAGCACAGTCTATTCTTCCGTCTGAACCCCTGCCGACTAGCATTAGAAAGGACCCTATCACACTCCATAGGCTCCAAAGGCTGTTCCACAGGCACAAAACCAGCAGGTATCTTCCTGCGCTCACGTAAACGCCTATCAACCTGAATGGCAAAGGTCATAGAGGCATCAAGACCAGAAGGGACAGGAAATCCTACCATTACATCCTTCACAGCATCCGCAATACCCTTGCGAAAAAGAGCCGCAAGCGCATCATCATTCCATTTGGTAAGGACCGCCCACTTACGAAATTTCTGACAAAACGTTTCTGCAGAATCCAAACCCTGAGTCAAGGACAACAAGACCTTTTCTGCTTGGTCCACAATATTGGGTTTGTCATCTAATAATCCCAAGGCCTGAAAAAAGGAGTCCACATCATTGAGAATCGGATCAGACGCTAAAGAGAAGGCCCAGTCCTGAGGGTCACCACGCAGCAAGGAGATGACAATCTTAACCTGCTGTATGGGATTCCCTGAGGACTTAGGGCGCAGGTCAAAAAATAATTTACAATTATTTTTGAAGCTCAAAAATCTCGACTTATCTCCCGAAAAAAATTCAGGAACGGGAATTTTAGGCTCTGCAAGGGGAGTTTATGCAAGATAAGACTCTATACGACGAACCTTAGCATCAAGATGAGCAACACGCTCACCCAATTCATCCATGCTAGACAAAATAAATCTTCCACAGAACCCAAAGAAGAAGAGGAAAAACAAAAAAAAAATTCTCAGCAGCTTTTTTTTTTTTTTTTTTCTCCTTCTTAAGAGTACCCTTTAAATTTGTTAGGCCGGATGTACTGTTATGATTCGGAACCATGGAAGATCACCACAAATCATTGGCAAAAAGGTGACAAGGGCCTTGGCAACTAATCTGGCCGCCATCCCCTTACTAACCAACACAACTAGAAGTAGCCGAGGGGTGAACTAACATCCTGTGCACCGCGAACCCAGCCGGAGAACTAACTATCCTAAAGGTAGGAAAGATGAATAACTCTCTGCCTCAGAAAATAGACAAGAATAGCAAGCCCCCCACATTCAAAGACTGCAGTGATATAGGAAAAACACAATACACAGGTAGATGACAGGATTAGCAAAAGGTGAGGTCCCCGCTGACTAAAATAGGAAAGGACAGGAAAGGGACTGATGGTAGCCAGAGAAAAACCCTGCAAAATACCAACTTCCTGATAGTACAAAAAGGCCCTCAGATCGCTCGATCTGAACTCCGTCCTATACCAGGTGCCCTTGTCATACCAAAGAACAGAAAACAAGAATTATAACAAATTCAACAAGCTATAAACACATGGACCCAAAGGAGCTAAACTCCACACAGAACTGCAGGGAGTTCCTCAACAATCCACTGAGGGGGAAAATCCCTGGAAGGAAATAAACTGAAACCAACCACAACAAATGACAAACCCAGATAAGCAAAAGAACCAGACAATAAATAAAGAGCAAGAACTTATCTGGAGTGGATGAAATGTAGAGCAGGATTAAGCAGGCTGGAGATACCAAGAACAACTGACATCCGGCAACAGCCTGCAATCAGACCAGGACTTAAATAAGCAGAGAGTTAGGAAAGGAAACACCCACTGCATAACCCACCTGGTCTCTGTCCCAACCCTTCCTGGCCACCAGAGGGAGCCTCCCAGCAGCCAAGACATAACTAACATTCACAACACTCTATGCCAAAGGTGCCTGGGCTCCAACCCAGACACCTGGAGTAGTCTTTTGGCAGGCCTGAGCACAGGTCTGCCCTTGAACTTGACTCTCCTCACTCACTGTCAAGACTCAACTCCAACTCACTGTTTTCCCGCCTCCAGGCCTGTGAATTCCTCAGTTTGTAGGTTGGCTGCTGTCACCTTTCTGAGGGGAGGGGGTGTGTGTGTGCATGGGACTACCTGGGATGACCTGACTAGTCCAGGGCGTCACACACCCACACAATGCACTACATGAGCAAGGGTTGGAATGTGTGTTGGAGCCAGTGTGGTGTCGTTACCTCTGGGTTGCGGGTTCAGTTTACAGGGTGTCGGTCTCCGTCCAGGAGAATCATAGACACACTCAGGGCTCCTGGAAAAAACTTTAACTTTACTGTAATTCCGACATTCTTCTCTGGTTGAAAGGTACACATTCTTGACAGGCATAATAACACAATGTAACATGGCTCTTCCCATATCGGCTATACACAGAGTCCCACCGGCTCTTGGGAGTATACAGATTCTCCACTCTGAGTCTAAGGCAAGTGGCTTCTCCTGGGGATAAGCTACCCTGGGTTTGTCTGACGCCCTGGCAAAACCAAGTAGTCACACACTAGGCCCCCGCATAACACCTTCCCTCACCTAGGTTACATACAGCTGACCTGAAACCCTTGTCACCCCCCTCAGGGCAAGACAGGCACACCTGTGAGCAGGACCAGGCAGTTAAGGAATGCCCACCTAGGGGTCTAGACAGCCCGGGATGAGAAAACAAAGTTCAAGTTGAGAGGAGTGGAGGCTGTAGCTAGGTGTAGCTCCAGCAGAGAAGAAGCTCAACTTGAACGGTGCCAGGGTCGGAGCCCTGGTGCCTTGGCTAGGTGGCAGACGGTGGTCTCCATCAGCAGGAGACGGGAAGATGGCTCGGCAGATCTGAGGTGGACCGGGACAGGGTTGGAGCCCGCCAGTACCTACACCGGAGACCCAACCGGAAACCGTGCACAGAGTGTGTACTCGGACCCTGAAGCCAGGACCAGTACCAACGGCCTAGCTAATCAACCGATTGAGGGCAGGATTATAGGTCCTGTCCCAACCAAAGTCCCAAAAGCAGACAACCACCCACAGAGAGGGATAGGGCAACCGCCAGGGCCCATAGATCCCATGGGTCAGCGTCAGCGGGCACGGCTCCTCAGGTACACAGCAAGCCAGGAGCTGACTCCCGTGTTCCATACCGGGAGGTCCAACACAAGCAAACATAGTGCAGAGAGGAAAAGACGGCGACCACCTGCCCGGGTGGGGGACTAGAGTACAACCGGCTGCGGCGGCCGGCCACCAGCACCTTGGTTTACCAAAAGACTCGTCGTGTGATTCATTTAATTGTGAGTAACCAAACATCCCCTTGTACGTCCGGGCGCACAAGCCCCTGTCATCGCCATACCCTGCACAAAGACACTGGGCCTTGGGGCAACCATCCCTACCCACGGAGGGGTTAACATCCGGCTGCCACTACATCTCCCCCGGGTATCCCACAACTGCAGTGGTGGTGTCCCACTTCACCACACACCGTGGGTGGCGTCACGAACTGAATACGGCCAAGGCCGTACAACTACGTCCCCCTTTTTATTCGGCGTGTCTGCGTGACCCCTGGGTCCGGAGGATCCCTCGAGCCACACAGCAGGTCCGGATCCGAGCAGCCCAGCTAGCAATATAGTGGCCCCTCGGCTGTTATCATGTGCTGCACTACTTCAGTCTGCCTGCTGACCATGGAGGCGTTGCTGATATATCACCCTGAAGCTACAGTACTCTGTAACAGCCTGCTGTAGGTCACTGGCTTCTATCTTTCTTCTGCCCAATCTTCTGCCTGCTCTTCATTCACCACACCACTCTGTATCGTCTACTACTTGCATATCTTCATCTCTAAAAGGTACTGAAAATCATACCTCCTATATACTCTTAAACTGTTGGCTGAGCTTCCTTCATTAACCCTTGCAGTTCTGCCACTGTACCTTCTACCTGAACTCCCACTTAGCATCTAGAGAGTCCAATGCTATCTAGTGGTAGCTAGCAGGACTGTGACAACCCACAGGAATACACTAAAATATATAAAAGGCATTACATACAATGCACTTGAATAGTACCACAACCAGTGTCTTCAGGGGAGTACTATCCATAGGACACCCTCCTGCCTCGGACATGTGCATTCAATACTTTTACTCTAGAGTGGTAAAAAGTGCAATACCAATTCGGGATTTAGCACATGGCGCTTAATCATGACTTTTTGTCATTCTAGAGTTCAAATTTATGATTTGTTGAAAAAATATTGGTTCATTCTGCAAGGTGATCCTCTTTTGCAAGGCCGGATCCCTCCTAAACCCTCCGTTATTTATCGTAGGAACATTAGTCTACGAATTTAGTAGCCCCAAGAAATTCAATCCCTAATGCCTTGCCTATTGCTACAACTGCTCCAACAGGCAAGGGGTGCTTCTGTTGTAATACCCCTCGATGCCTGTGTTGTGAAATTATTAAGGACAAAGTCCCTATTTTCATATCTCGCACAACGGGCTCTTCTTATCCAATTAAATTCAAATTGACCTGCCAAAGCACCTATGTTGTTTATCTGCTGGAATGCAGATGCGGCCTACAGTATGTGGGACGCACGGTGCAAACCATGCATGCTAGATTAAATAAACACAGATCCAACATTAAGAATGGATACCAACAACACAGTCTATCTAGACGTTTTTGTACTACACACCAGAAGAAACCTAAACAACTAAGATTAGTTATTATTGATCATGTGGTGAACTCTGGTCCTGATTAGAGATGAGCGAACCGGTCGCGGTTCGGCTCGAGGGCTATTCGCCGAACGGAGCTCCCGTTTGAGTTCGGTTCGTCGAACGTTCGATGAACCGAACTCAAACCAGTAGGCTATAATGGGAGGCAATCACAAACACATAAAAATGCATTATAAAAGTACACATACAGTAAATAAACATTGCCATAACACTTACCGGTCCCCGCGATCCCTCCTGCACTCTGTCTCCTGCCGCTATTCCATCCGATGATCGCTGAATCCTCCCGGTGACCAGCACTGCCAGCAGAGAAGCAGGACCTATCGGGACGTCAAAATAGCCATGTGACCAGTCACGTGGCAATTATCTCATTGGCTACAGACTGGTCACATGACTATGACGCGTCATGTAGGACCTGCGAGTGCATCTCTCCGGTACACGGTGCACATTTGTGTATCGCCGTGTACCGGCGATATGCTCTAGCACACGGTCGACTCCCCGTTCCGTTAGGGACCGGCTGACACAGCCGGTCATTAACGGAGATCACCGTTGCCATAGCAACGCAGTTAGCGGTGACGTCACCGCTAACGGCGGCTCCGGGAGCACCGTTGCTATGGTAACGCGTCTGTCAGCGTTACCGCTGTTACCGCTAGCAGCACTGATCACTCACGGAGTGAAGGCTGCACGCTGCTTCCCGATTGTAGTGAGGATTGTAGTGAGGATGAGGTGCCCCAGCTCATCAAGTGATGGGCTGGGGCACCTCATCCTCACTACAATCGTCACTACTACTACACTAGTGAGGATTGTAGTGAGGATGAGGTGCCCCAGCTCATCAAGTGATGAGCTGGGGCACCTCATCCTCACTACAATCCTCACTACAATCCTGAAGTGCAGTTTCTTCAAATTCATTTAAAGGCACTTGGAACGCTGAAATTGCTGCTTATAATTTAAGCCTCTATTAAAAACCTCTTATCAGCGCTGGTTTATTGGGGATTTATTGGGCTGACAGGGGGTAATAAAGATGGAGTCTCTAATGTGTCTGTGTATTTATTTCTATTAAAGTATTTTTTCTCTGTGAGGTGTCTTTTTTTTAACCCTTTATTGGAGATTCTTAATGGCCGGGTCAAACGTGCCTGACATTAAGAATCTTTGGCTTAATACTGGCTAGTAAAACAAAGCCAGTATTACCTCATGATTACCCAACAAGCCACCCGGCTCCAGGGCTGTTGGAAGAGTTGGATACAGCGCCAGATGATGGCGCTTCTATGAAAGCGCCATTTTCTGGGACGGCTGCGGACTGAAATTCGCAGCAGAGGCGCCCAGAAACCTCGGGCTAACCTGTGCTGCGGATTCCAATCCCCAGCTGCCTAGTTGTACCTGGCTGGACACAAAAATGGGGCGAAGCCCACGTCATTTGTTTTTTAATTATTTCATGAAATAAGTGAAATAATTAAAAAAAACGGGCTTCCCTATATTTTTGGTTCCCAGCCGGGTACAAATAGGCAACTGGGGGTGGAGGCAGCCCGTGGCTGCCTGCTGTACCTGGCTAGCATACAAAAATATGGCGAAGCCCACGTCATTTTTTTGGTGGGCAAAAAACTTCTGCATACAGTCCTGGATGGAGTATGCTGAGCCTTGTAGTTCTGCAGCTGCTGTCTGCTCTTCTCCATACAGACAGACAGCAGCTGCAGAACTACAAGGCTCAGCATACTCCATCCAGGACTGTATGCAGAAGTTTTTTGCCCCCTGAAAAAATTATGTGGGCTTCGCCATATTTTTGTATGCTAGCCAGGTACAGCAGGCAGGTACGGCTGCCCCCAACCCCCAGTTGCCTATTTGTACCCGGCTGGGAACCAAAAATAAAGGGAAGCCCTCTTTTTATTATTTCATGAATTTCATGAAATAATTAAAAAACAAATGACGTAGGCTTCGCCCCATTTTTGTGTCCAGCCAGGTACAACTAGGCAGCTGGGGATTGGAATCCGCAGCACAGGTTGGCCTGAGCTTTCTGGGCCCCACTGCTGCGAATTGCAGTCTGCAGCCGCCTCAGAAAATGGCATTTTCATAGAAGCGCCATCTTCTGGCGCTGTATCCAACTCTTCCAGCACCTGCCTGCTATACCTGGCTAGCATACAAAAATATGGCGAAGCTCACGTCCTTTTTTTGTAGTTTTTTGGCAAAAAAAATAAAAAATGCTTCCCTGGATTTTCCATTGCCAGTGAAGGTAACACCAAGCAGTGGGGGTTAGCAGCCAGTAGCTGCTTGGATTACCCTTAGCTAGCAATACAAAAAATGCAGCGGGAGCCCATATATATTTTTTTTAATTATTTATTTAAATAACTAAAAACAAAATGGGCTTCCCTGTATTTTGATTGCTGGACATCACAGTGCTGTAAAAATAAATCTTTAAAAAAAATGACTTAGCGCTCCGCGGTATTTTTGATTCTCAGCGCAGATAAAGCAGACAGCTATGGGTTGCCACCCCCATCTGCCTGCTGTTACCTTGGTTGGCAATCAAAATACAGGGAACCCCATTAATTTTTTCTATTTAAAAAATAGTTAAAAAAAAAATGACGTTGGGTCCCCCCATTTTTGATAGCCAGCTAGGGTAAAGCAGATGGCTGTAGCCTGAAAACCACAGCTGGCAGCTTTACCGTGGTTAGGGATCCAATGTGGAGGTCCCCCCAGGCTCTTTTTTTATAATTATTTTATAAATTTTAATAATTACACAAAAAAAGTAGGGTCCCCCCCAAATTGGATCACCAGCCAAGGTAAAGCGGACAGCTGTGGTCTGGTATTCTCAGGGTGGGAAGGTCCATAGTTATTGGGCCTTCACAGCCTAAAAATAGCAGGCCGCAGGCACCCCAGACGTGGCGCATCCACTAGATGCGCCAATCCTGGCGCTTCACCCCAGCTCATCCCGTGCCCTGGTGCAGTGGCAAACGGGGTAATAAATCGGGTTGATACTCACTGTAAAGTCACCTGAGATCAAGCCCAGCAGTTTGTGATGTCATGGCGTCTATTAGATACCCAACATCATAAACTGTCAGTACTAACAAAAAAAAAATCGACAAAAGAAATTTATTTGAAAAAACAGTCCCCAAAACATTTCCTCTTTCACCAATTTATTGTAAGAAAAAAAATAAAGGGGTCCCACGACGACTCTGGACCGTCTAGAATATGGGGGGGAGACAATCAGGGAACGTATCCCCCATTTTCTAGGAGTGCGGACCCTTCATGTGAGGAGTGTGGGTGCAATGAATCTGCACTCACTCTTCTCGGGTCCACAGCAGCAGAGTCCATGTCGTAATGGTTGCTACCAAAGCTGCAATGCCCTGCTCATGAGGTAAGGGCATGCCTAATCAGGAGAACTACTGTAGAGGAAGCTCTGCTCACTTGTATATAGGTGCTCAGAGGTAATAATAGATAAAATTAGTGAGTAACCTCGGCACTCTAAATCTCCCAGACTGAGTCAGTAAGTCACAACGGATAGTAATGCAAAATCACTCTTTATTGGTCCGTATTAAGAAAATTTTTTTTTTCATAAGCATATATGTTTTTGTCCAAAACAAGTTACAAATGACGTTTCGGCCTGAGCCTTCGTCAGATTGGACTTATCTGCATGTAATCCTGAAAAATGACAATAATCAGTATCACATAAGAGTGAGAGAACAATAACATAAACTCGAACAATGTAGAGGTACAATTGGGATGCAGCAAAAAAATTGCAACACAGCAAGAAATGAAACACATGATACAAATGTCATAATACAGTACAAGGACAATATAGTAATGACAAATATGGGGTCAGAGTAGGCTTAGACAGCTCTGGTACGAAAGAGATGTCAATCATAAAGTAACATGTGCAGTAGGTGTAGAGCTACACTATGCATGGCAGAGCTAATGGGTAGACCGACCATAGAAAAAGAACGGAGAAAAAGTGGAGAAAAAGTGGAGAAAAAGTGGAGAAAAAATGGAGAAAAAGTGGAGAAAAAGTGGAGAAAAAGTGGAGAAGTGGAGAAAAAGTGGAGAAAAAATGGAGAAAAAGTGGAGAAAAAATGGAGAAAAAGTGGAGAAAAACTGGAGAAAGAGTGGAGAAAAAATGTAGAAAAAGTGGAGAAAAAATGGAGAAAAAGCGGAGAAGAAGTGGAGAAGAAGTGGAGAACAAGTGGAGAACAAGTGGAGAAAAAGTGGAGAAAAAGTGGAGAAAAAGTGGAGAAAAAATGGAGAAAAAGTGGAGAAAAAATGGAGAACAAGTGGAGAAAAAGTGGAGAAAAAGTGGAGAAAAAATGGAGAAAAAGTGGAGAAAAAGTGGAGAAAAAATGGAGAAGTGGAGAAAAAGTGGAGAAAAAATGGAGAAAAAGTGGAGAAAAAGTGGAGAAAAAGTGGAGAAGAAATGGAGAAAAAGTGGACAAAAAGTGGAGAAAAAGTGGAGAAAAAATGGAGAAAAAGTGGAGAAGTGGAGAAGAAGTGGAGAAAAAATGGAGAAGAAGTGGAGAAAAAGTGGAGAAAAAGTGGAGAAAAAGTGGAGAAAAAGTGGAGAAAAAATGGAGAAAAAGTGGAGAGAAAATGGAGAAAAAGTGGAGAAAAAGTGGAGAAAAGTGGAGAAAAAATGGAGAAGTAGTGGAGAAAAAGTGGAGAAAAAGTGGAGAAAAAGTGGAGAAAAAGTGGAGAAAAAGTGGAGAAAAAATGGAGAAAAAGTGGAGAAAAAAAGTGGAGAAGTGGAGAAAAAGTGGAGAAAAAGTGGAGAAAAAGTGGAGAAAAAATGGAGAGAAAAGTGGAGAAAAAGTGGAGAAAAAGTGGAGAAAAAGTGGAGAAAAAGTGGAGGAAAAATGGAGAAGAAGTGGAGAAGAAGTGGAGAAGAATTGGAGAAAAAGTGGAGAAGAAGTGGAGAAGAAGATTTTCTGACAACGGGGGGCGCTATTCACTTATTTCTGCCTGCTGTTTATAAACGGCAGATCAGAATAAGGCTACATTAACACGACCGATCCATTTTTGCGGTCTGCAAAAACAGTCCGTTTTTTTTCACGAGTGCATCCGTGTGGCATCCGTTTCCGTTCCGTAGACGGTCCGTATGTCATCTGTTTGTCATCCATGTGCCTTCCGTTTTTTTTGTGTACTGCAAAAAAACTGAAGGCGGGTAAATGCATAAATTTACCCAGGATCCATAGCTTCATCCTACATGAGGCGGTCACATGTTCACTCCAGTGCCATTTTCTACTGCTTTTCACAGCGTAGAGTGCTCTGGTGATTTTCTTGTGCTTGTGCATTTCATATCAGTCTTTTCTGTCATTATAATGGCAGAAAGACACATAATGTCCCACTCTCCTGCATTTTGTAATTTTGCACCCTTTGGTGCCTTTCACGTGGCACTAAGGGGTGCTTAGCTTTGTATTTAGCCAAAATAATGGAAAAAAAAATGACGTAGGGTTCCCCCTAGTTTTGTAGCCAGCTAGGGTAAAGCAGACGGATGCAGCCTGCAGATTACAGCTGGCAACCTCACCTTGGCTGGTAATCCAAAACTGAGGGCACCCCACGCTGTTATTTTAAATTAAATAAATAATTAAAAAAAAAAAAACACGTAGGGGTCCCCCCTAAATTGGATCACCAGCCAAGGTAAAGCAGACAGCTGGGGTCTGATATTCTCAGACTAGGGAGGTCCATGGTTATTGGACTCTCCCCAGCCTAAAAATAGCAGGCTGCAGCCGCCCCAGAAGTGGCGCATCCATTAGATGTGCCAATCCTGGTGCTTCGCCCCAGCTCATCCCGCGCCCTGGTGCGGTGGCAAACGGGGTTATGGGGTTAATACCAGATGTGTAATGTCACCTGGCATCAAGCCCTGGGGTTGGTGAGGTCAGGCGTCTATCAGATACCCGACATCACCAACCCAGTCAGTAATAAAAAAAAATAGACGACAAACACATTTTTATTTGAAAAAACACTCCCCAAAACATTCCCTCTTTAACCAATTTATTAGAAAGAAAAACTAATCCAGGTCTGGTGTAATCCAAGGGGTTGCCATGATGATCCACACTGTCCCAGTCAATGAAGAGCAGGATGTTCCCCATTGGCTGGGAGAGCAATGCAGTGACCTGAGCTAACATCAATGGGTCAGCCCAGGTCACTGCAGGGGATGACAAGTGCTGCTGTCAGCAAGGTACATTACCTGCGCTGATCTCCAGCACACTGACAGCACCTGTCACTGAGTTCAATGACCTTCACAGCCAAGTATCGCGAGAGGCCCGTGACGTCACCGCTAGTCAGTCTCGGGTCGGAAGTGAGAGGTGATGTGACAAGCGGCGGCCATGGAGGACAGTGACAGCGCTGAGGTCGGGATGGCGGGACTTCATCACCGCAGGTAAGCCGAGCGGGACCATGTGTGCAGAGTGTGTGTGTGTGTGTGTACATGCCGCGGGCAGGAGGGGGCGGAGCGAGCTGAGCGGGGAAGTGTGGGCTTCCTGCATGTAACTAGGATAAACATCGGGTTACTAACCAAAGCGCTTTGCTTGGATACCCGATGTTTATCTTGGTTACCAGCTTGTGGCAGGCTGCCAGCGATGGCTCCTGCACACTGTAGCTGTAAAAAGCCCTGCTTTTTGCTGCTAGAACCGTTCTCGAACGTATCTAGAACTATCGAGCTTTTGCAAAAAGCTCGAGTTCTAGTTCGATCTAGAACAGCCCCCAAAATCACTCGAGCCTCGAACTGGAGAACCTCGAACCGCGAACCGCGCTCAACTCTAGTCCTGATCGAATAGAGACTGAGGTTAATAAAATGCGAGAGTTATTGGATTTATAAATTGGGGACCTCACACCCCGAAGGTCTAAATTTGACCATTGAAAATGTTGCCAAGCACTAATAATGAGAGAGGATAGTAAGATAGGAGATAAATTTGTCGCTACTATCTTTTCATGGGTTATTGTGTTTGGTCTTCTTATGGTGCACCAATGCTGTTAGTATGGTCATTTTATTTCATGTGATATTCTTTCATTGTAATTTATCTGTATCTATACATATATGTTATGTTGTTTTAATTTATATGTTTTTTATACCATCCATATTAAGGATTTTAAATTTTTTATAATTGGAATTAATTGTCTGCTTAGCAGGGGTTAATATCTGCCAGCTAATATGTTAATTGGAACAACCAATAGGCAACTGCTAACTCCTTTATATGTCACTTCCTGTGTTTAATCTAATATCCACCTGATGAAGATGTACTATATATAGAAACGCGTTGTGGTATTAAGAAATAAAGAAATTCAAGCAAGAAACACTCCATCTCCTTCTTAGCGCTCCACAGTACCGTGCATTCACACAGCTTTATCTGTGTTTCCATCTCACTTCTGCCCTTTTCTTCCCTGATGGGAGGGGGGAATCAGATTAGTTCTTGACAGGAGCATGGCAAGGCATAGGTCTCAGGTATATCCACCATTAGGAGTTACCCTGAAGTTAGGGATAGCCTAGGGTCATCCAGAGTGAGGGATAATATAGTAGTGTAGTGCTCACAGTGTAGCCCTCTGACTAGAGGTTAGCAATGCTAGCTGTAAGAAAGATGTTTAAAAGAAACACCACCAGCTTGACCATACCCAACCATCCTAGTCTTCTTGTGTCTTGTGCAGTATGTGACCTCTCTCCTGACTAGGTTTATCCTACTTCCCCATAACGTCTGGAAAAACAGGCTGTAGACCCATGTAGAGATAGTTGCTGGCAGCATGCATATGTCGCGGGCGGAGGAGGGGACGCCGTGCTCTCCCACTGCTCGGGTCCGGCTGCCGCGGCTGCTGCGGCCTGCTGCTGCTCGGTGGCTCGAGCGATGGGCCGGATCCCGGGGACTCTAGCGGCGCTCCTCGCCCGTGAGTGAAAGGGGATTGGGTTTTGGGATATAGTTTATTGTCCGTGACGCCACCCACGGTTGTGGTGATTTGTTGGCACCACCGCTGCTCTGTATGAGGATCCCGGGAGTGATGACAGGAAGCAGCTAGTTGTTGTGTTGCCCCTCCATGGGTAGGGGTTGGTGATCCCGGGGCCCAGTGATGAGGTGGGAGATGCAGGGCTTGGTGGGCGCAGGGACGCGGGGGCAGCGCTGTGCCTTGCGGCACTGTGGTACTCACTCAGCCTGAGACGATGACACAGTTCTCGGTAAAACACACGGCTGGAAAGACGGTTCCCACGGACGGCTGCACTTGCTTTCCCCAGTAGGTGACGGTGACGGTCCCTCTGTCCTACACCTATGTTGATGATGGTTGCGATGGGTTCCCACCGGTAACCCGCTCCCCGGCTTGGATGTGGGCCGGAGGAGCCCTACTTTGCCCGCAGGCGCTGGCCCTGAGAAACTGGTGCCCTGGCGGTGGCGGTGTTCCTCCTTAATGGTTGTTGCCTTCAATCGGGACTTGGTTGTTTGGAGACAGACGTCCCCTTCACTGACGGATTTGGCAAATTATGGCGACTCCTAGCCTTGCCGGGGTCCAAGAGGCCCCTGCCCTGGTGCTGACTGTCCTTTGTATACTGCTCCAGACCACCAGGCCACCACCCGTCCGCGGTCCTTCCAGCAACCTCCGAGCAGTCACCCCTCCAGACAATCACCGCCATCTGCTGACCTTGCTGTCTCTGAGCCCGGGGCACACACCTAACTTCAGGCTTTACTTCTGTCACTTTTCACTTTAGCTCCACTACTACTTCTCTTCTTTCTACTTTCACTTCCTTAACTCGACTCTTCACTCAAGCCCTGCCTGGGCTAAACTGCCTGGTTCCTCCCGCCTCCAGGGCTGTGAACTCCTCGGTGGGCGGAGCCAACCACCTGGCCCACCCCCTGGTGTGAACACCAGCTCCTGGAGGAAGGCAACAAGGATTTTTGGGTTAGCTTAGATGTGCCTAGCTGGGGTGTAGGGTGTGGTGGTGCGATGACCTGTGACCCCTGGCTTGCCCAGGGCGTCACATTCCCCCTTAGCAAAATGCAGACCGTCCGCGGGCTGCCCGTCCAACACCGGTTTTATTTTCTGTAAAATATATAAAAGTAAAACGGTAACATATATACATTTTATAAAATCATCCCATTACGGGAGGCACATTTCTTAAACGTTGCAAAACGGTTCACGGTTACGGTTTCCGCTCTCTCCCACCCAAGCAACCTGGCCCTGATGCTGCCCCTAAAACCCAGGCAGCACCCCTTGACCCAAGTCCAGCACAAGTCACCCGAGCGGGATCTGTCCTTCCCCTCCAGAGGGTAGCCACCGGTCCCTGTAGTGGCTGGGCCCCAGCCGGCTCTACTGCGGGCCCTCCCTCCAACCTGCCTCTCCGGAGGCGGCAATACGGAAACGGTAACGGTAAACAACTTATTTACATTCCACTTAACGTTTGTGGTTGCCCTGCAAGTTCACGGGCTTGTCCATAAGGAGTCCCTTTGCAACACTTTTTAAACGGTCCCCTCGGGGACAACGGTGCCGGCAACGGCCGGTTTTCCAAATCACGGTAAATCAGGTAACTGTTCGGTAATCATTTTTGCTTATTTACTTTTCAATTTTTCAAACAAACACTTTGGTCCCAACGGGGACTGCTGCAGCGGGCATCCTCTGCCCTACTCCGGGTAGTCGGCTTCATCCGAGGGAGGGGGTGCAGAACCCACTCGGCTCTCCTGGCTGCCCCTCAGTTTCGCGTCCAGGGCAAACCACCCCCTCTCTCCACAGTGCCGGGTGTACTGCACAATGTCGCCCGGCATTAGGTTGCGGCCGGGATGCTCTTCAGGCAGGTGGGCATTTACATCCCGCCGGGCTACAAACACTTCAGCCTCCAGGCCCGGTTCATAAATAAACCCATAGCCCCGGCGGACATCAAACCGCCTCACCTGCCCCTCGTACAGCGGGCCCCGGACACGGAATGTGGCCTGGCGGAGATTTTCCTTCTCCCTTATTGCTCGGGCCACCAGCTCGGCCTTCTTCCTCTCCCGTTCACCGATCTCCAGGCCCAGCGGTAGCGGCTCCCTATCCCAATACGGCGCTGCTGCGAGCTCCGGCGCACGGGTCGGGCCCCGCGAGACATTCTGGACGCTGCCCACTGTCAGGGATCTGGGCGGCGGGTCCCGCGGTGTCTTGGCCTTGGGCGCTGCCTTACAGCAACAACCCGGCGCTACCTCAGCCGAGGTGTGGGGGATGGGCACAGGGGCTTTCCGCTGCTGGGCCTTCGGCTCGGAGCGGGTCATCAGCTCCGGCTTGGGGGACTTTTCAGAGGATGCCTCCGGTTCAGTCTTTGGGGCCTTCCAGGGCAACACCTCCGGTCGACTACGGGCTCCGGCTACAGGTCGGCCCGCCGGGGCGGGCATGCTGGGTATCGCTACCGGTTGCGGTGGCAGCGGGCCTAGTGGCGGGGTCACGGCCTCCGGGACGGGTGGCGAGGGAGGCAGCGGGGGGAGAGGGCTTGGACCGGGTCCCGCAGCCGCGATGACCGGCCCTTCAAGGGCATCGGGGCGTGGGTCACTCACCCTCCCTTCCTCCGCTTCCTCCTCGCGTCTCCGCACGGCTGCTATAACGTCCGCCATGTTGGCCTCCCACTCCTCCATGAGGAGCTGCATCCTGACCTGCAGCCTTTGGTAGAGCTGCGCGGTCCGGATCTCCACCCACGCCGCGGTTCCAGGCGCGGGGGCTACGGTGTCGCGGGACGGCATCCACATGTTGCTGGCGGCCTCTCCCAGGAACAAGATGTCTGCAGAGTCCTGGCATCCCTGCTTTTATAGCTGCGTTCACATGCAGCCAGCCGCCATCGCGTCCCCCTTAGCTCTTTCCGGCCCCTCCTCTCTCGGGGCGGGGTTTTGGCCTTCGCGCCTCTGCTACTCGAGAAGACGCTCGAGCGGGAACTTTTCGCGCCAAAGATGGCGGCTTCTGAAATTTTCTGGCCGGACACCTCCGGCGGTAACAAGGTGCACCTCTACCAGACGGCAGAGCGGTAAGATCCTGTTCGTGACGCCAAGTTGTCGCGGGCGGAGGAGGGGACGCCGCGCTCTCCAACTGCTCGGGTCCAGCTGCCGTGGCTGCTGCGGCCTGCTGCTGCTCGGTGGCTCGAGCGATGGGCCGGATCCCAGGGACTCTAGCGGCGCTCCTCGCCCGTGAGTGAAAGGGGATTGGGTTTTGGGATATAGTTTATTGTCCGTGACGCCACCCACGGTTGTGGTGATTTGTTGGCACCACCGCTGCTCTGTATGAGGATCCCAGGAGTGATGACAGGAAGCAGCTAGTTGTTGTGTTGCCCCTCCGTGGGTAGGGGTTGGTGATCCCGGGGCCCAGTGATGAGGTGGGAGATGCAGGGCTTGGTGGGCGCAGGGACGCGGGGGCAGCGCTGTGCCTTGCGGCACTGTGGTACTCATTCAGCCTGAGACGATGACACAGTTCTCGGTAAAACACACGGCTGGAAAGACGGTTCCCACGGACGGCTGCACTTGCTTTCCCCAGTAGGTGACGGTCCCTCTGTCCTACACCTATGTTAATGATGGTTGCGATGGGTTCCCACCGGTAACCCGCTCCCCGGCTTGGATGTGGGCCGGAGGAGCCCTACTTTGCCCGCAGGCGCTGGCCCTGAGAAACTGGTGCCCTGGCGGTGGCGGTGTTCCTCCTTAATGGTTGTTGCCTTCAATCGGGACTTGGTTGTTTGGAGACAGACGTCCCCTTCACTGACGGATTTGGCAAATTATGGCGACTCCTAGCCTTGCCGGGGTCCGAGAGGCCCCTGCCCTGGTGCTGACTGTCCTTTGTATACTGCTCCAGACCACCAGGCCACCACCCGTCCGCGGTCCTTCCAGCAACCTCCGAGCAGTCACCCCTCCAGACAATCACCGCCATCTGCTGACCTTGCTGTCTCTGAGCCCGGGGCACACACCTAACTTCAGGCTTTACTTCTGTCACTTTTCACTTTAGCTCCACTACTACTTCTCTTCTTTCTACTTTCACTTCCTTAACTCGACTCCTCACTCAAGCCCTGCCTGGGCTAAACTGCCTGGTTCCTCCCGCCTCCAGGGCTGTGAACTCCTCGGTGGGCGGAGCCAACCGCCTGGCCCACCCCCTGGTGTAAACACCAGCTCCTGGAGGAAGGCAACAAGGATTTTTGGGTTAGCTTAGATGTGCCTAGCTGGGGTGTAGGGTGTGGTGGTGCGATGACCTGTGACCCCTGGCTTGCCCAGGGCGTCACACATACACTTCCCAAATAAATTAACAAAGAAAGCAGAAAACCCTTGACCAGTCCAACCTTTTCCCGTAGAGTAAAAGACCAACCCTTCCACTGGTTCATCTTCGGGGCGTCAATCTTAAGTCTGCCCTCCCAATTTTACTGAGAGTAGTCCCCTGGGCCAAATTTGATGCAAAGAATTTTTTCTGTAGCATGGGGCCCTGGTAGATTGTATGACAGATCAAATCCAGGAATTCCCCCTCCCAGCCAGAGACTCTCACACTTATCCCGGTTGATCATGGACTTGAATGCTGCTGAGTAATGGTCAACTTCAGACATGACACATTCTGCCTTCTCTCTAGAGGACACAAAGAATGAAACATGATCAGTACACACCACCATCCTCAAGTTGGACACGGCCTTCACCTGATCCATCCTGACTCTCACCAATGGCACATGTTCCATTTGCCTCAAGAGGGGACCATAGGAGTGGGCTCAAAGGACAACCCCAGCAGACTCCCTACCCAATCTCCACTGGATGGCCAGACCAACTGTTCACAAGTGGAAAAGTCATCACCCCTGCATACAGAGCGTGTAACCAATTGACAACCCCTCCCGGAAGACCGTACCTCAGAAGGACGAATCGGATAAACTTGTGGTTAACCTGGTCAATAGCTTCTGCTTGGTCTAAGGACAGCAGATACCTCTTCCCATGACCAGCACTACTCTGCTCCACTGCTTTCGGGATGCCTAGCATAGCACTAAAAGTACTGCGGCCTGGAACAGAGCAATTCTGCATCCTGGAAAGGACCCGGGGTGCAAAATGCACCAGCCAATTAAAAAACACCTTTGCCAGAACCTTCCAGTCCGTAGTGAGAAGTGCTATGTAATGCCAATCATCAATACGGGATGAGTCTAAAGGCCGCTTTACACGCTGCGATATCGTGACCGATATCGCTAGCGTGGGTACCCACCCCCATCGGTTGTGCGACATAGGCAAATCGCTGCCCGTGGCGCACAACATCGCCCAGACCCGTCACACTACTTACCTGCCCTGCGACGTCGCTGTGACCGGCAATACACCTCCTTCCTAAGGGGGCGGTTCGTTCAGCGTCACAGCGACGTCACAGCTGCGTCACTGACCCGCTACCCAATAGAAGCGGAGGGACGGAGATGAGCGGGACAAATATCCCGCCCACCTCCTTCCTTCCGCATTGCGGGCGGGAGGCAGATAAGGAGAGGTTCCTCGTTCCTGCGGTGTCACACGTACCGATGTGTGCTGCCGCAGGAACGAGGAACAACTTCGTTACTGCTGCAGCAACGATATTTGAGAATGGACCCCCATGTCACCGATGAGTGATTTTGCACGTTTTTGCAACTATGCAAAATCGCTTATAGGTGTCACACACGAGATCGCTACAGCGACCGGATGTGCGTCACAAAATCCGTGACCCCCAACGAGATCGCTGTAGCGATCTAGTAGCGTGTAAAGCCCGCTTTACTCTTTACCCTTCATCAGGATGAACAGACTGACGCCCTCATTGTTCTGAGAAGAGCACCCAAGGATACGAACTCATTGAACACCTCAGTCAAGAGGGGGATCAAAGAGTCCCTAAAAGACTTGTAAAATTCGGATGTTAAGCCAACTGGATGTGGCTAGTTTTTTAGCTGAAGCTCATAAATTACCAGACTCACTTTCTCTTCCCTGATTACCTCTGTCAAAATGTGAAGAGAGAGGTCATCTCCTGGTTTAGAGACAACATCAGCCAGGAAAGCTGACATCACGTTCCAATTCAGATCCTTCATCCCCAAGAGGTGTGATTAGAAGGCCCTGACCACATCCAGAATCCCTTATTTGGATCTGTTCAGGAATTCCACACTGTTAGGGTATGTGCGCACGTTGCTTTTTACCTGCTTTTTTGCTGCTTTTTCTTCTGCGCTGTTTAATGCCAAAATGGATGTGTTCTTCTATTCAAGCAAAGTCTATGGGAATTTGGGTTTCTTGTTCACACTATGTTGTTCAAAATGCTGCCTTTTTGAGGCAGAACTTTGGTCAAAAACTCAGCTTTTCAAAGAAGCAACATGTCAATTGTTTTTGCCATTTGGGTTTTGCACTGCAAAGCTGAGTTTTTGACCAAAGTTCTGCCACAAAAAGGCAGCATTTTGAACAACATAGTGTGAACAAGAAACCCAAATTCCCATAGACTTTGCTTGAATAGAAGAACACATCCATTTTGGCATTAAACAGCGCAGAAGAAAAAGCAGCAAAAAAGCAGGTAAAAAGCAGGTAAAAAGCAACGTGCGCACATACCCTAAATCAGTCCTGTCACCACTTTACAACACACTGACATCTTACTGTTTCTGTAAGGCGGGCTTTGCACAATACGACATCGCAGGTGCGATGTCGGTGGGGTCAAATCGAAAGTGACGCACATCCGGCGTCACTTGCGATGTCGTAGTGTGTAAATCCTAGATGATACGATGAACGAGCGCAAAATCGTCGTCATCGTATCATCGCTGCAGCCTCCGACATTTCCATAATGCCGGGGGAGCGACAGGTACGATGTAGTTCCTCGTTCCTGCGGCCGCACACATCGCTGTGTATGAAGCCGCAGGAGCGAGGAACTTCACCTTACCTGCCGCCGGCTGCAATGAGAAGGACGGAGGTGGGCGGGATGTTTACATCCTGCTCATCTCCGCCCCTCCACTTCAATTGGCCGCCTGCCGTGTGACGTCACTGTGACGCCGCACGACCCGTCCCCTAAGGAAGGAGGCGGGTCGCCGGCCAGAGGGACGTCGCACGGCAGGTATGTGCGTGTAAAGCTGCCGTAGCGATAATAATCGCTACGGCAGCTTTCACTATATATCGAACGTGCGACGGGGGCGGGACTATCGCTGCAGCATCGGTAACACATTGTTACCGATGTCGCAGCGTGCAAAGCCCGCCTAAGAGTTGGGTGAACAGTACCTCCTTAAGTCCCTCTCAAAAACCAAGGATGTGTGCCTTTCATACTGACACTTTCTGAAGAAAGACTTCCCTCTGGAGATCTCTTACTGTCACCTACAGTTTAAACGAGCTGCTCGAGTTTACTCCTCAGGTCCTGATAAAGGCGATACCTGTTATGACTTCTGAGCTTCCAGAGCTGGCAGAAGAAACGCGCTACCCTTTATTTGAACACATACCACCACTATGACTTACTGCTGCAGAGATCTAATATTGGTACCTGGCTCTGAAGAAAATCCTTGAAAGACAGTCTCACCTCTGCTTCTTCCAATAGGGATGAATTAAGCTTTTATAGTCCTCTTCCCATCTGGGGCGTTTCTGCAGCATTCAGAGAAAACAAAATAAGACAGTGGTCAGAGAACTCCACCTCAACAACTGACACTGCTGAAGAGATGGCTTCCTCCTTCAAAAAAGACCCTATCTATTTTAGACTTACTGCTACCCCTATGTTAGGTGTAACCCCATGATCTGGTGTATGTGTCGCGGGCAGAGGGGTTGGGAACGCCGCTCGCCTGGGGGTTCGCTGGCGCTCGGGTCCGGTGCTTCTGCTCCTCGGTGGCTCGAGCACGGGGACTCGAGGAGCGCCTCCTCGCCCACAAGTGAAAAGGGGGGAAGGTTGGTGGTGGGATGTCGGTTGTGACGCCACCCACGGGTTGTGGTGATGGTGGCACCACCGCTGCTGGTGACGGGGGATCCCGGGAGCAATGGCGGAGAGCAGCTAAGGTGTTGACCCCTCCGTGGGTAGGGGCTGTTGGTCCTGGGACCCCAGTTGGGGGGTAGGGAGGAGGTAGAGGTGCAGATGCCGATGCGGGGAGGCAGCGTGGGCGCGGGTGCAACGTTGCGGTGCCGGATGGCACTGGTGTACTCACTCAGGCAGACAAAAACAGAGTCTCTGGTAAACCAAACAGCTGGATGGATGGGGCCCGCAGTCGGCTGCGGTGTCTTCACTCTCCCCGGACGGGTTGATGGTGGCTGTCTTTCCCTGCACCTATTTGTAAGTGTTTGACTCCTATGGATTCCCACAGGTAGTCCGCTCCCCGGCGTGTACGTGTCGGGAGAGCCCGTTTTGCCCGCAGGCGCTGGCCCTTGGATCTCTAGCCGTTGGCGGTGGCTCTTATCCGGACAGGTTGGGCTATTGCCTTCTGACGGGACTTGGTTGGGAATGAACCCCTGAGGTCCAGACCCCAATCAGAGAATTTGACCTTTACGGCGGCTTCCGAGCCTAGTCAGGGTCTGAGTACCCTGCCTTGGTGCTTGGCTTCAATCTGC
The DNA here is from genome assembly GCF_048569485.1 of Anomaloglossus baeobatrachus. Lineage (NCBI taxonomy): Eukaryota > Metazoa > Chordata > Amphibia > Anura > Aromobatidae > Anomaloglossus > Anomaloglossus baeobatrachus. Next base: position 64,253,715 of record NC_134363.1, read on the forward strand.
TCCCCGGTTCGGTACCGGCGGGCCACCGCCCGACCCCGGTCCTACGGTTCCACTGACTTCCACCAACTCCTGCAGACAGCCACCACCGTCTGCCGACCTTGCTGATTGTGCCTGGGCTCCGACCCAGACACACACAGACTTTCCTCCTCTCCAACTCAACTCCAAAACTCAACTGCCTACTTTTACCGCCTCCAGGCCTGTGAACTCCTTGGTGGGTTGGGCCAACTGCCTGGCTCCGCCCCACCTGGTGTGAACATCAGACCCTGGAGGGAGGCAACAAGGGTTTTGTTTGACAGGTGTTCCTGACCGGGGGAGGGGGTGTGTGTATGTGGTTTTATTCTGTGACCCCTGGGGTCCAGGGTGTCACATATGCCAAATGTGGACATCCACAGGGCGAAATTCACTACCTATGCCATTGTGGACTATGCTATCATAAGCAAACCGGTCTCTGGAACCTCCTCTGTCAAGAGACCTTGTGATTGTATTAAAGTCCCTTCCAAAAACCACCTGTCAGCTTGTAAAAAGATAGGGTTTGACTTTCTGGAGGAGACTTTTGGCTAGAGGGATGACAGGTCACCACACAGGTGACACCGACTGTCCCCCCATGTTGCTGCAAAATGGTCCTACCCACCACACAAGGCACATGTCTGCACCTTGCATTCTGCACTAAAATGCATAGGGTTACTGCACCTGTGGCAGACCTTCGGTTGCCCCCGGTAGAAGACGTGGTCCCTGTCCCTTTCCAATTATGCTGAGGAAGGGATGTGGGTGACAATGTCTCCTGAACACTTCGACATGAATGTCCAGCCTCCTGTACAGATGCTACTCAAGTAACGATCAGTGCCGAGTGTGGCGCCCTGGACAAGCCAGTACGGAAAGGGGTGCTGCCCACTTCTTAGGGGCAGCATCAGGGCCAGGTTGTTTGGGCGGGGGGAGAGCGGAAGCCGTATGTTTTAATAAAAATTGACTACCGTTAGTAATGTTTAAGTACCGTGCCTCCTGTTAAGGGAAGATATATAAAAATATGCTTGTGTTTACTTGTTGTTTTATCTTTTCAGTTGTGAAAATAAAACCGGTGATGGACGGGCAGCCCGCGGACGGTCTGCGTTTAACCAAGGGGGAATGTGGCGCCTTGGACAAGCCAGGACGTCACAGGTACTACAACAACACACCCCACACCCCGGTTAGGCACATCAGTCACACACTCAAATCCTTGTTGCCTCCCTCCAGGGGCTGATGTCCACACTAGGTGGGGTGGAGCCAGACGGTTGGCCCCACCCACCGAGGAGTTCACAGTCCTGGAGGCGGGAAAAGGAAGGCAGAACAGTTTGAGAGTTGAGGGAAGTGGTAGTGGAGCAGACTGGCCGTGTCCAGGTACGTGGCCCGGGCACAAACAGCAAGGTTGGCAGACGGTGGTGACCGTCTGCAGGCAAGGCCGATCGACGCACAACCGTAAGGACCGGAGACGGGCGGTGGGCCGCCGGTACCGGACCGGGGAGCGAAGAGAAGCCAGCACCATTCGGCAGGGCCTACGGACCCCGACCAGGTTTGGAGTCGCCGGTCAAATCCGTCAGCGACGGGAACCTCCGGGGTTTCCCAGCAGCAAAGACCCGACTGAAGGCAACCGCTCAACCGTGAAGGGAAATACAGCTACCGCCACAGCTAGAGTTCCCAGGGCCAGAGCCTGCAGGCATAAAGGAGCTCCTCTGGCAAATACACCGCTGGGGAGCGGGTTACCGGTGGGAAGCCATCGGAGCCGACAACACAACACAGGTGCAGGGAGAGACAGTCACCGGCAACCTACCGGGAGTGGCCATCGCAGCCGGCTGCGGGACCCGTCCATCCAGCCGTTTGTTTTACCAGAGACTCCATTTACGTCATTGGCGGAGTGAGTACCATCATGCCGTCTGACACCGCGCTACCCTCCCGCGACCCTGCACCTCACCAAACCCCGCCTTCCACCTTTCAGTCACCATCATCGGGTCCCGGGACCACCAAATCCTCCTACCCACGGAGGGGAGAGAAAAACATCTCGGCTGCTCCCTGTCATCGCTTCTGGGATCCCCGTCCAGAGCAGCGGTGGTGTCCCAACCTCACCACAACCGTGGGTGGCTTCACGGACAACATCCCCAAACCAAACCATCCCCTTTTCACTCACGGGCGAGGAGCGCCGCTCGAGTCCCCGGATCCGGCCCACCGCTCGAGCCACTGAGCAGCAGCAGCAGCGCCGGGTCCAAGTGTGGTGAGCGCAGTGCCCTGCCGCTTGCGACAACTTGGCGTCACGTACAGGATTGGACCCCTCTACTTACAGTAGAAGTGCGCCTTGTGTCCCGCCGGAGGTGTCCAGCCGGAAATTTTCGGAAGCTGCCATCTTGGGCGCGAAAGTTCCCCGCTCGATCATCTTCCCGAGCAGTGGAGGCGCGAAAGCTGAAGCTCCGCCCCTGAAGAGGAGGTGCCAGAAAGAAACCAAGGGGGCACGAATGGCGTCTGGCCGCATGTAAGCCGCGGCTATAAAAGCAGGGATGCCAGGACTCTACGGCCATCTTTGATTCCTGGAAGGTACCGCTGCCAACATGTCCGCCCCGTCCAGCTACGCAGAGATGGAGCCGGTGCCCGGAACAGCGGCCTTGCTTATGGCGCGAACTGCGGAGATCTGCCGGCGCTACCAGAATCAGATCTGCCTTCTGATGGAGCAGTGGACCGCGAAGGTGGAGGAGGTGGCTGCGGTCGCCCGGGTGTACAGGATGGAGGCTATGATGGAGGAGCTGGTGAGTGACCCACACCCCTATGTCCCTGATGGACCGGCCACTGCGGCTGAGGGACCCGGTCTGCCCCTGGCCCCCATACTGCCCTCGTCCTCCCTGCCTGCGCACCCCGCTGCTGCTGGTCTGTCTGGCTTGCGGCCCCCTGTAGCGGCAGCAGAAGGAGTAGCGAGCCCAGAGACTGCGGCAGCTGGCGGCAACCCGCCTGGCGCAGGAACAGACGATAGTGACTCCGGGCCTGATACCGAACCTGTCTCGGAGGACGAAGGGGTCTTCACCTTGTATGACATGGAGGCCACTTACATCCCACGGAGCGGAAATAATGGATACCGGGAGGCCCTTCCCTGTCGCGCCTGCCATGCGCTGGAGGGGCTGGTACCCGTGTTCTTCTACCCGAGGCCGGGTGAAGGGGATGAAAGTGAGCAGTGAGGCAGCGGCCCTCCGCTGTAAGTTGTCCCCGTTGGGACCACCAGTACTGTTAAGTAACCGAATGATAAGATTGAATCAGCTGAAGATGTTATCCGATTTGCAACCGTGATTGAACCGGCCGTTGCCGGCAACTAGTCCCCGTTGGGACTTTCTGCACCGTTTGCGTAAGGAACTGCTTACGGACACGCCCGAGAACTTGCAGGGCAACCACAAACTTGTGGCATGTAAATAATTGTTGGCATACCTCCGTTACCGCCTCCGGAGAGGCAGATTGGAGGAAGGGCCCGCAGTGGAGTAGGCTGGGGCCCAACCACCACCTGCATCGGTGGCCATCCTCTGGGGGTCAAGGGTCCCCTATGGACGTGGGTCCCCTGAAAGGGACCGTACCCACTCGGGCAGCCTGGAGAGGTACTGGGGCAAGGGGTGCTGCCCACTTCTTAGGGGCAGCATCAGGGCCAGGTTGTTTGGGCGGGGGGAGAGCGGAAGCCGTATGTTTTAATAAAAATTGACTACTGTTAGTAACGTTTAAGTACCGTGCCTCCCGTTAAGGGAAGATATATAAAAATATGCTTGTGTTTACTTGTTGTTTTACCTTTTCAGTTGTGAAAATAAAACCGGTGATGGACGGGCAGCCCGCGGACGGTCTGCGTTTAACCAAGGGGAAATGTGGCGCCCTGGACAAGCCAGGATGTCACAGGTACTACAACAACACACCCCACACCCCGGTTAGGCACATCAGTCACACACTCAAATCCTTGTTGCCTCCCTCCAAGGGCTGATGTCCACACCAGGTGGGGTGGAGCCAGGCAGTTGGCCCCACCCACCGAGGAGTTCACAGTCCTGGAGGCGGGAAAAGGAAGGCAGAACAGTTTGAGAGTTGAGGGAAGTGGTAGTGGAGCAGACTGGCCGTGTCCGGGTACGTGGCACGGGCACAAACAGCAAGGTTGGCAGACGGTGGTCCCCATCTGCAGGCGAGGCCGATCGACGCACAACCGTAAGGACCGGGGACGGGTTGTGGCCCGCCGGTACCGGACCGGGGAGCGAAGAGAAGCCAGCACCATTCGGCAGGGCCTACGGACCCCGACCAGGCTTGGAGTCGCCGTTAAATCAGTCAAATCCGTCAGCGACGGGAACCTCCCGGGTTTCCCAGCAGCAAAGACCCGACTGAAGGCAACCACTCAATCGTGAAGGGAAATACAGCTACCGCCACAGCTAGAGTTCCCAGGGCCAGAGCCTACGGGTATAAAGGGGCTCCTCTGGCAAATACACTGCTGGGGAGCGGGTTACCGGTGGGAAGCCATCGGAGCCGACAACACAACACAGGTGCAGGGAGAGACAGTCACCGCCAACTTACTGGGAGTGGCCATCGCGGCCGGCTGCGGGATCCATCCATCCAGCCGTTTGTTTTAACAGAGACTCCGTTTACATCATTGGCTGAGTGAGTACCATCATGCCGTCTGACACCGCGCTACCCTCCCGCGACCCTGCACCTCACCAAACCCCGCCTTCCACCTTTCAGTCACCATCATCGGGCCCCGGGACCACCAAATCCCCCTACCCACGGAGGGGAGAGAAAAACATCTCGGCTGCTCCCTGTCATCGCTCCTGGGATCCCCGTCCAGAGCAGCGGTGGTGTCCCAACCTCACCACAACCGTGGGTGGCGTCACGGACAACATCCCCAAACCAAACCATCCCCTTTTCACTCACGGGCGAGGAGCGCCGTTCGAGTCCCCAGATCCGGCCCACCGCTCGAGCCACCGAGCAGCAGCAGCAGCAGCGCCGGACCCGAGTGTGGTGAGCGCAGCGCCCCGCCGCCCGCGACACCGAGCATGCTCGCTTATCACTACTAATCACAGTTGATGAACGTTTGGACAGCAGATACAAATCCATTCTACCTAACTAGGTGGCACCACAGGTCCCAGTCACACAAGTATACCTGGGTGGACAGAGCAGGTGCTATCCAGTGATATTGTCCATAATATCTCTACCATCAGCGTCTCATGCAGGTGAAACATGGCGGTGCCTGGTGATATATTCAGACATCACTGGAGCAGGTCTGTAAACAGATGTAACAGGTGATTATGCTGGTTGTCACCACTCCAAGCATTGGCACCATCCTCTTGTGTTCTTGTAGCGGATGTAGCATGACAGTAGGCTATCAGAGTGTGTCACTGATGTTACTTAAGGGGCATTCATTATTGTGAATATCATCCTGAATCACTTTTATGCTTTTGCAATCTCCTTAGGTTTTAACACAACCCTTCTTCCTTCCATAGTATATTACTATTCCTTCCATTGACTGCTTCTTTGCTTATATTATTGAGTACTGCTACATAACTGCATTTCAGTATTGTTGTGTCCCACCTTCTAGTTAGTTATTTTTATATTTGATTGGTAGCTTATGACTTAGATTTAATCCTTGATTCTGCCTAATGCCCAGCCCATTGGATTTGGGAATTGGTATCCTTAGTTCTAGCTCCCAGATCCAGGCTTCCTTCTCCCGCCCATATCCATGTACCATACTGTGCCTATTATACAGTTCAATATCCTGGTCCTGGCCCAGTCCTGTCTGCTCTCCTGTCCTCTGCTATCGCTTCATGTCTGCAGCATCAATTAATGGCTATGATGAGGACCACAACCTCCGCAAAGTCCATATCTACAGGGAGTAAGTCAACACTCCTTTAGGCTCTTAACCTCAGTTTAGCCAGTGCCACCAGTTGCGGCAAAAATGGTTTGTGATGCCAAGCCTCCTGATGTATAGCAGCTCCTTTGATAATAATTGCTCCAAGCCATTTGTTACAAAGCGGTCTTTACAAATAATTATTCAACCTTTGGTTTATTGAAAAGCATCTCTCGCTGACCTGACTTCTAGATCTTTTGTGGGCTTTTACACAGTCACATAAAAAATGTTAGTTGGCCATGGCATCAGCCTGCGCCAATAATGAGACTCAAATCCGATTTCGGAGAATCTGAGAGGCAATCTATACCCCATTGCCTTAACGTAGTTACTGAAAATGTACTTTTAAGTTTACGACTCAATGTCTACCTTATGTACTTTTTTCTATATAACTGTTTTTTCTTTGTGCTGCTACAAATGTAACTAAGAAAAATAAAATTTACTCCAGCATGAAATGAAGTTAAGTTGAACTGTAGACAACAGCTGGAAAGAAAGAACATCAGTTCCAGCTAATTCGAGTACAGAAATAAAACAAGGTTATTTCTGTTTCATCCACTTTTGTCACACCTGGTAGCGTGACCTATTTCCTCCGTGTGATTAGAGCTTTTTTTGAATTTCTTCATGTTCGTTCCTATTACAATAATTCACTCTAACTACATTTCTAAGAATATTTTTGGCTAGCAGATGGGAATGCATTCACAATTATCTGATGTATCATTACTATGCATGACCTGTCAGTAGAAATGAACGGGAACTTTGGGAGTTCAGCAGACCAATAGTTGGGTTGGGTCTAGAATTAGTAAAGAGGTTTTTCAGTACTAATACTGTATATTGATGACCGAGCCAAAAAATAGGCTATCAATATGAGATTGGTGAAGTCAAACACCCCGCACCCTCACTGATCAGCTGATATTTGCCTCGGAGGCAGCCAGATGTAGGTAATGTCCTGCGCGGAATACTGCTGCCATGTACATTGCTTAAAGGGAACCTGTCACCAGATTTGGCAACTATACACTGTGTGAAGAATTATTAGGCAAATGAGTATTTTGATCACATGATACTTTTTATACATGTTGTCCTACTCCAAGCTGTATAGGCTGAGAGCCAACTACCAATTAAGTAAATCAGGTGATGTGCATCTCTGTAATGAGGAGGGGTGTGGTGTAATGACATCAACACCCTATATAAGGGGTGCTTAATTATTAGGCAACTTCCTTTCCTTTGGCAAAATGGGTCAGAAGAGATATTTGATGGGCTCTGAAAAGTCCAAAATTGTGAGATGTCTTGCAGAGGGATGCAGCAGTCTTGAAATTGCCAAACATTTGAAGCGTGATCACCGAACAATCAAGCATTTCATTTCAAGTAGCCAACAGGGTCGCAAGAAGCGTGTTGGGCAAAAAAGGCGCAAAATAACTGCCCATGAATTGAGGAAAATCAAGCGTGAAGCTGCCAAGATGCCATTTCCCACCAGTTTGGCCATATTTCAGAGCTGCAACATTACTGGAGTATCAAAAAGCACAAAGGACATGGCCAAGGTAAGGAAGGCTGAAAAACGACCACCTTTGAACAAGAATCATAAGACCACCTTTGAACAAGAATCACAAGACTGGGCCAAGAAATATCTTAAGACTAATTTTTCAAAGATTTTATGGACTGATGAAATGAAAGTGACTCTTGATGGGCCAGATGGATGGGCCAGAGGCTGGATCAGTAAAGGGCAGAGCGCTCTACTCCGACTCAGATGCCAGCAAGGTGGAGGTGGGGTACTGGTATGGGCCGGTATCATCAAAGATGAACTTGTGGGACCTTTTCGGGTTGAGGATGGAGTGAAGCTCAACTCCCAGACCTACTGCCAGTTTCTGGAAGACAACTTCTTCAAGCAGTGGTACAGGAAGAAGTCGGTATCGTTCAAGAAAAACATGATTTTCATGCAGGACAATGCTCCATCACATGCATCCAACTACTCCACAGCGGGGCTGGCCAGTAAAGGTCTAAAAGATGAAAAAATAATGACATGTCCCCCTTGTTCAACTGATCTGAACCCCATAGAGAACCTGTGGTCCCTCATAAAATGTAAGATCTACAGGGAGGGAAAACAGTACACCTCTCGGAACAGTGTCTGGAGGCTGTGGTGGCTGCTGCACGCAATGTTGATCGTAAACAGATCGAGCAACTGACAGAATCTATGGATGGTAGGCTGCTGAGTGTCATCATAAAGAAAGGTGGCTATATTGGTCACTAATTGTTTTTGGTTTTGTTTTTGCATGTCAGAAATGTTTATTTCTAAATTTTGTGCCGTTATATTGGTTTAGCTGGTGAAAATAAACAAGTGAGATGGGAATATACTTGTTTTTTATTAAGTTGCCTAATAATTCTGCACAGTAATAGTTACCTGCACAAACAGATATCCTCCTAAGATAGCCAAATCTAAAGAAAACCCCACTCCAACTTCCAAATATATTAAGCTTTGATATTTATGAGTCTTTTGGGTTGATTGAGAACATAGTTGTTGATCAATAATAAAAAAATCCTCTAAAATACAACTTTCCTAATAATTCTGCTTAGTTGTGGCCACCATCCGTAAGCCCTTATATAGAGTGTTTTACCCAGATCTGTTTCAAATTAAACAAAACCAGGTGACTACTTAACAGATCTGTTTTACGTAGACTTCAATGTTAAAAAAACTGATCCAGTTGTAATCAGTTTTATTAGCTGGACAAAAAAGTTGTGTCTGCATAACTTTTCTGTCTTGCTAAGGCTGCTTTCACACATCCGTTTTTTGCTGAGCGGCACAATACGGCGCTTTGCAGAAAAAACGCAACCGTTTGTTTTGCCGCCGGTTGCCTTTTTTCCGCATAGACTTGTGTTAGCACCATATTGTGCCGCATGGCCTTGCGTTGCGTCCGTTTTTTGCTGGATGAGGCATATTTAGCCCATGCGGCGACCGGATGGAACGTTGCCTGGCACGTTTTTTTGTGCGGCAAAAAAACCACATTGCGCCGGATACGGCGCGATGCGGCGCAATTTACAATGCAAGCCTATAGGCCCCGGATGCGGCGTCCTGCGGCAAAAAACGCATCCGGCGGCCGGATGCGGTTTTTTGCACTGCGCATGCTTAGTATCAAGCCGCATCCGTCAAAAAACGGACGGGCCGCATGGAAAAACTTATGCAACAGATCAGTTTTTTTTGCCGCATCCGTTGCATAGGTTTTTGAGCCGGAGTGAGCCGCACTGCAAAAACCGGATGTGTGAAAGCAGCCTAAAATAACTGATTGCTGTTGGATCCATTTCATTATGTGAACTTAGCCTTAATGGATGCCAACAAATGATACAGTTTATATACCATTCAATTTTTTACATCTTGTCTTTATCTCACTATTTATTTGCTTTTAAAGGGAATCTGCCAGCAGGTTTTTTATACCTCATCTGAGAGTGATGTAGGCAAAGAGGTCCTGAATCCAACGATATATCACTTAGATTACTGGCTGCAGCTGTTCTGCCACAATCAGAATTTTTAGGTTTGGTCATGTAGCAGAGCTGAGAGAGCTGTCCCATCCACACCAGGCTCGCTATACAGATTGTACATTGAAAGTGAGGTGTCAATCAGAGGAGGGGGTGTGTCGGATTGCCATGACATTATTATTTTGTTTAATCCTGTATATCTGACGTATTCTTAGTTATGTCTAAGAAATACTATATGTGGAATTTCTTGTCTTGTAGTTCTGATGAAGGCCGATTGGCTGAAACATTAATTTTGAATAGTGGATACTGTACCAAATAAATTCCTTTGTTTTTGCTTCTTTTGAGAGCCAAGTCTCTATCTCTCTCTCTCTATAAGTAACTTTACTTGAACACCATTGACTTTACTCTGGGAGAGCCACATAACTTTATACATTGCCATGACATTGTAGTCTGAGCAATGAGGAGTCCTGCAGAATAAACAAACATAGTGAATAAACAACAGATCAGACCTCGACAAGACAGGCATCCCTGAATTCACTGTGTTAACCCTTGCAAAATGCTATCTTCAGATTACATAGCAAAAACCTGCTGACTGATTCTCTTTAAAGGTGGTTGAATAGTTAAAGGGAATCTGTCAGCAGGTTTTTTCAACCCTATTACACAGCAGGATGATGTAGGAAAAGAGTCCCTGATTCCAGTGATGTGTCACTTAGATTAGTGGGTGCAGCCATTGTGACACAAGCAGATTCTTAAGATATAGCAATGCAGCAAAGCTCAGCAAGCTAACCCCGCCCACATCACTGATTGGCAGCTTTTAGTGCACATTGTATATTGACAGTATGCTGCTAATAGGTGCTGGGGACAGAGTTGGACCAGGATGCACACAGTCAGCTAGTCCAAGCAGTGATAATCTCCTGCTGTTAAAACACTCATACTATTGAAACATCACACAGCTTAATAAGTGACACATCCCTGAATTCAGTGTCTCAGCCCCTATGTCATGCTGTCCTTAGATTACATAGCAAAAACCTACTGTCAGGTTCATTTTAACTGCAGTAATTGTAGTCATTTATTGATATACTGTCTGTAGATGAGTGTCAGATGCACTCACATGCTCCTGTTGCTTATTTCCTGCTTTTATGACATTTCACACTGTAAACGTAAGGTTTTCTAGGCTATCCCTTTCTCTATATTGTGGAACATCACAAATCACATGCCTTTTATGTCCAATGCTCCCTGGATCTAATCCCTCCCGGTCTCAGAAGGGATCTGGCAGTAAATACAATGCAGTGGCAATGAGTATGGGAACAGCAGAGGGATGTGTCAGTAACATAAGTGTTGTGTGTGCAGACTATATGTAATTACATATTAATATATATTAATTAATTCATTTATTTAAGGATTACTTTTTTATTATTTCTTGCTTTGGTAGGCTATAGCTATCAGGTAGCTATTTTGATTGTGCTTCTTTCCTCTTTTTTTCTACTTTAGTTCTCCTACCTTGCTGTTTAATGTACCAGCACCTTGAAGATGGAGGAAATATAATGAAGTCCACAGCTTATTTTTGTTTTTTAAATTCAGAAAAGTATGTGCGCATCATTGACTCAATGCTTTGCGAATTGTTGTAATATTTTCAATTTTGTGAAAAGTACAAAAAAAGGTAATTTAAAAAGTTAACATTATACCTATGTAATAAAGAGAATGATGAGGACCTGGAATATTGCTACATTTCAGTACATTGTGTCCTCTAGGTCTAGAATAACTCTTATAAACACAGTATGAGGTTTATTTGGTCTTTTGTTATCCTGATATTACACAAAGCTTAAGCTACAGTGTATTGAGATACATTGCGTTAAAGAGGACCTGTCACCTTAAACAAATTCAGAGTAATACCTTGCAATAATCCCTGATCTCTGTTATTTTCTATTTTGTGATCAATTGCAGAAATATTCACATCTGTGTCTTCTGGAGTGCAAGTAATATCTCTGGTTGTGAGTCCAACTTGGCGTTTCTTCAGAGTCTTCTCTGGGGGTGTGCACTTTCACCCATCTATGTCAGATGCTGCCAATCACTGCTCAGTCACTGATCTAGCAGTTTACCATTCTCAGCTGTGATTGGCAGCATCTGACATAGATGGGTGAAAGTGCACACCCCCAGAGAAGACTGAAGAAACAACCAGTTTCGTTACAGGCAGAGATTTCTCATAATGTTCTGCAGAAGAAATAAATACGAATATCTATGCCAAAGAGCAACACAATACAAAATGAAAAAAATATGCAGACTAGAGGGAGCTTTGGGATTTTTACCAGGTATTTAGCTCAGTTTTTTGAGCAAGAGATAAATTCTCTTTGACCCCTTCATGATCAATGACGTATATATACGTCCTTTGCCATACCAGTCCCTTTAATGCAGGCTCATGCAGCGAGCCTTGCATTATTCCCTGATCTGATCAACAGACATATGCACCTAAAAGGCACAAGTGGATCAGAGATCCACTCATCCCTGTTGACTCCTTAGATTATGCTGTCAAACTTTGACAGAGTGACGTAATGGTCTCCAGCAGGGATCACGCCGTTCCCCACCACCATCGGCAGTCCTGCGGTGTAATCACATGGGCGCAAATGGGAAGTCATGGTGTGGGGTCACCTGATGACCTCTGTCACTGTTATGGTTCACTTCCTGTGAATGCCGGCAGAGTGGCGGCAGTCACAGGAGATCAGCATTTATACTGAAACATCGCTCTGGTCAGCAGAAGTGATTGGGCAGTGCAGTGCAGTCATAAAGTTCCCTAATGGGATTAGTAAAATAAATAAAAAATGTAAAAAAAAAAAGATTTTAAAAACAAGCCCTCATATGGCTATATTGATGGAAAAAAAAAAAAGTTATGGCTCTCGGTAGAAGGGGAGTAAAAAACAAAAAATGGAAAGCGGAAAATTGCCCTGGGATGAAGGGGCTAATTGCAATATTTTGTGTTTGTAACAGTTAAAATCTATCAATTGCACTACAAAATGTCTCTGTATAGCCCTAGCCTTAAATAAAAACTCCACAGACAACAATAGTCATAGAATTTCACCACTGTTGATAACTTGAGATGTCATTGCTGTCTCTTGAGATGTCATTACTGTCTCTTGTAGGTGTCTGAACAATAAAACAATCTCACGATGTCATGGCAGCCTCACATGCCAAAGATAGCTCTAGCTTTGCTCCAGCATTATCAGTCTTTGTGTGTGTGGTGATCCAGTAGTTGGTAATCTGTTGTATGCTATTTGGTGTGCAGTGTAAATATTCTTGGTTTTGTTCATTTCCTCCCTCTACTTTATTTCTCCATGATCATGAATTATCTTTTCCCCTGTGTATGCTTGTAGTCAGTGTGAGTCTTGGTTTTGCCCTGTCTGTCGGTATTTGTGGGATTCTTTTCTCCTCTCCCAGCCCTCCCCGGTGGTGGGGGAGAGATTGTATTAAACCAGGGCTGCTCAGGAGTTAGGGCTGCGCTAGTGGTCCAGACCTGGCTACCATCAAGCCTACCTCTGGAATAAGGGACAGTTTAGGGCCTCTAGTCTGAGGATCAATCTAGGTGCCCTCTCTCCTGTTTACCGTGTCATACCCATGACAGTTATTGTTGTGGGACTCAGAGATCTTTCCGCTACTCCTTCAAGTTTTGGCATTTTCTTCGTCCACTGTATCCTGAGGAGACCACCCTGGTATTCAGGCTACATGTCTTTTGAAACCGGGTGTATGTTTCTGGCTTCAGAGCTGCACTGCGCATGTCTTGAAGTTAAAAAGAATCCATGGGAGAACTGAAGACCAAGCTTCTTCTCTGCTTCTGGACATGCACAGTGCACCTCTGAAGCCGAGGAGCATTCACCCAGCTTCAGAGGCACACATGCTTATTCTGCAGAATGTTGTTTAGCAGCTGTGCACAAGTTTTGGATATGTTGGGGGGGTAAATAAGAACTCTGAGATAAAATAAGGGGCAAAAGCAAGAAATAATTGAGGAATTTGTGTTTTTTTTAATACTTAAAGTTATTACTTTACCAGTTACATGCTGAAGGTCACATAATAAAAGATAGCATCCATCTCTTACTGAAAAATGTCAAAGTTCCTTGTAGATGTTTCATAGAGAAGACTTCCTGTATAATTATTATTATTTTTTGACAGCATTCACTGTATCTGTCACACAAGGTTTAACGCAAAACTCACCAGCATGTCAGGGTGGCATCTGACCCTGTTCACACAGCAGATTCTGACATTACACACTAGGTCTCTTATTAGGCTTCTGAGATTCTCGGACAAGCTCGAGCATAGACCAAGCTGTGTTCTCTTTCATTCAGGGTTGCAGGAGTTAAGTTTTGCTAGCCTGGTGATTGTCTCTGGAGTCACATGTTGTTAGAGACCTATCACAGCTTGCCCTTTTTAAGATGGTGGATTTGGTCCTCCCACGCCAATTATAGCTTTTGCAATACCAGTCCTTGTGCTGTGGTGTCCCAGTTTCTGGAGATCTTCTGTGCAATATTTAGTGTGTTGTGGAAATATTCTCATCTGTTTATTTCCTCCCTGTTCTTTATTTCCCCCAGAGTACATATTGTCTATACCTCTGTGTGTGTTTGCAGGGAGTTTGAGTTTTGGTTTTCCCCTGTCTGTCTATTTGTGGAGGATTAATCACTTCTGTCTTGGCCCTCCCCGGAGGGCTGGCCAGGAACAGGGATAGGCTGGCAGCCCAGACCTTTTAACCATCAGAAGTACCTCTGGAATATAGGACAGCTAGAACTCCCTAGACTGAGGGCTAGTCTAGAAGGCCCGGTCCCAAGCTATCCCCTTGTAGCAACTGACAGTTTCATTAAATTCAGTGATTTATTGTTTGTATGTTCTTAACAAAAACTGTTGAGAACCTCTGAATTACATAGATAATAAAGCTGACACATGACAGTATTTTAAAATATAGCTATTTAACCTGATGGGGCTGGTGTACTTATTTTGATAATCCATGACACAATGGTGTATAGTCCTGATATTAAGAGGAACATGATATGAGACCAGCTAGTCTATGTTTGCTTGTTTCTGCAACCCCCTGGCCACCCGCGTAGCTCATGAATGATGAGCTAAGCTTTCTTCATACATCATTATACAGCCGGCAGCAGCTTCTGACAGAGGGTGGGTGTGTGACGCCCTGGCCTATCAGGTCGTCACAAGGGTGCCGTGCAACCTGCCCTTCTGCATGGTACCCGCTCCTCCTTGGTTACGGGTCCTGTTCCTTTGGTGTTTCTAAGAATGGATATACACAAATCCTGAGGAACACTCTGCACCACACCCACCAAACACCCATTGGGCAGCCTGAGGGGAATAGGACCGCCCAGATGGAGGGATGGTAGAAGGAGGGCCAGAAGTGTCAGTGTAGTCAGAGAGTGTCAGTGAGCAGTGACAGGAAAAGGTCACGCTGCGGAGCTGGGCTCCTGTACCCGTCCCATGTGCCAGACGTTGGCCTGGCCTAGAAGGAGCTAGAACCCTGGTCACAGGGGGTAGTGGCAAGGGGCACAGTATTGCCACGGAGGGCAGGCCGGCGGCCTTGTGCTACAACCAGGCAGGGGCCAGGGCACAACGAGGTACGTGGACCCTAGGCTGGTAAGTAGCTTTATGCAGCCCAGTAATTCACCCGATGAGGATGGAATCTTCATGAACCGCTCTCCACCCGTTCCAAAATCGGGGTACTAGCGCAACGAGGGGGATAGGACTTCCCAAAATCGGCCAGAAAATCCCAAGCGTGGACCCTGAGAGCAGGCTCACCTTGCTAGCCACGCAGGTGAGCGGAACCATAGTAGTCTTAGGCAAAAGGGATCCACCAAGTGTAAACACGGTGCCAAGGGACAAGGCTTCAGACCAACCAGCAACACCAAAAGGGCATGGACCCAGCGTTTTCAGCCTAAGGTCGCAGGACATTCAGGACTTTGGTTTACCCGGTGTCCGTGTCAGCATCTCTGGACTGTATGAGTACGTTGTGCCCCTTTGCCTCCAACGGGTCCCCAGCCTGCCCAGCACCGAGCCTCGGGACACCTTCCCCTGCCCATGGAGGGGTTAACATCTCCAGCTGCCATCCCATCGCTGCCGGGCGCTCTCCCTCTCTCCTAAACGCAGCAGCGGTGGTATCCCATTTTTACCATGACCCATGGGTGGCATCACAAACACTATCCAATCCACCCTTCCTTTCCCCCTTTTCATTTTCGAGTGGCCGTGCAACCCCTCCTCGGGTCCGGAGACCCCTCGAGCCACTGCGGGGGCGGCACACCCGGAGTTCAGCTTTGGCGCCCACGCTCCCTCCTCCACCTGTGACACAATCCATGGATTTCTATGGTTTACCACGAGAGCCAGGGATTCCTGTTACTGCCCTCTTGGTTACTGGAAGGATGGGGAGGGGGAAAAAGTGTGAAAATTAAAGTTGCCCCATCGGGAAGGTGTTAATCAGTATTAAGCAGAAAAACTGTAACAAAGGATAGTGTTGCCATTCTGACATGGGTTTTCAAAGAAAGCATAACAGCCTCACCAGGTTTAAGACAGTTATTTAATAATGTATGCAAAATAATTTCTAAAATCTGGAATCTTCTTCTCCTAAAAAACACTATATCAGTTTGTTGCACGACTGTGATTAGAGATAACGCAGAGATCAGAGATCCCAGCTGTTTAATACCTAAATACTACAGTAACATCGAAATTATGGAATCTAAAAAATATCCATTTTTAGGGAAGGAGAGTGCTACTTTTATCTGCCTAACAGGTATACTTTCCTTTTAGTTTTTGGATATTAAAATTGTAAATACACCCCCAGCCCATTTTTGCAATGAAGATATAATAGTGAGATGCACCCGCAAAATTGATATTTTAGAGTTCGGTAATAAGATATTTTATATATATATATATATATATATATATATACATACATATATATATATATATATATATAAAAATATACATATATATATATATATATATATATATATATATATATATATATATATATATATATATATATATATATATATATATATGCACATATATATATATATATATACATATATATATATATATATATATATATATATATATATATATATATATATATATATATACCGTACTGTATACACTACAGTTCAAAAGTTTAGGGTCACAGATATTTCCTTATTTTTGAATTTTTGAAAGAAAAATATTTTTTTTCAATGAAGATAGCCTTAAATTAAACATAAATACCCTCTATACGTTGTTAATGTGGTAAATGACTATTCTAGCTGTAAATGTCTGGTTCTGAATGCAATATCTACATAGGTGTTCAGAGGTCCATTTCCAACAACCACCACTCCAGAGTTCTAATGGTAGATTGTGTTTGCTAACTGTGTTAGAAGGCTAATGGATGTTTAGCAATCCCTTGAAAACCCTTGTACAAGTATGTTAGCACAGCTGAAAACAGTTTTGCTGATTAGAAAAGCTATAAAACTGACTTTCCTTTGAGCTAGTTGAGAATCTGGAGCATTACATTTGTTGGTCCCATTAAACTCTCAAAATGGCCAGAAAAAGAGAACTTTCATGTGAAACTCGACAGTCTATTCTTGTTCTTAGAAATGAAGGATATTTCATGGAAGAAATTGCCAAGAAACTGAAGATCTCCTACAACAGTGTGTACTACTCCCTTCAGAGGAGAGCACAAACAGGCTCTAACCAGAGTAGAAAGAGAAGTGGGAGGCCGCGCTGCACAACTGAGCAACAAGACAAGTACATTAGAGTCTCTAGTTTAAGAAATCGACGCCTCACAGGTCCTCAACTGGCAGCTTCATTAAATAGTACCCGTAAACGCCAGTATCAACATCTACAGTGAAGAGGCGACTCCGGAATGCTGGCCTTCAGGGCAGAGTGGCAAAGAAAAAGCCATATCTGAGACTGGCTAATAAAAGGAAAAGATTAATATGGGCAAAAGAACACAGACATTGGACAGAGGAAGATTGGAAAAAAGTGTTATGGACAGACGAATCAAAGTTTGAGGTGTTTGGATCACACAGAAGAACATTTTTGAGATGCAGAACAACTGAAAAGATGCTGGAAGAGTGCCTGACGCCATCTGTCAAGCATGGTGGAGGTAATGTAATGGTCTGGGGTTGCTTTGGTGCTGGTAAAGTGGGAGATTTGTACAAGGGAAAAGGGATTTTGAATAAGGAAGGCTATCACTCCATTTTGCGCTTGATTGGATCCAATTTCATCCTATAACAGGACAATGACCCAAAGCACATCTCCAAATTATGCATGAACTATTTAGGGAAGAATCAGGCAGCTGGTATTCTACCTGTAATGGAGTGGCCAGTCCAGTCACCAGATCTCAACCCTATAGAGCTGTTGTAGGAGCAGTTTGACCGTATGATACGCAAAAAGTGCCCATCAAGCCAATCCAACTTGTGGGCGGAGGGAAGCATGGGGTGAAGCCAATCCAACTTGTGGGCGGGGGGAAGCATGGGGTGAAATATCTCCAGATTACTTCAGCAAATTAACAGCTAGAATGCCAAAGATCTGCAAAGCTGGAATTGCTACAAAGGAGCATTGTGTGCCAAAAGCAAAGTCTGAAGGAGAAAATTATTATTTCAAGTAAATATCATTATTTCTAACCTTGTCAATGTCTGGACGATATTTTCTATTCATTATGCAACTCATTTGATGAATAAAAGTATGATTTTTCATGGAAAATACAAAATTGTCTGGGTGATCCCAAACCTTTGAACTTTGGTATGTATATATATATATATATATATATATATATATATTTATACATATATATATATATATATATATATATATATATTTATATTTACCATACAACATATAATAATTTAATCATATGTAATATTTTGAATAATTTAATATTATATATATATATATATATATATATATATATATATATATATATATATATAAAATTATCCAAATTATTACATGTTATAAATATAATATATTATTTTAATTATTGTACATTTATGTTATATATATATATATATATATATATATATATATATAAAACTTTATAAATATATGTATCATTTTATATATATATATATATATATATATATATATATATATATATATATATATATATAACCAATGTGAATTCTGTATCAGAATAATAAACTAAATCCTATGGAGTTTATTTCATACATGTTTAATGTATTTCCAAGGATGAGCAGTCTAGTCCTCTTTATAGTGCAGAAGTAGGGTGTAATCTCATAAAGACCACTAGGTGGAGCACTTGTGCTAAAATTGACATATAATAAACCAGAATAACATGACAGCTCAAAAATAAAATAGATCTGTGCAGTAAAAGTGGCACCATCCTGAAGAATAATGTGTGGCTGCCTCGGATATGTATCTTTAGTTCTTTAAAGCATCCAACTTCCTAAACAAGCATTGCATTACCAACACTGTCATCCTACACGAAATATCTAGACAAATGAATGCTTTGCACATGTCATGCATACCTGCAATATCAATAAGGTGCTTTAAAATTGTATTTTCATACATTTTTCCTGCAAGATGTAAAAGAGAGGCGACGCTTAATCAATTACAAATGTCACCTTTAAATGTAAATGAGAGAAGTAAATATACAATATTCGTATAAGGCAGGAGTAATATAAAGAAAGGTAAATGCAGTGATGCAAAAGGTGGAAAATGTTAAATTACCAATTCAGAATTCAAATCTGCTAACATTATGTTTGCAATACAAGTGAACAGGGACCATCCGAAGCAGAAATTGTCCTCCTGTTAATCACAAACCCATAGTATGGTTAATTTTGTGCCCAAAATTTCGCTGCAACATTTACATGAGATCTCTTAAAACCTCATCCACAATCCTGCTACTGTTAAATGTAGAAGATTTTTGATCTGAAAGTTTTGCATGGAAAATCGTCTGCGTTTTTATTCTGTGGCCACGTATCTTATTTGCTAAAAAAAGCTAAAAGAAATGTATTAAACCATAGATGTCCATAAATTTAGTGATGTGTAATAGTGAGAAATAACACATGGAAAAAGCATTGAACATATGAAGAAAAGAGGTGCAAAAATGCATGGAAAGTCATAACACCAGCTTAAATCTTATCAGGAATTAGAAAGCAATCCTGGCATTTAGTGAAAAGTTATATCATGGCCTATAAAAATGTTTCTCATTACACATAAAAAACATCTCATGATGGGTAAAACCAGTGAGCTGTTTCAAGACTGTCACAACTTTATTGCTACAAAACATACTAATGGCATTGGTTACAGAAGAATTTGTAAACTACTGAAAGCTCCAGTGACTGTTGGGGCCATAATCTGGAAGTGAAAAGAACATCATTTCACCATAAACCAGCCACAACCAGGTGCTTCCTTCAAGATTTCAGACAGATGAGTGAAAAGACTTATCAGACGAGTTGCCAAGAGCCAAGAACCATCTGTGGAGAGCTACAGAAATACCTGAAATCAGCAGATACAATTGTTTCAAAGGAAACAATAAGTAGTAATGCACTCCCCCTCCATGGCCTACATGCACGCTCACCACACAAGACGCCATAGCTGAACAAAAACCATGTTCAAATGCGTTAAAGTTCCCTCAACAACATTTAGACAAGCCTGTGAAATATTAGAATATAGTCTGGTCAGATGAGACCAAAATTGTACTCTTTGGATACTGTAATACCCTCCATGTTTGGAGGCCAAAAGGCAATTGCATATCACCCCCAAAAACACCATACCCACAGTGAAGTGTGGAGGTGGGAACATCATGGTGTGGGGCTGTTATTCAGCGTACAGCACTGGCAAACGTCAGGTAATTGAAGGAACGATGAATAGATAAATGTACGGAGACATTCTTGATAAAAATCTGCTGCCATCTACCTGGATGATGAAGATGAAATGAGGGTGGACATTTCAGTAAGAGAATGATAACCAACACACATCCAAGTCAACTCTCAATTCATTTTTTTCTACAAAGTATTAACTCAATTTCAGTAAGTATATTCAGTACTTTTTCCATTTGTCATTTCTCATTAATACATATCACTAAATTTATGGATATCTGTGGTTTGATTTCTTTGCCTGTGTGGATTGGATGGATTGTTACCAACATCTGGTGAGAAATTCATGTTGATAATACCTTTAGAAATATATTTAATATATTTACTTAGAAAAGTGATGATGATGATGTGTTCAATACACATTTCACCTGCTGTGTTTATATATACTGTTGTCCACTTGGGAGATATATATATATATATATATATATATATATATATATATATATATATATATATATATACTGCTCAAAAAATAAAGAGAACACTTAAACAAGGATTTCGTATTTTGGTGTTCCCTTTATTTTTTTGATTAGTCTATATATTAGTACTGTGCAAAGCTTTATTAAAAATATTTTTAAAGGCAATCTGTCAGCAGGTTTTTGCTACCTCATATGAGAGCAACATAATGTAGGCAAAGAGATTCTGAATCTAAGGATTTATGACTTAGATTACTGATTGCAGCATTTCTGATAAAATGCTTTTAGATTTAGCATGTAGCAGAGCTGAGACAGCTGACCCCACCCACACCAGGCTCTCTATAGAGATTGTGCATTGACAGTGAGGTATCAATCAGAGTAGAGGGCGTGCCGGACTGCCATGCAGGAGACATTGTAGTCCAGTAATGCTAATCACTAGGTGATTAAGCCTTTAGTTTAAGTAAACAACAGCACACAGCCTGATAAGAGAGGCATAGATCATTTTTATATTTACTTTTGGAGCATACTGTCCTCAGATTACATAGCAAAAACCTACTGACAGATTTCCTTTAATATAGAAGTGTTAATAGTTTATGTTCATCAAAATAAAGAGTTGTTCCTACCCTGTCCTTTATATATGTATGTTTCTATATATACAGGAGTGGGAATGAGCCAGTTCCCACCAGTGTGAGCATAAAATTGCAGCCAATTTCCAGAACTGACAAGAAGCAGTGCTCCGATCTGGTACTGGGGGCTCTCCAGTTTCAACTGATTGTATGTCCTAGAACACAAATTCAGTTGAAATGTCTTGCAGTGTGGAATGCCCTTCTTGCACCACATTACTTAAAATAGCCGCCAGCTTATCAGAGGCTGGAAGCTGACGTCAGCTTGCACGTAGCCAGTGTACGACACTGCTGTCATACACCGCCCTGTCCACACCATGAACAGAAAGAGTTAAAGCAAACTGACTGAGGACTTGAGAACCAAAATGTTTTAAAAATATCAACAATCTCAAGGTTACAAGTCCACCTGCAGAGATCTTGATGTTACTTTGGCTATGGTGCAAAACATAATCGACATTTACAACCCATGGCAGTGCAGCTAATGTCCCTAGACAAGGACGGCAGAGAAAAATTGAGGAAAGGTTTCAATGCAATATGGTCCATATGGTGGATAGAAGGCCCTAATCAAGTTCCAAAGAAATACAAGCTGTCCTGCAGGCTCAGGGGGTATCAGTGTCAACGCGAACTATCGGTCAACATTTGAATGAAACTGAATAATTTGGAGGAGACCCGGGAGGACCCCACTGCTGACACAAAGACATAAAAAACTAGACTGCAGTATGCCAAAATGGACGTGAGCAAACAAAATCCTTCTGTGAAATTGTTCTTGTGGACAGATTAGACCAAGATAGAGCTTTTTGGTAAAGCACATCATTCTACTGTTTACCAAAAATGGAACTACGCCTACAAAGAAAATAAAGCAGCACCTACAGTCACATATGCTGGCTATTCAAAGATCTTTTGAGGTTGTTTTGCTGCCTCTGGTTCTGGGCTTCTTGACTGTGTGCCAGGCCTTAAGAAATCTGAAGATTACCAAAGGATTTGGGGTTATAATGTAGTGCTCAGTGTTAGAGAGTTGGGTTTGTGTCCAAGGCCTTCCACCAGGAAATTGACCCCAAACATAATACAAGAAGCCCCAGGAAAGGATGGAAATAAAGAGCTGGAGAGTTCTTAAATGGCAGCAATGAGTCCGGATCTAAATCCCATTGACACCTGTGGAGCGATCTTAAAATTGCTATTGGGAGAAGACGCCTCCAAACATGAAGGACCTGGAGCACTTTATAAAGAGGAGTCCAAAATTCCAGGTGAGAGAAGGAAGAAGCTTGTGGACAGTTATAGTAAGCCATTCATTGCAGTTATTTATTTCAAGGGCGTGCAACCAAATATTAAGTTAAGGGTGCCAATAATTTTGACCATCCCATCTTTGGAGTTTTGTGTAAAATTATGTCCAATTTTTTTTTTTTCTCAGATTGTTTGTGTTGTTCCAGTACGCACAACGGAAATAAACCTGTGTATAACAAAATGTGTAATTGCAATTTTCATTTTCTGGGAAAAAAGTTCATTTTCTGGAGCAATTTCAAGGATGCCAACACTTTTGAACATGACTACTGTAATTACACCCCATGTAATGTTAAAAAAACATTACAAATACATTCTACATAAACATTCTTGCCAACTTTTACAAACTCTTGTTTGGGAAATTCTTGTTTGCAGTATATCAAGCACAATTCCAGTTTCCTTCTAGCATACACTTATCTCATTTGTGTGAGCCTGTTCCATCCACGGTGGGGAACTTAAATGTGCATTTTGACTCTCAGGTTGAGCCTCACAGCAAAGAAAACAATATGGGAGTTCTGCTTTGAGAAAAGTTTGCATGGCACCTGGGAGATGTCAGGGGGTAAATGGAGACAGGACAGGGGCCCCTAGGCTGGCTCTCAGACTAGAGTCCCTGCGCTGTCCCATACTTCCAAAGTAGGTTTAATGGTAACCAGGTTCGAGCCCCCAGCATGACCCTAACTCCTGTCCGGACCTTGCACTTACTCCCCCTTTCCCACACCATCGATTAGGGCCAGAAAACACAAAGATAAAACCTCACAAAACGACATGGACAAGAGAGAACTGAACCTCATACACACAGCACTCAACACACACAGGAGAAACAATATGTGTACTGGGGAACAACAAAAGAAGGAAGGAAGCAACGCACAACAGTGAAATACTCACACCACTCAAGAGTGCAGCATTGTTCACTATACATAGGAAAAGCACAAAGACCCAGTTCATTGTAGTAAAAACTGAAGCTAACATCGGCACCCCCTGGAAGGAGGCAGTGCCTTAAATAGGGAAGTGACAGCTGGACTTGGCAATCAGTAGCCTGAGCACTTAGGTCCTACTCAGCAATCTACAAGAATTAACTCCTGCAGAGCAGAAGACCAGTCAACCTGAATCAGCCGACTCCCGGCTCTGGCTGAGCAATCCAGAAGCCTCAGGTTGCTGGTCATACTCTGTAGTGTGAACAGAGTCTGACACCACAGCAGGTGTGTGCAGAGCCGAACATCACATGACAAGAGATTACCGACTCTAATGGGAGTTAAGTAGGTCCCCTTTTTTAAAGGAGCCTACCACATGTTCTGGGACAGGTGAAAACTATGTATATAAAACAACAAAAAAACAAAAACAAAGAAAAGGGACAAAAGTGATTGAAAATAGACTTGTCTGGTGAAATCTACAAAACCAAATTGAAATATTTTGTTATAGACTGATGAATTGAGACTGCGCCACTGAGAGATGATTTGCGCTACTGGGAAACTATGGAGACATATTACAATTGTTTCATATGTAAATATGAGTCTAAGTTAGAAGTGTTATAAATAAACTGAACTCATCCGGCTCTTTATTCATTTGGTTTAATATATGCAGCTTTATATAATGAATCTGAAGCCCATTTAGCAGAATAATTCACCTGGATAATGACTTGTCTGTTGAGAAACCGGTACTTCACTGTCATATCCACTTGGCTTGTGTGTTCTGAAAAGCTTGGTATTTTATTTTTATATCAGCAGTAAGGTCATTCATGGTAGATTGAGCACACATCACATGTGAAGAGAGAAAAATAGAGAAATAAAGAAGGAAGATGATATAATAGGGAAGGAAAAAAAAGAAGAATGTTTGAATGTTCGAGAGGAGCAATACATACGTTAAGAAAACTGGAGAAAACGGAGATATGAGGAAAATGACAGAAGAGAAGGAAGCAAAACACGAGCGTGAGAGAGAAATAAGGCAATTTCTAGAAAATGAGAAAATAGAGGAGACAAATATTTGGAAAATTGCCAATGATTTTGCAACGCCTATGCCGGCGTCCGCACACTCTCCTGTTCCCCTCCCCTAGCAAGGACGTCGGTTCCCTCACCTGTCCAGGTGTCTTGCGGCATTGGTCCAGTCCCCGTCCCATGCTGCAGCCTCACGGAGTGTCTGTACTCCTGATAGGCTCCAGGAGTCTGCCCATAGGATGTGCCTGCAACCACGCCTCCTTTCTTAAAGAGCCAGAGTCCTCCTAACCCAGAAGTGCCTCCTAGGTCAGCTGGAAGGTTGCAGGTATTTAAGGCAACTCTTCCCTATATAGAGTTGCCTGGGCAATGAGTTTGAGTTATGTTCATTGCTGTAGTTAGGTTCCCTAGCACTATGCTGCTGCCACTGTCTTATTGTGCTAGTTCTGTTGCTGATAACTGTTTGCATTACAGAGTGTTGCTGCCGTATACCTACCTGCTGCCGCTTCTGCGAGCTGTTTCTTGCGCTGCCTATCACGATACCTGCTGCCACTAAGTACCATCCCCTGCAGCCACAAGTATCCACACTGGCCGGCCTACATGATACCCATCTGTACAAATATACACGCCGGACGCTGCTGCTGTACCATATGTCCATCCATCCATCCACCTATCCATCCCGGGTGGAATCACAACACTAGCTGCTGCCAGAACCTATACTAGAGACTCCCGTACCCCTGGGGCCAGCCGACGCAGCACTAGTCTTCCAGACTGGCACCCGTACTCATACTTGCAGCGCAACACCCTCACCTTTAGGGGCTCTGGAGAAGACTAGGCTCAGGTCCATAGTCAAACTCCTCTGGGTTTTCTGTGTGCTGCAGCCTAGTGGGTTCACTAACATCTCTGCTCTCCCGGCGAGCATAACAGATTGTCTGTCTAGATTGTTGGATGGAAAATCTACAGGGGAATACAGTAACGGCCAGTGGATGGGACTTGAAAAAAATCTTATACACAAGCTGCAGGAAATTACTGGGCAGAAAATTCCCTGCACAGCAGAATTTTAACCTTGGGTATAGGTACGTCATTGGTTGTGTCCCACCCATTGATGTGGGCTCATGCGCTGAGCTCACATCTTTCCCTGCATATGTCGGCTGATCTGATTATCAGTCCATTTTTTAACACTCACCCATAGACTTGTGTTCTGAGACACGCTGCCAATCACTACATGTTGCAAATTTTTCTCAGTCTGATTAGAGCTGAGGAAAAACTTGCATATCTGACCTGCAACATTGACTAATATTAGTCCGAGTGCAATGTGAGATTTTCTTGCATTGATCTAGTCTGATTTAAAAGCTAATCCGAGTAGGTCCTTAACTGCAGAGATGTATTGAGCCTCTAAATGTTTCTCCAAAGATAAATGATGCTGCCAACACAAAGAATGAGTGAACAAAGTCTTCTTCAATCTCGGTGCTGAATCTTATATATTGACCCATCTCGAGGATGGGTAGGTAAAACAAACTTTCCAAAAGTTGAATAGTGTTGCATCGAGGCAATAGATTTCGAACAGTAAAGGTTTCAATATTCCTTCAAATCTGAAAAGTCTACATGTGTCTATCCATCTCTCCCCTGTGTCATGACAATTGCACACAATGAAAATGTAAAAAAAGGTCACATCGAGTCACCTTGGACTCTCTGATCCAGATTATATGCCAAAATCTGGAAGGTATGATTAGTACAACCTTTAAAATGTCTAAATGTCACACTATGATTCAGAAACTTTATCAGAAATGAGTGCCTTCTGATACGGCTTGGTCTTATTCTTGTTTGGACTCTCATTGTAAGACATCATTAATAAGTTTGTTTTAAGGACCGATTGCTGATCTCAACATCTTCCTCTTTTAAACTGAGCTCAGTGCTCTGGGTCTGAAGGAAAGTAGATGTTAAGAAGCCAATTGGAGAGAAACGCATAGATAAAAAAATTGAGGCAAGACAGGAGTAAGATTTTACTTTATAACTTGATGAGTCTACAAGCCGACATCATTTCTCAAGACTTCACTTAAGCATGGTGGATCGGTGCATGTATAGATTTGTTTGGAGGGAAGATATCATGAATACTGAAAAGTGCAAATAACTTTTAATGCCACCTTGTAAAAAAACACCTGAAAAAAGGATTCGACAGGAAAAAGAGAATCCATTTGTCAAGAGAAAGTAGATGTACTTGTAACGCAAAGATCCTAGACCCTAACTCTATATTTGTGACCCTCTGGGCCCCCGTAGGCTCCAGGATAGTTTGTAATGACAACCTCTGAACCATAGCTACAGTCGTTAGGGTTTTCCATTGCATGTTATACTGTAGATTGCCCACCACAGAGCCCAGACCTCAATATCATTACATGTTCTTAGAAGTATTCTAATAAGGAGAGCATTCTTTTAACTTCTGCAAGATGCATGGATTCATGGGAATCGGGGTGGCTAAAGCAGGGACCTGTAAGCTGACCCTCCCAAACTAGGGAACCTACGCTGCCCCTTATCCTAGAGCTAATCTTGATGGTAGCTAGGTCTGGGCCGCCAGCGTGACCCTAACTCCTGTTTTAGCCCTGATCTTACATCCCCTCTCCCCCACCCCAGGAGAGGGCCAGGACCGGAGAAGCAGATCCCACAAATAACACATACAGGGGAAAGAACCAAAACACATACACACTGCAATAAGACACAATGAAGAGACAATACAAACCCAGGAGGAAATTAAACACAGGAAGGAAGTAATCTAACAACAGGGATATTTCCACACTACACAGGAAAGCACACCCCAGATCACCAGGATCTGGATCACTAAAATAAGGACTGGTATAGCTGAAGCAACGTTGAGCTATATTTGGCGACAAGCAACCAGATCCAGTACCTTATAAAGAGTGAAGGTGGCTGTAAATGGTCATTAGCAACTTGAGCTCCTAGCAACAGGTCACAAGCCAGCAGGAATTAACTCCTGTTGGACTAGAGAGCAATGAACATGAAACAGCTGACACCTGAGTAAGGCTGTACAACTAAAGGCCCCGTTACATGCAACGACATCGCTAACGAGATGTCGTTGGGGTCACGGAATTCGTGACGCACATCCGGCCTCATTGGCAACGTCGTTGCGTGTGACACATACGAGCGACCGCTAACGATACAAAATACTTACCAAATTGTTGATTGTTGACACGTCGTCCATTTCCAAAATATCGTTGCTGCTTCTGGACGCAGGTTGTTCGTCGTTCCTGAGGCAGCACACATCACTACGTGTGACATCCCAGGAATGATAAACAACACCGTACCTGTGTCCTCCAGCAATGAGGTGGGCGTGACTTTCATGCGGCTGCTCTCTGCCCTTCCGCTTCTATTGGACACCTCCCGTGTGACGTCGCTGTGATGCTGCATGAACTGCCCCCTTAGAAAGAAGGCTGTTCGCCACCCACAGTGACGTCGCTAGGAAGGTAAGTATGTGTGACGGGTACTAGTGATATTGTGTGCCCACGGGCAGCAATTTGCCCGTGCTGCACAAACAGGGGTGGGTGCTTTCATGAGCAACATCGCTAGCAATGTCGCCCTTGTGTAAAGCGCCCTTAAAAGACTCTGCAGTGTGAACAGAGTCCAACACCGCCATGACACCCAGCGAGTGCAAAGCCGAACACCGCATGAAATATGGAAATAAAACAAGTCTACCAAAAAGAACAGGCATTTAATTGTTCCAATATATTGAATTGAGGGAAATTCAGAAGGTGCAGTTCCAAAGGGGAGGGTTCCTTACTGGTTTGTGGCCTATTGCTTATGTAGATAACCCCCGTTGACCACCATCTTATGGTCAAGTTCTGTACACATCATGAAGAACTACGCAGATGAAGCCCCACATTTCTTAGACAGTACACCTTACTACAAGTATGACAAACCCAGTAATTAATACTTATGACTTTACTTTGACTTACCGAGTCTAACACTTGCTTCATGTACCACCGGTCATTCTTCATTTTAGTTCTCTTTTATCAATAGGGATGTGATTAGTCTTCTAGGGCCAACTCATAAGAAAACACTTTAATGAAAGTATAATAAGTTTTTGATGTTTGAATTGATGCCACTACACTACAACGACACAGTCTGCCAGTTCTAAGAGATGGCTGATCTTTTTTGATCAATGTCATAGAAGAAGATCAATCATAAGGCTCATGCATAATGATCAGATTTATTTACACAGACAGAAAACCTCTGCTTTGTCTCAGCCGAACAAAAATTATAGGCTTGACAAATGTGCGTTGGAGTCTTAAGTAATCAATATTTTATACAGCTACATATCAAAATCCAGTTAATGTTGGTACTAGCCACTGGCATCAGTACTGGAAGATCATAAACCGTGCACTCTAATCAGCCATAACAATAAAACCACTGATGAAGGCAGTGAAAAGCATTGATTAACTCATGAAAATGAAATATTTCAAGTGGTGGGATATATTAGCTAGTAAACAGTTAATTATTGACTGTTGGAAGCAGTAAAATTGGCAATAGTGAAGCCCCCCACACACATCAGATTAATGTCTGCCGAACCTGCAGATATTGACAGATCCGGACAACAGTCTAATGGTTATGGGAGTCTCAGACAGATAAATATTGCAGAAGGTGAGGACCTGGCATGTCTGATTTATGACTGCCAATCTTTGGTTTCACTAGATAAATGGCAGCCTGAGATGTCTGGCAGTGGCTCTCTAAAAGAGAACATAGGAGCGCTCGGCCAGATGAGTGCTCCTGTATATCTGTCACGCTTTTACATTTGGCAAGCGCATTCAGATGAAAAGCTGCCTGATGCACCACAAGAACACACCTAAACAATACCACAAACAAAGGGGACACCAGGAATACAATAACAACAGTGCGCACTGGAACTAGTGAGAGGGTAGATGGGACATCTCCTGTCCTTATACCTGCCGCTATACTCTGCAATCCTAGCTAGACCCTATGCAGGTTCCTCACCTGTCACCAAGCAGGAATATCTGAAGCCCTGACAAATCCTTACTGTAGTCCTGGCTAGTGGGTGGGAAGGTAAGGTACACTTGACCCACTGCTACACTAATACAACAAGAGGGTAGGTAAGACAAACAGGAGAAAAACAGCCAAAATGGAGAAGATACGATTTCTAGATGAATCCACAGCAGCTCCTTCCATCAAGACAGCCAGAATAAAAATATATCTGTATAATCAGCAAAGATTGTTGTGAAACCCTGCTACTTAAACACAAAGAGGTGTGGCTACAGAGCAGCTGCAGCTGACCTACACTGCTGGAAAGTTGCTAGAAGAAAAACTGACATTAACTGCTTCAGCACCAAGAGAAACAAAACAACATTTAAATGTAGAGTTCCAGATGGACATGAGAGGCTCAAGTCCTATAGCTGTCATTAGTCTACTAAAACAAGGAAATGACAGAGACAATATCGGAGAGGTGGCCAAGATAGCTGCTGACTAAAAAGCCATCTAAGGTGTATCAAGGGCACTAAGTTCTGATTGAGAGGACAAAATTATGATAGTTAAAAGACTGGATCAAAGCATTCAGGTCTTGTTAGGTTTTCCTGGAATGCGGGGGTTCAAGAAAGAACAACTAGGGAGCCACCACTGTCATCATTGGCACTAAGACTCATTGTTGCATTTGGTAAGTGAAGGATAGCCTGTCTGGTCTGATCACACAGAAAAGCTACAGTAACAAAACTCTCTGTAAAGTTAATGATGGTTATGATATAATGATAATAGACTGAAGATTGCTGTCTATGGGGCTATGAAAGTCCAGACAAGATAAAATGCCAATGTGGACTGCTGTCCATCACCGAAAACCTAGAATCGGCATGTTGGCATCAGAACCTGACCATGTAGCAATGGAAAAAAGATGGGTATGTCAATGTTACTGTGAAAATATAATTTCAGCAAGCACTTTGGGTAGAAGTCAAGCTTGGGAGGCCGTATAATTCTCTGAGAAATGTTTTGCAAGGAAGCCCTGACTTCTGGGCAACAGTATTCCATCATTCCCAGGACTGAAGGGATCTGCTGCATATATCTTGGTGCTATATACCACAGGACATTTCACAGGTCTTGAAGAGTCTGAGGTTCTGCAGATTAGAACTGTTTTGGCAACTCAATCATACCTATATAAAATTAGGCAAGTGGCCAATGGCTGGTGCAGAGAAGATTAAATGGTTTGTCCACCACTTTAACATTGATGGCCTATCCTTAGGACATGCCATGGGATGTCGCTGTGACACCACACGACCCACCCCCTTAGGAAGGAGGCGGTTCACCGGCCAGAGCGACGTTGCAGGGCAGGTAAGTGCATGTGAAGCTGCCGTAGCGATAATGTTCACTACGGAAGCTATCACAAGAGATCACAGCTGCGACGGGGGAGGGGACTATCACGCTCGGCATCGCTACCATCGGCTTGCGATGTCGTAGTGTGCAAAGTACCCCTAAGGATAGGCCATCAATGTTAAAGTCATGGACAACCCCATTAATATTAATTCCATTAGCTCAAACTAGCTTTATATACAGCTGGTGAAATAAGTATTGAGCATATCAACAATTGACATGAATTTATCACCAGATGTTGGTAACAACCCATCCCTTTATCACCAGATGTTGGTAACAACCCATCCCTTCTACACAGGCAAAGAAATCAATCCATAGATGTCCATAAATTTAGTTTTGTGTAATAATAAGAAATGAAACAGGGAAAAAATATTTAAGATTACAGATGAGTGAACCCGAAAGATAAAGCTTGGGGTTTGTACTGAATACCGGGTGTCTGCGGTTTGAACTCGAATATTGACTTTTAGAAAAGTCTGAGTTGAGAGTTTTGGTGCGGTTCGTGTGCTAATAAAGTTCGTTGAAAGGCTATAGCACAGTCAATCAATAATCTTTATTGCATACGGAAGATAACTATATTCTGCTCTGAACAATAAAACAAACATGATGTGAGTTCCCTTCTATTTTTGATAACTAGCGCAGTTAAGGCAGACAACTGGGGGCTGCAACCCTCAACTGTCTGCTTTACCTTGGCTGGTTATCAAAACCAGAGGAGATCCCATGTCGTTTTTTTAAATTATTCATTTAATTTGTTTCTTTTCTTTGTTACTTCTGATTTTTTTCACCCCTTAGATAAAAGTACATCAATATATGTTTGGTATCTATGAATCAACGTGAGGCATCATACTGACATGTTATTTTTACCAGATAGTAAATGTGGTAAATAAAATAACCCCCTAAACAATCATGCAATTTCACTTTTTTTGCAATTTCACCGCACTTGGAATTGTTTTCCAGTACACTATATGGTAATGTTAATGGTTTTGTTTAAAGTACAACTGTTCCTGCAAAGAACAAGCCCTCATATTGCTGTATTGATGGAAAAACAAAAAACTTATGGCTATTGGAAGAAAGGGAGGGAAAAAAACGAAAACGAAAAAAATCACTGGGGGTGAAGGGGTTGACGGGAAAATGAACTCTGTAAATAAACGTCCCAAAAACGAATGCAGAATTTCACTTTTTTTTCGCTATTTTGCCACACTTTCAGGTTTTTTACATCATATAATAAAATGGATAGTGTCATTCAAAAGTACAGCTCATCCTGTAAAACAAAAACACTTACAAGGCTATATCGACAGAAAAATAGAAAAGTTAGGGCTCTTGCAATAAGGGGAGGAAAAACCTAAAGTGCAGAAAGGAAAAGTCACCTTGTCCTTAAGGTTAAAGTGTATCATGCACTTTTGCTAAAATTCACCCATATTTACAGATGTAGTAGAAGCATCTATATACCAAGATCTTATCTGAGCGTAATTTTACACAGCACTGTACTGTACTGAAAATTATGTATTAGTCAGCATTAATCAAAATAGCACTGGAGGTGTGACTTTGTTTTGATCGAAGATGGTTGGATGCAGGCTCGGACTGGCCCACCGGAGATCAGGAGAATCCTCTGGGGGGCCCCTTTCTAGTAGTATGACACTTACCTCCCAAACATGATCAGTATTTGGCACAATATACTTGTCTCCCTATGTACAGAGAAAGGAATCATCTTATCATTCATTTTACAAACCGCCCAGTATATTATTATATATACTGGAGAGCAAAGTTAGAGAACAACACACAATTTCCTTAATGCTAAGGTCATTGTGTAATCCTATGTGATTAAATCCTAACATGAGGAAACTCGCAGTATTTGAAGCTCATTTCAAAAATTGAATTTATTGTAAAGCACATAATAAACATGAGATAAATGAGATAAATGAAAAAGAACACAGATCAAAATTAGGGAACACTTTCAGATACCTGCAAGGTATTGGTATTAATCTGGCACGGGGTGCAAACACTATGTAACTGGCAGCCTGTCACGCTCTCCGGTCCCTGTGCTGCGCTCCCCGGTCCCCGTGCTGCGCTCCCCGGTCCCAGTGCTGCGCTCCCCGGTCTCCGTGCTGCGCTCCCCGGCTCCCGACGGCGCTCCCTGCTCACCGCTCCGGTTCCCGGTCCTTCCCTCCACGGCCTTCCTGCTCCCTCTCCCTCGCCTGCGTCCTCCATGCGTCCTATTCCCCGCTCCCGGCGCTCCTCTGCTTCACAGGACACTCTGCCGGGCACTCCTGCTTCCTCTGCACCGCTTTCTGCCCTGGCTTCTGGCATACGGGCCTCGCGCATGCGCATTAGGGCACGCAGTCACTGATCCTCTCTTAAAGGGCCAGCACCCAGAAACAGGATATTGCCTATACAGGTACAGGGTATAAGAGGATTCCCCTTCCAGGTGGGCGGGGCCTGTTCTACATGTTTAGTAAGCTAGGAGTTCAGGTCCCCTTCTGCCTTGTCCGGTATTAACCCTTCTCTGTCTCATAGAGTCTGTCTTGCCACACCAACCGGTTCTAACCACGCCAGCTCCAAAACTCCTGTCGGTGACTGTCAGCTGATAATCCACCACCTCTTCAGTCCAACCAGTCTCCAGTCCCTGTCTCCGTGTGGTGACCTGCCATCTTGCTCAGCTGGTTTCGGATTCCGCCTGACATCTACCCGGCCTCTGACCCTGAGCCTCGTCGCCTGGACTACCTTCTCCGTACGGACTGTCTTGCTACCAGGAGTGCTTCGGCTGCCGTGCATCAAGACCCTCTGGCGGGGTGACCGGCCTGGTTGCCTCACCCGGGGAATCCGGTGTACGGTCCAGTGTTTCCACCACCAGGTCCTAACACAGCCTAACTTTCCAGTTTGCACTGACTTTGCAAAAATAGTGTGTCATTCCAAAGTGACTGAAACCCTCCGGCATCAGATTGTCCAAATGAAGGCCAAAGGGGTGACCCTATAAGCCATAGCAAGAGAAGTTGGTCATTCCAAGTCTGTGATTTTGAGAATATTGCATCTTTACAACATCGCAAACTCTTTCAAGTTCCCCAAAAAGGCTGGTTGCCCTCAAAAGACAAATGCAAGAGAGGACAGGATAATGTGGAGAATCTCCATGGGTAATCGTTTCAACACTGCTCGCCAGTTCAGCACTGCAGAGGATAAAGGTATGTCTCGTCATATAGTGTCACGACGTTTAAGAGAATTTGGACTGAAAGCGCACGCTGCAGTGACAAAACCTCCCATTAGCAGAAACAATCAAAAGGCTAGACTCACCTTTGGTGAGGAGCATGTTGTGTGGACAGAAGAGAAATGTTCCACAGATCATTTTAGTGATGAAAACAAGTTTAATTTATTTGGGTCTGACGGGAAACATTAAGTTCACCGATAATCTGAGGAAAGACTGAACCCAACATGTGTTAAGAAGTCAGTGAATGGTGGTGGAGGAAGTGTCATGGTTTGGGGAATGTTTTCTGCAGCAGGAATTGGACCTCTCATGCATCTACATGGCAGAGTGAATGCAAGTGTGGATCAGAACCTTCTTCAACAAATTGTGATTCCTTACTTGCATTCATTATTTAATCAGCCAGAAATTCTCTCACAGCAAAACGAGTAAAGCAGTTTTTTGAAACGAAAAACATCGAAAAAATGAAATGGTTGACCAGAGTCCTGATCTAAACCCAATAGAAAACCTGTGGAAAATCCTTGATGACAAAGTTATGGCCAAGAAACCCACAACCGTCAAAGAACCGTAGAAGAGACTGGAAGAAGAGTTGACCAAAATCACACCCAAGCAGTGTGAGAGACTAGTGATGTCCTGTGGCTGTGTGGCGCCCCTGACCTGGTCAGGCACCACTGAGTACTGCACCCATGCTGGGGACAGTACAATACAGGTAATCCAGAAGGCTGACAGGGGTGTGGTACACAGGCGCATAGTAATCAGCTCTCACACATGTACCCATGAGAGGACCCCTGGGGATCCCAGGAGGGGGAAAAGCCTTGACCTTCACTGGAATAGTGGAGGGGGCCAAAAGCCTCCATCTCCTCTCAAGGGGTGTGGTAAGAGAATCTGGTTGCTAGGTGGCGTAGGCAAGAACAGGAGAGGAGGGGCAGTGAGTCAGTTAGAGCAGAACTCCAGAGGGCTCAGTGAGGAGCAGACCTGTGGGGCTGTTGCTGTCTAACAGCGCCCGCGCAGTGGCTACTGACGGGGGAGAACGGTCAACTAGGAGTGCTACCCGAAATCCATCTTCAGCTAAAGAGAGAGCACGGAGTGGGAAGTAAGGAGACTGCTAGAGAGCACCAGGCCCAAACGGGCGGCAGATCCCGAAGCGGAGATAGATCCAGCTTTCTTTTGCTAAACCTGCCGGTGTGGGGCTCTCAAAGCCCACGCCACAACACCACAAAAGCCGCAGCCACGTAGCCACAGTTAGGGCCCATAGCTCACAGGAGGCAAGAAGCTGGAGTGATCTGGCCCAGGCGACAAGCACACGGCGAACGAAGGGGAGAGAGGCTGCAGCATCTTCCCTGGGTGACCCCCATAGGGACTCAAAGTCGGGGTCACCCCAAACCACCAAGGGCTAAGGAAGGCGAGTTGGTAGTCACCCTCATAAAGTCAGCCTGAAGGATACCTGGTTCCCACCTGGTTCATCTCAGCTACGCCCGGGCTACTCACCCTGCCATCAAATGTGAGTAAAGCCCTTGAAAGACAGTTCTGCCTGTGTGAGTCATTCTGCGACTTGTAGTACTACGCATCTACACCGGGCCCTGGGGCTTGCCTCACTCTCAGGAGGCTATTCCAACTAACTGCACACACCATCAGCCCCAGGCGACCCTCAACCTGCAGTGGCGGTCCCTACTGGCCGCAATACTGAGAGTGGCGTCACGACAAGAAGAAGATCTCCTACCTGTGACCAGATCCAGCTACGTGGAGTCCCTGAAGGTAATGCACCGACACTGCACTAGCGGGGCTTCACATCTGGCGTCACGAACAGGATAAGGACTAGACCTGTTCAGACAGGTGACCATGTGCCTGGGCGGTCCGCTTGAAAAATTGGAAGCGCCGCCATATTGCCACCATGAAAAGCGCGCTGAAAAACAACAGCAGCCCGCGCTGGAAGAAGTAACCGCCCACGAAGAGGTGTGGCTACCCAGAGATCCCCTGCAGAGTTCTGACCTTGCCAGCTATGAGAGTGGAAGCGTCCAGAGACGTCGGGACAGAAAGGAAGCCACAAGCCTGCTGCTGGGAGAGGAGCTGCTGAAAGAGGCAGAGCAGAAACTGAACAGCTTGCTATCAGAGGCAACGGCGAGTCCACAGCTGGAGAGTCGTGCAGAAGAGGGCGCAGAAGAAATGGCGTCTGACCGCAGAAATCCAGAACCGGGCTCCGCTGCCTGGTGGTATCGGGAGCTGGCCCAGTTCTGCGACCGACTGGAGACCCGGGTTGTGGAGCAGATCCGGGAAGAACGAATGGAAATGCTGGAGATGACCGCGGCGGTTCGGGCCTATGAAAGGAGAGCCGCGCGCCGAGTGCCAGACAGGACGGCGATGACGCAGACCCCGATGCTGCCACCGGTGGGTGAGTCGAGTGATGCCCCGGCCAGCGCAAGTGCCCCGACCCCTGCTGCCACGCCCGCGGTCCCCGAAGAGGCGTCCGGTGCGGCGACGCTGAAGCAGGCCGCAGCCACGCCAGGTGCGGCCTTCCAAGCCCCAGCGGCCGCAGCGATGCCCTGCTCGGCCCACCAAGACCCGGTCCCTGCAGCAACGCCCAGTCCGGCCCGCAAAGAACCGGCTGCCACCGCGACCCTCATCCGCGCCGCAGGCGTAACGCTGACCCAGGCCGCCGCCCTGCTAGGCCCGGCCCGCCGAGACCCCACCGCCGCAGCAACGCTCGTCCGCGCCGCAAGTGAGGTGCTGAACCAGGCCGCAGCCACGCCAGGCGCGGCCCGCCAAGCCCCGGCCGCCGCAGCGATGCCCTGCTCGGCCCACCAAGACCCGGTCCCTGCAGCGACGCCCAGCCCAGCCTGCACAGATCCCATCGCGACAGTGACGCCGATCCAGGCCGCCGCCATACAGGGCGCGGCCCGCCAAGACCAGGCCGCCGCCAAACAGGGCGCGGCCCGCCAAGACCAGGCCGCCGCCATGCCGGGCGCGGCCCGCCAAGACCAGGCCGCCGCCATACAGGGCGCGGCCCGCCAAGACCAGGCCGCCGCCATACAGGGCGCGGCCCGCAAAGAGATTGCATCACCGTTTACCCCGGCCTGCAAGGCCAGAGCAGACACCGCTCCCCAGTCCAAAGAGGTCCCTGCTAGGAAGACCCTGATAGGAGAGGACCCCGAATACTGGAAGCTGAAGGCTGACCTAGAGGCCCAGTTCCCACAAGAGATGGTGGATCGGTATCTGCTCCCTCAGCATACCCCCAAGGAGATTCAGGCAACCCCTGCAGCCGCGCCAGAGAGTCCACCGCCCAGACCAGCTGAAGAAAGCCCATCCCCAGCACTGCCACCAAAGGAGTGCCAAGAAGAATTAACGGGGAGAGGAGGCCAGGAAGCTGAGGAGCTGACTCCGGAGCCACCGGCAGTGGAGCAATACTCAGAGCCGGAGATGTTACCCTATTCCCGTTGGGATGAGGAGGACTTGACACCGTCTGCAGATGAAGATCAGCCCAGAAACCTCACCTGGGGCCCTGCAGGCATTGAGGTAACAGCCCAGCAGAACCCAGCCCACAAGACCAGGCGTCGCAACAGAACAACGCTGTCCCCTGCACCACAGTCTCCAGAGCAGAGAGAAGTCACAGCCAGAGACCTACAGGAGAAAAGGTTCCTGAGAAGAGCCAAAGCCCAGGTCAGAGGACCCCTTTGCAGAGGAGTAGTGGAGGATTTCAATTTGAAAAGTGGATATAGATTCATTGTAGCACCTGGTGTGAAGGAAGGGATATTTGTCAACCGAAGAGATGTGAGCGCTCATCTGCCTAGAGGACACCCTGGCAGAAACCTAAAGATGGGGGATTCAGTACAGTTTACCATGCATCAAGGCGAAAGAGGACTGTACGCGCTTGACGTAGCACTATGTACCAGCAAACCTTACAGCCACCCCATGCTACAGGAAAGAGAAACAGATACAGGAAAGGAAACAGATGAAGATAGAGAAAGCAGAGACAAGGAACCTGCAGATGAGACAACAACAGATGAAGAAAGAGGCCAAGAAAGCAACAGGTGCCGCAGCCCTACAGGCCCAAGCCCTGGTGAAGAGGAGTCTGCATAAGTTAAGTAAAGTACCGCAAGTTTTGACCAGTTTGGAAAGTTTGTTTTGCAACGTTCTCAAGTTCAAGTATGTGCCCACAAAAACTATTGTGAGAAAACCATAAACCTTAAGGCTATGAACTGGCTATAGCCACAAACTCTCGCAGTGTAAATAGTTACACCAGAGGGCACCACCACCACCAGAGTCAGCCTGTTTAGGGGCTTGGCTCGTCTGCAACCAGGAGGAGCCCGTCCGTATATAGGGCCTTGGCTCACCTGCAACCAGAGAGCATGCCTGTTTATGGGGCCTGGCTCTCCACCACAAAGAGGGTACCTGGTCAGCACCAACTGTGGAGGCCGCCTCTGCATCCTGCCAGAAGAGGCTGAAGGCGCGGATCCACCAGGCCAGGTATACCCTGAAACCACCAGCCCATGTAAGCCGCCTCTACATCCTGCCAGAAGTGGCTGAAGTCGCGGCCAACGTGAAAGGGTTTTGGGTGGGTTAACGGACTTGTGGGTGGAGGGTGGTGATGTATGGTACCTGGTGCTTTTAAATGTTTTACATGTTTTAATGTTTTATGCATTTTAAAATGTTGTCTTGCAGCCCGAGGACGTGCTGGTGATAACTAAGGGGGAATGTGGCGCCCCTGACCTGGTCAGGCACCACTGAGTACTGCACCCATGCTGGGGACAGTACAATACAGGTAATCCAGAAGGCTGACAGGGGTGTGGTACACAGGCGCATAGTAATCAGCTCTCACACATGTACCCATGAGAGGACCCCTGGGGATCCCAGGAGGGGGAAAAGCCTTGACCTTCACTGGAATAGTGGAGGGGGCCAAAAGCCTCCATCTCCTCTCAAGGGGTGTGGTAAGAGAATCTGGTTGCTAGGTGGCGTAGGCAAGAACAGGAGAGGAGGGGCAGTGAGTCAGTTAGAGCAGAACTCCAGAGGGCTCAGTGAGGAGCAGACCTGTGGGGCTGTTGCTGTCTAACAGCGCCCGCGCAGTGGCTACTGACGGGGGAGAACGGTCAACTAGGAGTGCTACCCGAAATCCATCTTCAGCTAAAGAGAGAGCATGGAGTGGGAAGTAAGGAGACTGCTAGAGAGCACCAGGCCCAAACGGGCGGCAGATCCCGAAGCGGAGATAGATCCAGCTTTCTTTTGCTAAACCTGCCGGTGTGGGGCTCTCAAAGCCCACGCCACAACACCACAAAAGCCGCAGCCACGTAGCCACAGTTAGGGCCCATAGCTCACAGGAGGCAAGAAGCTGGAGTGATCTGGCCCAGGCGACAAGCACACGGCGAACGAAGGGGAGAGAGGCTGCAGCATCTTCCCTGGGTGACCCCCATAGGGACTCAAAGTCGGGGTCACCCCAAACCACCAAGGGCTAAGGAAGGCGAGTTGGTAGTCACCCTCATAAAGTCAGCCTGAAGGATACCTGGTTCCCACCTGGTTCATCTCAGCTACGCCCGGGCTACTCACCCTGCCATCAAATGTGAGTAAAGCCCTTGAAAGACAGTTCTGCCTGTGTGAGTCATTCTGCGACTTGTAGTACTACGCATCTACACCGGGCCCTGGGGCTTGCCTCACTCTCAGGAGGCTATTCCAACTAACTGCACACACCATCAGCCCCAGGCGACCCTCAACCTGCAGTGGCGGTCCCTACTGGCCGCAATACTGAGAGTGGCGTCACGACAAGAAGAAGATCTCCTACCTGTGACCAGATCCAGCTACGTGGAGTCCCTGAAGGTAATGCACCGACACTGCACTAGCGGGGCTTCACAGCTGCAGATGTGCTGAATTCATTCAAAGCAAAGACCTGTACACGTCCTACTGATGGGTGACTGTGGTTACCTTCCGAAAATTTACTTCTAATCTTTCTCTGTGCTACAGTCATTGATGTTCCCTAATTATCATCATCACGTGTTGGGTAAAATAAAGTTTTTATGGTGATAAACTTTGGATCTTTTGTGAAACCCTGTTCTAGTGGCATGGTGCACCCCTTACACAAAACCTTCTAATGTTGGTCAATGTAGATTACATTATTTCTGAAAAAAGCAAGTAGTCATATATTGTTCTTTAATTTTGATCTCCAGTGCAAAAGCACAGGTAAATTAGTGATATTTGGATGTAGTTGATCAGTGGCCCCCAGAGTCATTGTTACTGGTGGGCCCCTGTCGCCCCAGTCTGACACAGGTTGGATATAATGCTGTGTGAGATACAAATTGAAGGACAGACAACAGAAAAGATGGAAATAACCAGGCATGCCCTCATACACCCTAAACCTATTAGTATTGCAAGCGCAAAAAAAAATGCATTACATAGCTGGGAGGGTGAAATAATTTAATTTTTTTTCACGGTATCAGAATTTGCTATCATAGTTCATCATATCACTCTGAGCATTGATTGAATGTATTCTTACAAGTGTTGTGTTTGTATGGTATAGAAATGCCTTACACTGAACGTCTGGGGTCAATTAATTTAAAGTACATTGTAAAATATTCTATGAAATGGTGACGCAAATAAAAAAAGATATCCGAAGAAAGCCTATAATACCAATACATGATGTCCTGGCAGATATGAAGAAAGTACATTTAGTGAGAATTCCAATAGAAGAGAGATTAGCCGAGATGCAGAATACATTTATATAACAGATTAGCTGCATTGTTAGAATGGAACGTATACTGTCATATCTCATAGGACTTGATGAACTGGAAACTTGTCACTCACAGGACACTGTGCAGAATGGGAGATAAGACACTTATAGTCGCTGAGAAAGGCAGGTTCATAGTGATGGCCATCAGCTAAGCAGGGCTTTATATCTGAGTGTATAGAAAAGAGGGCACTATGAAAATGAAACACATTATCAATGTTCCAGGACTAACATCAGCGATAACAGAAGTTAAGGCAGTATTAGATGTCAGCCATTCAAATGAATGTCCGTGAATGAATGAGAGATGCTTGATGTTGGCGACTCTGCACTCAGGATCATAGATGAGGGCCCGAGCAATGAATCCACTCTATCATGTCATATGATATATGGTCAAATATATTAATGTAATAATTCAATTCAGGTTGTTTAAACCAGGGGTTTATACAATCAACCATCGCGCCGTGATGTCTCCCTTTACTAGTATTTGTAAAATAATGGCTCGTTCTAAAGAGCTCACCGATACCAGCGTGGTCCCGTAATGGTGGCAACAATTCAACTTGTGAAATTTCTTCCCTTCTAAATATCCCATGCTCATCTGTGTGTGGTAATAATAAGTGATGAGCGGGCACTACCATGCTCGGTTGCTCGGTACTCGTAACTAGTGATGAGCGGGTACTACCATGCTCGGGTGCTCTGTACTCATAACTAGTGATGAGCGGGCACTACCATGCTCGGGTGCTCTGTACTCGTAACTAGTGATGAGCGGGCACTACCATGCTCGGGTGCTCTGTACTCGTAACTAATGATGAGCGAGCACTACCATGCTCAGGTGCACTGTACTCGTAACTAGTGATAAGCGGGGTACTACCATGCTCGGGTGCTCTGTACTCATAACTAGTGATGAGCAGGCACTACCATGCTCGGGTGCTCTGTACTCATAACTAGTGATGAGCAAGCACTACCATGCTCGGGTGCTCAGTACTCGTAACTAGTGATGAGCAGGCACTACCATGCTCGGGTGCTCTGTACTCATAACTAGTGATGAGCGGAGCGAGCACTACCATGCTCGGGTGCTCAGTACTCGTAACTAGTGATGAGCGGAGCAAGCACTACCATGCTCGGTTGCTCAGTACTCATAACTAGTGATGAGCGGGCACTACCATGCTCAGGTGCTCAGTACTCATAACTAGTATATGGTCAAATATATTAATGTAATAATTCAATTCAGGTTGTTTAAACCAGGGGTTTTTACAATCAACCATCGCGCCGTGATGTCTCCCTTTACTAGTATTTGTAAAATAATGGCTCGTTCTAAAGAGCTCACCGATACCAGTGTGGTCCTGTAATGGTGGCAACAATTCAACTTGTGAAATTTCTTCCCTTCTAAATATCCCATGCTCATCTGTGTGTGGTAATAATAAGTGATGAGCGGGCACTACCATGCTCGGTTGCTCGGTACTCGTAACTAGTGATGAGCTGGTACTACCATGCTCGGGTGCTCAGTGCTCATAACTAGTGATGAACGGGCACTACCATGCTCAGGTGCTCAGTACTCATAACTAGTGATGAGCGGGCACTACCATGCTCGGGTGCTCGGTACTCGTAACTAGTGATGAGTGGGCACTACCATGCTCAGGTGCTCAGTGCTCATAACTAGTGATGAACGGGCACTACCATGCTCAGGTGCTCAGTACTCATAACTAGTGATGAGCGGGCACTACCATGCTCGGGTGCTCGGTACTCGTAACTAGTGATGAGTGGGCACTACCATGCTCAGGTGCTCAGTACTCATAACTAGTGATGAGCGGGCACTACCATGCTCAGGTGCTCAGTACTCATAACTAGTGATGAGCGTGCACTACCATGCTCAGGTGCTCAGTACTCATAACTAGTGATGAGCGGGCACTACCATGCTCGGGTGCTCTGTACTTGTAACTAGTGATGAGCGTGCACTACCATGCTCAGGTGCTCAGTACTTGTAACTAGTGATGAGCGAGCACTACCATGCTCAGGTGCACTGTACTTGTAACTAGTGATGAGCGGACACTATCATGCTCGGGTGCTCAATGCTCGATAAGAGCAGTTGGTGCTTGGATGGGTGTAACTCGAGTACCCAAGTACAATGGAAGTCAATGGGGGACTCGAGCATTTTTCCAGAAGATTTCCCCAAAAGATGCTTGAGTCCCCATTGACATTGAATTATACTCGATTGCTCGAGTTGAGCCCATCTAAGCCTCAAACTGCTCTTATCGAGTACAGAGCACCCGAGCATGGTAGTGCTCTCATCACTAGTAATAATGAAAAAAGGAAGTATTTAAGAACCACAGCACAGGACTCATGAAGTAGGAGATCATGAAATGTTATGCAGAGTGGTTGCTGAGTGCTCAGACTTACAGTGCGTAAAAGTCAAGAAAGCTCCACTGACTCAATAATTGCAGGCTCCAAACCTCCTCTGACATTGATATCAGCACAAAAACTACTTTGGAAGCTTTATGGCATGAATTTTCATGGGTAAAAAGTTGCATCCAGCCTTACATCACCAAGCACAATGCAAAGTGTCTGATGGAGTGGTGTAAACCCGCCACCACTGAACTCTGGAGGAAACGTGTCCTGTGAAGTGATGGATCACACTTCTCTATCTGGCATATGATGGTGAGTCTGGGTTTGTTGAAGACCAGGAGAACGTCACGCCCATTGCATTGTGCCAGCTGTAAAGTTTGGTGGTAAAGAGATTATACTATTGATTGTTTTTTAGAGCTTGGTACCTTTGTTGCAATGAAGGGACATCTTAATACTTCAGCATACAAGACATTTAGTACAATAAAAGCTGCCAACTTTTTGAGAGCATTTTGGAGAAAGCTCTTCTCTATTCCAGTAGGGGCCAATGCACAATGGAAGGTTAAGAAAGGATGAATGGCTACGTTTGGTGTGGGAGAACTTGACCTGCCTTGACCTCAACTCCAACACCTATGGGATGAACTAGAATACTCCTTAGGATGAATGGACAAAATTATCCACAGATTCCTCCAAAATCTTGTGGAAAGCCTTCCCAGAAGAGTGGAAGCTATTATAGCTGCAAAGTGGGGATCAACTCCATATTACTGCCCGAGGATTTAGAAGGAGATATCGTAAAAACTCCTGCAGTTGTAATGTATAGGAATACCAGGCAGTGTACATCTGTCACAGAGTGTGAGGGGATAACAGGGGACCATGACTCCTAAACTGGCCCTCAGGCTAGGGGACTCTAACTGTACCTGATCCCAGGGACACTTCAAATAGTGAAGATGTCTGGGCCGCCTTCCTTGCCGTGCTTCTGGACTGTTGTAACCTAATACCCCCTCTCCCCTACCCCAGGGGAGGGCCGAGACAAGAGTGGTTAAACCCACAGATATAGACAAAAGGGAAACCAAAACTCTATGACACAGCTAGCACACATGGAGATATAAATCAATACGTGATAAGGAGGAAATAAAGAGCAGGAAGGATATAACCAAATGATGAGAGGATTGCCACAGCACACCAAGCAGAATGCAGTAAATCACCAGCAACTGGAAAACAACAGCACACGGAACAGATTAGCAAAAGCTATAGTCTGCATGGGAACACAGATTCCTCCACCTTAAAAAGGCAGGGAGTACCTGTGATAGGTCTCCCACAACATGTGATCCAAAAGGTAGCCAGCAGGCTAGCAGAGATTAACTCCTGCTAGCCGATCACTAATGAGCACACATCTGGTCGATGGCTGAGCCTGCCTGTGCAACTCAGAAGCACCAGAGAAAGCATAATGTGGAGTGTCCGAGTCTATAGTGTGAACAGCGTCTGATGCCGCCATGATACTCGGTGAGTTTACAGCCAAACACTGTGTGACAACAGCTTAATAGAACACATGGTAGGTGGTTGCCTTATTCAGACATGCAATTAACCACTGGAACAACCACTGTTGATAAGATGTTATTGATTTTGGCCCATGGAAGGTGGGTTCATTCCTGCCATAGTTTAACATAAAGTGAGAATCTGCAATTTTATAAAGACGCAATATAATGCATAAGCGTTAAAACTGAAACTGAGAATGAAATACATGGAGGTCCATTGTGGAGAAATACCAGAGATTAGTTTGCAGAGAGATAACAGAAGAGCAGGAGCAGAGAGATGACAGAAGAGCAGGAGCAGAGAGATAACAGAAGAACTGGAGCAGAGATATGA
The DNA here is from genome assembly GCF_048569485.1 of Anomaloglossus baeobatrachus. Classification (NCBI taxonomy): domain Eukaryota; kingdom Metazoa; phylum Chordata; class Amphibia; order Anura; family Aromobatidae; genus Anomaloglossus; species Anomaloglossus baeobatrachus. The sequence goes on from NC_134363.1 coordinate 64,298,621, forward strand.
CAGAAGAGCTGGAGCAAAGAGATGACAGAAGAGCAGGAGCAGAGAGATGACAGAAGAGCTGGAGCAGAGATATGACAGAAGAGCTGGAGCAAAGAGATGACAGAAGAGCAGGAGCAGAGAGATGACAGAAGAACAGGAGCAGAGAGATGACAAGAGCAGGAGCAGAGAGATGACAGAAGAGCTGGAGCAGAGAGATGACAGAAGATCAAGAGCAAAGAGATGAGAGAAGAGCAGGAGCAGAGAGATAACAGAAGAGCAGGAGCAGAGAGATGACAGAAGATCAGGAGCAGAGAGATAACAGAAGAGCTGGAGCAGAGATATGACAGAAGAGCTGGAGCAAAGAGATTACAGAAGAGCAGGAGCAGAGAGATGAAAGAAGATCAGGAGCAGAGAGATGGCAGAAGAGCTGGAGTAGAGAGAAGACAGAAGAGCTGGAGCAGAGAGATGGCAGAAGAGCAGGAGCAGAGAGATGACAGAAGAGCTGGAGTAGAAAGATGGCAGAAGAGCAGGAGCAGAGAGATGACAGAAGAGCAGGAGCAGAGAGATGACAGAAGAGCAGGAGCAGAGAGATGACAGAAGAGCAGAGAGATGACAGAAGATCAGGAGCAGAAAGATGACAGAAGACCAGGAGCAGAGAGATGACAGAAGAGCTGGAGCAGAGAGATGACAGAAGAGCAGGAGCAGAGAGATGACAGAAGAGCTGGAGCAGAGAGATGACAGAAGATCAGGAGCAGAGAGATGGCAGAAGAGCAGGAGCAGAGAGATGACAGAAGAGCTGGAGCAGAAAGATGGCAGAAGAGCAGGAGCAGAGAGATAACAGAAGAGCAAGAGCAGAGAGATGACAGAAGAGCAGGAGCAGAGAGATGACAGAAGATCAGGAGCAGAAAGATGACAGAAGAGCTGGAGCAGAGAGATGATAGAAGAGCTGGAGCAGAGAGATGACAGAAGATCAGGAGCAGAGAGATGGCAGAAGAGCAGGAGCAGAGAGATAACAGAAGAGCAAGAGCAGAGAGATGGCAGAAGAGCAAGAGCAGAGAGATGACAGAAGAGCAAGAGCAGAGAGATGACAGAAGAGCTGGGACAGAGAGATGGCAGAAGAGCTGGAGCAGAGAGATGACAGAAGAGCAGGAGCAGAGAGATGACAGAAGAGCAGGAGCAGAGAGATGACAGAAGATCAGGAGCAGAGAGATGACAGAAGAGCTGGAGCAGAGAGATGACAGAAGAGCTGGAGCAGAGAGATGACAGAAGAGCAGGAGCAGAGAGATGACAGAAGAGCAGGAGCAGAGAGATGAAAGAAGATCAGGAGCAGAGAGATGGCAGAAGAGCAGGAGTAGAGAGATAACAGAAGAGCTGGAGCAGAGAGATGACAGAAGAGCTGGAGCAGAAGGATGGCAGAAGAGCAGGAGCAGAGAGATGACAGAAGAGCTGGAGCAGAAAGATGACAGAAGAGCAGGAGCAGAGAGATAACAGAAGAGCAAGAGCAGAGAGATGGCAGAAGAGCAAGAGCAGAGAGATGACAGAAGAGCAAGAGCAGAGAGATGACAGAAGAGCTGGGGCAGAGAGATGACAGAAGAGCAGGAGCAGAGAGATGACAGAAGAGCTGGAGCAGAGAGATGACAGAAGAGCAGGAGCAGAGAGATGACAGAAGAGCAGGAGCAGAGAGATGACAGAAGATCAGGAGCAGAGAGATGACAGAAGAGCTGGAGCAGAGAGATGACAGAAGATCAGGAGCAGAAAAAGGACAGAAGAGCTGGAGCAGAGAGATGACAGAAGAGCTAGAGCAGAGAGATGACAGAAGATCAGGAGCAGAGAGATGGCAGAAGAGCAGGAGCAGAGAGATAACAGAAGAGCAAGAGCAGAGAGATGGCAGAAGAGCAAGAGCAGAGAGATAACAGAAGAGCAAGAGCAGAGAGATGACAGAAGAGCTGGAGCAGAGAGATGACAGAAGAGCTGGAGCAGAGAGATGAAAGAAGAGCAGGAGCAGAGAGATGACAGAAGAGCAGGAGCAGAGAGATGACAGAAGATCAGGAGCAGAGAGATGACAGAAGAGCTGGAGCAGAGAGATGACAGAAGAGCAGGAGCAGAGAGATAACAGAAGAGCTGGAGCAGAGAGATGACAGAAGAGCAGGAGCAGAGAGATGACAGAAGAGCAGGAGCAAAGAGATGACAGAAGAGCAGGAGCAGAGAGATGACAGAAGATCAGGAGCAGAGAGATGACAGAAGAGCTGGAGCAGAGAGATGACAGAAGAGCTGGAGCAGAGAGATGACAGAAGAGCAGGAGCAGAGAGATAACAGAAGAGCTGGAGCAGAGAGATGACAGAAGAGCAGGAGCAGAGAGATGACAGAAGAGCAGGAGCAGAGAGATGACAGAAGAGCTGGAGCAGAGAGATGACAGAAGAGCTGGAGCAGAGAGATGACAGAAGATCAAGAGCAAAGAGATGACAGAAGAGCAGGAGCAGAGAGATAACAGAAGAGCAGGAGCAGAGAGATGACAGAAGAGCAGGAGCAGAGAGATGTCAGAAGAGCAGGAGCAGAGAGATGACAGAAGAGCTGGAGCAGAGAGATGGCAGAAGAGCTGGAGCAGAGAGATGAAAGAAGATCAGGAGCAGACAGATGGCAGAAGAGCAGGAGCAGAGAGATAAAAGAAGAGCTGGAGCAGAGAGATGACAGAAGAGCTGGAGCAGAGAGATGACAGAAGAGCTGGAGCAGAGAGATGGCAGAAGAGCTGGAGCAGAGAGATGGCAGAAGAGCAGGAGCAGAGAGATAACAGAAGAGCAAGAGCAGAGAGATGACAGAAGAGCTCGAGCAGAGAGATAACAGAAGAGCAGGAGCAGAGAGATGACAGAAGAGCTCGAGCAGAGAGATGACAGAAGAGCAGCAGCAGAGAAATGACAGAAGAGCTGGAGCAGAGAGATGACAGAAGAGCTGGAGCAGAGAGATGACAGAAAAGCTGGAGCAGAGAGATGACAGAAGAGCTGGAGCAGAGACATGACAGAAAAGCAGGAGCAGAGAGATGACAGAAGATCAAGAGCAAAGAGATGACAGAAGAGCTGGAGCAGAGAGATGACAGAAGAGCTGGAGCAGAGAGATGACAGAACAGCTGGAGCAGAGAGATGACAGAAGAGCAGGAGCAGAGAGATGAAAGAAGATCAGGAGCAGAGAGATGGCAGAAGATCAGGAGCAGAGAGATGAAAGAAGATCAGGAGCAGAGAGATGGCAGAAGAGCTGGAGCAGAGAGATGAAAGAAGAGCTGGAGCAGAGAGATGACAGAAGAGCAGGAGCAGAGAGATGACAGAAGAGCTGGAGCAGAGAGATGACAGAAGAGCTGGAGCAGAGAGATGACAGAAGAGCAGGAGCAGAGAGATGACAGAAGAGCTGGAGCAGAGAGATGACAGAAGAGCAGGAGCAGAGAGATGACAGAAGAGCAGGAGCAGAGAGATGACAGAAGAGCAGGAGCAGAGAGATGACAGAAGAGCAGGAGCAGAGAGATGACAGAAGAGCAGGAGCAGAGAGATGACAGAAGAGCAGGAGCAGAGAGATGACAGAAGAGCAGGAGCAGAGAGATGGCAGAAGAGCAGGAGCAGAGAGATGACAGAAGAGCAGGAGCAGAGAGATGACAGAAGAGCAGGAGCAGAGAGATGACAGAAGAGCAGGAGCAGAGAGATGACAGAAGAGCAGGAGCAGAGAGATGACAGAAGAGCAGGAGCAGAGAGATGACAGAAGATCAGGAGCAGAGAGATGACAGAAGAGCTGGAGCAAAGAGATGACAGAAGATTTGTTTCCACTTTCCTTATTCCATCTCAGTGTTGACTCTACTGTTAGAGAGGGATTACATTTGACAACAGGTAGTAACAGCAATCTATTCAGTAGACCTTTGGTCGGCAATTTGGAGTGATTCTTCTTGAGAAACCTAACATTATTTTTAAATTTAGCAATTTGCAGATTGTTTTATTCATCACATTATCTATCAATCAAAATCAAGTTATTTGAAAGTACAGACATTAAAAGATCACCTGTCACCAGGACAAAAATGGCTATTTTTTTCTTATTTTATTTCTATTACTCTACTGAGTATACTGTTGTTTTCTTCTAACCCCTTCACAACTGGTGATTTTCCATTTTTGTACTTTTGTTTTTTTGCTCCCCTCCTTCCCACAGCCATAACATATGTCAATTTTTATTTTATCCCATAAATTTAATTTTTTCCTATATTTTCTCAATTAACTTACCCAAACGTGGACTATTTAGTGCTGATGTATCACACACACAAATTGGATTACAACAACATTTAAACACATTTTGTAATATAACAAAAGAGGTAAAAAGCGAAGGAGGGTGAATACTTTTGCAAGGCACTGTATACTTTTCTTGCACAGGGGCCTTTTTCTGTCTGTGTCCGCCTGTCGTTGTGACTTTTGATGTACATGAAAGGTCGAAAAGGGGTTAAAAACACAATATGATTTCAGAAATAGAATTTTTTTTTTATTTTGTGCAATTTTTATGGATTTTACCAAGGAAGTGTGTCTCCCAAGTAATAATTGTCATGCACAGAGTAGGAGATGTCCATATGTAATGCGTGACACACGCGTTCAGACCGATGGGTGTCTGACGCACTACAAAAACACCACCAACAAAAAGGGGGGAGCACCGGGGTCACAATACAATGGAGTTCCCTGCTGCTAGGGAGAGGGGTGAGGGGTCACTTCCTGAACTCACCTCAAGCTGACTCCTGAGCTCCCTAGCGTCTCTTACAGGTTCTTTCAACCTGTCGGTGAGCAAGATACCTTGGTCCTTCAGTTAGCCCTAAACTCATCCTGCCCAGTGAGTAGGCCGGTGAGTTCACTTGACTCGCTACTACACTAATAAACACGGAAGGAAAGGAAAGACAGACAGGGGAATAAACAGAAGGCTACAAACACCAAACTTCAAAGCAGCAGACAGACTGTAAAGTAGCAGATTGATGGGCACATGGCAATTCCTCAGCAGCTCCTTCCACCAAGATAGCCAGAATAGAAACAAATTCTAACAGCAGCAAGTACTGGTGGAAAAGCTCCAGTCTTTAAACCTAAATGGGTGTGGGCTCAAAGTTCTACGGATCACCTGCACTGCTATGAGCTGCTGTCAACAATAACTGAAATTAACTCATGAGATGCCAAAGAAGAGGAAGCTTTGTTTAAATGAGGAGTTTAGATGGAGATGGGAGGCTCCAGTCCTAAGGCTGTCACTAGTCTTAAAATAGCAGGGAGACGGCCATGACAATAAGGTACAGTAGCCTAAAAAAATGCTTCACAGGATTCTGTTAGCCATGCCAAAGCCCATAATAATTATTGGCCAAAACTATAAAAATTAGAACAAAATAAAAAATCTCTGGAACTATATGGCAGATTTAAAAAAAAAAACCAAAAAACAGACAAACAAGAAAATTCTCAAGTGAGCAGCGGAACTAAAATAACAGCAAAACACTGCCCACTTTTCAACCTGGTGACACGTTGTCTTTGAATTCAAACAGGACAGTTTGCTTCAATTTTTAAAAACTGGACCTAATTTTCAAGTGTGAACTAGGCCTAAAAGCTGTGAATGAAATAAATAGTAATTTCCTAAGAGTTCTGTTTCATTGGTTTATTTTTACATATTGTACTCTGTGCTTCCCAGTGCAGATTACATCTAATTCTGGTACAGTTTACTGTGACCTGATATATCTGAATGCTGTTTTTAAGGTCTCGGCAGCTGGCATAACACAGAGAAGAACCAATGCTATTTATAACCCACTTACTGGTATTATAATCTGCAAAACCAACGAAATTTTCCATAAAAAATCTGAGTGGAGAATTGATTGACACATGGTAGATCTTTTCTGAACTGACACCATCTGCAAACTTGAAGCAAGGCGGGTGGCATGTCTAATGACTGAATGCATCAAGCCTCTCGCAAAGCATAATATGAAATCCACAGCCAGTGAAGCATGTAAGTATCTGACTGATGTTAGTATCATGGTGGTTTTACAATGCCTGCTCCTTGCATATTTCTTCAGATCATCCTCAGTCCCTGTCTCATCCGATCCCATTCTTTTCCCCAATTTTTCTTTCGCTCTTGCGTTACAGAACCATAAGATGACATTTGGAATTTTTCAACATTCGCCAGTCATGTAATGTAGAAAAGCAGCAGGGCATGGAAATTGTTAGTGGGTTATGACAGGATAACATTTCCTGTATGTTGCATCTTCTTTGCCTCTAAACAGTAGATGTCCCTTTTTTTCTAGGTTGCCGCAGGGTTTCTAGTCCTGTCATAGTCTTAATCATAAGTTGTCTACCTGGAAAACAACATATAAATGTATTTTATTCAACATTCTGTCTTCTGGAAATATTCACAGAATTCTTTTTCGCTTTCAGTATGACACAAATGGTTTATATCCTAATATAAGGAATAAATTGTACTTTGTCATCGAGTAAGAGACAGATGTAGCCCTCTGATATGACAATATGTCCTAAAGGGGTAGGATGAAGTTACAATAACATGACTACCTTCAAACAGAAAAAGTCCGATCCTTGTCCTTGGGTTATGTCTAGTGATGAGCGAATATATTCGGCAATATTCGTTACTCGCTTGAATATTAAGGTTGTCAGGATATTTATTACGCATAGAGTATTTTGCTAATTCACCTCGGGAGATTCGAGTCTCCTTCCCACATGATTTTCAGCCAGTAAATACTCAGGGATTGCCTGCCAATCTTTGCTACTGGCATTACTGTGATTGGGAGGTGCAGTGAAAAAAAGATTATGAGCGGTCATTCCGAGTTTCACACTGCTTTTGAGTCCGATCATTAACCTTTATGAATATTCACTTCTTCCCCTGCCCACACTCTGTAACAGTGTCTGTGATTGGTTGCAGTCTTGCTTCCCCCACCCACCCACTGTGTCAGCATCTGTGGTTGGTTGCCCTCCCACTAGCTGTCTGCGTCAGGATGTGGAGTGTAAAAATCAATAATAATTGTAAAAAATTGCATAGGGCCCACTGTATTTTGATACTCAACCCAGATAAAGTAGACCGCTGAAGGCTGCAGCATTATCTTGGCTGTGTATCAAATTACAAGGGACCCCATATGGCTTTTTTTAAAATTACTTAAATAAATAATTTAAAAGAAATAGAGTGCGCTCTCCCCTAATTTTGATACTGTCACGCTCCCCGGGTCCCCTGCCTCGCTCCCCGGCTCACCTGCCACGCTCCCCGGCTTCCCTGCTTCGCTCCCCGGCTCCTCTGTTAGGCGTCCCCCGCTCCACTGCCTCCAGCCCCCATCACCTGCGGTCCCCAGGCGGCCCGGTCCCCGCTCCCGGCGCCCGTCGGCAGCTCTGCTCCAGGCCGGCTCCCCTGCTTCCTATTCACCGCTCCCTGCCCTGGCTTCTGGCACCCGGGCCTTGCGCATGCACATTAGGGCGCGCGGTCATTGACCCTCTCTTAAAGGGCCAGCGTCCACTGACAGGATATTGAACACACAGGTACAGGGTATAAAGGGGTTTAATGTCCAAGTGGGCGGGGCCTGTTCTTCGTGTTTCCCTAAGCTAGGAGTCAGGTCTCCTTGTCTCTGCTGGTATACTTACCTATCTCTCTTCTAGAGCCGCTCCTGCCTCGCCATCCGGTCCTGACGATTCCCGAACCCCCGAACACTGACTGTCTGCCATCCCGTCAGTCCGTACCATTCCTGATCCCTGTGGTGATCCATCCTCTCGCTCCATCGGTTCCGGACTCTGCCTGACAACATCTCGGCCTCCGAACCTGAGCTCCGTCACCCGGACTACCATCAGTGACTCCGTGGTCCCAGGGACTTCTCCACTCCACTCTTTTGAACGGACTGTCCTGCTACCTGTAGTGCTCCGGCTACCGGACCCCTTGCCGTCAGTAAGGTGTTCGGCCCAGTGGATCCACCTCCTGGGTCTGCCCGTCCACCTGGCCCTAACAGATACCCAGCCAAGATAAAGCTGACAGATGGGGGCTGCAGCATTATTTTGACTGTGTATTAAATTACAAGGCACCCCATGTGGCTGTTTTAAAATTATGTGGATAAATAATTTTAAAAAATGGAGTGCGTTCCTCCCCAATTTTGATACCCAGCCACGATAAAGCAGACAAATAAGTATAATTAAAAAAAAACAAAAAGCCAGCACTAAATGTGCACTTCAGCACTAAAAATTCCAAACTGGACTTATAAAAATTTGAGATTTTTGGCAAAAAATTGCAGTTTCTTGCAATTTGTTTATAAGTACAGTTTGGAATTTTTAGTGCTGAAGTGCACATTTAGTGCTGGCTTTTGTTTTTTCTCCATTGAATTGGTCGGTGGCTGACCCCCACCTTGCTATGCACCCCAATTTGGGATGTATTCTAGATTTTGGCAATTGGTGGCTGTTCACGTTCAGTCATCAGGCCCTGTCCACAGGCTATTTACTTCATGCAGCATTTGCTTGGGCCTGTCCCACCCACAGCCATGACTCAGTCATGGGTACGGGATTGAAATAGACCAGGTGAGTGCTGCTAAGAGCAGTTCTACTATTCATATGTGAGGCCATATGGCACATTTTATAAAAATATTTTAGTGTAGGACTGCCCCAAAGAGATTTGCCGTGACGTGATGGGGTAGATCAAGAAATTGCAATTTTGTTTGCCAAAAATTTCAAATTTTTATAATAAGTACAGTTTGGAATTTTTAGTGCTGAAGTGCACATTTAGTGCTGGCTTTTTGTTTTTTCTTCAAATAAGTATAATTTTCCTACTTTATTCCCGTAATACTCTTACAAACCAACTCAGAAATCAGAAATGAATCAGAAATGCATCCAGGCATCTTCCCCATGCTGTTCCCATTCAGATTCAGCACTTTTCCATACATTGCAGCATTTTTACAGATCTTCCAGACTGACTTCCAAGGTCCTCCAGAAAAATATTCAACTTTCCCATTGAGTTGCATTAGGTTTCTTATTCGTGACGAAAACAGAAATAGTGTAAGTTATTCAGCATGAATAATCCAAACCCGAATATTTCACTATTCACCCATCACTAGTTATATCTATTATTGCAATCAACCTCCATTAAAGCTGAATGCTTCTTAAGGGGGCTTTACACGCTGCGACATCGCTACCGATATATCGTCGGGGTCACGTCGTTAGTGACGCACATCCTGCGCCGGTAGCGACATCGCAGCGTGTGACACCAAGGAGCGGCGATCAACGATCACAAAATCGTTCAAAAACGGTGATCGTTGACACGTCGTTCCTTTCCTTAATGTCGTTGCTGCCACAGGAATGATGTTGTTTGTCATTCTTGCGGCATCACATATTGCTATGTGTGACACCGCAGGAACGATGAACATCTCCTTACCTGTGTCCACCGACAATGCGGAAGAAAGGAGGTGGGCGGGATGTTACGTCCCGCTCATCTCCGCCCCTCCGCTTCTATTGGCCAGCCGCTTAGTGACACCGCAGTGACATCGCTATGACGCCAAACGCACCTCCCCCTTGAAGGAGGGATTGTTCGGCGGTCACAGCAACATCGCTGACAAGGTATGTGCGTGTGACGCTGCCGTAGCGATAATGGTCGCTACGGCAGCGAGCACTAAATGTCGCACGAACGACGGGGGTGGGTGCTACCGTGCTCGACATCGCTAGCAATCGCTAGCGATGTCGCAGCGTGTAAAGCACCCTTTAGTCCAAAATCTTATAATCTTTTTTTTTTTGTTTATCTTGGTCTTCTGCTTTCACGGGTGAAACTTTTGTGACTTTTTAAGGGTTTAATAGTCCAGGTAATCTGTTCATCACCTATTTTGTCTTATTGGTTTCCAATAAAAACTATTTTACAGTCATTATTAAAAAGTGTTGAAATTCTGTTTCCAATTCTATGGTTTTGTCCATGTCCAGAATAAGTTTCTGTGATGAGTTTTTGGAGAGTTTTTTCAACTTTGTATTTTCGTGCACAGAAAAATGCAGTGTTTTACAGATCCAGCAAAGTGTATTATAGGACATGTATAAGACAGATTATAAAGAAACACATATGCCTTTTTAGTGTGATTCAGCATTGGAAAGACAATGAAGATGCATGTATTGATCTAAAGCCTGCTTTACATGTTGCAATTTCGCATACGATATCGTATGCGATTTGCAACGCCCCCATCGTATGTGCGGCACGTTCAATTTGTTGAATGTGCCGCACAAACGATTAACCCCTGTCACACGTACTTACCCGTCCATACGACCTCGATGTGGGACTCTACTTCCTGGAATGGGAGGGACGTTCGGTGTCACAGCGACGTCACGCGGCAGCCGGCCAATAGAAGTGGAGGGGCGGAGCTGAGCGGGACGTAAACATCCCGCCCACCTTCTTCCTTCCGCATTACTGTCCAGGAGCCTCAGAACGCAGGTAAGATCTGTTCATCGTTCCCGGGGTGTCAAACACTGCGATGTGTGCTACCACGGGTACGATGAACAATCTGACGTTCAGTTCTAGAGAAATGAACGATGTGCGTGCGATGAACGTTTTACCGTTCAATTGCAATCGCACGTCGCTGTCACACACTGCAATGTACCTTACGATGCCGGATGCGCGTCACGACGTGACCTCGCCGACACATTGTAAGATACATTGCAGCGTGTAAAGCGGGCTTAAGCCCAATGTAACTAGACTCAACTGATATAAACTGATATAGATTCCTGTGGTACTGTTAATTCTTGCAATTAAACTTGTGCCACACTAGGATTTTCTGATATGATCTTGGGGCATTCTGGAATCAGAAAGTCATAGCGCATTGTGGATCGCAGATCTCCTTTAGTACCCGCTCACCATTTATAGTTGGAGTTGCAGCATATTTAATTCCATCCGGCACTGAAGGGCTTAAGGTTCATTTCTATCCTGCAGTGATCTAACAGGTAGTTGTAACCTAAGATATAGCCACTCCCTTTTGCCATAAATATCTGATCCTCACTCCTCCCTATACCGGCTATAGCTCAAACCTATCCTGACCATGTTGAAGGAGCTTGTCGCTACATAGCTGTGGTGTCATTTCTATTACAGCTGCAAAATTCATTACGGAAGAAACCTAGAAGAGCTTCTTGTTGTGTCTTTCTGTGACGCCCTGGCAAAACCAGGTAGACACAAATAGGCCCCCGCATAACACCTTCCCTCACCTAGGTAACACACTGCTGACCTGAAACCCTAGTCACCCCCCTTAGGGAAAGATAGGCACACCAGTGGGCGAGACCAGGCGGTTGGACACGCCCACCTAGGGGTCTAGGCAGCCCGGGGCAGGAAAACAAGCAGATAAGTTTGGTAGTTCAAGTTGAGTGGAGTGGAAGCAGGGGTAGGTGTAGCTCTAGCTGGAGGAGAAGCTCACGTTGAACAGCATCCGGGTTGGAGCCCTGGTGCCTTTGGCTAGGTGGCAGATGGTGGTCTTTGTCAGCAGGAGACGGGAAGATGGCTCGGCAGATCCGAGGTGGACCGGGACAGGGTTGTAGCCCGACACACATACCGACACAGAGAACTGACCCGGAAACCGTAGCACAGAGGGAGTACTCGGACCCTGAAGTCAGGACCGAAACCAGCGGCCTAGCTAATTAACTGATTGAGAGCAGGATTATAGGTCCTGTCCCACCCAAAGTCCCTAAAGAAGACAACAGCCCACCCATAGGGATAAGGCCACCGCCAGGGCCCATAGATCCCACAGGCCAGCGTCTGCGGGCACGGCTCCATAGGCCACAGCCAGCCGGGAGCGGACTCCTGAGTTCCAGACCAGGCAGTCCCCCATACACAAACCAAGTGGAGAGGGAAAAGGACAGCGACCACCAGCCCGGGTGGGGGACCTGAATGCAACCGGCCGCGGCGGCCAGCCACCAGCATCTTGGTTTACCAAAAGACTTGTGTGATTCATTTAGTGTGAATAACCAAACATCCTTCCGCTTGTTTGGGCACGCCGGCCCTTGCCACTGCTATACCCTGCACAAAGACATTGGGTCCCGGAGCAACCATCCCTACCCACGGAGGAGTTAACATCCAGCTGCCACAACATCTCCCCCGGGTGCCCCACAACAGCAGCGGTGGTGTCCCACCTCACCACACACCGTGGGTGGCGTCAAGAACTTAATACGGCCTAGCCCGTACAGCTACGTCCCCCCCTTTTATTCGGTATGTCCGCGTGACCCTCGGGTCCAGAGGATCCCTCGAGCCACAGACACACACAGCGGGTCCGTACCCGAGCAGCGGTGGCTACTGGCACGGGGGCGGCACATTTCCACACCCGTTTGTCTTACATACCTCATGTAGTCTTAATTTAGTGGCGAGACTAGTGTATAACTGACCTTCACCAGCCAGGGTGAGTTTAGGGTCATCAAGGGCCTAGACATGTGATTGGCGCATGAGGGGAAGGACCCATCTAGGGACATTAGGGAGTGCAGGGTTCATCCTAAGATGAGTGCTAGGAGATGACACTGCTCCACTCTCCCTAGCATGAGGTCCCACCGTTGTATTGTTTTCCTGGTGTACCCTGAGTGTTTCGTCGCTCGTAAGGGGTACTTCCATGAACACGCAAGAAACCTGAAGTCACATCGTGACAGATGGCTTCTCATCTGCTCTGCTCAGTTGACAGGACGAGACTGACTAACAAGGGGAGCCTGCTGTCAATCAATATGACATCGGCAGTACCGCCCTATTGACAGAGCAGTGTGAAAAAGGATCTGCCTGCATCTGTTGTATGGAGCAGCTGTACTGCTGACGGATGGACGGTTGGATAGATGGATGCATGAGTTGTCTTCTATTGCATTATTATGCTGGCCTTTAGATCGGAGCAGCATCGCACATCCTGGTGTATTTCCTACAAGAACCATCGGTCTGTATGGAAAATCGCTTATGTGCATGGTTAGAGTATAATGTGACTTTAACAACTTAATCTTGGAAGAAACTAATTTCATTACTATAAATGCTGGATAACCGTTTCCTCTTTTTCTGGCTTTCTAAATTCTTTGGTATTTTAACAAGCAAATCTCTCTAAGATTTTGTAAGGATAATTTATACGCTGTGTGAATTAACCACCTGTTCTTGTTACTTCTGTGTTATCTGAAGTTTCAGAATTTACTAACAAACTGTTTATATTAACAAAATGGTTGAGTTCCAGATGTTTTGATATCTCATTATCTCCTAACCTTTTAGCTAGATTCTGATCTTTTACAGGAATTAATTATGCATGTATATTTAATATCTATATATTGTTATAGAAGTGATTATGTGCACTGGAGCAGAAATAATGAAGCTGTGCTGCAAAAAAAATTGATAAGAAATCCTATATAGATATGTAATATTAAAATAAATCATTCTACACTTTATCTGTCTATTTGTGAGATTATCTTGCTCTATGGTCGGTTGTAAATACCAGCTTAGAGAATGGGAGACATATATATATATATATATATGTATATATATATATATATATATATATATATATATATATACATACTTGCTGTAGTACCCGGCGGTGCCCGAGATAGTATCTGTCTGTCTCTCTTCCTCTCTCCCACTCTCTGTCTGTCTCTCTCTATCTCTCTGTCTGTATCTGTCTGTCTCTGTATCTCTCTGTCTTTATGTCTCTGTCTGTCTCTGTCCCTGTTTGTCTCTGTATTTTGTATCTGTCTCTTTCTGTCTGTCTCTCTGTCTATCTCTTTCCCGATCTGTCTCTGTCTGGCTATCTGTGTGTCTGTCTCTGTCTGTCTCTCTCTATCTCTCTGTCTCTGTGTGACTGTCTCTCTCTATCTCTCTGTCTTTCTCTGTGTGTCTGTTTGTATCTGTGCGTCTGTCTCTTTCCCTGTCTGTCTCTTTGGCTTTTTCCCTGTCTGTCTCTTTCCCTGTCTGTCTCTTTGTCTGTCTCTTTCCCTGTCTGTCTCTTTCCCTGTCTGTGTCTTTGTCTCTTTCCCTGTCTTTTTGTATCTTTCCCCATCTGCTCTTTCCCTGTCTGCCTCTTTTCCTGTCTGCCTTTTTCCCTGTCTGCCTCTGTCTGTCTCTTTCCCTGTCTGCCTCTGTCTGTCTCTTTCCCTGTCTGCCTCTTTCCCTGTCTGCTCCTTACCTGTATGCCACTTTGCCTGTCTGTCTCTTTTAATTCTCTACCTCTGTCTCTTTCCTTGTCTGCCTTTGTCTGTGTCTTTCCCTGTCTGCTTTTGTCTCTTTCCCTGTCTTCCTCTCTCTGTCTGTCTGTCTCTTTCCCTGTCTGTCTCTTTCCCTGTCTGTCTCTGTCTCCTTCCTTGTCTGTCTGTCGCTGTCTTTTCCCATCAAAACATAGTCTATGATGTTCCCTGAGTCACATGGGGTGTCTGTGCAAAATTTCGTGATTGTAAATGTGATGGTGCGGATTCCTTTAACGGACATACAAACATACATACATACATACAATCAGCTTTATGTATTAGATTAGATGTAGTACCCGGCAATGCCCGGGATAGTAACAAGGTGTCTTTCTGTCTCTCTCCCACTTTCCCTCTCTCCCAGTCTCTCATTCTCCCTCTGGCTGTTTCCCTCTCTGTCTGTCTGTCTGTCTATCTGTGTCTCTCTCTGTCTCTGTCTGTCTCTGTTTCTGTCTGTCTGTCTCTCTCTCTGTCTGTCTCACTGTCTGTCTGTCTCTCTGTCTCTGTCTGTCTCTATCCGTCTCTCCACTGATATCATATTACATCACACATAAGCTTCTTATACTAAGAATGTTCTTGGTTGCCTATAGCAACTAATCACAGCTCTTATTAATGACCTGTAGCTCCCAGCTCCATTGACTTTAATGTAAGCAGGTTTTTTGGTGAATAACTAAAGTGTGGGGTTAAATTTTCCCCTCAAAACATAGTCTATGGTGTTCCATGAGTCAGTTGAGGAGGTTTCTGTGCAAAATGTTGTGATTATAAATGTGACTGTAAAGATTCCTTTAGCGGACATACACACATACATACATACACACACACACACACACACACACACACACACACACACACACACACACACACACACACACACACACACACACACACATATATATACATAGATACACACATACACTCAGCTTTATATATTAGATATATATATGCGTGTGTATATACTGTATATACTGTATATATAAAAATATATATATACAGTATATACTGTATATATACTGTATATACAGTACAGACCAAAGGTTTGGACGCACCTCCTCATTCAAAGAGTTTTCTTTATTTTCATGACTCTAAAAATTGTAGATTCACATTGAAGACATCATAACTATGAATTAAAACATGTGGAATGTGTGAAACAACTGAAAATATGTCTTATATTCTAGGTTCTTCAAAGTAGCCACCTTTTGCTTTGATTACTGCTTTGCACACTCCTGGCATTCTCTTTATGAGCTTCAAGAGGTAGTCACCAGAAATGGCTTTCCAACAGTCTTGAAGGAGTTCCAAGAGATGCTTAGCACTTGTTGGCCCTTTTGCCTTCACCCTGCGGTCCAGCTCACTCCAAACCATCTCGATTGGGTTCAGATCTGGTGACTGTGGAGACCAGGTCATCTGGCGTAGCACCCCATCACTCTCCTTCTTAGTCAAATAGCCCTTACACAGCCTGGATGTGTGTTTGGGGTCATTGTCCTGTTGAAAAATAAATTATGGTCCAACTAAACGCAAACCGGATGGAATAGCATGCCGCTGCAAGATGCTGTGGTAGGCATGCTGGTTCTGTATGCCTTCAATTTTGAATAAATCCCCAACAGTGACACCAGCAAAGCACCCCCACACCATCACACCTCCTCCTCCATGCTTCACGGTGTGAACCAGCCATGTAGAGTCCATTCGTTCACCTTTTCTACGACACGGTGGTTGGATCCAAAGATCTCAAATTTGGACTTATCAGAGCAAAGCACAGATTTCCACTGTTCTAATGTCCATTCCTTGTGTTCTTTAGCCCAAACAAGTCTCTTCTGCTTGTTGCCTGTCCTTAGCAGTGGTTTCCTAGCAGCTATTTCACCATGTGTTAGGACCAAGAGGACGGGTAGGCCCAGGAGGTGGATCCACTGGGCTGAACACCTCACCGAGGGCAAGGTGCCCGGTAGCCGGAGCACTACAGGTAGCAGGACAGTCCGTTCAGAGGAGTGGAGTGAAGAAGTCCCTGGGACCACGGAGTCTCTGAAGGTAGTCCGGGTGACGGAGCTCAGGTTCGGAGGCCGAGATGACGTCAGGCAGAATCCGGAACCAACGGAGCGAGGAGGTGGGTCACCACACGGATCCAGGGATAGGAGATGGTAGGGACTGACGGGATGGCAGGCAGTCACCGTTCGGGGTTCGGGAGTCGTCAGGACCGGTTGGCGAGACGGGGGCGACTCTACAAGACAGATAGGTAAGTATGGCACAAGACACAAGGAGACCTGACTCCTAGCTTAGCAAACACGAAGAACAGGCCCCGCCCACTTGGAAAGGAACCCCCTATATACCCTGTACCTGCATCTTCAATATCCTGTTGGAGGACGCTGGCCCTTTAAGAAAAGGTCAATGACCGCGCCCTAATGCGCATGCGCGAGGCCCGGGTGCCAGAAGCCAGGGCAGGATGCGGTGTACAGGAGGCAGGAGTGCCGGGCCAGCTCAGAACAGCAGACGGGCGCCGGGACCGGGGACCAGGTTGCCTGGAAGAGGCAGGTGACGGAGCATGGAGGCTGAGGAGCGGGGGACCGGGGAGCAGAGCCCGGGAGCGGGGAAGCGAGGTCCGGGAGCCGGGGAGCGTGGCAGAGGAGCCGGGAAGCGTGGCAGAGGAGCCGGGGAGTGTGGCAGGGGAGCCGGGGAGCGTGGCAGGGGAGCCGGGGAGCGTGGCAGGGGAGCCGGGAAGCGTGGCAGGGGAGCCGGGAAGCATGACAGTACCCCCTCCCCCAAGCCCCACTCCCCGCAACCGGGACAGGAAGGCACGAATCAGAGGAGTACCCACATTCTCCCGGGGTTCCCAGGACCTATCCTCAGGACCATACCCAGCCCAGTCCACTAGGAAGAACTGTCGGCCCCGTACGGTTTTCATGGCCACGATATCCCTTACCGCATAGATGTCATCGTCAGCAATAGGAGGAGGAGCAGAACTGGCAACAGCGGAGAAGGGACCAAGGACCACCGGCTTGAGCAGGGAGACGTAGAAGGAGTTGGGTATTCTCATCGTGGCCGGGAGCTGCAGCTTGTAGGAGACCTCATTTATTTTGCCGATGACTTTAAACGGCCCGATGTAGCGAGGGCCCAGCTTGTATGATGGTAGCTTCAATCGGACATATTTGGAAGCAAGCCAGACCAGATCTCCCGGAGCTAAACACGGAGGATCCAGACGCCTCTTGTCTGCGTGTCTCTTCATCCGCAGGGAAGCACGTCCAAGGGACGTCTTGACAAAGTCCCAAATCGTTGAAAAGTCACGGACTACGGTATCAGCAGCAGGGACATCCGAGGAAGAAGATACTGGTAATGGAACGGAAGGCTGAAGACCGTAAACAACATGGAAGGGAGAGCTGGAGGAGGACTCACTGACGTGATGGTTATGGGAGAATTCAGCCCAAGGAAGAAGCGTGGACCAGTCGTCGTGATTGGCGTTAACGTAGTGACGTAAGAAGGAGGTCAGAATCTGATTGACTCGTTCCACTTGGCCATTCGACTGAGGATGGTAGGCTGAAGAAAAGTCCAGAGTCACTCCCAGATGTTTGCAGAGAGCCCTCCAGAAGCGGGAGGTAAACTGAGTTCCTCTGTCGGACACAATGTGTGAGGGAAAGCCATGCAACCAGAAGATGTGCTGTATGTAGGCGTCAGCGAGTTCCTGGGCAGAGGGGAGTCCGGCCATAGGGACGAAATGAGCCATTTTGGAGAAACGGTCCACCACGACCCATATGACTGTGTGTCCGGAGGACAAGGGCAAGTCTGTGATAAAGTCCATTGCAATGTGTTGCCACGGAACGGAGGGAATTGGCAGAGGCAGAAGGCGACCATATGGCAGGTGTTTGGGCGTCTTGTTCCGGGCACAAGAGGAGCAGGCTGAGACAAAGGACGCGACGTCCGTGCGAAGGGATGGCCACCAGTAGTGACGTACAATTGTACTCCATGTTCTCTTCTGACCAGCATGGCCGGCTATTCTCGAGGCATGACCCCAATGCAACACTTTTTGTCTGTCAGTCTCAGAGACATAGGTCTTCCCGGGCGGTATCTGGGCCAAGGTGACAGGGGCCACCGGAATGATTTTACTTGGGCAGATGATGGGCTGGGATGTCTCCTCCTCCTGTTCCATGGGCACGAATGACCTGGACAAGGCATCTGCTCGCACATTCTTATCCGCGGGCCGAAAATGGAGCTGAAAATCGAACCTGGCAAAGAACAAGGACCACCTGGCTTGTCGTGGGTTCAGTCGCTGAGCAGACCGCAGGTAATCCAGGTTCTTGTGGTCCGTGTAAATGATCACGGGGTACACTGCTCCCTCCAGAAGGTAGCGCCACTCCTCCAGAGCCAGCTTGACTGATAATAGCTCTCGGTCACCGATGGTGTAGTTGCGTTCAGGCGCTGAGAAGCTCTTGGAGTAGAAACCGCAAGTAACCATCTTCCCAGAGGAGGACTTCTGCATGAGCACTGCTCCGGCTCCCGAGGAGGAGGCATCCACCTCCAAGGTGAACTGTCGGTTTAACTCAGGCCGGTGGAGCACAGGAGAGGAAGCAAACGCCTGTTTCAGGGAGCAAAACGCGGCGTCGGCCGCAGGTGACTAGTCCTTTGGATTAGCCCCCTTCTTGGTCAAGGCGGAGAGAGGCGCAGTCAGGGCAGAGAAGTGAGGGATGAACTGACGGTAATAGTTCGCAAATCCAAGAAACCGTTGGATTGCCTTCAGTCCGGAAGGAGGGGGCCAGTTGAGAATGGAAGAGACCTTCTCTGGGTCCATCTGCAGACCGGTATCGGATATTACGTAACCCAGGAAGGGAAGAGAGGACTGCTCGAAGACACACTTCTCGTACTTGGCGTACAGACGATTCTCTCTCAGTCTTTGTAGTACCAGCTGCACGTTCTCTCTGTGGGTCTGGAGGTCCGGAGAGAAGACCAGGATGTCATCCAGATACACCACCACACAGACGTAGAGAAGGTCCCGGAACACGTCGTTCACCAATTCCTGAAAGACTGCTGGTGCGTTACACAGACCGAAGGGCATCACACAGTATTCGTAGTGCCCATCGGGAGTGTTAAATGCGGTCTTCCATTCGTCCCCAGAGCGGATGCGGACCAGGTTGTAGGCACCCCGAAGATCCAACTTGGTAAACACACGAGCTCCTCTAAGCCGATCAAACAATTCGGGGATGAGCGGCAGGGGGTATTTATTTTTTACGGTGATTTGGTTTAATCCCCGGTAGTCAATGCATGGGCGTAGGTCACCCTCTTTCTTCTTAACGAAGAAGAAGCCTGCTCCTGCAGGAGAGGAGGATCTCCGGATGAATCCCCTTGCCAGGTTCTCAGTGATGTAGGCAGACATGGCCCTTGTTTCAGCAGGAGTCAAAGGATATATCCGTCCTCGAGGTGGTGTAGTTCCCGGGAGTAGGTCGATGGCACAGTCGTAAGGACAATGTGGCGGCAGTACCTCTGACTCCTTTTTATCAAAGACGTCCGCGTAGGACCAGTAGGCCGAAGGCATTCCTGGTAGGGACTCCGGAACCGGAGGTCGCCGGATGGGCTGTATGGTTTTCAGGCAGTTCTCGTGGCAAGAGGAGCCCCATCGGGTAATTTCACCAGTACGCCAGCTGACCGACGGTTCGTGTGTCCGTAACCAGGGGAGTCCCAGCAGGATTTGATGAGACGTGTGGGAGGACGTAGAGAGTGATGTTCTCGGTGTGCAGGGCACCGATACGTAGTCCTACTGGCTTGGTGATCCACGAGATGGTGTCAGAGAGGGGTCTCCCATCTACAGAGGCAATCACGAGGGGTTTGTCGAGTGGAGTAACCGGCACCTGGTACTTGTCCACCGTGGCCTGCTGGATGAAATTGCCTGCTGCCCCGGAGTCGGGGTACGCCTCGGCCGTGAACCGCGTCTCTCCCGTTGTCACTTGAACGGTCCACGTAACCGGGTCTGAGAGAGTCCCAGCACCTAGGGTGGCCTCTCCTACCAACCCTAGGCTTTGGAGTTTCCCGGCCTCTCTGGACAGGAACGTAGCAGGTGTGTGCCCTCTCCGCAGTAGAAGCAGAGACCCTTAGCGAGCCGTTCTGCTCGGCGTTGTTCGGACTGCCTCAGACGGTCAATCTGCATGGGTTCGTGGACAGAGACGCCAGACGATGCCGACTGAGGTACGACGGGCTTCTGCGGAGGAGAGGAATGCCGTATCGGACGTCTCTCGCGGGACACCTCTTTGGATCGTTCCTGGAATCTGAGGTCCACGCGGGTGGCTAATGCAATTAGGGCATCCAGTGTGGAAGGAACATCGCGGCCTGCCAGCTCGTCCTTAATACGACTGGAGAGTCCTTCCCAGAAGGCGGCGGTGAGGGCTTCATTGTTCCACCCCACTTCTAAGGCCAAGGTGCGAAAGCGGATGGCATACTGCCCCACCGTCAGGGTCCCCTGACGTAGCCTGAGGAGTGATGAGGCGGATGCGGCGGCACGCCCGGGTTCGTCAAATGTGGTTCTAAACGACTGAAGGAAGTCCTGGATGTTCGCAGTTCAAGGGTCCTCCTTCTCCCACAAGGGGTTCATCCAGGCCAGTGCCTCATCCTCCAGATGGGACATCACAAATGCCACCTTGGCTTGATCGGAGGCAAACAGGTGAGGAAGCAGCTTAAAGTGGAGGGAGCACTGATTTAAGAATCCTCTGCAGGTCTTGGCATCTCCGGCATAGCGGGGTGGAGAGGCCAAGCGGAGTTTAGAAGCTTCCGAGGTAGCCGCCACGGGAACTGTGGCCGTGGCCATGGCCTGTGCTGTTGAAGCCTGAGATGCCAGGGACGTGGCAGTTGCTTGCAGCGTGTTCAGGCGGGTATCCACCAAGGACATGAAGGCCAGCATGCGGGACTGGGTCTCGCGCTGTCGTCCGAGTTCCTGCTGCAAGTTGCCCAGCTGAGCCGCTAGTGCTTCGGCGGGATCCATGGCCTGTTCTTACTGTTAGGACCAAGAGGACGGGTAGGCCCAGGAGGTGGATCCACTGGGCTGAACACCTCACCGAGGGCAAGGTGCCCGGTAGCCGGAGCACTACAGGTAGCAGGACAGTCCGTTCAGAGGAGTGGAGTGAAGAAGTCCCTGGGACCACGGAGTCTCTGAAGGTAGTCCGGGTGACGGAGCTCAGGTTCGGAGGCCGAGATGACGTCAGGCAGAATCCGGAACCAACGGAGCGAGGAGGTGGGTCACCACACGGATCCAGGGATCGGAGATGGTAGGGACTGACGGGATGGCAGGCAGTCACCGTTTGGGGTTCGGGAGTCGTCAGGACCGGTTGGCGAGACGGGGGCGACTCTACAAGACAGATAGGTAAGTATGGCACAAGACACAAGGAGACCTGACTCCCAGCTTAGCAAACACGAAGAACAGGCCCCGCCCACTTGGAAAGGAACCCCCTATATACCCTGTACCTGCATCTTCAATATCCTGTTGGAGGACGCTGGCCCTTTAAGAAAAGGTCAATGACCGCGCGCGCGCCCTAATGCGCATGCGCGAGGCCCGGGTGCCAGAAGCCAGGGCAGGATGCGGTGTACAGGAGGCAGGAGTGCCGGGCCGGCTCAGAACAGCAGACGGGCGCCGGGACCGGGGACCAGGTTGCCTGGAAGAGGCAGGTGAGGGAGCATGGAGGCTGAGGAGCGGGGGACCGGGGAGCAGAGCCCGGGAGCGGGGAAGCGAGGTCCGGGAGCCGGGGAGCGTGGCAGAGGAGCTGGGAAGCGTGGCAGAGGAGCCAGGGAGCGTAGCAGGGGAGCCGGGGAGCGTGGCAGGGGAGCCGGGAAGCGTGGCAGGGGAGCCGGGAAGCGTGACACCATGAAGGCTTGCTGCACAAAGTCTCCTCTTAATAGTTGTTCTAGAGATGAGAAGGTGTGTCCAAACTTTTGGTCTCTACTGTATGTATATATATATATATATATATATATATATATATATATATATGTGTATATATACACACAGAGGGTGAAATAAGCAGTGAGCACGTCATAAATATATTTCTAAAGGCGTAATTGACATGAATTTCTCACCAGATGTCGGTAACAAGCCATGCAATCCACACAGGCAAAGGATATATATCCACCACCATTGTTTCACAAGAAAATGAAGTTGAAGAACTCATAATAAATGCATATAATAAATGTAAGTTACAAATTAGTTCCAACAAATGAGAACTCAGTATGGACTAGATAAATTGGAAGAAAAGGCTCTGCATTATTATGACCTGGACATACTGTATTCTGACCCTTAACCAGCAATGTCCATTTTAATATGACTGCTTTTTTGAATTATTTTTTTTTTCATTTTTCAGTATTCTGTGCAAACAATGACAATACTGGCAGTGTGGTTTGAAGACATGCTGACAATTGTGTAGAGCAGCATGCATTTTATAGAAATAATTTCTAATCTTATAGAAAATATAGAAAATATCACACATGGTTCTTTTCATTTTTTTAATCTTTTCAAGTTCCAGGTTTGTCTTTCGAGCTGCAAGTAAAAAAAAACTGCCCAGTGAACCTTCTTTTCTATAAAAGGATTCATATACCTTTCCTTCTATCAGTTTTCATTTTCAATTTGTCTTTCCATTTAATGTTCCTATTTCCGTTGACCAAAGCTTGTTTTTCATTGTGACATGTCACTCAATGCATCCAATCTTCATCCTCATATTTCACCATCATTCTTCCTCTTAATCATTAATTTTGAGGGGGTCATTGGGTTGTCACACAGACAGATAAAGAGTGGGTAGTGGACGGCCTAGATAGATGAGCAATAAGTGGATAAAAACTAAATGGATAAACAGAGCTGACTCAAGGCAAAGACGTTTAAGGGCGTTCGTTTGACACACGTAATGGATTTAAAAAGGGAAAAAAACCTTACAATTAAAAAAAAAATAATGAAAAAAATAAAGATTCCATTTTATAAATATTCTGCTTTAATTTTGCATGAATGACACATAAATTAACATAATTAATAAACTGTACCAGAGTCAAAAGGAGGCATGAGAGTTAAAAAAAACTACAGAATGAAGGATGCTAAATAACAGTACTAATGTCTACTGACCCAAAAAATGGGCGTCCCCATTTCCCCCAACAGGATTGACCTTGTCATTGACCTTGAGTTTGTAGTCTATTCATTGGAGACGTGAATGCAAGTGACTTTTCTGTATTATATAAATGATCAGTAGAATACATCACTAACAGAACTGAGCACTACCTGCAAGTTATTTATGGCATTAGATTAAAATAAAATTGGACTTGCAGAAAGAAAAAAAAAAAAAGAGTAGAGATCAGCAGATTGGTTGAATTTTTTCATTGTCAGGCTTGGACAAATTTTCCTCCCCAAATTTTTATTTTGAGTCTAATAAATTTGCAGTGAATAATAATACTGTTAATAATCTAATTGCTCGGAAAATATATTAGAGAGACATAGAGATAAACTTTGCTTCAATATGGTCAGAGATGGACGAACCCGATGATATTGGTGGGTCAAACCGGATTTAAAAAAGAATCAGGTTCGGCATCGGACTTAAACCCAAACATCTGCCCAGATGCCGATCACCATATAAAGGGGGCTTTACATGCTACGACATCGCTAACATTATATCGTCGGGGTCACGGTGTTTGTGACGCACATCCGACGCCATTAGCGACATCGCAGCGTGTGACACGTACAAGCGACCATAAACGATCGCAAAAGAGGTCAAAATCGTTTGCCACAGAAGGGTCGTTCTGAAACCAAATATCGTGGTTTGGGCACTAGCGATGTTGTTCCTCATTCCTGCGGCATCGCTCATCGCTATGTGTGACACCGCAGGAACGACGAACATCTCCTTACCTGCGTCCACCGGCAATGAGGAAGGAAGGAGGTGGGCGGGATGTTACGTCCTGCTCATCTCTGCCCCTCCGCTTCTATTGGCCGACCGCTTAGTGACGCCGCAGTGACGTCGCTATGATGCCGAACGCACCTCCCCCTTGAGGGAGGGATTGTTCGGCTGTCACAGCGACGTCGCTGACAAGGTATGTGCGTGTGATGCTGCCGTAGCGATAATGTTCGCTATGGCAGCGATCAACACATATCGCACGTACGATGGGGGCGGGTGCTATCGCGCTCGACATCGCTAGCAAGCGCTAGTGATGTCGCAGCGTGTAAAGCGGCCTTAAGTCTAAGGGGACCTGAACAATGTGCTGTAAAATGGTGGTAGAAAAGGCTAGGGGGATTAGAGCAGGATAGTTATACTTATTGAGTCTCCTGCGCAGCTGTAACACTACTTTCGGGTCTGATCATTAACCCTTATACATATTCACTGCTTCCTCCACCCAATAGCATTCCCGGCATCTGTGATTGGTTGCAGTCTGACCGCGTCCCCACCCTGTGTGACAGCATCTGTGATTGGTTGAAATCACACACACTGTCTGTGTACCTATAGTGTCAAAATAAATAAATTGCCATATTATTATTATTGCATAGGGTTTCCCCATATTTTGATACCCAGCACAGATAAAGCAAATGACTCAAGGCTCCAGCCCCCAGCCGGGCCCTTATCTTCGCTGTGTAGCAAACTAAGAGGGACCCAATGTGGCTTTTTAAAAATTATTATAAGACGCACCGGATTATAAGATGCACCACAAATTTAGATATAAAAAAAGGTAAAAAAAAATGGGGTCCGTCTTATACTCCGGTGTTGTCTTACCGGAGGGGGGCAGCAGATGTGGTGAAGCAGGTCGCAGGAGGCAGAGGTTATCCTGGCAGCAGCGGTGGATCCGTGGCGGCAGCAGCGGCAGAGGGTCCATGGTGGCAGCAGTGGCGGCGGTCAGTGGTGGCAGCAGCGGCAGGCAGTGGTAGCAGCAGCGGCGGCGGTCAGTGGCGTCAGCAGTGGCGGGTCCGTGGTGTCAGTGGCGGTGGCAGCAGCGGGTCAGTAGTGGAGCAGGCCGGTGTGGTGAGTGTACCAGTGTCCGCGGTCCCGGTTCAAATTATGGCGCCTGGAGCGGCGCATGCGCAGATGGACCTCTCATCCAAGGGCTCCATCTGCGCTTGCGCTGACTCCCGGCGCCATTATTTGAACTGGGACACTCACCGCAAAGTCACCGCAATCCGCATAACCACCTGCCCGCACGCATGCACAGAGTGGCAGCCAGCAGGCCGCCCACCCGCACAAAGAGGCAGCCGGCCTCCAGGACAGAAGGGAGCCGGCACCGAGAGGCAGCCGTCCGCCCGCACGCAGCCACAGGGACCCGGCCGCTCGAACCCACCGGTCGATGCACAGACAGCCCCCCACGGTAAGCTATATTTGGATTTTAAGACGCACCCCTCATTTTCCTCCCAAAGTTTTGGGAGGAAAAGTGCGTCTTATAATCTGAAAAATATGGTAAATATTTTTTTAAAAAAATGGCATGTAGTTTCCCCAATTTTGTTACCCAGCCATGATAAAGCCGACAGCTGGTGGGGGCTGGTATTCTCAGGCTGGGGAGTCTCATGGTTATTGAGCCACCCAGAATTGTCGCATCTATTAGTTGTGACAATCCCGGCACTTTACCCGGCTCATGACAATCGCCCTGTTATGGTGGCAATTGGGGTAATAAGAAGACCTTCAGATATAAGATACAAATGTGACATACAAAAGAATGACTAATTAAATTAAAAATTATACGTGTTTAGAGTCATTGTCCTGCTGCAGAATACATTTGTAGCCAGTCAGATACCTCCCTGATGGTAATGCATGGTGGATAAATATCTGCCTGCATTGAGGACTTCATTAATTTTTCACCAAATTCGGCTCCCATTTTCTGAATTGCAGTCACAACCTTGCAATGAACCTCCACCATGCTTCACTGTTGCCTGTAGATACTCATTATTATATTTTGCTCCTACTCTTCGGCAAACAAATTGCCATGTGTTACAACCAAATATTTCACATTTTTACCGATCAATCTAGTGTTGCCACTTTTCCACACCATGTTACTTGTATTTTTGTGAATAGTTGAGTCGCTTGGCCTTGTTTCCATGTTTAAGGTATAGCTTTTTGGCTGGAATTCGTCATGAAGACCACGCCTGGGCAAACTCCACCCAATAGTAGATGGTTGCAGCTGGGTTCCACTGGTTGATGCCAATTCTGATAAAAGCCTCTAAAACAGATATTTATTTGATATGCATTAAAATTGCTTAATGGCAAAAATCACATTAAGCAAAATAAATATATATACACAGCGGTCAAACACACACACAAAAAAAAAAAAAAAAACAAACAAAAATTGTCGTGCAAGAGTGGGCACACGGGATAGATTATTCTAGAATAGTGTGGGATAGCCGGGTGTGTCTAAGCCATTAGATAGCTATATATTAATGTAGAGTATGAGGTTCAGGTAGGGGTAGGGCTAACCATCGCTATTATCAACCCTACCTGACCACGGAGGCTAATACACCCTAATTTGCTGGGCGCCCCTGCTCAATGTCGGCTTGCCCTAATCTATCCCTGTAACCTTGCAATCAACCAGGATTGAATAACCACAACCCAAGATAAACTGCAAAAAGGTGCAAAAGTCCTATCTGCAGCTCCGCATTCACCTGGGAACAGGATGAACCGCATCTCAGGCATCTCCTCTAGCACTGTCTAGGAGGTTTCTATTTTTTGAGGATTATGGCACCAATGCATAGCTGAGCCTCATAGAGAACAGCAGCATCATTTAGATGGCCTGGATATATGTGGATTGTTCCCACACTTAGTAACATCCCCTGATGAACCCCAAAAAATACGGGTTGAAACGCGTCGGCATTCTGCACGGATTCTGCACGGATTCTCACCTAGGGAGCATAAGGTTACGAGTTCTGGGCCTGGTAAAAAAAATTTTTTTTTATTTTTAATTTGAACTTATATTTATAATATATTTAAAAATATAATTTAATTATGCACTGAGGGGAGGAGCCAAAAATCAGCTGTGAGCTCTCTCTCTATCTCTCTCCTTTCTCTCTCTCTCCTTTCTCTCTCTCTCTCTCCTTTCTTTCTCTCCTTTCTCTCTATCTCCTTTCTCTCTCTCCTTTCTTTCTCTCCTTTCTCTCTCCTTTCTTTCTCTTCTTTCTCTCCTTTCTCTTTCTCTTCTTTCTCCTCTTTCTCTTCTCTCTCTTTCTCTCTCTCTTCCTTCTCTCTTTCTCTCTCTCCTTTCTTTCTTTCTCTCCTATCTCTCTCTCCTTTCTTACTCTCTCTTTCTCTCCTTTCTCTCTCTCCTTTCTTTCTCTCCTTTCTCTCTCTTTCTCTCTCTCTCTTTTCTCTCTCTCCTTTCTCTACTTTCTCCTCTTTCTCTTCTCTCTCTTCTTGCTCTCTCTTCCTTCTCTCTTTCTCTCTCTCCTTTCTCTCTCTCCTTTCTCTCTCTCTTTCTCTCTCTCTTTCTCTCTCTCTCCTTTTTTTCTCTCCTTTCTCTCTCTCTTTCTCTCTCTCCTTTCTCTCTCTCCTTTCTTTCTCTTCTTTCTCAACTTTCTCTTCTTTCTCCTCTTTCTCTTCTCTCTCTTCTTTCTCTCTTTCTTTCTCTCTTCCTTGTCTTTCTCCTCTTTTGCTTCTTTCTCTCTTCTTTCTCTCTCTCTCTTCTTGCTCTTTCTCTCTTTCTCTCTCTCTCTTCTTTCTCTCTCTCTCGTTCTCAGACCTGGCAATGATCAGCTGATGCGGTCACCTGACAGAATCAGTTGACACTATCTGTCGAGCGGTGAGGCCGGCTTTTTACCACCTGGCCGGCTAAATTATCAGCTGATGCTGTCGGACAGGAGTCTGCACTGAAGTGTGTAGTTTGTTTTGTTTTTTTTGCACTGATGCATCAGCTGATTGTGTAAAAGCCATTTATACAATCAGCTGCTGTGTCATATGATTCAGGCCCTTGAACCTGACACATCATCTGATCGTTTTGCCTTCCAGCAAACCGATCAGATGATATTGGATCCGGATTGGACGGCGCGGGACCCTTGACCCAGGATTACTGCGGAGGGGGGTTCTTTATTTCAATAAAGATGGAGTCACTAATTGTGTTGTGTTTTATTTATAAAAAAATATTTTTCTGTGTGTTATGGTTCTTTTTATTGGTACTAGAAATTCATGGTGGTCATGTCTAATATTGGCGTGCCACCATGAATTTCGGGCTTAGGGCCAGTTGATAATATACAGCTAGCCCTAACCCCATTATTACCCAGCAAGCCACCGTCACCATAAAAAATAAATATAGGGAAGCCCTTTTTTTATTATTTCATGAATTTCATGAAATAATTAAAAAACAAATTTTTTTGTGTCCAGCCAGGTACAACTAGGCAGCTGGGGATTGGAATCCGCAGCACAGGTTAGCCCGAGGTTTCTGGGCGCCTCTACTGCAAATTGCAATCCGCAGCTGCCCCAGAAAATGGCGCTTTCATAGAAGCGCGATCATCTGGCGCTGTATCCAACTCTTCCAACAGCCCTGGTGACGGTGGCTTGCTGGGCAATAATGGGTTAATACTGGCTTTGTTTTAGGGTAAACCAGCTGAGCAAGGTGTGAATAAATGTGGTAACAATATAAAATGTAACCTTTAATATACTGAACCAACCTATTAAAAAGGAGCAATTTTTTACAGGCTCCTAATATTATTCAGGACAAACTCCACATTTAAGCGGGAAAGAACCAACGATTTCCTCCCTCTGTGGTGATGAAAGGTAAAGACAGCACTAGAGAGGCTGTCAATTGCTATAACCAGTATTCAGCAGGGTCATGTAGACAGCACTTACTAAATCTTGATACAACAAGGAAAAAACAATGTGGTCCAATGTAAAGAGGGGGGAGCCAATTTTTGCCTCACATTACCCCACAATTGGCCACCATCTGACCTTATATGCTCCAGGACCTCACAACGCGTTTCACAATTCGCTTACTCCTCAGGGGATAATGGTCATAAGGGAGCTGAAAAAAGGAGCAACCAGTAGTCAGAATAACAGTTGAACCTATAAGAAAATAACCATCTAGCACATATTGTAAAGAGATGCATATCTTTACCTTCAATAAAGAGGACCTCCAGCATGCTCTGTCTGGGCCTGGCATAAAGCGCAAGGCTTTAAAAAAAAACGCCCTTAAATGTCATATGGGTGTATGGGGGCGGCCCAAGTTTGGTCAATGAGGTCAAAAGGCGCACCCCCCAATTGAGCGGACTCCCCCAATGGAAGGTCATAGCCTGTGGAAGGTAACACCTCCCTCACTGACAAAGTAAAACTCCCACCGCTGTATCACCTATCCCCACCGGCATCCGGGAGGAGGTTACCGCCCACAATGATGCCTCCCAACTTGTTCGATCAGTCCACCATCGACGTTTTCGTCGATCAGGTCTCAAGAGATTTTGAACTTTTGGCCCTTAAGAAGAAAAAATATGGTGCGTTTAATCTGACCAAACCGGAAATGTTGGCCCTCCGGACCCTTGAGTGTGATCGGTCAATTATCATCAAGAGCTCAGATAAGGGGGGTAATATTGTGGTTCAGGATGTGAAACACTATAAAGACATGTGTCTTAAGCTTGGTTTACACACTGCAACATCGCAAAGGACATCGCTGTAACGTCACCGGTTTTGTGACGTAACAGCGACCTCCCTAAGTCTCTGTTGAGTCGCTGGTGAGCTGTCAAACAGGCAAACCTGGCCAACAACGCAACAGCGATCCGGACCTGCAGAGCGACCTAGCTGGTTGTTGGGGACGTTGATAAGCAGCTTTTTGAAAGGGAAGTTGCTAACAAAGTCGCTGCAAAGTCTTTCACACACTGAAACTTTGTAGCGATGCATGCTGCACAGCGGGAAACAAAGGACCTAGGAATGGTCCTGAACGATTTGTAGCGATCAGCAACTTCACAGCAGGGGCCAGGTCGCTGATGTGTTTCATACACTGCAACATCGCAAACGACATCGCTATTGCGTCACAAAACCGGTGACGTTACAGCGATGTCGTTTGAGATGTTGCAATGTGTAAACCCAGCTTTACTATCCTTGCAGATAAGAATAATTATAAGAGACTATCGAACAATCCTCTTAATGAGTTTAAATCTGAACTCAAAATAATTCTGTCTGAAGGTTTAAAGGATAGACTCATAGACAAAAATGAGTTTGATTTTTTGTTCCCTCTACACCCTACCCTGGCCACTTTTTACTGCCTCCCTAAGGTGCACAAAGGCCTCACACCCCTTAAGGGCAGACCAATTGTGTCCGGGGTGGGGGGCCTTTGTCAGAACATTGGCGTTTATCTGGACCAGATCCTCAAGCCATTTGTGGGAGCCCTTAACTCATTTACTTTGGACTCAACTGATTTCTTGAGGAAAATTGAGGATGTGGTTTTGGATGATAACACTATCTTGTGCTCAATTGATGTGGAAGCATTGTACTCTTCTATAGTACATAGTGATGGTTTGAGAGCGGTGGAGTACTTTTTGAGGGGACGAGGATGTCATTTTTCTAGGCATAATCTGTGGCTTCTCAAGTTACTCGAATTTTGTCTCACCAGGAATTTCTTTCTTTTTGATGGGTCCTTCTTCCACCAGCTCAGGGGCACGGCCATGGGTTGCCCATGTGCACCATCTTACGCCAACTTGCCCCTGGGGTGGTGGGAGGAGAACCTGGTCTTTGGGGAGGATTCCCTTTTGAGTTTGGATAACATCGTCCTGTGGACCCGCTACATAGACGACGTGTTCGTACTGTGGCGGGCACGGGGGAGACCTTCTCTCAATTTGTTTCTGATCTGAATCACAATCCTTTAGGTCTCCATTTCACGGCAGAAAGTAATGAGAGAGAGCTTCCCTTCCTCGATATTTTGGTCACTAAACACTCGGATGGGACCCTCCTAACCAATACATTTCGGAAACCCACTTCGTCTAACTCTCTGTTGCGCTGGGAGAGCAACCATCCCAGACCTCTTAAGGCAGGCATCCCCAGGGGCCAGTATCTGCGAGCACGTCGGAATTGTTCGACCTCTCTTAATTTCTCACGTCAGGCTGAGGATTTACGCAGTCGTTTCAGAGTAAGGGGCTATCCCGATCATGTTTTGTCTCAAGCCTTCTGTACAGCTCAATCGAGAGACAGGACAAGCCTCTTGGTTCCTTCGGTTAAAAAGGAAGAAACGACGAACAATAAATTTCGTTTCATCTCCACTTTTAATAACTGTTCCACAGAAATGCGCGGGATCCTTGAGCGGCATTGGGCGATCCTGCGGATGGACGTGGGCATTGGAGACGCGGTGGGCGACACTCCAAAATGTACCTATAGGAGAGGCCGGTCCATTGGTGACAGGGTAGTCCACAGCCACTTTGTCCGCCCGAAGGAAACTAGTTGGCTACATTCGGACATTAAGGGCTCTTTTAGATGCAGTGGTTGTGTTGCGTGTCCTCACATCCAGACTGGGAAAACATTCTCGAGCTCGGTGACAAGGGATTCATTTCAGATCCGTGCCTTCATTAATTGTCGCTCAAGAGGGGTGATTTACAAGGCAAGATGTGGTTGCGGCCTTGAATATGTCGGCAAGACGAGCAGGGAACTTAGGAGGCGTGTCGGAGAACATCTTTGCGACATAGCCAATAAGAGAGATACCCCCCTGGCAAAGCACATGGAAATTGCCCATAATGGCGACATCTCTGGCCTCACTTTTATGGGCATCGATTTGATTAATTATCCTGCCAGAGGTGGAGATTGGGATCAAAAAATTCTCCAACGGGAGTGTAGATGGATCCACCCTGAAGAAGACGCAAACACCATTAGGGCTTAATGAGGTCCTCACCTTTGGCTGTTTTTTGTAGTCTGAGGGCTGTTTTAGGGACTTCAGGGACAGCCACCGTGGAACGGGGGCGCCCGGTACCTTAAGGTGTTATTACACTCCGTCGGTAGGAAGGGGTCATCTTAGGGCTTTTTAGGGGCATTTGTAGGAATTATGAGGCCTGTTGGTCCTTTTGGTGACCTCCCCCCTGTTTTGCTTTATTGTCCATTAGTAGAGATGAGCGAACCGGTCGCGGAGGTCGGTTCGCCGACGAACCGAACTAGAACCAATAGGCTATAATGGGAGGCAATCACAAACACATAAAAATGCATGATAAATGTACACAAACAGTTAATAAACATTGCCATAACACTTACCGGTCCCCGCGATCCCTCCTGCACTCTGTCTCCTGCCGCTGTTCCATCCGATGATCGCTGAATCCTCCCGGTGACCGGCACTGCCAGCAGAGAAGCAGGACCTATCGTGACGTCAAAATAGCCATGTGACCAGTCACGTGGCTATTATCTCATTGGCTACAGACTGGTCACATGACTATGACACATCATGTAGGACCTGCGAGTGCATCTCTCCGGTACACGGTGCACATTTGTGTATCGCCGTGTACCGGCGATATGCTCTAGCACACGGTCGACTCCCCGTTCCGTTAGGGACCGGCTGACACAGCCGGTCATTAACAGAGATCACCGTTGCCATAGTAACGCAGTTAGCGGTGACGTCACCGCTAACCGCGGCTCCGGGAGCACCGTTGCTATGGTAACGCGTCTGTTAGCGTTACCGCTGTTACCGCTAGCAGCACTAATCACTCACGGAGTGAAGGCTGCACGTTGCTTCACGATTGTAGTGAGGATTGTAGTGAGGATGAGGTGCCCCAGCCCATGATGGGCTGGTGCACCTCATCCTCACTACAATCGTCACTACTACTACACTAGTGAGGATTGTAGTGAGGATGAGGTGCCCCAGCCCATCAAGTAATGGGCTGGGGCACCTCATCCTCACTACAATCCTCACTACAATCCTGAAGTGCAGTTTCTTCAAATTCATTTAAAGGCACTTGGAACGCTGAAATTGCTGCTTATAATTTAAGCCTCTATTAAAAACCTCTTATCAGCGCAGGTTTATTGGGGATTTATTGGGCTGACAGGGGGTAATAAAGATGGAGTCTCTAATGTGTCTGTGTATTTAATTATATTAAAGTATTTTTTCTCTGTGTGGTGTCTTTTTTTTAACCCTTTATTGGAGATTCTTAATGGCCGGGTCAAACGTGCCTGACATTAAGAATCTCTGGCTTAATACTGGCTAGTAAAACAAAGCCAGTATTAACTCATGATTACCCAACAAGCCACCCGGCTCCAGGGCTGTTGGAAGAGTTGGATACAGCGCCAGATGATGGCGCTTCTATGAGAGCGCCATTTTCTGGGACGGCTGCGGACTGAAATTCGCAGCAGAGGCGCCCAGAAACCTCGGGCTAACCTGTGCTGCGGATTCCAATCCCCAGCTGCCTAGTTGTACCCGGCTGGACAGAAAAATGGGGCGAAGCCCACGTCATTTGTTTTTTAATTATTTCATGAAATAAGTGAAATAATTAAAAAAAAAAGGGCTTCCCTATATTTTTGGTTCCTAGCCAGGTACAAATAGGCAACTGGGGGTTGGAGGCAGCCCGTAGCTGCATGCTGTACCTGGCTAGCATACAAAAATATGGCGAAGCCCACGTCATTTTTTTGGTGGGCAAAAAACTTCTGCATACAGTCCTGGATGGAGTATGCTGAGCCTTGTAGTTCTGCAGCTGCTGTCTGCTCTTCTCCATACAGACACACAGCAGCTGCAGAACTACAAGGCTCAGCATACTCAGAATACTCCATCCAGGACTGTATGCAGAAGTTTTTTGCTGAAAAAATTATGTGGGCTTCGCCATATTTTTGTATGCTAGCCAGGTACAGCAGGCAGGTACGGCTGCCCCCAACCCCCAGTTGCCTATTTGTACCCGGCTGGGAACCAAAAATAAAGGGAAGCCCTTTTTTTATTATTTCATGAGTTTCATGAAATAATTAGAAAACAAATGACGTAGGCTTCGCTCCATTTTTGTGTCCAGCCAGGTACATCTAGGCAGCTGGGGATTGGAATACGCACCACAGGTTGGCCTGAGCTTTCTGGGCCCCACTGCTGCGAATTGCAGTCTGCAGCCACCTCAGAAAATGGCACTTTCATAGAAGCGCCATCTTCTGGCGCTGTATCCAACTCTTCCAGCACCTGCCTGCTATACCTGGCTAGCATACAAAAATATGGCGAAGCTCACGTCCTTTTTTTGTAGTTTTTTGGCCAAAAAATTAAAAAATGCTTCCCTGGATTTTCCATTGCCAGTGAAATTAACACCAAGCAGTGGGGGTTAGCAGCCAGTAGCTGCTTGGATTACCCTTAGCTAGCAATACAAAAAATGCAGCGGGAGCCCATATATATTTTTTTTAATTATTTATTTAAATAACTAAAAACAAAATGGGCTTCCCTGTATTTTGATTGCTGGACATCACAGTGCTGTAAAAATAAATCTTTAAAAAAAATGACATAGCGCTCCGCGGTATTTTTGATTCTCAGCGCAGATAAAGCAGACAGCTATGGGTTGCCACCCCCATCTGCCTGTCGTTACCTTGGTTGGCAATCAAAATACAGGGAAGCCCATTAATTTTTTCTATTTAAAAAATAGTTAAAAAAAAAATGACGTTGGGTCCCCCCATTTTTGATAGACAGCTAGGGTAAAGCAGACGTCTGTAGCCTGCAAACCACAGCTGGCAGCTTTACCGTGGTTGGGGATCCAATGTGGAGGTCCCCCCAGGCTCTTTTTTTATAATTATTTTATAAATATTAATAATTACACAAAAAAAGTAGGGTCCCCTCCAAATTGGATCACCAGCCAAGGTAAAGCGGACAGCTGTGGTCTGGTATTCTCAGGGTGGGAAGGTCCATAGTTATTGGGCCTTCACAGCCTAAAAATAGCAGGCCGCAGGCACCCCAGACGTGGCGCATCCACTAGATGCGCCAATCCTGGCGCTTCACCCCAGCTCATCCCGTGCCCTGGTGCAGTGGCAAACGGGGTAATAAATCGGGTTGATACTAGCTGTAAAGTCACCTGAGATCAAGCCCAGCAGTTTGTGATGTCATGGCGTCTATTAGATACCCAACATCATAAACTGTCAGTACTAACAAAAACAAAAAATTGACAAAAGAAATTTATTTGAAAAAACAGTCCCCAAAACATTTCCTCTTTCACCAATTTATTGTAAGAAAAAAAATAAAGGGGTCCCACGACGACTCTGGACCGTCTAGAATATGGGGGGGAGACACTCAGGGAACGTATCCCCCATTTTCTAGGAGTGCGGTCCCTTCATGTGAGGAGTGTGGGTGCAATGAATCTGCACTCACTCTTCTCGGGTCCACAGCAGCAGAGTCCATGTCGTAATGGTTGCTACCAAAGCTGCAATGCCCTGCTCATGAGGTAAGGGCATGCCTAATCAGGAGAACTACTGTAGAGGAAGCTCTGCTCACTGGTATATAGGTGCTCAGAGGTAATAATAGATAAAATTAGTGAGTAACCTCGGCACTCTAAATTTCCCAGACTAAGTCAGTAAGTCACAACGGATAGTAATGCAAAATCACTCTTTATTGGTCCGTATTAAGAAAAAAATGTTTTTCATAAGCATATATGTTTTTGTCCAAAACAAGTTACAAATGACGTTTCGGCCTGAGCCTTCGTCAGATTCGACTTATCTGCATGTAATCATGAAAAATGACAATAATCAGTATCACATAAGAGTGAGAGAACAATAACATAAACTCGAACAATGTAGAGGTACAATTGGGATGCAGCAAAAAAATTGCAACACAGCAAGAAATGAAACACATGATACAAATGTCATAATACAGTACAAGGACAATATAGTAATGACAAATATGGGGTCAGAGTAGGCTTAGACAGCTCTGGTACGAAAGAGATGTCAATCATAAAGTAACATGTGCAGTAGGTGTAGAGCTACACTATGCATGGTAGAGCTAATGGGTAGACCGACCATAGAAAAAGAACGGAGAAAAAGTGGAGAAAAAGTGGAGAAAAAATGGAGAAAAAGTGGAGAAAAAGTGGAGAAAAAATGGAGAAAAAGTGGAGAAAAAGTGGAGAAAAAGTGGAGAAAAAATGTAGAAAAAGTGGAGAAAAAGTGGAGAAAAAGTGGAGAAAAAATGGAGAAAAAGTGGAGAAAAAGTGGAGAAAAAGTGGAGAAAAAGTGGAGAAGAAGTGGAGAAGAAGTGGAGAAGAAGTGGAGAAGTGTTTGTTCATGCCAGATGGGAGATAAATAATTTTTTACCGGCGCTGTCATTTACTGTAACGTGATAATCGGTAAACGCTGTATACCTGTGATCACATGAGCGGGGACCGGAAAAACCGTCCTGAATCATGATCTCCAGGGTCTCAGCTAGCCCTGAAACCCCGGAGATTTTCTGACGCTGGGGGGCGTTATTCACTTATTTCTGCCTGCTGTTTATAAACGGCAGATCAGAATAAGGCTACATTAACACGACCGATCCATTTTTGTGGTCTGCAAAAAACAGTCCGTTTTTTTTCACGGGTGCATCCGTGTGGCATCCGTTTTCGTTCCGTAGACGGTCCGTATGTCATCTGTTTGTCATCCGTGTGCCTTCCGTTTTTTTTGTGTACTGCAAAAAAACTGAATGAGGGTAAATGCATACATTTACCCAGGATCCATAGCTTCATCCTACATGAGGCGGTCACATGTTCACTCCAGTGCCATTTTCTACTGCTTTTCACAGCGTAGAGCGCTCTGGTGATTTTCTTGTGCTTGTGCACTTCATATCAGTCTTTTCTGTCATTATAATGGCAGAAAGACACATAATGTCCCACTCTCCTGCATTTTGTAATTTTGCACCCTTTGGTGCCTTTCATGTGGCACTAAGGGGTGCTTAGCTTTGTATTTAGCCAAAAAAATGAAAAAAAAAAATGACGTAGGGTTCCCCCTATTTTTGTAGCCAGCTAGGGTAAAGCAGACGGCTGCAGCCTGCAGGCCACAGCTGGCAACCTCACCTTGGCTGGTAATCCAAAACTGAGGGCACCCCACGCTGTTATTTTAAATTAAATAAATAATTTAAAAAAAAAAACACGTAGGGGTCCCCCCAAAATTGTATCACCAGCCAAGGTAAAGCAGACAGCTGGGGTCTGATATTCTCAGACTAAGGAGGTCCATGGTTATTGGACTCTCCCCAGCCTAAAAATAGCAGGCCGCAGCCGCCCCAGAAGTGGCGCATCCATTAGATGCGCCAATCCTGGTGCTTCGCCCCAGCTCATCCCGCGCCCTGGTGCGGTGGCAAACGGGGTAATATATGGGGTTAATACCAGATGTGTAATGTCACCTGGCATCAAGCCCTGGGGTTGGTGAGGTCAGGCGTCTATCAGATACCCGACATCACCAACCCAGTCAGTAATAAAAAAAAATAGACGACAAACACATTTTTATTTGAAAAAACACTCCCCAAAACATTCCCTCTTTAACCAATTTATTAGAAAGAAAAACAAATCCAGGTCTGGTGTAATCCAAGGGGTTGCCATGACGATCCACACTGTCCCAGTCAATGAAGAGCAGGATGTTCCCCATTGGCTGGGAGAGCAATGCAGTGACCTGAGCTAACATCAATGGGTCAGCCCAGGTCACTGCAGGGGATGACAAGTGCTGCTGTCAGCGAGGTACATTACCTGCGCTGATCTCCAGCACACTGACAGCCCCTGTCACTGAGTTCAATGACCGGCGCCTTCACACCAAGTATCGCGAGAGGCCCGTGACGTCACCGCTAGTCAGTCTCGGGTCGGAAGCGAGAGGTGATGTGACAAGCGGCGGCCATGGAGGACAGTGACAGCGCTGAGGTCGGGATGGCGGGACTTCATCACCGCAGGTAAGCCGAGCGGGACCATGTGTGTGTGCGTGCGTGTGTGTGTGTGTGTGTGTGTGTATGTATGTATGTGTACATGCCGCGGGCAGGAGGGGGCGGAGCAAGCTGAGCGGGGAAGTGTGGGCTTCCTGCACGTAACTAGGATAAACATCGGGTTACTAACCAAAGCGCTTTGGTTGGATACCCGATGTTTATCTTGGTTACAAGCTTCTGGCAGGCTGCCAGCGATGGCTCCTGCACACTGTAGCTGTAAAAAGCCCTGCTTTTTGCTGCTAGAACCGTTCTCGAACATATCTAGAACTATCGAGCTTTTGCAAAAAGCTCGAGTTCTAGTTCGATCTCGAACAGCCCCCAAAATCACTCGAGCCTAGAACTGGAGAACCTCGAACCGCGAACCGCGCTCAACTCTATCCATTAGCCAATTCCCCAGTGTCCCAGTGGTGGCACTCTTGGGGATTCCTGCCTTAATTCCATTCTTGAGTGTCCATGGTCAATTGTAATTATAGGACATTATTGTCTAGTACGTGTTGTTAACCTCTCTTGGTACCTCCTTAGCATTATAATGGGCCCTCCGATATTAGTTAACTCCCACCCTCAATTGAGTCTGTATATACCAGCCCCCCACCTTACCCTATTAGAAGTCCGTGCACTAAGTGCCCCCACTTTTATGTGTCGGGTGCGCTATTGTTGCATCAGTACTTTGGGCAGTTTTTTTTAGATGGGTAAAACCCTGAGGGGTTAATCCAGTTTGGTTCTGACACCTCCCACATCGTTAGGGACGCTTGTTTTTACGTCCATGTTATTGTATGGGATTTGTCGTGTCATGATCCTGGTGTACATTGTGCCCTGCGTGTCACGTGCGTACCCTATGGGGATAGCACCATTGGTTGTTGGTGATCTGATAATGTTGCGAATGGGCGTATCTTTTCCCTGCCCCTGCTGCGATCACGTTATCTCCTAGGGTGCCGCATGACCGCACACGCACTTCCGGTCGGCAAATTTGCATGAAGTCGCGTGTTTACCGGGGATGTTGTGTGACCGCACACGTGGTCCGCACTTCCCGCCGGCGGCCCCGCATGACGTCGCATTACTTCCGGGAATGCCGGCGTGACCGCACACGTGGATCGCGCTTGCGGTCAGCGTTACTGCATGGCGCCGCGACCGGAAGTGCGTGTGCATCACGTGTGGTAAGCGTCATCATTGTGGGCGGTAACCTCCTCCCGGATGCCGGTGGGGATAGGTGATACAGCGGTGGGAGTTTTACTTTGTCAGTGAGGGAGGTGTTACCTTCCACAGGCTATGACCTTCCATTGGGGGAGTCCGCCCAATTAGGGGGTGCGCCTTTTGACCTCATTGACCAAACTTGGGCCGCCCCCATACACCCATATGACATTTAAGGGCGGTTTTTTTGAAAGCCTTGCGCTTTATGCCAGGCCCAGACAGAGCATGCTGGAGGTCCTCTTTATTGAAGGTAAAGATATACATCTCTTTACAATATGTGCTAGATGGTTATTTTCTAATAGGTTCAACTGTTATTCTGACTACTGGTTGCTCCTTTTTTCAGCTCCCTTATGACCATTATCCCCTGAGGAGTAAGCGAATTATGAAACGCGTTGGGAGGTCCTGGAGCATATAAGGTCAGATGGTGGCCAATTGTGGGGTAATGTGAGGCAAAAATTGGCTCCCCCCTCTTTACATTGGACCACATTGTTTTTTCCTTGTTGTATCAAGATTTAGTAAGTGCTGTCTACATGACCCTGCTGAATACTGGTTATAGCAATTGACAGCCTCTCTAGTGCTGTCTTTACCTTTCATCACCACAGAGGGAGGAAATCGTTGGTTCTTTCCCGCTTAAATGTGGAGTTTGTCCTGAATAATATTAGGAGCCTGTAAAAAATTGCTCCTTTTTAATAGGTTGGTTCTACAACCATTTATGTTGTGTGGTTTGTTACTCTTTTAATCAGTATATTAAAGGTTACATTTTATATTGTTACCACATTTATTCACACCTTGCTCAACTGGTTTACCCTACTTTTTTGGTGGAGCATACGACACTATATAATTACTGGCTTTGTTTTACTAGCTAGTATTAAGCCAGAGATTCTGAATGTCAGGCAAGTTTGACCCGACCATTAAGAATCTCCAATAAAGGGTTAAAAAAAGACACCACACAGAGAAAAAATACTTTAATAGAAATAAATACACAGACACATTAGAGACTCCATGTTTATTTCTCCCTCTTATCCCTCCACGATCCGGCTCTTCTGTCTTCTTTCTCCTTCAACCCATGCAGCTCTGCTACATCAGTGCAGTCCAGTGTTTTCACTCCGTGAGTGAGAAGGAGCTGCTGCTTGTAAGCGGTGACGTTGCCACTGACAGGCGCATTGCTATAGCAATGGTGATCTCCATTATTGACCGGCTGTGGCAGCCGGTTTATAATGGAACAGGGAAGCAGACCGGGAACCCGACCGTGTGCCAGAGCATGTCGCCGGTATACCGGGATGCACAAACAAGCACCGCGTACTGGAGAGATGCACTGACAGGTCCTACATGAGGCGTCTTAGTCATGTGACTAGTCTGTAGCCAATGCGATAAGAGACACCTGACTGGTCACATGGCTATTTTAACGTCACGGAAGGTCCTGTCAGTGCTGGTTACCAGGAGGACGCAGCGAACATCGGAAGGAATAGCGACATGAGACAGAGTGCAGGATGGATCGCGGGGACCGGTAAGTGTTATGGCAATGTTTATTAACTGTATGTGTACATTTATAATGTCTTTTTATGTGTTTGTGATTGCCTCCCATTGTTTTCAATGGGGTTCGAGAGGTTTGTCGAACGGCTCGTCAACGGGGCACCAATCGACGAACCGAACCAAACTCGAACTCCAGGGGGGTGGCTCATCTCTAATTATAAGTCCATTATAGATTAAATTCTGCATACTAGGCCTGTTGCTAATCTAATATTCTAATTAGCAGTGACTTTTTAACTTTATTTTTGACCTACACTTAGCACTTTAACACCTTTTTGCACTTTATCTTGGGTTGTGGTTATTCAATCCTGGTTGATTACCAGGTTGTAGGGATAGATTAGGGCAAGCTGACGTTGAGCGGGGGCGCCCAGAAAATTAGGGTGTATTAACCTCTGCGGTCAGGTAGGGTTGATAACAGGGATGGTTAGCCCTACCCCTACCTAAACCTTAAGGCCCCGTCACACTAAGCAACATCGCTAGCAACATCGCTGCTAACGAACAACTTTTGTGACGTAGCAGCGATGTTTCTAGTGATGTTGCTGTGTATGACATCCAGCAACAACCTGGCCCCTGCTGTGAGATCATTGGTTGTTGCTGAATGTCCTGGGCCATTTTTTAGTTGTTGCTGTCCCGCTGTGAAGCACAGATCGCTGTGTGTGACAGCGACAGAGCAACAACTAAATGTGCAGGCAGCAGGAGCCGGCTTCTGTGGAGGCTGGTAACCACAGTAAACATCGGGTAACCAAGAAGCCCCGTCCTTGGTTACCCGATATTTACCTTTGTTACCAGCCTCCGCCGCTCTCACTGTCAGTGCCGGCTCCTGCTCTGTGCACATGTAGCTGCAGGACACATCGGGTTAATTAACCCGATGTGTGCTGTAGCTAGGAGAGCAGGGAGCCAGCGCTAAGCATTGTGCGCTGCTCCCTGCTCTGTGCACATTTAGCTGCAGCACACATCGGGTAATTAACCCGATGTGTGCTGTAACTAGGAGAGCAGGGAGCCAGCACTAAGCGGCGTGCGCTGCTCCCTGCTCTCTGCACGTGTAGCTGCGTGCGCTGGTAACAAAGGTAAATATCGGGTTGGTTACCCGATATTTACCTTAGTTACCAAGCGCAGCATCTTCCACGCGGCGCTGGGGGCTGGTCACTGGTTGCTGGTGAGCTCACCAGCAACTCGTGTAGCGACGCTCCAGCGATCCATGCCAGGTCAGGTTGCTGGTGGGATCGCTGGAGCGTCGCAGTGTGACATCTCACCAGCGACCTCCTAGCAACTTACCAGCGATCCCTATCATTGTTGGGATCGCCGGTAAGTTGTTTAGTGTGACTGGACCTTTAAACTCTATATTAATATATAGCTATCTAATGGCTTAGACACACCCGGCTATCCCGCACTATTCTAGAATAATCTATCCCATGTACCCACCCTTGCACGACAAATTTGTTTTTTTTTTGTTGTGTGTGTGTTTGACCGCTGTGTATATATATATATATATATATATTCATTTTGCTTAATGTGATTTTTGCCATTAAACAAATTTAATGCATATCAAATAAATATCTGTTTTAGAGGTTTTTATTTGGTCGTGTATCAATTCTCCTCTATTGGGATATACCTTCTATGGTTTGAAAACTTGATGCCGATTCTGGGCTGATGGCACTGCTGGACATCTTTCAATTTTGAAGGGAAGTAAGCATGGTGTGTTTGTCATCTTCTGCACTAAGGTTCCTTTGCCAAACACTATGTCTATATTGCTTAACATTGTCCATTTCTTCAAAAGAGCTTGAACAGCACATCTGGAAACCCAAGGCTGCTTTGTTATCTATGCCTAGGACAGACCTTGCTGATACAGTATAATTACCTTGTGTCTTGTTCCTTTGCTCAGTCTTGCCATGGTGTATCATCTGTGACATCAAAGGTGAATAAAGAGTCATGGAAGTGATGATCCGGTCCCCGCAAAGCCCTGATCTCAACATCATCCAGTCTGTCTGGCATTATATGAAGAAATAGAAGGATTTGTGGAAGCTCATACACAGAAGCTCTGTTGTTAGTTCTCCAAGATGTTTGGAACAATATCCCTACTGAGTTCCTTCAAAAACTGTGTGCACATGTACCTAGAAGACTTGTAATTAAGGCTGGTTTTACACTTGCGTTGTTTAGCTTCAGTCACAATGCATCGTGTGATGGATGTGACTGATGAGTTGTAAATAGTGGGACAATAAAGGCAAAGGATTACTGTGAAAAAACTTTTTCCGTTTGTGATTTTTTTTGTATTTCCCGTAGCGGGGAAAGGAGAGAGAGAGAGAGAGAAAGGGAGAGAGAGACCAAGAGTGTTATTACATGATATAGAATGTTCTGCTGGACATGCTGGGCATGCTCAGTAGACCATGACGGAATCCTGCACTGGAATCCGTCACGTGACGCATGACGACGGAATACAGCATCATAGACATTCATGATGCCTCTTGATGGATTCCGACGTAATCCTGTGGAGTGCGTTTTTCCACAGCAACAAAAAACGTTACATACTACATTCCTCCTGCCCGACGGTCAGTCACAAAACGACTGATGCACCACGGGGCGAATGCAACGTGAGACCTTCAGTTGCAATCCGCCCTTAATAGAAATCTATGAGGATTAAACGGATTCCTGCAAAATATTTTGCCGGTTACCGTAATTCCTCAAGGCGACGAATTGCAACTTATGCAAAACAACGCAAGTGTGAAAGCAGCCTAATGTTTTGGAGACAAAACTGCAACATACCAACTATTGATTAGTGTTAGATTTCTCTTTTGTCCATTTTCTTTGCATTTTGTCATGATAAATATAAACAATTAACATTTCTATTTTTAAAGCATTTTTACTTTGGATACTTTTTCTATGACTGCCTAAAAAATGTTCATGTTTTTGTAGAAAATCGCAAAAAACAATAAAAACAGCTTGCGTTTATTGGCAGTAACATTGTCCTTTTAAAATTGTAGACATTTCAGGAAAAAAAAACAGATTTTTTTATAAAAGCATTTTGGGTATCACATACTTTAAATTTATTTAAATGAATTCTGCTGTAAACCTATGAAGTGAGCAGAGGCTTGGACGATATTACAGCTGCCTTGCGCTCTGCTAATTTGTCATGATGCAGTGGTCTTGTAGTGCAGGATAC
Organism: Anomaloglossus baeobatrachus; assembly: GCF_048569485.1. Taxonomy (NCBI): domain Eukaryota; kingdom Metazoa; phylum Chordata; class Amphibia; order Anura; family Aromobatidae; genus Anomaloglossus; species Anomaloglossus baeobatrachus. Next base: position 64,342,361 of record NC_134363.1, read on the forward strand.
TGATGCATAGCGACATAATCCTGTCTGACAATTACTGTGTTTTCCTAACACGGCCATTTTTCTAGCCAAAATGAGGACGGCACAATGAAGTATCAATGAGTAAACTTCATTTCATACACTTAAGAGCTGCAATGTTATTTCACAGTAGAATTAACACAACGGAGCTGCGCTCTCTTAAAACGTCTACAGCCAAGTTATCACTCCAGAAACAAACTAGAGGGAACCCTATTAAACATGACGGCCTAATTGCAAACATAAGGACTTACATCTGAAATAGTTTAGACAAAAACAAGTTAGAAATCAGTTTGGTATAAACATGTCAGCTCTGGAAACAATATCCATCTAAATATTATTCTACCTGGTTTCACCAATAAATAAACATATGTAGGATAATATTCCTTATATTATTTGTTAATATACTCAAAGTCAACAATAAATTCCATGACTATATACAAGAACAAGGTTGCAGGCTTAGAGTATTAATATGGGTCATAAGAAGCCACTTTGTACCCCAAGATGAAGTAGTGTCGAAACACGCTTCAGCATCTGAGGTGGAGGAGGGAGCTGTGGTGACACATTCCTTCTTTATTTTCTTGGGTATGTCTGATAATATCTTTACTATTGATTTAATTTTGAATATCACTTTATACTATTTGTATTCATTACATAACACCAAATTTGTATATATCTAACTGTAAGCAGATGGACCTTCTGCCCTGTTCCCAGTTGAAAACACCAATTGCGTTATGGTTCTTTAATGTATAATGTGTATTGTGCCCTACCATATTGTGATAAGTGTTGAATAGGTTTTGCCAGGCAGAAGGGCAAAAGAGAAATAAATGTTGGGACTAGCCCACAGTGGGAGAGGCTAAGATGACTTTTTCCGGTTAGAACGTCAGCTCAGAGTGGGACAGAGTGAGATCTAAAGTCTGGTTAGCTGGCGAGGCCTCATGATGTGGGCTTCTCTGAAGCATAGGAGATAGGAGACAGAGATAGCGAGAGAGCTAACACCAAGAGGTGAACGAGTTGCAGAGCTATCTATTGGAGATTGGTCAGAGAACTGATCGATGGACTAATTGACTGAGTGGAAATGAGTCCTGAGACATGAGGCCTAGCAGCAAGGCTTTAAGCATTACAACTCTTAAAGGTAATGGGCCTAGATGGAATAGCAATGGAGATGAAGTGGGTGCCCTGAGCGGAAGTTACATAGGCGTCAGTATATGTGAAGCTGAGCCATACTGGTAATACAGCTTAATTACAAGGAAAACAGGACGCAGAACTGCAGGAGGGGCAAAATGACTCAAGGACTCTACTGTGATGTTGAGCTGGGTGGTGGTGAAACACACAGGACTAGTGAAGACAGGAACAGCTGAGATTGGAAGGAGAAGAGACATTGTTTATGAAGATGCTCTGTGTTGGTGAAGAAACGTACGAGAAGTTATGTACCCACTATTTCATGTATATAGTTGTCATCAAATGTCTGTTAAGTAAAGAAACGTTTTTAAAGAACTAATGGTTTCCTTCAGTAAACTGGTTAACATGTGGTCCTTTCCAGTCGAGGTCAACAACAGCGTATTACCCCAAGAAACAGATCTATACACCCAGCCAGGACCCCATCTTTCATGCAGTGTGCCGAGGCATAAGAGAACTTCACCTCACCCACGACTGTGACCCTGCGCCATGCTACATAACCATGGCCTGCCTTGCCTATATGTGACCAATGTGGTCGCACAAGACTCAGGCCACCAGATAAAAGAGAGGGGCACCGCAGGGAGATAGCAAAACTGTTTCACATGCTGCTCCCTCCCATCACTGTGTGTTTATAGTCTGTTGTGCTTTCACATGGTCATTCAGCCTGGAAAGGAATGTGTGGGTGAGAAAACCACTCTCCGAGGGAGTTGCTGTGACCTGGCTGGGCATCATGCTGCAGATTCAGCCTGTTCGTCAATTAGTGATGCAGGCTATATGAGAAGGACGTCAGTTGTGTGAGTAACATTGTGTGACGCCCTGGCCTAGCCAGGTGGTCACAGACACAACACCATACACACCCCTTCCTGGGACAGGTCACACCAGTCAAACATTAAACCCTTGTTGCCACCCTCCAGGGTTGATGTCCACACCAGGTAGGGCGAAGCCAGGTGGTTGGAACCGCCCATCGAGGAGTTCACAGGCTGGAGGCGGGAAAAACACAACAGTGCAGTTCAGTTCAGTGAAGTGGAAGGAAAGGAGTAATAACTGTTGGTGTCTGGGTCAGAGCCCGGGCACGTCCAGCAAGGTCGGCAGACGGTGGTGGCCGTCTGCAGGAGTTGGCGAAGGTCAGCGGAACCATAGGAACGGGGTCGGGCGGTGGCCCGCCGGTACCGAACCGGGGAGCAGATTGGAGCCAAGCACCAGGCAGGGTACTCAGACCCCGACTAAGCTTAAAGCCAACCTTTAGTCAAATTTTCTGATTGCGGTCTGGACCTCAGGGGTTCATTCCCACCCAAGTCCCGATTGAAGGCAACAGCCCAACCGTTCCGGTTAAGTGCCACCACTAAGGGCCAGAGATCCAAAGGGCCAGCGTCTGCGGGCAAACGGGCTCCTCTGGCACGTATACTTTGGGGAGCAGACTCCCGGTGCCTAGGCATTGGAGTCAAGACACAAAACACAGCCACCATCAACCCGTCCAGGGAGAACACTGCAGCCGGCTGCGGGCCCCGTCCATCCAGCCGTTAGGTTTACCAGAGACTCTGTCCATCTGTGTCTGAGTGAGTACACCAGTGCCATCCGGCACCGCGCTGCGCTGCACCGCAACTCTGTACCCTGCCAAAACCCATTCTACGGGAACCCAACCTCCTACTGGGACCAACAGCCTCTACCCACGGAGGGGTCAACACCTAGCTGCTCCCCGCCATCGCTCCCGGGAACCCAGTCACCAGCAGCGGTGGTGCCCACCGTCACCACAACCCGTGGGTGGCGTCACAAACACTCTATCCATCCCAAAAATCCAACCCCCTTCCCTTTTCACTCGTGGGCGAGGAGCGCTGTTCGAGCCCCGGGTCCGGCCCGCTCGAGCCACCGAGGAGAAGGTACCGGATCCAAGCGCGATCTCTCTGAGCAGCCCCCACGACGGGGAAGCTGGCCCCCGCCCTCAACAATTGCACTGCTATATAGTTTGTGTAGGGTCACTACTCAGTCGGGGCATGAGAGAGGTATGTGACCAGAGATGGAGAGGGGGCTACATTACTCTTCAGTCACATGAAAATATATGTGCAGTTGGTACTAAGAGGGGGGAAACTGCATAAGCTTATCCTTGAGATTGGGAGAAAGGGGCATTTTATTTCAAGAATTGCTTCTTATTATGTTTATGGAGTTGGGGGGTTTTATTTTACGGCAAGAGGTGGTTTTTGTAGAATCAACTACATAGGAGTCATAAAGCACTATAATCGCACATATCCATTGTTGTAAAATGACGCCCCCCCTTAATTAAACTATTAAATTAACCCCATTTAACATAATCATAAAATAGCTTCTACACCTAGAGCTTAATACTACAATAATGCCCCTCACCCTTGGAGCATAATTATAAAATATCGGCCCCACCCCTGGAGTATAATCATGAAATTACATTGTACTTTTGACACCACCTTTTTTTATGATGTATTATAAAGTAAGAAAAAATTTCCAGGTGTGTCAAAATTGCGAAAAAATTCACAATAGTTTTGATTTTTTTGTATTTACAGCAATCATTTTGTAAAAATGACCAGACAATATTATTCTCCACGTCAATTTGGTTATGGTGATAACAAACATGCAGAGTTTTTTTTTGTTATTAATATTATTTTGTGGTGGTGTTGGTCTAGGTACGTGTGTCTAGTCAGTACAGAGTAGCCCTACACTGTGTGAATGGTACAGTGACTATCCCCTACTACTGGAATATCATCAAATCCAGTCATTGTGCCTCTGCAGGAACAGCACCAGTCTAATTTCATCTTCATGTCGACAATGCTCCAACACATTGAGGTCACCTCATAAGGGAACGGATGTTGGAGAGTGGGGGACCTCAAGTGGAGCGGCTGCACTTTATCCAAGCTTGAATCCCATAGAAAATATTGGATCATCCGAGTCTTCGTGTAGAGCCTGTAACTTTGTACCCGAGAACCTCAATGACCTGACAGCCCCCTTCAAGAAGAGTGGGATGCCATGCCTCCACAGACAAAAAAAAATCCACTTGTGACCAGCAGGAGGCGTTGTTTTCAGCTGTAATTGATGCTTATGACAAGTTATTGAGAGACTGACATTTTGAGCGGTATACATACCACTGTGGTTGCCTTGTGTTTCAATAAATTATTTGAGATGAGGAAATCCCCATTGCTGCTTCTAGTTAAATGCCCGATTGTCATAAAATATCACTGTAGTGAGAACTTTTTACATTTTCAATAAATTTCACACGAAAGTCAAATATACCTAACTTTTTATGAATATTGTATATATTTTCTGTATGTATAGTCTGATCTGCTGCTCCAGTGTCAGTTGTTGTTGGCAGTGCTGACATAACGTCATCGAGGCTGCAGCCAATTGGTAAACACAACACCTCACGTGATCAAAACAGGCAGAGCAGTAGGGCTTACTGATTGGGTGTAGTGCTGTCGCTGTGGTGTTAGTGTAGCGCCCCTGAATACAGCAGGGTGCCACAGGGTAATGCATCCTACCCAGGGTGCAGGGCTCACACCCCCCCATGGTTCCAGGTACCCAAGAAACCGATGTCACTCCCATCTGCACCACAAAACCCAATCACCTCACATCAGTGACTGCAGACACACCAGTGGGTTGGTCTAGCTGGAAAATGGGCCAGCCACTGGGGGGGGACTGAGCAGACTGTGAGAGGGAGACAAGAGAAAAGGAAGTAGGCTCCAAAGAGAGAGGAGCTGGGAGAGTGAGCTCCTGGGGAGATAGGGACACTGGTTGGGTCGCAAGCGGTGATCCAGGTCCAGAGAAGTCGGGGACCGGTAGCAGGGACATTGGACAAGGGTGTGACGGACATAGTCTTGGAGGACTGTCGGCACCAGAAGGCCCAAAAGAACTGACCAATACTGAGCACGACGGGGTACGGGACCCTAGGTCAGGAGCCGATTCAATGTCCTGGCAATTCACCTGTAAGGGAGAGGACCCCCAAGGAATTCCCTACGAGCTCAGAGGTTGAGGGCATCAGCACAACGAGGGGGACAGGGGTGTATCCAGACACAGTAACAGTAACCCACTAAAGTCCCGTGTGCCAGCCCTCAAGAGCACAGCTACACTACAAATAGTGAGCAGGGCCCCCAATAGCTTCAAGCCTCGGGGACCACCAACGGACCATAAATTGTACACGGAGGCAGGCTCCGGATCATTAAGTGACATCGGTAGGACCGGGAACTTGGACGGACTCCCGGCAGTGGCAGCTGTACACAGACACTTTGGTGTACCTACAGTGTGTGTGTCCTTTCTAAACCTCATCCTGCACCACGACCCCGGGGCCTTCCCTACCTGTGGAGGGACTGATACCTTGCTGCCCAACACCATCTGCCCTGATACTCCTTCCAGCAGCGGCGGTACTCCCATTACCGCAACCTGCAGGTGGTGTCACAAACTAATCCCCTGTAAATACCCCCTTTCATGGATCAAAGTGTCCGCCAAGCCAGGTGCGGGCCCCTCGAGCCACCACGATTCTAGATCCGAGCAGCAAGACCAACACCGGGGCGGTACATTAGCACTGCAAACACAAGAGATGGTGGAGTAGGGCTGAAGACTTAGCGTTGAAGCGGGGGAAGTTGAGTAGGGCAAATTTATTTTTGTGACCATATACTTCATGGGTAGACACAACTTTCCTGAAAACACAAAACCCCTTTAAGCACCCTGTAAGAAGGTGACCTATGGTTAGTGCTTTCCTGCAAACACCACGGATTGGGTTATATATGGGTTATTTATGTGTATGTGTAAAGAATGTAAATATTAATGTGATAATGTCCCTAAGGTGATTGGGTTTTGTGGTGCAGATGGGAGTGACTTCGGTTTCTTGGGTACCTGGAACCATGGGGGGTGGTGAGCCCTGCAACTTGGGTAAGGATGCAGTACCCTGTGGCACCCTGATGTATTCAGGGGCACCACATTCCCCCTTGGTTAAACGTAGCTCGTCCGTGAGCTACAGCGCACACAGAGTTTTATTGAACTTGAAGTAACAGATAACATATTAATTATTCTTCCCATGCAGGGGAAGCACATTTCTTATAACGTTTCAAACATAGAGAGTCCAACACTGGAAAAACTGGGAACGCAACCAGTTGTAGCGGTATCCAGGGACTCAGCCTACTCCGCTGCAGCCTCTTCCTGCGACAGTCCATTCCCATTGTCCCTTTTCCCTTTAACCCGCCACCCAAAACACTTGAACCCCTAGTGCCACCGCTAGCCATGGTGTCGCACCACCCCGGAGTTCCTGACATTGTCTGTGGTGACGGAATTGAAGTCTTGGTGTTGCAGAGGACTGCTCTGGTAGGCACACTAGGTGCAACTATTTACAAAGAGCACAAGTTTGTGCTGGCTGCTGCCAGCCCTGCAGCCATGGTCCATTTTTAAACTACATGAATTAAAGAAGGTTCATGCACCGGGTGCAAAACTGTAAAACCTTTCAAATTATTTAAGCATTACACTGACATTTTATATACATGTTTACATTACAGGTACGAGACGGCAATGTCTGCTACAAGTTCCTCACTACCAGTGGCGGGTGTTGCTGGTAAGAGCCTACATGTTCATGGCAAAGGTATGGGTGCTACTCTAGGTGCGGGAATGGGTGCAGTGTCAGAAGGCCTTTCCTGTTTTGGTTCTTCCACTGGTTGTGGGAATGTTATGACAGTGACAATCACTGCTCCATTGTACATAGGCCAATCTTCTGGAAAATCACTATAGAGGGTTCCTTTTCCCATTGGTCAACCAACCTTTGTAATTTCCTCTTTTAAATACTACTTTGCCTGGTGAAAAGGGGGTAGCCTTTCTTTGCCTGTTGAAGTTCTTTTCTTGTTTATCTCTACTTTGATTCAAATTCTATGCAACATACTCTTGGATTTGCTTGTATTGAATTTGGCGTTTTGAGTCCCAATCCGTAGCTGGTGAGCTAATTTTGGCAGTTTCGACTTACATCTCTAAGTCTACCAGCAACTTTCCAGGTCTTGCTCTCATGAGGTAAGCAGGTGTACATTTTGTGGAGCTCACGGGAATATTATTGTACATATCGATGAGATCTGGCAATTTTTCAGGCCACTGGTTCCGCTCTTCGAGTGGTAGAGTTGTCAACAGATTGATGACTAGATGGTTCATCTTCTCACACATCCCATTTGTTTGCACATGGTAGGGTGTAGTGCGTATCTTTTTACATCCGTACAGGCTACAAAATTTCTTGAAGATTTCAGCTTCAAAAGTGGGACCTTGATCTGTGAGGACTTGGTCCGGATAACCATGTGGTCTACATAAATGGACTTGGAAGGCTTTGCTGGCAGTTAGGTCTTTGACAGGTACCACTACCAGGAATCTTGAATAGTGATCCACCATTGTGAGTGCGTAGGTGTAACCACTCCTGCTTGGTGTGAGCTTGATGTGGTCTAAAGCAATGATTTCCAATGGCTGGTTGGTGACTATTGGTTGTATTGGTACTCTCTGACTGGTGCTATCTTTTCTTCTCAACGCACAAGGACCGCAGTTTCTGCACCATTCCTCAATGGTGATCCTCATTCCGACCCAGTAAAACTGACTTCTCAACAGCACCTCCAACATTTTCCAACCAAAATGTCCAGCTCTATCGTGGTACGCTTCTAAGACTACTGGCACATACGATCTGGGTATCACTATCTGGCATACCCTCTCATGCGTCTTGGGGTTGATGAGGCTTCTGCACAGCTTGCCTCGATGAAGATACAATCGGCTTCTTTCCTTCCACAATGTCTGTGCTTCCTCTGCAGCGGTTGGTTCAAGATTTTAATCAGCTTGGGATATCAGTGCCTTGATCAATTTAATGGCAGAATCATTATCTTGCGCTTCTTGCCAACCATGATGGGGTAGCGGATTGAAGGTTGCTTTCTGTTGACTACCGTGAGAGCGAGGCTTCTACAGGTTGTCAGGACGATGGAAAGCGGGCAATTCAATCTCCTCCAAATCTTCTTCATATCTCACATCATCAGGCAAATGAGGCATTCTGGATAACGCATCCGCATTGGTGTTCTTGCGATCAGCTCCATACTTTATGGTGAAGTCGTAGTTTGTGAGTCAGGTTACCCAACATTGCTCCATTGCTCCAAGAGTCGCCATGTCCAGGTGGGTCAAGGGGCTGTGTTTGCTGTTTCAACAGGTCTACAGCCATTGAGGCACAGTTCTATGTAAGATACACTGCAGCTGCTGAAGAACATCTTAATAAATAAAGGGAAGGGGAAGGTACCACATGTTACCTAAAGGGAGCCTGTCATGCAATTACTTCAGGCACTTTATGGCATGGCCAACCATTTGAGTGCATGGCACACTTGGCAGGTGACTTTTAATATTGATAAATGAAGAATAATGCCCTTTGGCCAGAGTAATCATATTGCTGGATTTAGATTCTAGAGTACAGAACAGGAGAAGGACTTGGGTTTTCTAGTTACAAATAAGCGGAGCAGCAGCACTCAATGTCAGGCAGCAGCAAACAAGATTTTAGTGTGTATAAAAAGTGAGATAAAAAGGCCACATCTTGAATATGGGATACAGTTTGAGGCTCCACATTTTAAACAAGGATATTTAGACTTTAGAGTCAGTTGAATGGTGGGCAACTGGATTATTACAATGGGATTTTAGTCTGGACTGTGACTGGGTATTATATTGATTGGGGAAAGCTGGAGACTGGGGCTCCTAGACTGGCCCTCAGACTTGGGGACCCTAGCCATTACTTATCTCAGAGTTACCTCTGAAGATGAGGATGTCTGAGCTGCTTTCCTGGACCTGCTCCTGACCAGCCCTGATCTTATACCCACTTCACCCCCTTACCCCATGGGTGGACTGGGACATGACTGTGATAAAACCAACAGAGATAGACAAATAGGGGAAACAAAACTCTACCTCACACAGAGGTATAAGACAATAAGAGGAAAGAAGGAAAGAGCAGGGAGGAAATAACAAAAAGACAGGAGAACTTCACTACAACTCCAAGCACCACGCAATATATTCACCAGCAGGACTGAGACACCAAAGCACACAGACCAACACAGCAATGAACTGTAGTCAGCGTGGTAAGTCAGATTCCACCATCTTAAAAAGGCAGAGAGTGACTGTGATAGGTTTCCAGTAACATGTGATCCCAGAGGTAACCAGCAAGCTAACAGATGTTTAATCTAACCTAATGAACACAAAGCTGGACAACGCCCGAGCCTGCCTGTGTAACTCAGAAACACCAGAGAAACCATAGCGTGCAGTGTCAGAATCTGTAGTATGAAGAGCGTCAGCAAACGATAAATCTTGCTATCCTGACGATTATTGAGCACAAAGCTGGTCGATGCACGAGCCTGCCTGTGTAACTCAGAAACACCAGAGAAACCATAGTGTGGACAGAGTCAGATTCTGCCAAACATAATGCGACACTGGGCCATTGAAACACAGGAATATGCTTTGATCAAAACCATCCATTGTATGTTTAGGACCGCTGTCCTACTGGTTGGTGAGCCTACGCTCTAGTCTCAAATCTTTTGCAGCCATTCCTTTTTGAACATGACCCTTATTTTGTCCATATTTCAGTTTACTACAGCTAATAAAGAAAATTGAAGCTATTTGCTTTAGACCACCTATGGACTGCTGAAGTTCATCTATTTTTGCTGTGAAAAGGGTGCTAAAATCCACCACAACTCAATATTCAAGTCTTAAAGCAGTCTGGTTCTGACATGGCTTAAAAATAATAAGGGCGCTAAATCATGTTATACATAATACTGCAAACACCAAAAGCCTTACCTGATATGATATTGTGAGAGTGGCACCTTTCCATACAAAGCAAATCTAATAATAATAATAATAATACAAGTAATTATCAAAATAAAATTGGAATATTTTAGATATAATTTGTACTTTTTGAGGATTCATTCAAAGAAAAGGATTCAAGTGTGTACATCTGAATGAACTATTTTTTTTCTAGCAGAAGCCGCTTAGATACAATTTGGGCTTTAGGCATTATGCATATTCATTTTAAAAGCCAGTAATTCTTTCAATTCAAAGACCATTGTCAAGTATTCTTAGAGGCTTATCAAATAGTTCCTGGCTTTTAATTCAAGAAGTCTTTATGAATTCTGACATGTTCTAAGGTATCAGAATTCAAAAAGACCGAATGATGATTCCGGTGATTGTTCTTTGTAAGAGCCTTGAATGTTATTACTTTATCAACTCACATGCTGCATTGTGTTATTGCGGTATAACAATCCGTTTGGTTTTAGCTCTGTTCTATATCTGTAGTACATAACATAACAGAGAGCTACAATACTGAATGTTACAGCCATAAGAAGACAGTCTCAGTCACAGAAGCAGCTAAGCTCCGCTAATCTAGAAAAATGCAGAATACAATGCCCTTAGAAAACCTTTGTTTCAGACAGCATTTAAAGGAAATGTCTCAGACTATTTTTATTTCTTCTTACTATTGTTGAGGAGGGCCTTTCCCTCAAATACTTGATTAACCTCTTGACATAGGGGATTGTGGGAAGAGTGTCGATTTGCCTTACATAAGTCAGTCATCAGAGATATCCAAGATGGCCCCAGATGACATCATAGACCTGCCCATCAGCATCACCGCAGTTCCGCCCAGATTCATCATAGACCTGTCCATCAGCATCACCGCAGATCCGCCCACATGATGTCTTAGACCTGCCCATCAGCATCACCGCAGATCCGGCCAGATGATGTCATAGACCTGCCCAACAGCATCACCGCAGATCCGCCCAGATGATATCATAGACCTGCCCATCAGCATCACCACAGATCTGCCCAGATGATGTCATACACCCTCCCATCAGCATCACCACAGATCTGCCCATTGGTTAACCCATGAACTATCCAACTAAATTGGCACATCCCAACATATCCATGCCCCTAGCCTATATAAGATGCCGCATGGCTCACTTTCTCTTTCGGCGCCATTACTGTGATCAAGAAAAGATTTCACATCTGACTGTGTGTCTGGTATATATGTGTCCTATCATGGACCACTTCCTTGTAAATATTTCTACCATCCTGGTATATACAGTATGTTCCCATCCTGAGCCCCTTCATGGTAAATATGTCCCCCACCCTGGTACATATGTCCTTCATCCTGCACCTCTTCCTGGTAAATATGTTCCCCATCCTGGTATATATTTTCCCATCCTTGTATATATGCTCCCCTTCTGTTACACCTTCCTAACCCCATTCTATTATATATGTCCCTCATCCTAATATACTGTATATGTCCCCCATTCTGAGATATATATGTCCCCTATCTTGGTATATATATCAACTGGAAAATAGAACCAGCAATGAAGTATTTCCAAAAATATCACAATTTACTTTATCATTACATAAAAAATATAAAGGATCCATAAAAACCTCAACATAGATGAGAAACAGGTAACGGGTTTCTGGCCTACATGGCCCTTAGTCTCAACTTTGTATATATGTCCCTCATTGTGGGCTCGTTTCTGATAAATATGTCACCCATCCTGGTATATATGTTCCCATTCTGCGCCCCTTCCTCCCTGGACTCCTTCCTGGTAAATATTTCCCCTATGCTGGCATATACGTCCCTCATCGTAGGCCCCATCTTGGTAAATATGTCTTCATACTTGGTCCCTTCCTACTAAATATGTCCTCATCCATGAAATATATGTCCCTATCCTGGACCTCTTCTTTTTATATATGTTCCCATTTCTGCCTCTAACTCATTTATCCTCCCCAAAGAGAACATTCTACTCACTTTCTCAGGCTGCCATGCCACGGGGCATCGTCCTCTGTAGTCGCTACAGTGGCCAGCAGCGTGCTATAGTGACACATGACATCACTGCCATGCAGCGTCAATGCCTGACGTGGCGACATTAGCTACCGGCTTGTTTGGCTTGTGGCATTAATTGCAATGCAGGGACCCGACAGGGATCCTCAGACGCACGTCCATCTGTAGTAGGTGGTCCCTCTCCACCCCTGGGCCCGGTCGTGACCTCTGCTACTGCGATCGTTGACCCTGAAGGAAGGTCTCCCTCTTCTTACCTGGTGTCTAATTGTGAAATTTAACAAAAGCTTAGAGTACAATCATAAGAAATAACATTAAAACACTTTGAACTATAATCTACAAACTCTACATAAAAAACTCCATCTGATCATAAATGAAAGCCTCCTAGAAGGAACAGATTTATTTTACGCAATATAAATAGTGGTGTAAAACAAATGCCAATAAGTAAAACAATTCATGTAGCATAACACAAGTGCAATCCTGACTCTAGTATGATTATACCCTGAGTAGTAACTAAAATATGAATAGTGTATGATAATGGTGGGTTTAAACAAAGGTCTGTGATTGGAACAAGATACCTTTCTACCAAACACATACAACTGTGATTTATATACTAGTTGGCTGTCAGCTGAACAACGCTTCAGTCGATCATTCAGGTTACAGTTATCTCATCCGACACTTCCATACTCAACTGCTCTAGTTCAGCCAATCTTTCCTGTGTTGTCTATGAGAATTTCATAGAACAATGCAATCGTCAGTCTGAAATTAGTTAAATGTGATCAACATCTCTGACGACCATTAGTTGACCAGCTCCCCAATACACATAAGACCATTGGCCAAACCTGATGTTATCGGCAGGTTCAGCTGAGTTAAAGTGAACCTATCAGGTCCCCTGTGCACCCAGAACTATGAGCAGTTCTGGGTTCATATCTATAATCCTTGCCTAACTGTTCCAGCATATAGTAGCATAGATAAAGAGATCTTTAGAAAAAGTATTTCTAATGATCCTTTATAATATGCTAATGAGGCCAGGGGCTAGTAGCAAGGGCGTTAGTTCCCTGGCTAATCTGCCCACTTAGCATGTTAGCATGCCCCTATGGGCATGCTAACATGCTTTACAACAGCCAGCATCATGGCAGCGAGATACAAAGCCAAGCATGCGCATGGCTTTGTACCAGTCAGCTTTGAGCTTCTTTGGTGCCGGGTGTATGCCCTTCAAAGACGCTCAAGTCCCATGATCAGAAGACATCCGCACTTCCAATCATGCACACTACTCCTCTCTGAAGCCAAGACACATACACCCAGCTTCTGAGTAGTGCACATGACCAGAAGTGCAGGTGACTTGCGATCATGGGATGAGGAATCGAATTCTACATTGAACATTAAAAAAGCCACATTTCCCAAATTGTAATTGGCTTCCACCTCGACTCAGCAAAATGGTGGCCACTGGTCACCATTTTTTTGAACCCTGAAGGACCATCAAAAGGTTAAATAAGAAAAAAAAATCCTTATACTCATCTTACCACTCAACTCTTTGGCCTCTACGCTACTTCTACTACATCACCTGTCCTGTAAAAGTTGCATCTGATGCGCCCTACTCGCACTATATTCTCTTCAACTCTCACCCTGAGCTTTGATGAGGCTTAGGATGATTACGCATAAGATCATGACACATGTCATGATGTCATGACATAACATTTCACACTCTTGAACACTCCTGGGCCTCATTAAAGTCGGAACTCCTGTCTCAGTGTGAGAAACCCGAGGATTTTAACGATTCTAGTAGGGATCAGAAGATACGAGAAGATGGGTGATGGTGAAGAGCAGAGAGACCGGAAAATTGAGCAGTAAGGTGAGCTGAATGATTTTTTAAACTTTTTTTTTTACATATTATGTTTATTATGCTCTCTATTATTCCCATAGCATAATGAGGGACATAATTTTTCCGCAAATGGAATTTCCCAGGGAAAATCTGCATAAATTTGAATTCTGCTTGATCTGCTAATCTCTACGTATTTCGTTCTTATCAAACTCTTCTTCATGTCACTCTATATCCTGCCATCATACCCCTGTCATTTCCTATTTCTATTATATATCTGTATATCACTACAGATGTCTGCCCAGCTGTGCGATAACCGTCCATCAATCAATTTATTTTCTGCCAAAAGTTTTGCCACATTATTCTCCAATTAATCATTCCCCATGTCTTTAATCCATCATCTCTTCTTCTAATTACTTTCATTCCTCAACATATAGGCAGGTCTCTCTTTACAAACCCTTCTTTCTCGTTGTTGTTCGTTACTGACACAACATATTAATTGTAAATTACGGCACAAATGCCTACAAAATCATAAAATAATTAATAAAAAAAAGTAGTGACGTAAATTATTTCTATAACTTGCATTCACAATTTACTCAATTAGATACTAAAAATACACAAATTATTCTTAAATGTAGGACAGGAAATCTTCATCCAGGAACTCCTACAATGTACGACAGACAAGTTAAAAGGGTTGTATGGACTAAAATCTGAAAGCAACAAAAAAAGACAGTTGCACTCTGAAATGCTAAATCATGCAAACAATTAGTTCAAGACTATTGATATGCATTACTGATTAAGGAAATCTAGGAAAAATTGAGATATTTAGCATACAAAAATATCCATTTCAATATCTGCCCAATAGCCACGTCAAGGCATATCTCTATACTGGCCATTTTTGTATGCTAAATATCTCAATTTTTCCTAGATTTCCTTAAGCAATAATGCATATCTATATTTTTGCACTCATTGTTTGCATGATTTAGCATTTCAGAGTGCAACTGCCTTTTTTTGTTATTATATTCATGTTCAGTTTGGTACTTGTTCAGACTGCCTTTTGTGAGTGCCATCAGTCTTTCTGTCTAGATTATGGAGTTATGCCCAATGACTGTGAACCTCTCCTCCATACATTATCCACAGGTGATTTTATTCTCTAGTAGCAGGTTCCTACTTGCCCATACACATGGAGGTTTGTAAGCCAGAGAGAGATTTTAGTTCAGTGTAAGTTCCCAATATATGAGATATGCCTTGACATGGCTACTGGGTAAATATAGAAATAACCATTTTTTGCATGCTAAATATCTCAATTTCTCCTAGATTTCCTTAAGCAATAATGCATATCTATATTCTTGCATTCATTGTTTGCAAGATTTAGCATTTCAGAGTGAAACTGTCTTTTTTGTTACTATATGTCATGTTCATTTTTGCACCTGTTCAGACTGCATTTTGTGAGTGCCATCAGTCTTTCTGTCTAGATTATGGAGTCATGCCTTCAGACTGTGCACTCCTCCATACATTGTCCACAGGTGATTTTATTCTCTAGTAGCAGGTTCCTTTTTGCCTATACACATGGAGGTTTGTAACCCAGAGAGAGGCTTCAGTTCAGTGTAGGTTCCCATTAACGAGATATGCCTTGACGTGGATACTGGGCAGATATAGAAATGGCCATTTTTGAATGTTAAATATCTCAATTTTTCCTAAATTTCCTTAAGCAGTAATGCATATTTATATTCATTGTTTGCATGATTTAGCCTTTCAGAGTGCAACTGCCTTTTTTGTTACTATATATCATGTTTAGTTATGCACCTGTTCAGACTGCATTTTGGGCAAGCCATCAATCTTTTGTCTAGGTTATGGAGTCATGTCCTCTGACTGTGCACCCCTCCCCTATTAACCAAAGGTGATTTTATTCTCTAGTAGCAGGTACCTACTTGGACATACACATGGAGGCTTGTAACCCAGAGAGGCTTCAGTTCAGTGAAGGTTCCCAGTATATGAGGTATGCCTTGACGAGGCTACTGATCATATATAGAAATGTCCATTTCTGTATGCTAAGTATTTCAATTTTTCCTAGATTTTCTTAAGCAGTAATGCAGATATATATATTTTTGCATTCATTGTTTGCATGCTTTAGCATTTCAGAGTCTAACTGTCTTATTTGTCATTATATGTCATGTTCAGTTGGAACCTGTTCAGACTGCATTTTGGGAGTGATGTTAGTTGTTTTGTCTAAACTTTGAAAGCATCTTCCCAGTGCACTGCAAGTTTTTGGCAGTTTCTGATCCGGGAACAGTGGTCATGTGACTGCAATTGTGCAATATGTATGATCCTGGCCAGAACCCGACTAGTGGGCGCGGTCTCGCTTAATGCAAGTGTATGGAGTGTGCATGTCCGACTAGTAGGTGTGCTTGTCTAGTGGGCGTGGTCTTGCTCAATGCACTTGTACACAGTGAGGCCACATCCACTAGTCGGGTCCTGGCCGGAAACATGTATATTGCACAACTACGATCCCAGCTCATAAATTAGCAAACCCTCCCAGAGCACAGTGAGTGTGCTGGAAGGATTCATAAGTCTGCAGTCACATAGAGTGACAGTAGACTTATCATTTTAGACCAGACAACCCCTTTAAGGCTACACAAATTAACTGTGCATTACAATTAATAGGGTGCTTAAAGCATACCTGTCCTTTAACACAAATTCAGTAGAACTGTATGCTTTTGCTACCCTCAGCCGAGATAAGTTACATTTCTTGGATGCACATGTCAGTCTAGTAATTGTCTCAATCCTCATGCCCTGTAACTTGCCATCCACAGTTTAATAGCCGCCTTCTGCCAGCACTATAGATGCTGGGACTTCTTAGCTTGTAGGGTAAGTAAACTAAAAGTAGAATTGAGTTGATATGATCTCACAAGAAGTCATTGTACAATTTACTATGCAAACCACTTAGCAGAGATCCTGATTCCAGTGATGTTTCACTTACTAGGCTGCTTTCTGTCATTTTGATAATCATTGTTTTATCTGTACCAGATTTTCCATTTCTCTGAAGAATGGGCCACACCCACATTAATGATTGACAGCTATGTGTGCACTGTGCATAGGCAGAAATTTGCCAATAATAACTGCAATTTTATTAAAACTACAGCAAGCAGCCCAGTAACTGATATATCACTGCAATCAGGGTCTCTGCCCCTGCTTTCGGATTAGGTGGCAAAAAATCTGGTGACAGATTCTCTTTGAATTAATCTGATCAAAGGATTTATTTTTCTTTAGTTTATTTCACTTGTACTGAAAAAAAATTCAATGATGTTGACCAGATGTAAGCATTTTAATAGCCACCACCAGAAAGACAATACACCTGTATTTAAGTCAGTGGATGATGCTATATATTCATACATAGTTCTTTAATTCTATCCTATACAAATGTCTCTTGGAAGCTGCAATTAATACAGTTACGCTCCCTCCACCTGCCAGATAGTTATAACTCCTGAAATAAACCTCTTGACCTTTTTTATGCAAATTTTTTCATCTGCTCAAATTCTGTTACCTGATATTTGCTGTTCCATATTAACCCCTTAGTACCTACTAGAGATGAGCGAACCGCTCGCGGTTCGGCTCGAGGTCGGTTCGCCGAACGGAGGTCCCGTTCGAGTTCGGTACGTCGAACGTTCGACGAACCGAACTCGAACCGCATAGGAAACAATGGCAGGCAATCACAAACACATAAAAACACCTAGAAAGCACCCTCAAAGGTGTCCAAAAGGTGACAACTCACAACACAACACAAACACATGGGAAAGTGACAAGAACAAATTTTCATGCGAAAACAAAACAGCTTGACGAGGAAAAGGAGGGCGAGACACAGATATAGGCATGGCACGCCCTTCTAAAATCATGCAAAACACCGCAAGGGGACTCCAAGCGGAGTCTCCCTTTTTTACAAAAATTGGGCCACACAGACACCCCTTCAGTGGCAGCACTTGTGCCCCAGTTGTACACTTCACAGCTAGATTTGCATCAAGCACATTCAAAAATACGCCATAATTAACCGTCCCCAGGATGACACCGGGGTAGGTAGTAAAGTCTTTGCTGAACCATGACTTGTTCATCTTGGCTCCTTTTAAAAGCAATGTAAGCAAGGGTTACTCCAAGCGGAGTCTCCCTTTTTTAAAAAAATTGGGCCACACACCCACCCCTTCAGTGGCAGCACTTGTGCCCTAGTTGCAAACAGGATGTTTTGATTTGCATCAAGCACATTCCAAATCCACAAGCATTTACTCTCCCCAGGATGACACAGGGGTAGTAAATTCCTTCTGGATCCATGACTTGTTCATTTTGATGAACGTTAGTCTGTCCACATTGTCACTGGACAGACGCGTGCGCTTATCTATCAGCACACACCCAGCAGCACTGAATACACGTTCAGAGACAACGCTGGCAGCTGGACACGACAAAATCTCCAAGGCGCAACTGGAGAGCTCTGGCCATTTTTCTAGATTTGAAGCCCAAAATGAGCAAGGCTCCATTTGCAAAGTCATGGCATCGATGTTCATTTGGAGATACTCCTGTATCATCCTCTCCAGCCGTTGACTATGTGTCAGACTTGTTGTCTCTGTTGGCCTTGCAAAGGAGGGTCTAAAAAAATTATGAAAAGATTCCATAAAATTGCTGTTACCAGCACCAGAAACAGTCCTACTGGTACAGGTAGACTGTTGAAGATGACGAGACCGTCCCATGTTTGTCAAGTTACAACTGGTAGATTCACTCCCTGCACCTGCACGTTTGTTTGGTGGAAAAGCCAAGCTAAGATCGAGTAACAGCTTCTGCTGATACTCCTGCATAAGTGCGTACCTTTCTATGGCTGGAATTATGTCACAAAATTTGGACTTGTACCGGGGATCTAATAGTGTGGCAAGCCAGTAGTCATCATCACTTCTAATTTTGACAATACGAGGGTCATGTTGGAGGTAGTGCAGCAAGAAAGCACTCATGTGTCTTGCGCAGCCATGCGGACCAAGTCCACGCTGTGTTTGTGGCATAGAGGTGCTAACTGTTCTTTCTTCCTCTGACATCTCCCCCCAACCTCTTTCAACTGAAATTTGACCAAGGTCTCCCTCATCCGCTGAGTCTTCCATGTCCATGGACAGTTCGTTCTCCATTTCTTCATGTTCTCCTGCACCTTCCTCAACATTTCGCCTGCTACCATGCGCCCTTGTTGATCCCTGTCCCCCATGGTCCCATGCCTGCCGCGTTGGTGAGGATGAACGTCTGGACCTTGGTGATGTTGTTGTGTCTTGCGCATATAAATCCTCCTGTAGTTCCTCCCCTTCCTGTTGTCTCACCCCCTGACTCCGAATAGTGTTTAGCGTGTGCTCCAGCATGTAAATGACTGGAATTGTCATGCTGATAATGGCATTGTCAGCGCTAAACATATTCGTCGCCATGTCGAAACTGTGCAGAAAGGTGCATAGGTCCTTGATCTGAGACCACTCCATCAGGGTGATCTGCCCCACCTCTGCATCTCGTTGGCCCAGGCTATACGTCATGACGTATTGCACCAGGGCTCGGCGGTGCTGCCACAGTCGCTGTAACATGTGGAGAGTCGAATTCCAGCGTGTCGGCACACCGCATTTCAGGCGATGAACCGGCAGGCCAAAAGACTTCTGGAGCGATGCAAGTCGCTCAGCTGCGGCGCTTGAACGGCGGAAGTGAGCAGACAGTTTTCGTGCCCTGGTCAGAAGGCCATTTAGGCCGGGATAGTGTGTTAAAAATTGCTGGACAACAAGGTTCAACACGTGAGCCATACAAGGTACGTGTGTCACCTTGCCCAGGCGAAGGGCCGCACCCAGGTTTGCAGCATTGTCACACACGGCCTTACCAGGCTGCAGGTTGAGTGGAGACAACCATTTATTAAACTCGGACCGCAGAGCTGACCACAACTCAGCCGCTGTGTGACTCTTATTTCCAAGACATGTCAAGCTAAAGACCGCCTGATGACGTTGCGCTCTGCTGCCAGCATAGTAATGAGGGGTGCGTGATTCCTTCTGTGCAGTGAGAACGCTGGTGGCCTGACCAGGCAGGCTTGGGGCGGAGGTGGAGGACACAGATGAGGTGGAGGATGCAGAAGCAGTGGCGGAACTTGGACAGACAGAGGATTGACACACAAGTCGTGTGGGCGGCAAGACTTGTGCAGCAGACCCTTCACCATCTATCACCATAGTTACCCAGTGCCCAGTCAGCGACATGTAACGTCCCTGTCCATGCTTACTGGTCCAAGTATCGGTGGTGAAATGCACCCGTTGACACACAGAGTTTCTCAAGGAAGCGGTGATGTTGTGTGCGACATGCTGGTGTAGCGCGGGCACACCTTTCTTAGAGAAGTAGTGGCGACTGGGCATCTGGTACTGGGGCACAGCGACAGACATAAGGTCTCTAAAATCCTGTGTGTCCACCAGGCGGAAAGGCAGCATTTCGGTAGCCAAGAGCTTACAGAGGAATAAAGTCAACCTCTTAGCTTTTTCATGGGTCGCAGGAAATGGCCTTTTATTTGTCCACATCTGAGGGACAGAGATCTGGCTGCTGTGTGTAGACGGTGTTGAGTAGGGTGTCCCTGGAAAAATGCAGGTTTGTGAGGAAAGTGCAGTCGGAGACATGATGTTGCCTTCATCCAACGTTGGTGCTATCGATGTCTGAGAGAGCTGTACACACGCACTTGTTTCCCCTTCCAAACCAACTGACGACCTACCAAGCAAACTGCCTGTTGCGGTTACAGTGGTGGAAGTTGTGCGTGGAAAACCAGGTGTGACAGCTGTCCCCACAGTCCTAGAAGATGAAGAGCGCGCGGATGCACTGGAATGGCCAGGCCGTGGATGGTTCACTCCGCTAGGCCGCATTGCAGCACGGTGAGCTTCCCACTGGGACCTATGATATTTATTCATGTGACGATTCATGGAAGAAGTTGTCAAACTGCTGAGGTTTTGACCTCTACTAACAGAATCACGACAAATTTTACACATCACATAATTTGGGCGATCTTTTTCTATGTCAAAAAAGGACCAGGCTAGGCAAGGCTTAAGGCGGCTTTGCACGTTGCGATATTGCACGTGCGATGTCGGTGGGGTCAAATCGAAAGTGACGCACATCCGGCGTCGCAGTCGATATCGTAACGTGTAAAACCTTTTTGATACGATGAACGAGCGCAAAAGCGTCGTTATCGTATCATCGCTGCAACCTCCGACATTTCCATAATGCCGGTGCAGCGACAGGTACGATGTTGTTCCTCGCTCCTGCGGCAGCACACATCGCTGTGTATGAAGCCGCAGGAGCGAGGAACTTCAACTTACCTGCCGCCGGCTGCAATGAGAAGGACGGAGGTGGGCGGGATGTTTATATCCTGCTCATCTCCGCCCCTCCGCTTCAATTGGCCGCCTGCCGTGTGACGTCACTGTGACGCCGCACGACCCGCCCCCTAAGGAAGGAGGCGGGTCGCCGGCCAGAGGGACGTCGCACGGCAGGTATGTGCGTGTAAAGCTGCCGTAGCGATAATAGTCGCTACGGCAGCTTTCACTATATATCGAACGTGCGACGGTGGCGGGACTATCACTGCAGCATCGGTAACACATTGTTACCGATGTTGCAACGTGCAAAGCCCGCCTTAGAGGGCATGCGACCTGCTGAGCCCCCCCGACTAGTGCTCAGAGGCAGAGTGGTGGCTGATGATGCAGTTGTAGACGTGCTACCAGTGCTCCGACTCTGTCCAGGAAGGCGCAAGGTAACTTCGTCGTCGGTTGCATCCTCCTCCACCGCCTCTGTTGACCTCCTCGAGTGCCTGACAGTGGGTTGACAGTAGGTGGGATCTAGAACTTCCTCATCAATTGTTGTGTTTGCACTCCCCTCACCCTCAGACCGAGCCTCTTCTTGCCCTGACCGAATATTTAAGTTGTCATCACAATCTGGTATCTGCGTCTCATCGTCATCAGTATGTTCCTTATTGTCTATAACCACAGGTGCTACAGTTTGTGACAAAGGGTCAACATTATGCTCAGAAACTTGGTCCTCACGGCCTGAATCAGAGTCACAAAGGTTCTGGGCATCACTGCAGACCATTTCCTGGTCTGTATTCACTGTAGCTTGGGAGCAGACCTCTGATTCCCAGGCTATAGTGTGACTGAACAGCTCTGCAGACTCAGCCATCTCAGTTCCACCATACTGTGCAGGGCTGATGGAGACTTCAGAGCTGGGAGAAAGCAAGTTTGATTGGGATGACAACTCAGAGGACTGGTGTTTTTTGGATGCGGTAGTTGAGGTGGCTGAGAGGGCACTTGTTGGACCACTTGAGATCTATTCAAGCATTTTCCTTTTTTGGCCATCATCTACCTTTGTTCCTGTTGTTCGTGTCCGTAAAAAAGGGAGCACATCGGATTGTCCACGGTAAGTAGTAGACATCTTACTTTTGCTGGTAGATGGTCTATCGTCAGCAAATGTTAATGGAGCTTTGCCACCTTCCCCACGGACAAACCCTTTTTTTTCTTTTCCAACACGCCTCTTCCCCTTTCCACCAGCATCTGTCATTTTGCCACTCATGTTGATTGCGACAAGATTGTGCACTTAAAATGTGGTAGTAAAAATTGAGAGGTGGTGTAGATTGCAGCGGTGGTCTAGCTTTATTAACAGCAGAATAATAAAGAATAATTATCCCTGACAATGCAACTACGGCCCTTAAACTGGCAGCATAAATTGCTAGTATAATGGCTTAGTTATAATGAGTTGGAGTGTGCCATGCAGGCAGACGTGCTGCAAATATCTTTGCACTAGTGGGACTATACAGAAGTCCAATAGCCACGTTTAGGATGCCACTAAGTTCACTCAGTGCTTGCTAGTATAATGGCTTAGTAACAATGAGTTGGAGTGTGCAATGCAGGCAGACGTGCTGCAAATATCTTTGCACTACTGGGGCAATACAGCAGTCCAACAGCCACGTTTAGGATGCCACTAAGTTCACTCAGTGTTTGCTAGTATAATGGCTTAGTAACAATGAGTTGGAGTGTGCAAAGGGCAGGAGGGTACAGTGCCAGGGTTGTGGGTCTCTGGGTAGAGGAAAGGAAGCCTGCCTTTCTATCCCTCCTAATGGGGAAATGCAGCGAGGAAATCCCTGACCTTAGCTACACAGACGCTGTCATCTTGTGTAGCTGTTAAACTCTGTTTTAAACTCTGTCACCTATGGCTCTGACCCTGCCGGTATGAGCCCTTAAAAGGACTGATAGAAAGTGCTATCCCTAAGCTGTCCAGCGCTGTGTATGGAGCGCATACAGCAGTATCGGCGATAGGACAAAGGACGGAGCTGCGCCAGTGATGTCTGACACCAAGGACGCAGAAGGCAGATAATGGCGTGCTGGAGGAAAATGTCCAGTTTTATAATGCAGGGACATGTGACATGGACATCCTATCACACATGCCATTGCTTCTCTGGCTAAAAGTCCACTTAGCTGTGTGTGTGTCTGGGATTGGCTGACATGCTGGCCCGCCCCACTACACGCGCACGCTTAGGGAAGGAAGACAAGGAAAAAAAAAAAATGGCGATCGCCATTATACATACAGCAGTGATCTGAATGCGCTGTTCCCGCACACTATACACTGAAATGTCATAATAGTGTGAGTCACAGAGTGACTAAAGGCTACTTTACATGCTGCGACATCGCTAGCGATCTCATTAGCGATGTGAAATTCTAGATAGCAAGTGCGATCTTTGGAGATCGCACATGGGTCATTGCACGCATGTGCGATCTCGACAGATCGCACTTGTGATCTAGAATTTTACATCGCTAATGAGATCGCTAGCGATGTCGCAGCATGTAAAGTAGCCTTTACACTATTACAGCGGAAAGCCAGCTAGGAATTAGCTGTTTTTTTTGCTGCTAGAACCGTTCTCGAACATATTTAGAACTATCGAGCTTTAGCAAAAAAGCCCGAGTTCTAGTTCGATCTAGAACAGCCCCCAAAATTACTCGAGCCGCGAACTGGAGAACCTCAAACCGCGAACCGCGCTCAACTCTAGTACCTACCTACTGTTTCTTATGGAGCTAGACCTCCACGCTGTAGCGAGATCTTTTGACATGCTTACCTAAAGGTATATCCTCAAGTTGTCTCTTGAGCAGTTTAGATCAAAGCAATCTCCTTACTTCCTGGTTTCCGTCAGGGCGGGCTCCTATTCTTGAGTGACAAGTGCGATCAATAGCACTGCAATATTAGCAAAACTATAAAGCTCAGCAGAAGTTTAGCAATCAGTGGTTTGTGTTGCATATAGAAATAACAAAACATTTCAACAAATACTTGGCTCTAAAGGGGGCTTTACACGGTTGCGATATCGTTAACAATATCGCTAACGTGTGTACCTGTCCCCATCGTTTGTGCGACAAGGGCATATCGCTGCCCGTCGCGCACAAAATCGCGCTCCCCCATCACACGGCTTACCTGCCCTGCAACGTCGCTCTGGCCGGCGATCCGCCTCCTTTCTAAGGGGTCATGCGGCGTCACAGTGACGTCACACGGCAGGCGTCCAATAGAAGTGGAGGGGCGGAGATGAGCGGGCCGTAAACATCCCGCCCACCTCCTTCCTTCCGCATAGCCAGTGGAGGCAGGTAGGAGATGTTCCTCGTTCCTGCGGTGTCACACACAGCGATGTGTGCTGCCGCAGGAACGAGGAACAACATCGCTAATGAGAGGTAAACGATTTTTGGTTTTAGGACGACCTCTCCGCGGCAAACGATTTTGGCTGCTTTTGCGATCGTTTTAGGTCGCACAAAAGTGTCACACGCTGCGATATCGTTAATGATGCCGGATGTGCGTCACTAACGGTGTGACCCCGACAATAAAACATTAACGATATCGTAGCGTGTAAAGCCCCCTTAAAACTGTGGGAGCAGAGAGTCCTGAATAACAAAACTGCTTTAAAAGCGGCAGAGCTGGCGATGTACAACTGTATCTCTTCAGTAGAGATGAGCGATCCTGATCGTCAAAGGTCAGAAAATGTTAAAATTGTACAATCTTTGGCCGGATCAGATCAGTATCAGACATCCAAAAATTTACCACAAAAGTTGGTGATCTTGCCAAGGATCGGTAAATGTTTGGATGGCAAAAAGCATCTATCTTCCTATCACAGCCCTGTCAAGTAATGCTATGGCTGTAATTGGCCACTGTTAAAAAAAGGAAGCAAAAGAGTTAAAGCAGTACATACTTACCCGTGGCTGCAGTGCCACACCTTCGGGGCCGATACTTATTAAATATAAATATAATATAAATATTCAAAGCCTTCCCCGCCCACCAGCATCTCTGATTGGCTGCAGTCAGATCTTGCCCCCTCCCTCTCTGACAGTGTTCTGCTGGTGGGAAATAAAAAAAAATGCCACACGGTTCCCTTATATATTTGTACCAGCACAGATAAAGAATATTGCTACAGGCTGCAGCCACCAGCCGTTCACTTATCTTGGCTGTGTATCAAAATAAGAGGAACCGCATGCGGCTTTTTTTTTAATTATTTAAATAAATAATTGAAAATATTGGCTTGCGGTCCATTCAATTTTGATACCCAGCCAAGATAAAGCCCGACAGCATCCAGAATTTTTACATAGATGCAACAATCCTTGCATTTTACCCGGCTCTTCCCAATCTTTACGACTTTACGAACATAGTGATGCCAAATATGTATATTTTTTTTTAACAATTGTTTTAATGTATTTTCAGTGTATACTATGGGGGACCCCAAGAGAGTGGGGGCCCTAGGCTATTGCCCAATCTGCCCCTTAATGCTAGCCCTGGGTCCTTGCAAAATCGTTAAGACATTTCCAATGTTGATCTGAGTGTCAGATCAAAAGTGGTAATGAAAGTCTATGGGTCCTTGAAAAAAAATGAACAGCACAATACCATCCATGTTCTCTCCGTTTTTTACACACTCAAGACTCATAGATAAGAGGCGGTGGAGAAACTCTGATTAAAAGCTAATAACTCTGATGAAACTCAATAATGAATCTCAGACCAATTTTCTCGCTTGAAAAAAATCACTGACATGTGCATGAGCCCTAGCTCAAATTATTCCCTCCTCTGTGGTGACAGTACCCCTAAGGTGTGTTTGTGTCTTTGTGAGAAGGATTTCCCAAAAAATAAACTGATTACAGAGGTTTCTGATGGACATTTATCATTGAACATCGACAATTGCAAATGTCACCAGGAACCATTTGATTCTGAAGGAGTCTGTCAGCCCAGCTTGACAGTATGATCTAAAGTCTCCTTCCTCAGGACTACAAGTGGGCGTCCTGATGAAGGAGTCAGATTTACTTTGAAACACATTGACAATAAACCACATTAACGATCCTGATTTCCTGCACTTTTATTGGAACTCAACAACACAGAATCTTCCATTCCTGTGATCCTTTACCAGATTCCTTTGCGGATACTACAGCAGGTGTTTTATGCTAATATATAGTGGTTGTGGTTCATGCCGCCCTATTAGTTGAGCAATTTAACTCTCTATCTAAACTGTATAACTTGGATAAGACCCTATTACCGTCTGTATTTTTATCTGCAGTCCTTATTGGCTTTGTGATCCCTATATGGACCATAAAATATTCTCTAATTGAACTTGGCCTGGTTTCCCCATACACTACAGCTGATTGCACCAAGGGCAAAGATTTCATTAAAATCTTAAAGGGAACCAACCACCAGGATTTTTCTATATGAGATAAAGGCAGTTCCATACTATCACTAGGATGCTGAATCCAGGCAGGCCTATTATAGAAAAAGCAGATTCTTGATTGCTGAAATATCTGTGGTCCAGAAATGCACCTTTGATTGACGTGTGCAGGGGGAGGGACTTTATGGGTTTGGTCCTTGCTGTAAATTCCTCCTCTGGCGTCCTCTACGGCATGAACCATTTTCTTTATTTAACTATCATACTGCGCCACCATTGCTGTTGTTGGCGACATTTGCGGTTTGTCAAGGTAATTATTTCTTCAATATAATGGCACCTGAGTCCATGCATGTGCGTACCACGATCTCGGGAGCCATTTTATTGAAGGCACTGCGGAGAAGACTATGAGCAGCAGGGGCAAGTGCACAGATGTAAAAAAAAAAATAGGCTTACGTGCCGATGCTGCTCAGAGTCTTCTCCACTGTGTCTCCGGAGATCGTGGTATGTGCAAGTGTGGACTCCAGCCACATTTTAATGAAGACATCATCACTGTAGCAATACGCATGCGTCGCCAACAGCAGCAATGGCAGCACAGTGCGAAATTTAAATAAAGAAAAGAGGACACGCTATAGAGGATGCAGGAAGAAGAATTTACAGTGAGGACCCGTCCCACAAAGGCCCACCTTCGATGCACACGTCAATCAAAGTGCAGTGCATTTCTGCAACTTTGATTACAGATATTTCAGCAACCAAGCATCCGATCTTTCAATAAAAGGTATGCCTGGATTCAGCATCCTGGTGCTTGTGTGATAGGGTAAGAGTGTATTAATGACCTTTATTCACTGTGAATGCAAAATGCTTATTTACTGTTCATTGTATGCATTGTTACTGACCAGCCACAAGAGGCTTCTGTGTTGCATCTGCCTGTGACTGTTTGGTTACTATAGCAACAAGTCAATTGACTTCGGCTGTGGACTTGGAAGCCTGAGGAGGTGCTGTGTGTGAGCTGAAGGGAAAGCGAGAGGTGTGCGTAACAGAAAGGAGCCACCACAGAAACACTTAAGTAAATTTTGAGAAGACTCTGTGGCGCTCTGGACAAGCCAGGACGTCACAGGTACTGGAACAACACACCCCACACCCCAGTTAGGAACATCAAGGTCAGACACAAATCCTTGTTGCCTCCCTCCAGGGGCTGATGTCCACACCAGGTGGGGCGGAGCCAGGCGGTTGGCTCCACCCACCGAGGAGTTCACAGTCCTGGAGGCAGGAAAGGAAGAGAGAACAGCTAGGGAGAGTGAAGGAGAGGAGTGAAGTAGTAGTAAAGGAGCAGACTGACCGTGTCCGGGTACGTGGCCCGGGCACCTGACAGCAAGGTTGGCAGACGGTGGTGACCGTCTGCAGGAGAGGCCGATTGACGCACAACCGTAAGGACCGGGGACGAGCAGTGGCCCGCCGGTACCGGATAGGGGAGCGAAGAAAAGCCAGCACCATCCGGCATGGCCTACGGACCCCGACCAAGGCTAGGAGTCGCCGTAAAACCGGTCAAATCCATCAGCGACGGGAACCTCCGGGGTTTCCCGACAGTAAAGACCCGACTGAATGCAACCGTCCAAACCGTGAGGGAGATAAAGCTACCGCCAGAGCTAGAGCTCCCAGGGCCAGAGCCTGCGGGCAAAGGAAGGGCTCCCTTAGCCAACATACTGCTGGGGAGCGGGGTATCGGTGGAAAGCCATTGGGGCCGAGAACAGAACACCGGTGCAGGGAGAGACAGTTACCGCCAACCTACCGGGAGTGACCGCCGCAGCCGTCTGTGGGACTCGTCCATCCAGCCGTTTGTTTTACCAGAGACTCCGTGTGCGTTACTGGCTGAGTAAGTACCACCGTGCCGTCTGGCACTGCGCTGCCCCGCGACCCTGCACCCGGCCAGGCCCCACAACCCACCTTCCGACCTCCACCACCGGGCCCCGGGACCACCAAACCCCCCCTACCCACGGAGGGGAGAAAACATCTCAGCTGCTCCCTCTGAATGCTCCCGGGATCCCCGTACAGAGCAGCGGTGGTGTCCCAACCTCACCACAAACCGTGGGTGGCGTCACGGACAATATCCCTAAACCAAACCACACCTTTCACTCACGGGCGAGGAGCGCCGCTCGAGTCCCCGGGATCCGGCCCACCGCTCGAGCCACCAACCGAGTGAGCAGCAGCAGTAGCCGGACCCGAGCAGTGGGTGAGCGCAGCGTCCCCTCCCCGCCCACGACAACTTGGCGTAACGAACAGGATCTTACCGCTCTGCCGTCTGGTAGAGGTGCGCCTTGTGTCCCGCCGGAGGTGTCCGGCCGAAAATTTTCAGAATCCTCCATCTTGGGCGCGAAAAGTCCCTGCTCGAGCGTCTTCCCAAGCAGTGGAGGCGCGAAAGCCGAAGCTCCGCCCCTGAAGAGGATGTTCCGGAAAGACACCAAGGGGGGACGGATGGCGTCTGGCCGCATGTAGCCCGCGGCTATAAAAGCGGGGACACCAGGACCCTGCGGCCATCTTTGGTTCCTGGAAGAGGCCGCTGCTAAGATGCTGAGACCGACCGACAACACCGTAGTCCCCGCGCCCGCGCCTGGCACCGCAGCGTGGGTGGAAGTCCGGACCGTCCAGCTAAGCAGCCGTCTGCAGGTCCGTGTGCAGCTCCTCCTGGAGGAGTGGGAGGCCGACATGGCGGACGTGGTGGCGGCTGTACGGAGACACGAGGTGGACGAAGATCTGGAGGAGCGGGTAAGAGACCCACGCCCCTGTATTCCCGAGGGATCGGCCACTGCGGCTGAGGGGCCCGGCCTGCACCTGCTCACCCTGCTGCCTCCCCCGCTACCCGCGTTAGTCACTACCGCCCCGCCACTAGGCCCGCTACCCGCCCAACCGGTAGCAGTACCCCGCCCGTCCACCCAAGCAGACCAACCTGCAGCAGAAGCCCGTCACCGTCCCGAACCGCTTCCTTGGAAGTTGCTAAAGGCCGAGCCCGTCGGCGGATCTATACCGGAGGCCCCCACAACAACCGTGCCCGATGCCGTACCGATTCCGGCAGGCCGTTCCGTGCAGGAGGGAGTGGAGGTTAAGCGGGAGACGATCCCTGTGCCCATCCCCCACGCCTCGGCTGAGGCCGCGCCGGGTCGCCGCTGTGAGGCAGCACCCCAGGCCATGACACCGCGGGACCTTCCACCCAGAATGCCAGTAATGGGCAGCGTGAAGGAGGTCTCGCGGGGCCCGACCCGTGCGCCGGGGCCCGCAGTAGCCCCTTACTGGGACAGGGAACAGACCCCGCTGGGCCAGGAAATCGCGGAGAGAGAGAGGAGGAAGGCGGAGCTGGTAGCCCGCACGATTAGAGAAAAGGAGAGCCTCCACCAGGCCACCTTCCGTGTACGGGGCCCGATCTATGAGGGGCAAGTGAGGAGATTTGATGTCCGTTGGGGGTACGGATTCATATATGAGCCGGGCCTGAAGGCCGAAGTCTTTATAGCCCGACGGGACGTCAATGCCCACTTACCGGAGGACCACCCGGGCCGTAACCTGATGCCAGGGGATTTGGTCCAGTACACTAGGCATTGCGGGGAGAGGGGTTGGTTTGCTCTGGACGCCAAGCTGAGGGGCAGACATGAGGCCCGAGCGCCAGCCCAGCCCCCTCCCCCAACCGACACCGTGGATCTGAAGTGAGTCAGAGGTCCACCGTTGCCGCAAGTTGTCCCCGTTGGGACCACCAGTACAGTTGTTAAATGTTTGAATGATAAGAAAGATGAATCAACCGAACTGTTACCAGATTAACACCGTGATTCAACCGGCCGTTGCCGGCAACTAGTCCCCGTAGGGACTTTCTGCAACCGTTGCGTAAGGAACTGCTTACGGACAAGCCCAAGAACTTGCAGGGCAACCACAAACTTAGTGGAATGTAAATAAAAATGTTGGCTTATACCGTTGCCGCCTCCGGAGAGGTTGATTTGGGAGGATGGGCCTGGAGGAAAGGTATGGCCCAGGCCCGCCACTACCGTAACCGGTGGCAATCCTCCGGGGGGTTCAGGGGTTCCCCATGGACGTGGGTCCCCTGAAAGAGACCGTACCCGCTCGGGCAATTTGGTTCTGGACTGGGGCAAGGGGTGCTGCCCACTTCTTAGGGGCAGCATCAGGGCCAGGTTGTTTGAGCAGAGGGAGAGCGGAAGCCGTACCGTTAATAAAATTGACTACCGTTTCTAACGTTAAAAGTACCGTGCCTCCTGTTATGGGAAGTTATAAAGAAAAGCTTTTGTTGTGTTTTTACATGTTTACCGTTTTTCTACCTTTTACAGTTAACAAAAATAAAACCGGTGATGGATGAGCAGCCCGCGGATGGTCTGCGCTTAACCAAGGGGGAATGTGGCGCCCTGGACAAGCCAGGACGTCACAGGTACTGCAACAACACACCCCACACCCCGGTTAGGAACATCAAGGTCAGACACAAATCCTTGTTGCCTCCCTCCAGGGGCTGATGTCCACACCAGGTGGGGCGGAGCCAAGCGGTTGGCCCCACCCACCGAGGAGTTCACAGTCCTGGAGGCGGGAAAGGAAGAGAGAACAGCTAGGGAGAGTGAAGGAGAGGAGTGAAGTAGTAGTAGAGAAGCAGACTGACCGTATCCGGGTACGTGGCCCGGGCACCTGACAGCAAGGTTGGCAGACGGTGGTGACCGTCTGCAGGAGAGGCCGATTGACGCACAACCGTAAGGACCGGGGATGGGCGGTGGCCCGCCAGTACCGGATCGGGGAGCGAAGAAATGCCAGCACCATCCGGCAGGGCCTATGGCCCCAGACAAGGCTAGGAGTCGCCGTAAAACCGGTCAAATCCGTCAGTGACGGGAACCTCCGGGGTTTCCCAGCAGTAATGACCTGACTGAAGGCAACCGTCCAAACCGTGAGGGAGATAAAGCTACCGCCAGAGCTAGAGCTCCCAGGGCCAGAGCCTGCGGGCAAACTTAGCCAACATACCGCTGGGGAGCGGGCTATTAGTGGGAAGCCATTGGGGCCGAGAACAGAACACCGGTGCAGGGAGAGAGAGTTACCGCCAACCTACCGGGAGTGACCGCCGCAGCCGTCTTTGGGACTCGTCCATCCAGCCGTTTGTTTTACCAGAGACTCCGTGTGCGTTACTGGCTGAGTAAGTACCACCGTGCCGTCTGGCACTGCGCTGCCCCGCGACCCTGCACCCGGCCAGGCCCCGCAACCCACCTTCCGACCTCCACCACCGGGCCCCGGGACCACCAAACCCCCCCTACCCACGGAGGGGAGAAAACATCTCAGCTGCTCCCTCTGAACGCTCCCGGGATCCCCGTACAGAGCAGCGGTGGTGTCCTAAACCAAACCACCCCTTTCACTCACGGGCGAGGAGCGCCGCTTGAGTCCCCGGGATCCGGCCCACCGCTCGAGCCACCGACCGAGCGAGCAGCAGCAGCAGCCGGACCCGAGCAGTGGGTGAGCGCAGCGTCCCCTCCCCGCCCGCGACAACTCGTGTTAGAGTTTAGTGAGGAGGACCGTAACGCGTGTGAGCAGCATCCTGTGCCGGAAACCGCCATTCTTCAGTTGCTGGCTATACTGGTCACCGTGAGAGGATCTTCAAGTCTCTGTTTATGGCAGCTGAACACCACAGTACCCGGGTACGGTAGGCTGGGCCCAGGACTGCAAGCACGCAACACTTTGTTTTGGTACCAAAACACTTATCTGTTCTGCTTAGGCCGACGATATAGACAATAAGAATTGCTGGCTCTGCTCTGTCAGTTTGCCAGTTACATTTTAAACGTTAAAGGGAAAGCGACACATGTTTGCATTGACTGTTGCTTTAGAAGGTTTCCAGGACTGTGTTGCTGAGCTGTGTGGTTTGCCTTCCCACTTTTACCATCTGCCTTATCTGTGAGGCTTCATCAATTAAGGGTATTCAGGGGGAGTAATGTGTTTTATCTACAGTTAGGACCAGAAATATTTGGACAGTGACACAAGTTTTGTTATTTTAGCTGTTTACAAAAACATGTTCAGAGATACAATTATATATATAATATGGGCTGAAAGTACACACTCACAGCTACAATATGAGAGTTTTCACATCCAAATCGGAGAAAGGGTTTAGGAATCATAGCTCTGTAATGCATAGCCTCCTCTTTTTCAAGGGACCAAAAGTAATTGGACAAGGGACTCTAAGGGCTGCAATTAACTCTGAAGGCGTCTCCCTCGTTAACCTGTAATCAATGAAGTAGTTAAAAGGTATGGGGTTGATTACAGGTGTGTGGTTTTGCATTTGGAAGCTGTTGCTGTGACCAGACAACATGCGGTCTAAGGAACTCTCAATTGAGGTGAAGCAGAACATCCTGAGGCTGAAAAAAAAGAAAAAAATCCATCAGAGAGATAGCAGACATGCTTGGAGTAGCAAAATCAACAGTCGGGTACATTCTGAGAAAAAAGGAATTGACTGGTGAGCTTGGGAACTCAAAAAGGCCTGGGTGTCCACGGATGACAACAGTGGTGGATGATCGCCGCATACTTTCTTTGGTGAAGAAGAAACCGTTCACAACATCAACTGAAGTCCAGAACACTCTCAGTGAAGTAGGTGTATCTGTCTCTAAGTCAACAGTAAAGAGAAGACTCCATGAAAGTAAATACAAAGGGTTCACATCTAGATGCAAACCATTCATCAATTCCAAAAATAGACAGGCCAGAGTTAAATTTGCTGAAAAACACCTCATGAAGCCAGCTCAGTTCTGGAAAAGTATTCTATGGACAGATGAGACCAAGATCAACCTGTACCAGAATGATGGGAAGAAAAAAGTTTGGAGAAGAAAGGGAACGGCACATGATCCAAGGCACACCACATCCTCTGTAAAACATGGTGGAGGCAACGTGATGGCATGGGCATGCATGGCTTTCAATGGCACTGGGTCACTTGTGTTTATTGATGACATAACAGCAGACAAGAGTAGCCGGATGAATTCTGAAGTGTACCGGGATATAATTTCAGCCCAGATTCAGCCAAATGCCGCAAAGTTGATCGGACGGCGCTTCATAGTACAGATGGACAATGACCCCAAGCATACAGCCAAAGCTACCCAGGAGTTCATGAGTGCAAAAAAGTGGAACATTCTGCAATGGCCAAGTCAATCACCAGATCTTAACCCAATTGAGCATGCATTTCACTTGCTCAAATCCAGACTTAAGACGGAAAGACCCACAAACAAGCAAGACCTGAAGGCTGCGGCTGTAAAGGCCTAGCAAAGCATTAAGAAGGAGGAAACCCAGCGTTTGGTGATGTCCATGGGTTCCACACTTAAGGCAGTGATTGCCTCCAAAGGATTCGCAACAAAATATTGAAAATAAAAATATTTTGTTTGGGTTTGGTTTATTTGTCCAATTACTTTTGACCTCCTAAAATGTGGAGTGTTTGTAAAGAAATGTGTACAATTCCTACAATTTCTATCAGATATTTTTGTTCAAACCTTCAAATTAAACGTTACAATCTGCACTTGAATTCTGTTGTAGCGGTTTCATTTCAAATCCAATGTGGTGGCATGCAGAGCCCAACTCGCGAAAATTGTGTCACTGTCCAAATATTTCTGGACCTAACTGTATGTTTAGGTAGATAAGTTGTAAGCTCTTGTGATGCGCCACTGGTAAGTCGTGTTCACACACACACACACACACACACACACACACACACACACACACACAAACAAACAAACAAACAAACAAACACACACACACAATTACTCCTGCTACCCAGAGGGATTACCGGGTAGTAGGCAACTGTTTAGACAGTCCCTTGGTTAGGCAAAGGATGGTGAGAAGGGAGTATAAATAGCCATAATGAGTGTCGCAGCCTAGGGGTGTAGGCTTTTGGACTTGTGAATAGATTGTCCTATTTTTTCAGTTTTATGCATGGTTGTTATTGTTTGTTTTGGTAAAGTTAAACAATCATTTATCAACCCAACTGCCTATAGTCCTTTTCCTAGTGCGTGGTTTTGCTGTATACTGGGGAGCCCACCCTGTACACAACTTACACTTGAATGGCAGTGCCTTTACTTCATATAGAAAAATTATGGTGGCTGGCTCCCTTTAAGAGTTAAAGGGGCCTCTTCCACTTCCAGAGCAGGTTGGATTGTGCATTATGAGCTATTGGACAGCAAGGGGCGCATATATTGATCTTGCAGATAGTCAACAGATAGGGATTTTTAAGTCCACATATTATACAATAGTGATAGGAGGCCTCACCATGACGTTTTTACTTGAGGGTCTCTATGAATTTTGATTTGAGCCCAATAATTGTTGTGGTTGAAATTGCAGCACAACCATAGATAGAGAGCTGAACTAAAAGGCGTCTATTTGTGTTCAGTCTTTAGAAAATGACCAAAAGAGTAAAGTTCTGCAACATAATGCCAAAAGTGATTCAGCCAATACTGCAGCCTTGTAGAAAAAAATGCATGTTTTATTTTTTCCTAGTTCAGTCATAGGGTTAAAAGATGTCACTGCTACAGATAACAATCTCCAGTGTACAATTTGCATTCACTAGTGCAGAGCAGAAAGACTAATAAGGCTCTGTCTCAAACACTGAGCAATCAATGTCATAAGGCAGTGAAGGTCAAAGCCCGAGTGCAGCATACATAGGCAGACAGTCTCACACTCATGGGATCTGTAGATATATGTCAATTCTCCCGCAGTAATTGTTTCCACAATGAGGGATTGCAGATGAGATCTAACATTAGGAGCCATTCTGTATAAATAGATTCCCTACGCAGAAGGTCACTTAACCACTTGCCTGTTCTTACTATTATACTACTATAGATTTTAGCTGCTTCCTAACAGGCCGGAACCTATACACTATGTGCAGAATGATGAGTCAATATGGATTTTTGAATAATTTTATTATTGAATCACTATAGTGCTGTCTATCAATCGAATAGGTTACGTGTGGTGTCCATTTTCACACATACCAAAGACACGTTCAAAAGTAGAGTCATTAATATCTGATTTGATCTTCACACCTCCATGTTTTCACACGAATTGTGTGTGTCCATACAACCACATAAGTGTCTGTGTGATCCATATGGAGACATGTATGTAAAGTCAGCACGGATGACAAGGGACAATAGAAGTGTATGGTCTGAGAAAAATATGTCCAGCATCCGTGGGACATCCGTGTGCCATTCGTATGAAATGCTACAAAGAAATTAAAGATTTTTCTGTGTGAAATATATGCAATGATGATAGAGCATATAGTTGAAACCAGAAGTTTACATCCACTTCATATATATATATATATTTATATAAAAAGACACATCTGCATGTTTTCCTCACTATCTGACATGAAATCAGGATAAACCTTTCCCATTTAAGGTCCATTAGGAATTAAAATTATTTATATTTACCAAATGCCAGAATAATGAGAGAGTGAATGTTTTAAGGCATTTTTATTGCTTTTACATACATTTAATCAGTAATTGGTACTATTGCTCTTAAACTGTATGACTTGGGTGAAATATTTTGGATCTCCTTCCACAAGCTTCTCACAACAGTTGGTAGGAATTTGGGCCCGTTTCTCCTGACAGAACTGATGTAACTGAGTCATGTTTTTAGGTCGCCTTGCTCACTCCCGCCTTTTCAGCTTTGCCCATACATTTTCAATAGGATTGAGATCAGGGTTTTGTGATGGCCACTCCAAAACATTGACTTTGTTATCCTTAAGCCACTTTGTAACCAGTTTGGCAGTATGCTTCGAGTAATTGTCCATTTGGAAGACCCATTTCCACCAAAGCTTTAAGTTCCTGGCTGATGTTTTGAGATGTTGATTCAGTATTGCCACATAATCTTCTTTCCTCATGTTGCCATCTATTTTGTGAAGTGCAAACTCCTTCAGCAAAACAATCTCACAACATAATGCTGCCACTGTGTTTCACTGTTGGGATGGAGTTCTTGGGCTTCAAAGCTTCTACTTTTTTCCTCCAAACGTAACGATGGTCATTATGGCCAAACAGTTTCATTTTCCTTTCATCAGACCACAGGACAGGTCTCCAATAATTAATATCTTTGTTACTGTGTGCATTTGCAAACATTATTCTGGCTTTTTTATGTATCTTTTGGAGTAATGGCTTCTTCCTGGCAGAGTGGTGGTTCAGCCCATGTTGATACAGTAATCATTTCACTGTGGATAATGACACAATCTTATCAGCTTCCGCCAGCATCTTCACAAGGTCTTTTGCTTTTGTTCTTGGATTAGTGTACCGTCACACTTTAGCGATGCACCAGCGATCTCACCAGCGATCTGACCTGGTCAGGGTCGCTGGTGCGTCACTACATGGTCACTGGTGAGCTGTCAATCAGGCAGATCTCACCAGTGACCAGTGACCAGCCCGAAGCCAGCAGTGATGCGTGGAAGCGACGCCGCACTTGGTAACTAAGGTAAATATCAGGTATCCAAGGGCTTGGTTACCCGATATTTACGTTGGTTACCAGCGCACACCGCTTACCGCTGGCTCCCTGCACTCCTAGCCACAGTACACATCGGGTTAATAAGCAAACATTTGCTTATTTACCTAATGTGTAACTCCAGCTTTGTGTGCAGGGAGCGGGGAGCCAGCACTGGCAGTGTGAGAGCAGCAGATGCTGGTAACGAAGGTACATATCGGGTAACTAAGGAAAGGGCTTTCCTTGATTACCCGATATTTACGTTGGTTACAGCTTACCGCAGGCTGCCAGACACCGGCTCCTGCTCCCTGCACATTCAGATCGTTGCTCTCTCGCTGTCACACACAGCGATGTGCGCTTCACAGCGGGAGAGCAACGTCAAAAAATGAACCAGAGCTGTGTGTAACGAGCAGCGATCTCACAGCAGGGGTCAGATCGCTGCTCAGTGTCACACAGAGCGAGATCGCTAATGAGGTCACTTCTGCGTCACAAAATACGTGACTCAGCAGCGATCTCGCTAGCGATCTCGCTATGTGTTAAGCACCCCTTAATATGCACATGTCTGAAGAAAGAATGTTCATCTCTGGTACACAGAACCCGTCTCCTTCCTGATCGGTATGATGGCTGGATATTTCCATCTTGTTTGTACTTGTATATAATTGTTTGTACAGATGAGCGAGGCACCTTCAGGTATCTGGAAATTGCACTGAAGGATGAACCAATCTTGTGCAAGTCCACAATTCTCTTCCTGAGAGCTTGGCTGATTTCTTTTCACTTTTTCATGATGCTACACAAAGAAGCAGTGTTTCAGGTGTGCATTAAAATACATCCACAGATGTGTCTCTAATTAGCTCAGATGTTGCCAACAAACCTATCAGAAGCTTCCAAAGACATGACATCATCATATGGGCTGTCCCGTATTTTTTAAAGGCATAGTAATCTTAGTGTATGTAAACTTTTGACTTTTGACATAAAAATGCCTTAAAACATTCTCTCTCATCATTCTGGCATTTAGCAAATATAAATAATTTTGGTTCCTAATTGAACTAAAACGGGAAAGGTTTATTCTGATTTCAGGTCAGACAGTGAGAAAAACACGCAGATGTGTCTTTTAGGATAGAGTATGTAAACCTCTGGTTTCAGCTGTATATCCCAGGATGGAACACATATATACCAGGATGGGACCAGGATGGGGGACATATATACCAGAATGGGCCTAAGGTGGGGGACATATATACCAGGACAGGGGAAACATATACTAGGATGGGTCCAGGATGGGAGAAGTATACCAAGATGGGGACATATATACCTAAAAGGGGCCCAGGATGACGGACATATATACCCGAGTAAGGGACATATATACCAAGATTGAAGACATAAATATCATATGGGCCTAGGATCTGGTTATATATACCTTTAAGGCACCCAGGATGGGGGACACTAGTACAGGATGGGGGACATTACTACATAATGGTCAAGTGGGGGCCAGACATCTGTCCTTGTAGGATTTTGAGTTCCACAGGTGCCCATACATCTGACCAAAATGTGGGGAGGGAGGGCCCATCAGACTTTAGATAAGCTGCTGGTATTATGTGATGTTTTTTTAAATGCATAGTACAAAAATATGATTATTGTAATGCCTTTTTCACATATTATATTTACTCAAAAATGTACTTTTTGGATTTTCCAACATTAGCAATATTTAAAAAAAAGAAGGATGGACATAGTGCATGGAGCTTGAAGCTACCAGCTAGCTGAAAAAAAATTGATAATTTAATCCAAAAATTGATGTCTATGATAATATGAGTCCATAGCTGGGGTAGATTTGAGTTAGTCAATCATGGAAGGCCATAAGTGCCCTGACAAAAGTGGAAGTGTTTGTTGATGGGGGTTGCAGTTGTGCAATGACAGATGCAGGACAGGAGGCATCAGCACCTGCATCCTGGACACGGGACTGATAAGCATGTAGCACAGGGGAAGAAGCAGTGGTGTCACCGAAGACGCTGACTGTGGACCCAGGCATTCAGCCCACCTAGTTGGATGCTATGATGACATGTGCCTGAGCATGCTGATGGTGGACAGGCTGGTAGTGGTAAGTTCCCTGCTAATTTTGGTATTACACAAGTTAAAAATGACCTTTTTTCTATCTTCTGCACTTTCTTTAAAAAAGTGCCAGACTGGGGAACACATCTGAACTCTGGTCCTCCTCCTGGTTTGTTGACTTAACATCACTTTTAAACAACTGTGTCTCATCATCATCCATCTCTTGAGACACTAATTGCTGTTCCCCACCATCATCTTCTTCTGACAGTGTTTGCTAAAATATTTGGGCCATCACCGCACATGGTCTCCACACCATCTTGAAACGTGCAGGGTGAGAGACCAGAATCGTTACATGTAAATGTAAAGAGTTCACTAGGAAGTAAAATAAAATAGATGTAGGACTGAAAAGGACTTTTGGTTTTACGTTGCAGCAGCAAGGACTGTAAGACAATAATTCCTGCCTATATGCCTTTAATGTCAAACTACTACACTATACCTTCTCTAACAACTCTCTGTACACTAAATGCAGATAAGAGCGGTATTAATAGGGGCTAGAATAAAATAAATGTAGGATTTAAAATGATTTTTGGTTTTAGGGTGCAGTAGCAAGGACTGTAAAGCAATAATCACGGCTTATATGTCTTTAATGCCAGCCTAGTATACTATCCCTTCTCCAGAAACTCTCCCTACACTAAATGCAGTTTTAGAGTGGTGTTAACAGGGACAGAAAAGAATGGGTGTAGCCTTCAGAAGGACTTTGGTTTTAGGGTGCAGCAGCAAGGACTGTACGGAAATGCCTTTAATGCCCTTCTCTCTTCTCCAACAATTCTGCCTACACTGTTTCCGGGATAGAGTGTGCCAAGAATAGCGTCTCTCGATTTTATGTATACCCGATGACGCAATGGACCGGCCAATAAAAGTAATGCTAGTAGCTAAAATGGCTATGGCATTATTGTGATTGGCAGACAATCCCTGCATGCTGATTGGCTGTCTAACACCTGCAAAACATGCGGGACAAGGAATTACGCATGGTGCTTGAGAAACTGAGATAGTCGACAGAGTACCAAGCATGCACGAGACCCCCAATGGTCGATAGAGTATGGAGCAGTGAAAACCACACTTGCCCATCATTAGTACACTTGTTTACATGCACAACTTAAAGGTAACATACAGTGCCTACAAGTAGTATTCAACCCCCTGCAGATTTAGCAGGTTTGATAAGATGCAAATAAGTTAGAGCCTGCAAACTTCAAACAAGAGCAGGATTTATTAACAGATGCATAAATCTTACAAACCAACAAGCTATGTTGCTCAGTTAAATTTTAATACATTTTCAACATAAAAGTGTGGGTCAATTATTATTCAACCCCTAGGTTTAATATTTTGTGGAATAACCCTTGTTTGCAATTACAGCTAATAATCGTCTTTTATAAGACCTGATCAGGCCGGCACAGGTCTCTAGAGTTATCTTGGCCCACTCCTCCATGCAGATCTTCTCCAAGTTATCTAGGTTCTTTGGGTGTCTCATGTGGACTTTAATCTTGAGCTCCTTCCACAAGTTTTCAATTGGGTTAAGGTCAGGAGACTGACTAGGCTACTGCAACACCTTGATTTTTTCCCTCTTGAACCAGGCCTTGGTTTTCTTGGCTGTGTGCTTTGGGTCGTTGTCTTGTTAGAAGATGAAATGACGACCCATCTTAAGATCCTTGATGGAGGAGCGAAGGTTCTTGGCCAAAATCTCCAGGTAGGCCGTGCTATCCATCTTCCCATGGATGCGGACCAGATGGCCAGGCCCCTTGGCTGAGAAACAGCCCCACAGCATGATGCTGCCACCACCATGCTTGACTGTAGGGATGGTATTCTTGGGGTCGTATGCAGTGCCATCCAGTCTCCAAACGTCACGTGTGTGGTTGGCACCAAAGATCTCGATCTTGGTCTCATCAGACCAGAGAACCTTGAACCAGTCTGTCTCAGAGTCCTCCAAGTGATCATGAGCAAACTGTAGACGAGCCTTGACATGACGCTTTGAAAGTAAAGGTACCTTACGGGCTCGTCTGGAACGGAGACCATTGCGGTGGAGTACGTTACTTATGGTATTGACTGAAACCAATGTCCCCACTGCCATGAGATCTTCCCGGAGCTCCTTCCTTGTTGTCCTTGGGTTAGCCTTGACTCTTCGGACAAGCCTGGCCTCGGTACGGGTGGAAACGTTCAAAGGCTGTCCAGGCCGTGGAAGGCTAACAGTAGTTCCATAAGCCTTCCACTTCCGGATGATGCTCCCAACAGTGGAGACAGGTAGGCCCAACTCCTTGGAAAGGGTTTTGTACCCCTTGCCAGCCTTTTGACCCTCCACGATCTTGTCTCTGATGGCCTTGGAATGCTCCTTTGTCTTTCCCATGTTGACCAAGTATGAGTGCTGTTCACAAGTTTGGGGACGGTCTTAATTACTCAGAAAAGGCTGGAAAAAGAGATAATTAATCCAAACATGTGAAGCTCATTGTTATTTGTGCCTGAAATACTTCTTAATACTTTAGGGGAACCAAACAGAATTCTTGTGGTTTGAGGGGTTGAATAATAAATGACCCTCAGAATAAACTTTTCACAATTTAAAAAAAAAAAGAAAAAAAGAAATAACATTCTTTTTTGCTGCAGTGCATTTCACACTTCCAGGCTGATCTACAGTCCAAATGTCACAATGCCAAGTTAATTCCGAATGTGTAAACCTGCTAAATCTGCAGGGGGTTGAATACTACTTGTAGGCACTGTAATTTCACAGTTTGAAACAAGTCTTAGATTCATCGTTTAACCTTTTTCAACGACAATACATTTTTATTTGCCTAATATTTATAGCCCACAATGTCTTTTGTTAGTAGATAAATATCTACAATAGCCCTTTTTGTAAACTGATATAATATTCCACAATCTAACTGCTCTAACTGTAAAGAACCCTTTTATATTTAACTACTGGAATCAAGTTTCCTCCTCATGTAATATGTGTCCTCCAGTCATTTATAAAGTGTATGGAAGGAATAAATCAAGTGACAGTTTTTTATATTGATCACACATATATTTAATTATAAAATTGGTCTGAGTGCTATCTGAGAAAAAAACGAACAGCCCTCGGACCAATATTATTCAATGGGTAGAGCGGATGACCAATTTTTTCACTGACAAAATCTTTTTTTGAAAAATTGCAGTATGCACGATTTTCCTTCTGAAATTGGATGAGATTCACCTATTCAAGTCTATGGATGCAAGTAAAAAATCGGATCACACAGTATGACATTTGATTGTTATGGATACATTGCAATTCTGTAACATAGGAAACTGTAAATGCTCCTGAAAATAATTAAAAGTGATTTGCACACGGAAATGAGAAAAAAATCCATCAACTTATTTAATGTCACATCACTCTGATAGACTTCATATGTTTTTAAAATTAAAAAATGTAGAAAAATGTTTCCTTTAGGCGGGCTTTGCACGTTGCGACATCGCAAGCCGATGCTGCGATGTCGCACGCGATAGTCCCCGCCCCTGTCGCAGGTACGATATCTTGTGAAAGCTGGCGTAGCGATAATTATCGCTACGCCAGCTTCACATGCACTCACCTGCCCTGCAATGTCGCTCTGGCCGGCGACCCGCCTCCTTCCTAAGGGGGCGGGTCGTGCGGCGTCACAGCGACGTCACACGGCCGGCGGCCAATGGCGGCGGACGGGCGGAGATGAGCAGGATGTAAACATCCCGCCCACCTCTTTCCTTCCGTATAGCCGCTGGCGGCAGGTAAGGAGATGTTTCTTGTTCCTGCGGTTTCACACACAGCGATGTGTGCTGCCGCAGGAACGAGGAACTACATCGTACCTGTCGCGGCACCGGCATTATGAAAATGTCGGAGCCTGCACCGATGATACGATAACGACGCTTTTGCGCTCGTTCATCGTATCATCTAGGATTTACACACTACGACATCGCAAGTGACGCCGGATGTGCGTCACTTTCGATTTGACCCCACCGACATCGCACCTGCGATGTCGTAGTGTGCAAAGCCGCCCTTAGTCATTTGTGATCAGATAGACGGTTCTGTGCAGAGCACTGACTCAAACTGATGGTGTCGCTGTCAGTTATAACTAGAGATAAGTGACCTATGGAAGTTCGGTTCAGCGGGTTCAGCTGGACTTTAGATAAAGTTTGGTTTGGGACCCACATTTCACCTGAACCCCAATGGGAGTTACCTTTGGGCAGTTCAAGTCTCCGTCCACATGCAGCCAGCCATTAGCAGAACACTTCCGGGGCAGGTGATGGGATTTTTCTATTTTTTTGTGAAAACTACATCCAATCATGCTTTTGTTACCCCCAGTGCAAGCCGTTTAAACACTGCAAGCCAGAGGAGCAGACCTGAGTGGCCACTGAGTCTTCACTACAACCACAGGAGATGGAAGTAGGTGTACACATCAGGAGGCAGCCCCGGGGGATCCTGATACCTCGGCAGCTGGTGCCACAGGATGATGTCTAGGAACCAGAGCGGTCAGGTGGTAGCTAGTGCGGGCTGGACCAGACTG
The DNA here is from genome assembly GCF_048569485.1 of Anomaloglossus baeobatrachus. Taxonomy (NCBI): domain Eukaryota; kingdom Metazoa; phylum Chordata; class Amphibia; order Anura; family Aromobatidae; genus Anomaloglossus; species Anomaloglossus baeobatrachus. The sequence goes on from NC_134363.1 coordinate 64,385,896, forward strand.
GTACTGGTGGTCACTGGCAGGTAGAGGGTGCTTGCAGATCTGGTGAACACAGGATGGACAATGGCAGATTCACGGACACTACTAGGCATAATGGAGACAAAGTCACAGAATAGTTTGGAGTGCAAGCAAGAGCAAAGGGCCCTGACAACTAGCACGGGCAGAAAAGATATTGAAGACATATTGAACAGGCACCTACTGATGGGGGAGGATGCCTTAAATACACTGAGCTTATAGAGGCAAGCTGGGGGCATGTTATAGTTAGGTCACACTAACATTTTGAGAAAAGGGAGAGCAGCAGGGTCATGCCCTAATCGCGCTCCCGAGAGTCCTACCGCACATGCACAGGCCTTGGGAGCCAGAGTGCAGGCTGTGAAGCAAGGAGGAGGAGGAGGTGGCAGGGGACCATCTGAACTCTTGACATAGAGGAGGTGGGGACGGGAAGATCCGGGGACTGTGGGGCAGGACTGGAATGATGGGGACTGAAGAGGTGAGCGGGTAAAGGCATCGGCACTCCCAGGTAGCGAGCGCCGATGACATGACAGAGACCAACTGTGACCTGTGTTTAGTAGGGCTACAGCCCGCATATCTGGAGTCAGTGGTGTTCATGGTGCTTCTGGTGCTAGCAGCTCCCATATTCTTAGCCATGGATTGTGATTTCTTTGACACTACCATATCCATTGTCATTGCCATTTTTTCTTTTACGATACTTTTTGTGCAGCACTAGCTAACTTTTGACAATCTTTTCAACACTAATTATTATTCTTATTCTTTACAGTCTACATTAAAAAAAATATTTTTTTAAACAAAATTCAACATCCTTCCTATAAATGACAAAATAAGAAATGTTAGGGCTCATGCGCACGTAACGGCAGAATATTCTGCAGCGATTTGACAGCACGTGTGCGCGTCAAATCGCTGCAGAAACACTGCATAATAAATGCAGTTTTTTTGTTAAAAAGAGCCGATTTCATGCGCTATGGCTGCTTTCCCCACCATAGACAGAGTGGGAGCTGCATCCAGAATGCACAAATAATTGACATGCTCATTTTATGAACGCACGGATTTAGGTCAAAATTTTTGCACCCAAATCGCTGCGTTCATAAAAGCAACATATACACGTATCATGCACAATCTACATAGGTTGTGCAGGGGAAGCAGGACGCATGATCTTACGCTGCAGTGCAATACGCAGTGTAAATGCATGCAAATACGCAAAGTGCGCATGAGCCCTAAAGGCGGTACATTACTCAGGAGCCAGCACCTGCAACAGGTACTGTTTTGGTGTGGTGCTTATGGATCTAAAATTTGGTTAGTGAAATAGATATGCAAAATAACAAAAAAGGTTTGTGACACGTGTCGCGGGCGGAGGAGGGGACGCTGCGCTCTCCCACTACTCGGGTCCGGCTGCTGCTACTGCTGCTGCTCGGTGGTGGCTCGAGCGGTGGGCCGGATCCCGGGGACTCGAGCGGCGTTCCTCGCCCATGAGTGAAAAGGGGATTTGATTGAGGGGATTGGATATTGTCCGTGACGCCACCCACGGTTGTGGTGATATTGGTGACACCACCGCTGCTCTAGACGGGGATCCCGGGAGCGGTGACAGGGAGCAGCCTTGTTGTTAGTTCTCCCCTCCGTGGGTAGGGGGTTAGTTGTCCCGGGGCCCGGTGATGGGGTAGGGATGGATGGCAGGCGGGTTACGGGGCCTGGTGAGGTGCAGGGTTGCGGGGGCAGCGCTGTGCCGCACGGCACGGTGGTACTCACTCAGCCAATGATGAGGACACAGTTCTCGGTAAAACACACGGCTGGATGGACGGGTCCCACAGACGGCTGCGGTGTTGTTTCTCCCGGCAGGTTGATGGTGACTGCCTTTCCCTGCACCTATGTACGGTAGATGGTTCCAATGGGTTCCCACCGGTAACCCGCTCCCCAGCTTGGATATGGGCTGGAGGAGCCTCTTTTGCCTGCAGGCTCTGGCCCTGAGAAACGGTTGCCTTGGCGGTGGCGGTGTCTCCCTCTCTTGGTTGGACTGTTGCCTTCTGTCGGGACTTGGCTGCTGGGAAACCCAGGAGGTTCCCTTCACTAACGAATTCGGCAAATTCACGGCGACTCCTAGCCTTGCCGGGGTCCGTAAGCCCCTGCCAGATGGTGCTGGCTTCTCTTTGTGTACCGGTCTGGTACCGCCGGGCCACCGCCCGTCCACGGTCCTTACGGTAGACTCCGATAGGCCACTCCTGCAGACGGTCACCACCGTCTGCCAACCTTACTGTACCGCCCGGGCCACACACCCGGACGCTGTCAGTTAGTTGCTCCACTACCACTTTCCTTCCTTCCACTTTCACCTCCCTCACTGAACTGCTTACTTTTCCCGCCTCAAGGATTGTGAACTCCTCGGTGGGCGGGACCAACCGCCTGGCCCACCCCTTGGTGTGGACATCAGCCCCTGGAGGAAGGCAACAAGGGTTTTGTGTCTGACTTCGGTGTGCCTTACCGGGAGTGTGGGGTATGTGGGTGTTGTTCTCTGTGGCCCCTGGCTTGTCCAGGGCGCCACATTCCCCCTTAGTTAAATGCAGAACATCCGCGGGCTGCCCGTCCATCACCGGTTTTATTTTCACAACTGAAAAATAGAAAAACGGTAAAACAGGGATTACAATTAAAATAACATCTTCCCACATCGGGAGGTACTCTTACTTAAACGTTGCGTAACGGTACGGCTTCCGCTCTCTCCCACCCAAGCAACCTGGCCCTGATGCTGCCCCTAAGCAAACAGGCAGCACCCCTTGACCCCAGTCCAGCACAAGTTGCCCGAGCGGGTTCTGTCCTTTTCAGGGGACCCACGTCCATGGGGAGCCCCTGAAACCCCCAGAGGATCGCCACCGGTTCCGGTGGTGGCTTGGCCCCAGCCTGCTCCACTGCGGGCCCTTCCTCCAATCTGCCTCTCCGGAGGCGGTAACGGTAAATGCCACAACAACATTATTTACATGCCACAAGTTTGTGGTTGCCTTGCAAGTTCTCAGGCTTGTCCATAAGGAGTTCCTTATGCATAATTGTAAAGGGGGTCCCAACGGGGACCAGTTGCCGGCAACGACCGGTGCAAATCAGCAGCAAATCAGGTAACTTTCACGGTATCATTTACTTATCATTCATTTTAACTTTAAACAGTACTGGTGGTCCCAACGGGGACAACGACAACGGTATTCCGCTGATATCATTCTGAGTCCTCGGCATCACTTGGGGGAGGGAGCGTGGTGCACACACGGGCCTCCTGGCTGCCCCTCAACTTCGCATCCAGCGCAAACCACCCCCTCTCCCCGCAGTGTCGGGTGTATTGTACCAGGTCCCCTGGCATCAAGTTGCGGCCTGGGTGCTCTTCTAGCAGATGGGCGTTAACGTCCCGCTGGGCTATGAAGACCTCGGCCTCCAAGCCCGGCTCATATATGAAGCCATAGCCCCGGCGGACATCAAACCGCCTCACCTGCCCTTCATACAGGGGGCCCCGGACACGGAAGGTCGCTTGCCTCAGGCTCTCCTTCTCCCGGATTGTACGGGCCACCATCTCTGCCTTCTTCTTCTCCCATTCTGCAATCTCCGGGCCCAACGGCACCGGCTCCCTATCCCAATACGGTGCTGCTGCGAGCTCCGGCGCACGGGTCGGGCCCCGCAAGACCTTCCGGACACTGCCCACCACTGGCGATCTGGGTGGAAGGTCCCGCGGTGACTTGGCCGGGGGTGCTGCTTTGCAGCGGCAACCCGGCGCAACCTCAGCCGAGGTGTGGGGGATGGGCACAGGGGCTTTCTTCCGCTGGGCCTTCTGCACGGAGCGGCCTGTCGGCTCCGGCTCGGGGGAAGTCTCTGTAAATGCCTCCGGCTCGGGTCTCTGGACGTTCCAGGGCAGCAATTCCAGTCGGTCACAGGCTCCGGCTACAGGTCGGTCCGCCTGGGCGGACATGCGGGGTATCGCTACCGGTTGCGGGGGTAGCGGGCCTAGTGGCGGGGTCACGGCAGCCGGGATGGGTAGCAAGGGAGGTAGCAGGGCGAGCGGGTTCAGACCGGGTCCCGCAGCCACGATGACCAACCCACTTGGGGTACCGGGGCGTGGGTCACTCACCCTCGCTTCCGCAACTTCCTCCTCGCGTCTCCGCACGGTCGCTATGACCTCCGTCATGTCGGTCTCCTACTCCTGCAAGAGGAGCTGCATTTTGACCTGCAGCCTCTGTTGGAGCTGCGCGGTCCAGATCTCCACCCACGCCGCGGTTCCAGGTGCGGGGGCTACGGTGCTACGGGATGGCATATACATCTTGCTGGCGGCCTCTCCCAGGAACAAGATGGCCACAGGGTCCTGGCATCCCTGCCTTTATAGCAACGCTCACATGCGACCAGCCACCATTTCGTCCCCCTTAGTCTCTTTCCGGCTCCTCCTCTACAGGGGCGGGGTTTTGGCCTTCGCGCCTCCACTACTCGAGGAGACGCTCGAGCGGGAATTCTTCGCGCCCAAGATGGCGGCTTCACAAATTTTTCGGCCGGACACCTCCGGCGGTCACACCAGTTGGTAGAACGGTAGGATCCTGTTCGTGACGCCAAGTTGTCGCGGGCGGAGGAGGGGACGCTGCGCTCTCCCACTGCTCGGGTCCGGCTGCTGCTGCTGCTCGGTGGTGGCTCGAGCGGTGGGCCGGATCCCGGGGACTCGAGCGGCGTTCCTCATCCGTGAGTGAAAAGGGGATTTGATTGAGGGGATTGGATATTGTCCGTGACGCCACCCATGGTTGTGGTGATATTGGTGACACACCGCTGCTCTAGACGGGGATCCCGGGAGTGGTGACAGGGAGCAGCCTTGTTGTTAGTTCTCCCTTCCGTGGGTAGGGGGTTAGTTGTCCCAGGGCCCGGTGATGGGGTAGGGATGGATGGCAGGCGGGTTACAGGGCCTGGTGAGGTGCAGGGTCGCGTGGCGGGGGCAGCGCTGTGCCGCACGGCACGGTGGTACTCACGGCTGGATGGACGGGTCCCACAGACGGCTGCGGTGTTGTTTCTCCCGGCAGGTTGATGGTGACTGCCTTTCCCTGCACCTATGTACGGTAGATGGTTCCAATGGGTTCCCACTGGTAACCCACTCCCCAGCTTGGATATGGGCTGGAGGAGCCCCTTTTGCCCGCAGGCTCTGGCCCTGAGAAACGGTTGCCTTGGCGGTGGCGGTGTCTCCCTCTCTTGGTTGGATTGTTGCCTTCTGTCGGGACTTGGCTGCTGGGAAACCCAGGAGGTTCCCTTCACTAACAAATTCGGCAAATTCACAGCGACTCCTAGCCTTGCCGGGGTCCGTAAGCCCCTGCCAGATGGTGCTGGCTTCTCTTTGTGTACCGGTCCGGTACCGCCGGGCCACCGCCCATCCACGGTCCTTACGGTAGACTCCGATAGGCCACTCCTGCAGACGGTCACCACCGTCTGCCAACCTTGATGTAGCGCCTGGGCCACACACCCGGACGCTGTCAGTTAGTTGCTCCACTACCACTTTCCTTACTTCCGTTTTCACCTCCTTCCCGCCTCCAGGACTGTGAACTCCTCGGTGGGCGGGACCAACCGCCTGGCCCACCCCCTGGTGTGGACATCAGCCCCTGGAGGAAGGCAACAAGGGTTTTGTGTCTGACTTCGGTGTGCCTGACCGGGAGTGTGGGGTATGTGGGTGTTGTTCTCTGTGGCCCCTGGCTTGTCCAGGGCAACACACACGCACACTTTGTAAACTAGAAAGTCACAGTTTAGTGATATTTTTGTATTTTTTTTTAAATAATAATTTCCTTTTTTGCAAAAATGATTGCATAAAGCATGCACAATCTTAGTACAACTGGGACAAACAAGCACATCGTCTAAGGGTGCTTTCACACCTCCGGTTTTAGCAGAGCCGGCCAATCCGTCTCTAAAACATTTGCAACGGATGCGGTGACAAAACCGCATACTTTGCATAAGTTTTTGACATGCGGCCCGTCCGTTTTTTGCCGCTTACGGCACGCTACTGAGCATGCGCAGTGGAAAAAAACGCATGCGGCGGCTGGATGCGGTGTTTGCCACAGGATGCCGCATGCGGCGTCCATAGGCATGCATTGCAAATCGCACCGCATCGGCCGGATGCGGCGCGATGTGGTTTTTTTTGCCGGACAAAAAAACGTGCCAGGCAACGTTCCATCCGGCCGCCGCATTGGCTAAATCTGCCGCATGCGGCTAAAACCGGACAGAACCAAATGGCGTCCTGTGCCAAATTACCCTTTGGTGCCCCCAAACCATATCACAAGCGACCTGCAGCCAATCAGCAGCTGGTTTACTCTCTCATCCTTTAGATAAAACTGACATCCAGAGGAAGTCATAAACAGCAGCAGCTCTCATTTCTTCTGGATTACAGTTTTGAAAGAGGGATAGTGAAGCAGCCGCTGATTGGCTGCAGATCACAAGACCCCGGTGCCCGGTTGTATTGCTTTTCTGCTGCGTTTGTTTTTTTCATGTACTGTAAAATGACAAAAAAGCCTCGCCCTAAGCATAATGCAATTTAGTTATTTAAAAAAAATAAAAATCATTTGCAAAAAACATCCTGAAAGTCTCTATGTATGCGCCGTTGTTACTGGCTTCATTTCTGGTGTCTATTCAATGACGGTATTCTGTGTCCTTTAAGTATATAGAGCGAGTGGCTTCTTCCAATTTTATCCGCCCCATGAATGAGAAGGTCACTTCTTTTAGCCGTTTCATGGCTTTTGAAGCCTACAGCAGCTAAAATAATTAACCAAAGACGGAACATGTGCACAGCAAAATCATTGTGAAATTGCTGTGCATCATGTCCCTTTGCTATGGTGTGTTTGCAGCGCTCTTTTAGGCAGGTACTCCCTGTTGCTCACACGCTTTATCTGTTGTGCACAGAAACATGTCCGCTTATTTCCGGCATCACTGATGTCCCTCAGACCACATTATGGTGTGATCCGTGAAACATGTACCAGAAAAACACGGACATTGAAAATAAAGTGATTTTTACATTCCACTTCTCCAGCTGTCTCCGGCCTCTGCTGGCTGCTGCTTCCTGCCCGACTAATTACTGTCATGCATATTTATTTATGCACAGCACAGCTGACCCGGAAGTACTTGCAGAGGGGAGACACAGCGGCGGCCAGATGCAGCAGAGCCGGAGAGTTCAGCACCACGGACAGCAGGAGCGGGGGCAGGTGAGTTTATCTCTATGTGCTATCATGTATCACAGATCACGGATTGCACATTGACAACCCACGTGTGCTGTGAATCACAGCACACAGAGGGGCACATGCGCTTTTAACACGTCAGTGAAAAACGTTTGTTTTTCACTGACATGCAAAACAGGCCTAAAATCTTAAATCTTAGAATATGTCAGAACGGATGCAGTCAGTAATCTCTGGTGAGGTAGGAAAAGCTGCTGACAGATTCTCTTTGTTGGTGCTGTTACATTGATACCAGATTTATATTGTCCAGCTTCTATCACACAGTGAAAATGCTTTTTTTATATATATATATATATATATATATATATATATATATATGTATAAAAAAAAAAGTTTTTTCGTCGCCATATTGTGGCATAACTTTTTTCTTTTTGGAGTGAACAGGGCTGTGTGGAAGCTTATTTTTTGCGCAATAAGCTGAAGGATTTTTGGTACTATTATGGGGTACATACCAGTTCTTGATTGCTATTTATTCAGATTTTTGAGGGAAAACCAGCGATTCGCTTATTCTTTTCAATTTCTTGCTCAGTTCACCATGCAATAAAAGTGATGACTGATTTATTCTTCGGGTCAGAACGATTACACTATACCAGATTTATACAATTTTTTATACTTTGCGACGTTTGCACACTAAAAGCAGTATTTTACAAAAATTAATTTCTTTTTGCATCACCATATTCTGAGAGCTGTAACTTTTTTAATTTTTTTGTTCAAAAGAGCTTTTAGGGCTTATTCCTTCACATATGACTTTTGTTGGCTTTTTATTCAATTTTTGTGTTTTCAGTAAGACTAAAAAACATTTTACGGTGTTTGCGTAACAGCATTATAATGTCTTTATAATAACCTACACCTTAGGTTAGACATTTACTAAAAGAACAGCCGCTTTAAAAGGGCTGTCCACTAAATTTGACAACTCCCATTCATTCCATTTGCTGAAGCATAACCACATACACCCTTTGTAATAAAATGATGCCCCCCTTCAATCTATAAAAGGGATGTCAACAACCCCTTTTCATTCCCCTTGTTTGCCCCAGAAAAATAAATAAAGCTATACTCCCCTCCGGTACGGCTTCGGTTCCAGCGATGTCTAAAGCTGCGTTCCATGAGGCCTCTTGACCAAACAGTGCCCAGTGTCTCTCTCTGCGCCTTCAGACATTTGAGCAGGATGTGAGCGCTACATTGAATTTCTGCCGAAATGTCCAAAGGTGGGCATAAGAAAGCCGGCGCTGATTGCTTTTGGGGCTCGTGCGTCATAACAATGTCACAGATGTCCCTGGAACGCAGTTTTAGACATCGCCGGAACCGAGGCTGCACTGGAGGGGTGTATAGCTTTCTTTATTTTTCTGTAGCAAACAAGGGGAATGAGAAGGGGTTATCCAAGTAGTGGACTTCCCTCTTATGGACTGGAGTGGGGCATCATTTTATTACAAAGGGTGTATGTGGTTATGCTTCAAGGAGGTGCCATTTTACAGTAATGGTGCATATTAATATACTACTATGTAAGGACACACACACACACACACACACACACACACACACACACACACAGACACACACACACACACACACAACACCCCTTGCATGAAAATGATGCCCACTCCAGGAACACAATCACATATCCTTGATGGTAACAAAAGCACATACCATATTTTTTGTTTTCTAAGATGTGCCGGATTATAAGACGCACCCCAAATTTAGAGATAAGAAAAGGTAAAAAAATGGGGTCCGTCTTATACTCCATTGTTGTCTTACTGGAGAGGGAGCAGAGTCACAGGAGGCAGGCACGGCAGTGGGAACGGTGTGGCGGTGCTGGCAGCGGAAGCTGTGCTGGCAGCGGAAGCTGTGCTGGCTGTGTGGAGCAGGCTGGTGCGGCGGGTGTCCCAGATGCTCTGTCAGCGGTGCGGGCTTCAAAGAATTAGCCTCCGGAGCAGATTGAGCTGAGGGCTCCTTGAGTCAATGACAAGATCTTGAGCTAAGGGCTCCATCTGCACACGCGCCGCCCCGGACACCATCATTTGAACCAAGAGCATCTGGGATATCAGCCACACCGCCCTGCTCCACACAGCCACCGCTGCCCGCAAAGACAGATATCCAGCCGGCCGGCCTCTAGCACAGAAAGGCAGGCAGCCGGCCGACGGCCCACAGAGAGAGGCAGCCGGTCGCCCTCGCAGAGAGGCAGCCGGTCGCCCACAGAGAAGGGCAGCTGGTCGCTCGCAGAGAGGGGCAGCCGGTCGCCCGCAGAGAGGGGCAGCCGGTCGCCCACAGAGAGGGGCAGTCGGTCGCCCGTGCAGAGAGGAAGCCGGTTGCCCGTGCAGAGAGGCAAGCGGCCGGCCTCCTCGCCCGCACAGAGAGGCAGGCGTCCGTCCTCCCCGCCCGCACA